>NC_045431.1:164715292-165341428 GCF_902635505.1 Sarcophilus harrisii
TGTCCTACTAACTGGAGGTATTAGGGAAGACCTGGTGCAGAACATAATACTTTAGTTGTGCTTCAAAGGAAGCTCAAAAGCTTCTGAGAAGATTTTGGGAAGATTCTGAAAAGCAGAAGTTGGATGGAGTGCATTTTGGACTTTATAAAAGAGACCAGGATACCAGGAGGTCAGGAGTTCACAAAGTTTCTTTTCCCAATCCTCTAGACTAAATGTTCATCAGAATAAAAGATGGAGGGACTTCTAGTAAATATGGCTTTTGTGAAAGATATCAGCCGAATCCACTGAGGAACAGCCTAGTAAATGGGTAGCAAATGAAGTAAAGATTAATTAAAACAAAAGAGAAACACCAGCAAGCTCCTCCATCCAGTACATGACTGAACTAGAGAATATCTAGAAGTCTCTGGTATTCTGGGTGAGAGGCATGAAATGAGGGCCAGAAGCCAATGGGCTTTCAGAGATGTAATAGGGGACAGTAGGTGTTTGGTAGAGGAACTGAAACTGCAGACATAAGCCAACAGAAGGGAATCGCAAACATAGAAAAACACTTGGGTGAAAAAAACTCAAGTGGTGAACCCAGAAGATGAGAGTAACTTCACTTTAATTACAAATAGAATCTCAAGGGAAAGAACTTGACTATAAGAACCCCAAGAGTGAATGGAAAGAATGAATTAAAAGAGAAACATATTAAGTCCTTAAAATGACTGAAAGATAATTGGTGATTTGGGTTTGGAACTCAGGGGAGAGATGTATACACCTGAGAGTCAACTAAGTAAAGATGATAGTTAAATTAATGGAGCTTGATGAGATTAAGGAGAGAGACAGAGAGAATGAGAAAGAGAGAGAGAGACAGAGAGGCAGAGAAAGAGAGAGACAGAGAGAGAGGGAGGTAGGCAGAGAGAGAGAGAGAGAGAGAGAGAGAGAGAGAGAGGCAGAGAGAGACAGAGAGAGAGAAGGAGAGAGACAAAGAAACAGAGAGAGAGAGAGAGAAAGAAATCACAGAAGACAAATTTATTTATGATTCATAAGGGACACTTGAAGAAAAGGCTCAAATTTGTATAGAAAATAAATGATATAATCCCAAGTTCTATTTAGGAACTGATTATAGAAATTATAACAAATTATAGAAACAGTAACTAATCTTATCAAAGAAAATGATTATAGTAAGAAATATACCAAAGATTTTGGGATATATGAAAAGCAGTTAATCAGGAGAGTTATAATCTCTCCTAATTATATATTTAAACACTTTAATAAAAGACAAGATGACAACTCAGTGAATGGCATGCAACAAAAGATTAGAAAAATTATAAATCAAAAATTCCAAATACAGAATAATAGAAATTCTGAAAATAAAGAAAGAATAATCAAATTTAAAAAAGACACTGAATTGACAAATAGGATTTTTAAAAAAGCTTAGTAAAATAGACATTCTATAATTTGGTTAAAAAGACTAAAAATCAAGTAGTCAAAATAAAAACATGAAAAAAATTCATAATAGATTACAGGGACACATGCATCATTAGAAACAATTTTTCCCTGCTATGTGCAGGGAAATAGATAAATAAAATAAATTACTACATCTGTAAAACCAAGAGCTTGAGTTAGATCTCTAATATTCATTCATTGTCCTTCATTCTTGAAGAGGACCAAAATGACTTCACTATGTTAGGGTCAAGGTACAGTGAGTGTGATCAGATCAATGTGAACTCATAACACTCTACCATAGGTCAGGCACAAACATTTGGAGTGGAGATGTCTTTAAATTTGGGCAATTCACATTTCTCTTGAGCTACTGCAATTCTGCTTTGATCATAGAGCACAATGCCTTCTTTAATGCCGGCACACCATGCTAGACAGTCTTATGCCAGAGTTTTCCATATCTCAATTAATTCCAAAGCTTTTCAGAGTGGCCTTGACTTGTCCTTGGTATTGCTTCTTCTGACCTTCATGGGAATACTTGCATGTGAGTTTTTTAAAAATAGTCTTTTAGGCAACAAAATTGCTCAAATTACAATATGTCAATTGTCTATAATAGAACCTTTTCCAATATGATCAAAATTAATGGGCAATGTTCACTGTGATATAATTCTAGAAATGCTTAATCTAGAAATAACAAGAAAAAGAACTTGAGGAATAAATGTAGTCAAAGAAGAAATAAAATAATCTCTTGTAAATGATAGGACAGTTTACTTAAAGTTCAGAGATTCAGCTAAAAATGAATTGAAGAAATTGATATAAAATAAACCCTGTTTATTACCACAAAATCTAGCAGGCAGAGAAATTATTTTCAGAATAACTATGGAATGTATAAAATATCTGCAATTCTATCTATCAAGACACACATAGAGAGACAAAATACATGAGAATAATTACAAAACACTTACTGAAGTACATGAATACTTAAAAAATGAAAAGACATAGGTTGTTCTTGGTTGGGCTATGTCAATATGATAAAAACAACAATATTATCCAAATTGATGTATAGATTGAATATCATAATAATCAAGTTATCTAAGTATTCTTTATAGAACTATGCAAAATAATAACAAAATTCATCAGGGGAATAGAAAATCAAGGATCTCAAGAGAAATAATGAGAAAGTTTCTTTACTCTCAGTGAATTATTGAATTGTATTATTGAATTGGTATTATTGAATTGTTTCATTTATGTCTGACTCTTTATGACCTCATTTTCTTGGCAAAGACACTGGAATGATTTGCTGTTTCCTTCTCTAGCTCATTTTATGGACGAGGAAACTGAGGCAAACAGGGTTAAGTGACTTGCCCAGGGTCACATAGCTATTAAGTATCTGAGACCAGATTTGAACCAAGGAAAATGAGTTTTCTTGACTCTCAACTTGGCACTTTATTCACTGTGCCACCTATCTGCCCCATTAGATAGTGACAGTAATTTAGAAAAAAAAAGAAAAGGAAAAAAAAAAAACCTGTGTAATGTGGGATTGAAATCATCCCATTTCATTTTAGTTCTAATACCTTAACTAAGTGAGAATTTGTCTTAATCCATTAGTCCCTAATAATTTCTGAATGAGTACTCAAATAAGAAGGAGGAAAAAGGATTTTTAAGTACTTATTATGTGCTGGGCACTGTGTTAAAATGACCTTGCATAAGGATTGTGTTTGAATAGACTGAAAAAACTTTGCTATGCCCCAAGTTATTAATTATGAAGTGAATCAAGAAGAGATTCATTTGAGACATTGAAGCAAATGTGGGTTTTCCAGTACATCCTTGAGGGGAACTACCTGGGGGAGAAGATGGCTTCTTACTGCCATCCTCCCATCTTCCCACTGACTGAAGTAGGATTGTGAAAGGACAGGAGGATGCTGACCCTTTTATCTTCTTTATCAGTGTTCTAGCATCATCCTCTTCAGCATCAACAGTTCCCATCTTCCCAATGATATTCTAGATGGATTCTTGGATTAATTGATACCAAGGATCTGCATCTGGAGCTAAGGACACATTTTGTAAAAACTACTTAAAACTTGACTAACTCAATTGATCATCTTGGGGTGAAGCACAGTGATAAAGGACTTGAGCCAATAGCATTAATTATCCCTGACCCCTCAGGAATTCTTTGAGAAATCTTTGGGAAAGATACAGTCAACCTCTGGAGATCTGACTCATAAATGGGAGTGAGAGTTGTGATAAAGATCTTCAGAGCTGAAGTGGATTACAACATTTAAACATTTTCAAATGCATAGAAGAAAGCAGAAATAACATCAGAAGGGGACATTGAGAAACAGAGCAGTTTTGTTAGTATCATGTGAATTTTGATATACATATAAAAACTGTAACAAAATTTAATAGTTTCATATGTAATACTCTTCTCTTTTTTGTACATTAAAATATTATTGTTGTTTGTTAAATTCATACTAAAAAGAGTTTAAAAAAAAGAAAAACATGATGGATTGGTATTTTTGGACTTGCTTTCTGGGAAGCTTTTGTATAAAGCTTTCCAGAGTTACATACATCAGTTTTTGAAAAAAAGCATGATAAATCATAAAGAGAATGATATGAACGTTATGGAGAACGATTGAAAACTTAAATATAAATATCTTATGTAAAAAGAACTAATTGTAACTTTCAAAAATATCAAACAATTAAATTCAAACATCCTGAGAAATACTGGCAAATGGTGTCTAGAGAAATGAGAGATGGGATTTTTTCTTTTGGAGTCCATTATATTGGATTGACATGAAAGAACTTTATTGTTTCTCTTTATTCTCTATAATATTCTATGCTAGATCAATCTCTCTGGGTCAACTATTTGTTGTTTATTTTTTCCCACGAGACCATTCTCATTGGAAACTATGAATCTATAATTCATAAGATCATAGATTTAGATATGGGAAGGAATTTAGAGGTCATTTAATACAATCTCCTTTTTTTTTTTTTTTTTAAACAGATGATGAAACTGAGGATTTAATTTGCCCAAAGTGATTTTAACCTAGGTCCTCTGATCCAAAATCCACTGCTCTTTTTACTAAGCAATTCAAATGCAGGTTTGTCATATTGTAAGGTATATTGTTGTGTAGTCATTTTTCAGTCATGTCCAGCTCTATATAACTCCTTTCTTTCTTTTTTTTTTTTTTTTTAGGGAGGAAAGGGTTTTTTTTTTTTTTGGCATAGATATTGGAGAGTTCTGCCATTTCTTTCTTGAGTTTCTTCTATACATGAAGAAACTGAGGCAAATAGGGTCAAATGATTTGTCCAGAGTCACACAGCTAATAAGTAGTTAAGTCTTCCTGAATTCAGGCTTAGCATTCTATCCATTGTGCCAACTAACTGCTCCAAACTGTAAGGTATACACTTTCTAAAATAAGTGAATTGGTTTTCATACCTATGACATGCAGCTGTAAGGTATACTCTTTCTAAAAAAAATGTGTTGGCTTAGTGCCAAAAGGGGTGGAAAAAGTATTTTTGTGTAAAGAAAAAATATGCATGTGTATATATGCACATACATACATATATATGTATATACATATTTATTAAAATGTATGTATATATACATATGTGTTTATATGTGGGTATGCATGTATGAAGAAATAGTTTTCATTTGGGATCTGAGCCGTTTTGAGGCAAATGTACCATGATGTAAATATAAAAACTCAAATCCCCTTGTGAATTACATAAATTGATGCTTTGCTTATATATGAACAGTTTATTGTTTTAAAAGCCAAAAAAAGAACTTTTATTTATTGAAAACTGGAAAGATATGAGTTTTAGAGACAAGGTTCCTTCCCATAACTCAGTATATGGCAAACAGCACATAACTGGCTGAGCAAGTTTGAGATTTGATCTCAAAGCTCTAGTTGCCTTTTTTTTGTTTTATATTCCTTTGGTGACCAAATTGTGAGATGGACATTTCCAGCTTAAGAGGCAATCTTGTGACTCTAGGAAATCAGGATATTCTGGAACCCTAAGTTAGTATCTCCAACACTTCAAGAAATAATCCATTTCTTGGAGGTAAAGATGACAACCAAGAGGAGGAGGAAACTTCCTGACTGGCTTAGCAGAAATTATGGACTTTAAGGGAAATAAGGCAGAGCTGAGAGGAATGTGAAATGCCTATTTAGTAATTTTGTAAAATGATTTTTATTTTCATGTTTTAAGTATTAATTTCTTGAGAGAGCATAACAGTAATTAAGTTACTGTTTAAAACTTTGTCAGTGTCTGCTTGTGAGTGTTTTGTGTTGTTTCTTTTGCAACTTCTTTTGAAGTTTTGAAGACTAATGGTCTTAGGAAGAATTCACCTGGGATGACATCTGGTAGTTTCCAATTCTAATCAATTATTCTTATTATCCAATTATGAAGTTTAGGTGTTAGTTACTATGCTGATAATGAAGGGCTGCCTCTGAATATTGGCCTTCTGGATAAAGTCTTTTTGGCCCCATTCTTGTTATGACTTTTGCTTACTCAGTGGAATTCATTTAAAAACATCCTTCAGTAGGGTCTATGCTATTTTCCATTATCTTTGTAGCCCCAGTATCTGGCACAGTACTCAGTTCATAGTAAGTGCTTAAATATTTGTTGGATTAAATTTCTCTGCTGATGATGGACAATCATATGGAGCTTTACAATTTGCAAAGTATTTAATACTTCATCTCATTTAGCTTCAAAATTACAAGGAAGAAATTATAAGTGTTATTGCTTTTTTATATGAGGGGGCTAAGGTTGAGAAAAGTTGAATAATTTAATCATGGTCATTCAGCTAGTAGGTGTCAGAGGCAGGATTAAAACTTGGGTTTTCCAGAATTAAATCTGGTATGATCCACTATGTAATACTGTCTCTCAATTGCTAAAGTAGCACTCCAGAAGTCTCTGAGTATCTAAGTGAATTATTGGAGCATCACAAGTAAATGAGAGATAGGCTCTTTTTTTCCATTTTTTTAATCATAACTTTTTATTTACAAGATATATGCATGAATAATTTTTCAGCATTGACAATTGCAAAAACTTTCATTCTAATTTTTCCCCTCCTTCCCCCACCCCCTCCCCCAGAGGCAGGTAGACAAATACATGTTAAATATGTTAAAGTATATGTTAGATACAATATATGTATACATATCCATACAGTTATTTTGCTGCACAAGAAGAATTGGCCTTTGAAATAATGTACACTTAACCTGTGAAGGAAATAAAAAATGCAGGCAGACAAAAACAGAGGGATTGGAAATGCTATGTAGTGGTTCACATTCATTTTCCAGAGTTCTTTCGATGGGTGTAGCTGGTTCTATTCATTATTGAACAAATGGAACTGATTTGGTTCATAAGAGATAGACTCTTAATGGCTTTTTAAAGATATGTGCTCTCTGATAGCTCTGAATAATATTGATCCTGAAGAAGAAATACCCCAAAGAAACATTTGAGGAAATAAGAAGACATTGCAAAAGCTGGTTCAGTAAGATTTAGCAACTGGAGACTGTGAGGTGTGTGAAGAACATGGCATAGACAAAGGTGATTGAGGTTGGAAGCTAGACTAACTGGGAATAGGTATCACCTGTAAGGCAAAGTTTTAGGGTTGGAAGGCATTTATTCTCTAAGTGAATAAGCAGTCCTATGTTTTTTTAACAATTATACCTGCTTCTTTGTATCCCTAGATTCAAGGTGTTTAGAGAAATAAGAGTAGGAGGTTTGCAACATCAGTGATAATACAGTATGAGTTCTGAAGGTGGAAGATAGGGGACTTGATGGCAACTAAACCATGGCAGCCCCCTTGCCATTATAGATGCTAGAAACAGATGTGCTCAGTGACGAGGAGAAAGGACAGTGAACGCCTTGTTCCTCCTTGTATTTTTGCCTAGACTTTATTTCTTGTCCCTGATCTTTCTCCCGAAGTGAGCTTAGTTCAAAGCTTCTTTTTCCTTGGCTGCCCCAATCCCAAGGGCTGTCACCTTCCTAAAAGCCACCCTGACCCCAAAGCTGCCACAGAACAAGATATTAATACCTTCCCCTTTATTTCCCAGCTTTTGTCAGCTTCTGGAAAGACTATTATGTATTCATATATTATATTATGTATGTCCAACTGCTTGCTTTTATAGGGATAGATCAGAGTTCATGGGAGTTTTGAGTTCCAAGGGACTGTGGAAATGGCAGAGGATGAAGTTGCATCTTGCTGAATTGAGGAGAAGCTTCCATCCCTAGGGAATGTGGATGGCTAGTGCTGCTTTTGGGAGATTTCACTGAGGGCTAGAGTTCTTATATTGCATCAGTGAGAAGCAAATTCACAAATAGGGGCAGTGAGTCAAAAGTTCTGAGTGAAAAATCTCAGTGGGACCCTGTAGGGAGCAGCTGGAGGTGGAGGGATGTGAGACTATTACAATCTCCATTTTTCAGATGAGATCACTGAAGTCCAGGGAGGTTTTATGTTTTTTTTTTTTTTTCTCAGATTATAGAGCATGATTATGAGAGAAGAGAACTGAATTTGGAGCTAGAAAAATTATGTGGCTTAGTTTTAAGAGAAGCGAAGGATGTTCCAACTGGTGAAATATTTGCCTAAACCTAGCTCATCTAGAAGATGAACTTTGCAGTGAAATAATAAACATTTCATCAACTTTTCTAAGCATATTTACATAAGAATTTTTTTTAGCTTGCTGCACTACACATTAGTTTCAGAGGGATCCTCTGAATCTCTTAGTTTGTCTAGCCTTACCCTTCATTTGGCATTTTTTTCTAGGCAGACAAACTGGCAGCTGTCTCTTTTGACCTTTGCCAGGCCAGCACAGTAGGAAAAGTGAAAACGATATTTTTGTCAGAAAGGGAAACCACATTATCTTTTCCTCCTGAACAAAAAAATAGAGAAAATAAATGTGGTTTGACCTTTAGTTTCTAACATCTGAGCTCAGATGCCTTGGAGTTTAAATTCTTTTTCTACACCAGTATTTGGCTTTCCATTTTAGGGCCACTAATGACTAGTTATGCAATGGGATCTTAATGCAGTGAACCCCACTTGGCTTGGCATGGGTTTGGTTCAATGGCATGTTTTTCTGGTGATGGATTCCTCTAGAGCTTTTCACTTCAAGAAAGCTGAAATCTCTAAAGAACAGTCTTTTTTATTTTAGTTCTAAAAATTTGGTTTCTGACATTTTTGACAACATATGGGTCATGTCTGATCATGACAGAAATCTCCTTATCTCCAAATTTATCAGGTTATTGATGTTTAGATCCATTGCAATGAAAAGGGAGTAGTTTACCAATTTGAAACATTAAAAGGTTTGGACTTTTTAAAAATAGTACAAAATTTATGTAGTAGCAGGAGGCTTTAGCAATGGCTAAAAACTTTCATTTCTTTCACTACCACGTTTCACTCTCCCTTTGCAGGCATTAGAGCTAGGAGAAGTTTTCAACAAATAATTCAACTATTCTGAAGAGAGAATGATTCCTACAATTGCTTGGGCTTTCTGCTCTCTTGGGATGCCATGGAGGGACCATGGAGATCAGTTGTTGAGTTTTGTAGATGAAGAGACTGAATACTGGAGATGTATTTGAGGTTACACAGTGAAATGGGAAGTAGTACCACACCCAAGTCTTTTAATGCTTAGTTCAGTGATGTTTTCACTAACCTTTGTTTCTATTTTGTATAAACGGCTTCTTCCTTCATATTGCATTAACCTTAAAAATCACTACAGCCCACTATCATTCCATGAGAGCCATTTTTATCCTTTGAGAATATGGTTCAAAAACTCTGAACGCCAATCTACAGCTGTATTAGCTGAAGTACTATAGTTAAAGCGGTGAAAATATTATTTGTAATATATTCAAAAGGTTAATTTGTGAATCCTTTAAGGATCTGGGGTTGATTGGAAGTATATGTTACGTAGCCTTGGAGATTGGAAGCTAATGTTGGAAGCTAATCTAGCTCCTTTTGTGAGTCAGACTCATAACTATAGTAATTCAGCCAGTAAAAGGCAGCTGAAGCATTGTAACTTAGATTACATTCATCTTGTAAAATATGTTTTTGTCTCTAACTCTTGCTCTTTGAACTGTCTTTTTTTATTTTTTATTTTTTTTTGGATAGTGGGAAGAAAATTTCTTTCAAGAGGAGTAGAAAGATGGTTCTGTGGTTCTGACCCGTATTCAAGTGGTACCTCTGATACACACTAGTTGTATGACCCTAGATAAGTTGACTTTTAAAGCCATAAAACTATTAAGTTGCAAAAGGTACAGGCCGGAATTATAAGAGGAAATTTCCTCACCCAGTAGTTCCACATATCAATGAATTCATAAATTTGGTCCCTCTTCTTATTCTATCACATCACATTTCAAAGCTCTGTACAAGTGCCAACTCCTACTAGATTCTCCCAGTTAGATCACCTTCTTATTCTTATAATGTCTTTGTATATACTTCATATTTGCTTATCTGCCAACATGTTATATTCCTGAAATAAAATGTAAGCTCCTTGAGGGCAGAAACTATTATATTTTAATCTTTGCATTGTCCCCATGACTTTTGCATAATAAATGTTAATAAATGCTTGTTAAATTTCACTGACATGTTATATACTGTCAATACAAAGGATAAGAATAAAAGGGAAAAGAAGACTTTTTTGCGTACTTTTACAAAAAAGAAGAGGACAGCAGTATTTATATATAGTATTACCACTGGATATCACTGATATTTCCTTTATCATAAAAACTAGAGAACATATTAGTTCAAAGCAGAAAATACTTAAATAAACAGTATAGTAAAGCAAATGACAAGGAAAATTCATCCCTTTATGTATTGGATTATTTTCTCCCACAGTCTCAAACCACTGATAGGAGAAAAATAACATGGCTAGGATGCATGTATGTGAGAGGGCAGATATATAGAGGACCCATGTAGCCAGGAGAATTCATACTTTGGGGGCTCTGTCCTCTGCTTTTGATTTTTCCATCTGGGCTTCTTTCCCTCCCTTCTCTGTTCCCGGCTGCTAAGGCTCTCTGATGTTCTGATCATGCTATCCAGATGCAGACTATTAGACTGAGAGCTGGTCATGTCCACTCTTGAGCTATTCCTTCTGTTATACTGCCACACAGTGGTTCTCCAATGCATTGTGCTCTGTAGGGATCACCACTGAGCTTCTCCATCAGATCCTTAACTCCTTCTCCCTGCTGGTCAGTTGCATCGATGTCCTTCTTCTATAGGGAAGGGTGTCTCAAACATTTTAAACTTGACATATCTAAAATTGAGCTTATTATCTTTCCTCCCAAAGTAACCCAGGCTTACAACCTGGGTTGAATCTCCATATCTGAATCCCCATATTTACTCTATTGCCCAGTCTTATCAATTTTACCTTTGTTAGAGCCCTTGTATGCTCTGTTCACTTTCCTGGTTCCTGATTAGTTTACATAGTTGAACTCTCTGCTTCAAGTTTCTTTCCCCATTCCAGTCCGTAGTCTACTCAGTCGTCAAATAGATTTTCTAAAAATGCAAATCTGACCATTTTATCTTCCTATTCAATAAGCTCTTGTAGGTCTCTAGTACATCTAAGATCAAATATTAAAACCTCTCTGGCTTTTAAAGCCCCTCATGACCTGGTCCCTTCCTACCTTTACATTTTTCTTATACGTTATTCACTCCCATGCACTCTGAAATCCAGTGATACTAGCTTCTTTAATATTCCTTGTTATGAGGCACTTTGTTAAAGACCTTAGCTTTCCCACTGCATCCAGGTTTTTCTCCAGTTGTACAGATCTATTTCTGGTCACTGTACCTAGATGGCTCCATCGTATTGCCTTCCTGATGCCATGGTCCTCTTCAAGAACGAAGGACAAATAACAACTGACTCTTGGTTCTAGGAGTTTTCTAAATTTCCCTCATATCTAGAATTCGCTCCTTTATTATCTCTGCCTCTTGGATTCCCTGGCTTCCTTCATGTCCCAGATAAAATCTCATCTTCTACAAGAATTGACTGAAAAATATAGGGGATAATGAGAACAAAATTGAAATGGATAGAAGTTTAGATCTGCTGTTTAAATTGTTGGCATTCTGTCTTGATTTGTAACTCAGGAGATCTTGTTGTTATATTTTGTAAACTTTCCTAAAGCAGAGAAAGATCAAATCATGTGGATCTGGTCCTTTCTGTAGTAAGCTAAAAACATGCTTGAAAATAGCAGTGGGGCTATATAAAAATAGCAGTCATGTGGGGCTTGGTTACCATGTTGTTTATATTACCTTTCCACATAGTTTCTTTCTATTCATACACATAAGATTCTCCAGCAAGGGGTAGAACTGAGACTCATGTTAGGTGAGAGAAGAAAGAGACTGACTAGATACAATCATCAGTTCCTACATTCTAAGGGTGAGATTGTAGAAGCTGACTTTCCTCTTCACCTTATCCAACCAACCCTCATGGGTATCCAGCTACACTGAGGAATCTTCTACTTATTTTTAAATAATTTTACTCTCTTAGCCTACCTTGTCCCTGGACGGGTGGAACCTACTAGTCCCTCAGAGATACACTAAGTCAGAACCATTAAGACTTCAAGCATTCTAATTCGTCTTTCACCCATTGCTATTCCAATGGGTGGGAAACTGTCACCACTTATTACCCTCATTTCCTAATTGTTGGTTGCTTGTCCCTAACCTTCCATTCCCTAATCCCCATGTTCTTGAATCCTTCTCCTCCTTTATTATATTTCAACTTGGTCCATTCCTTTCAGTGTGCTCTCTGAAATTCCCATTAAATATTCCCAACTATTTCTTTCATTTTTGACCACTTCCTCTTAAATTTCTCACAACTATTCGCAACCATAGACACCCAGCTTCTCCAGAAAATTTTGTCCTTGATTATCATGGTTGCATCTCTCATGCCCCATGCACTGGTCTGAGAAGAGGAATCAGATTATTCTTTGATCATTTGCAAACTTTCCTTTTGCCATTGTTACTAAACAGCCTCTTCTTTAAAGGTCCTTCTTTGGAAATTCATTATTCAGTCAGATCAAGGTGGCTAATGCCTAATGGGACCCAGTCATTCCCTTTTCTTTCTCAAGAAGATCAGTATATTTCTCATTTGTCTTTTTCCTTTTCTTCAATCTGTGAATTTAAACATTCATGTTGTTGCTCCTTCAAATACCCTAAATTTCTAGTTTCTTGGTCTCCTCAGATCCCATAATCTGCTTTTCATATATAAGGTTCTGGCTTTCATTCCCAAGTGTTCTACTTTTATGATCAAAACATCTGATGTTCCTCTATTTGTTTATAACTTCCCATCCTTCCCCCCCCCCCCTATGCTGTATACCTAAGCCTATTCTTCACCCTTCAGTTCCTCTACCTCTTAGTAATTTCTTGGGCTATTACACCTGTTCTTACTTTCCTTTCCTTCATTTTTTTTTTTGTCTTGGCTCTAAAATTATACAGTTCAACAATTCAAGTCCTTTGCTTTTGAATTCCTTTCCCTCTTGTCTTATAACCACTCATCCTTTACCAAATCCAACCCTTTATTACTTCCACCATCTGCCTTCTCTTCTATTCATATGCTATTGAATGGAGTTGGAATAAGCCATTAAGTTTAACTGATTGGGTTCACTAGTTTCCCTTCCTCTCACCTTAACTAGGTCCTCACTGAAGCAAACAATCCTTTTACTACTCCCTAATTGATTGCTTATCCCTTTCCCAGAGAGATGCTTCTAAATCTCTTCTTTCCTAAAGTATCTCACAACTCCCTACCCCCTGCCTTTTCAGCTAAAGACATTTCTTCCTTTGCAGAGATAAGTTGAGGCCATTTTCTTTTCTTCTATCTCTTCATGACACTTGACATCATCCACCATTTTCTTCTCCTTTCTTCTAATCTCTTATAATGAGATTTTTCCTCCTTATAAAAGTGTCTTTGATCTAATTCTCTTTCTCTCTACAATCTTTGATCTTTATCTACGGGTTCCTTCCTAGATGTCTTAAATCCAAATTTCCCTACCTCTAGGCAACTTTGACTAGATCCTCTTATTCTTTCAAGTTACTGTCTTGTATCCCTTTCATAACATTGCCTCCATTTTTCTCTCTTCTCACTTCTCAGTCCTTTGCAATCTGTCTTTCAACCATTTAATTCATTCTTTCCAAAGTTACCAATTTATCCAATTGCAATTGGATAATATCCAATTTGCAAAATTTGATGTCTTTTTTCCTCAATATTCCTTCTTCTCGACCAGTGTTGCAGTTAACTTTGGTGAGCATGCTTTCCTCCTGAATATTCTCTCTTCTTTGGGTTTTTGCAACACCATTCTCTCTTGATTTTTTTTATTTTAAAAGGACCACTTATTAAACTTTTTTCTTCAAATTGTAATCATTTTCTTGAAACACTTTGGTGCTCTGTATGTAACACACATATGAAACAACATTGTGTGGGTTTATTAAAATTGAATTTAAACTAGAGCATTTCTGGATGTTTCATCTAACAAGTTGTCTATTGCCATTTACTGCCATTTTGGAGAACAAACAAAACAAAAAATATTGTTTTATATGATTCTACATTATTTATACTAGCTTCTATTTTTCTTACCTTCTCAATTTGGGAAGGCAGGGGAAGAAAATTTAAAGCTGAAAACAAAATTAAATTAAATTTAAGAAAGGGAGAAAAAAAAGAGGAAAAAAGTGCTTTGCACACTGCATAACACATAATAGGGATTTAAATGCTTGTTCCCTTTTCCTTCCTTTTTCTTTTCAGCATTATCATATATTAATCTCTTTCATGAATTCTCCAGCCTAGCCAATTTTTTTTTTTTTTTTTTTTTTTGCCTTTCACACCAGGCCCTCTCTTTCTGAGTTTGCCTCAGGCATCCTACATGCTTAGAATACATTCCTCCCCAGTTCTGCCTCCCATACTCTTTAGATTCTTTTAGGATACAGTTTAAGCACCATCTTCTACTTGAAGCTTTTCCTGAATTCTGCAACTGCCACTGCCTTTCTTCTGTAACCATCTTGTATTTGTACTTCTTATATGTACATGCTGTTCTCCTTTGATAGATTGTAAGCTCCTTGAAAGCAGAGATTTTTTTTTTTCTGTCTTTGTATCCCTGGCACCTAATATAATATTTGGCACACAGCATGTGCTTAATAAATTCTTGATTAATCAATTGATTCTAAGAAGTAAAATTGACCTCTTTAAACTAATTAGAGCCAATTAAATAATGGAATTATATATTAGTCTTTCCTAGTATGGAGATTCAGAGTAAAGAGAGATTAGCATCAAGTAATCAATCAATAAACCTTTATTTTGTATTTTTAAATTCTATTTTCATTTCCAAATTCTTTTCTTCCCTTTCTCCTTCCTCCCATCGAGAAGACAAGAAAAATAAAAGCCATCACAAATTTGAAGTCATGCAAAACAAATTTCTGCATTATCCATATTCCAGAAAAAAAATGAGAAAGAGGAAGAGAGATAAATACACACACGTACACACACACACACACACGCACACACACACACACACACACACACTTCAATCTACACTGAGTTCATCAGTTTTCCTTCTGGAGGTGGGTAGCATGTTTCATCATGACTCCTTTGGAACTGTGGTAGGTCATTGTGATGATCAGTGATACTAAGACTTTTATAGTTATCTCTGCAATATTGCTGTTATTGTGTAAATTGTTTTCCGGTTCTGCTCACTTCATTTTGCCTCGTTTCATATGAATCTTTCAGAGTAAACCGATATTTTTAAAGTGCCTACTATGTTCCAGCAACTATTAGATGCAATCTCTAAGATTCCCATTTTTTTTTTTTTGCCACTTTGAAAAGAATTGTATGTATTTTTGTATATTCTTGGACAAATCCTTCACTTAATCTAATCTCTTTTAAGTTCCCCTTTCCCCTTCTACTTTTTCCTTTCCCATATAGGTGAAATGTGTCTCTCTATCACAATGTAAAGGGACGGCTAGGCGGTACGGTGGATAGAAGACTGAGTCTGGAGTCAGCAAATTTCCTCTTTTTGAGTTCAAATCTGGCTTCAATACTTACTAGCTCAGTGATCCTGGGCAAGAAGTCACTTGACCCTGTTTGCCTTAGTTCCTTATCTGTAAAAAGAACTGGAGAAGGAAAAGGCAAACCATTCTAGTAATTTTGTCCCCCAAAAACCCCAAATGAGGTCACAGAGAATTGCACATGACTGAAAACACATGAACACTTTAATGTATGTGTATGTAGTCTTCCTTTTTTTGATCAGTTCAGATGAGAGTGAGGGGCAAGTGTCAGCCATTCCCCAATTCCCTTCTTCTTTTTTTTTTTTTTTGTAAACATGTCTCTTTAGGCACTCTAATTATGTGAGCTAATTCCCTTAATCTTCTTTTCCCTTCTTCCTCTTTCCTTTTTTTTTTTGGGGGGGGGGGAGAGACAATTGGGGTTAAGTGACTTGTTCAGGGTCACACAGCTAGTAAGGTAAGTGTTAAGTATCTAAGACTGAATTTGAACTCGGGTTTTCTTGTCTTCAATGCTCTATCCACTGTGCCATTTAGCTGCCTCTTTCCATTCTTAAGATCATCAAGATATAATAGAATTACTATCAAGTCTAGTTTAAGTGAACTTACATGATTCCTGATGATGATGGGGAAAAGAGGGGATATATATCATCTCCCCACTTTTGAATGTAAGCAGTTTGTTCTTGATTAGATGCTTATCATGATTCATTCATATGTACCTTTTAATATTTTTCTTTATTCCTATGTTTGTACGTTTTTTGATAGCTCTAATTTTTTCATCAGGAATACTTGAAAGTCTTCTATTTCCTTAAAGATTTTGGCTATAATATTCCTAGGTGTCTTCACTTTAGAGGTTTTTTTTCTTCAGGAAGTGACTGATGGATACTTTCTATTTTCATTTTGACCTCTGATTCTAAGAGTTCTGGGAACTTTTCTTTTAAGTTTCTTGAAATATGATGTCTATGTATTTTTTTTCCTCATGGCATTTGGAATCTGACGATTCTTATCTTTTTTTTTCTCCTTGATCTGTTTGCTAAATCATTTTTTATGAGATACTTTATCTCTCCCCCCCACCCATTTTTCTACTTTGTTTTAATATTTCTTATTGTCTCATGAAGTCATTGGCTTCTATTAGTTCCATTCTAATTTTCAAGGAGCTGGTTGGGCAAAACCGTGTATCTCTTCTGCCAAGCTCTTGATTCCCTTTCCAATTTTTTCTTCCACAGTTCTGCTTTTTTTTTTTTTTTTTTTTTGCAACTTTTCCCCCTCAAATTCTCTCATTCAGTTTATAAAAAAACAAAACAAAACATTTTTTGGTCTTTTTTAAAAAAAATCTTGCTTTATTTATTTTAGGAATTATAATTGAGTTTATGAGGCTTTTCTTATACATGTTTTGGAATGAATTTTTTCTCCTGGGTTTGTTTCTTGAACTTTTTTTGTACCATAAAGCATGCTATGGTGGATTCCCTTTTAGTTTTCCTATTCTTCCAGTGTATTTTCTTTAAACTTAATATTAGGGTTGGGCTCTGCCACATTTCTAAACGGAAGGTCTGGACTGGTCCTATTGGGGCTTTCTTGGTGTGTGAATGTATTCTTCCAGGATTTCAGGCATAGGCAGGGGATCTTTTAGGTTTTTCATCATCCCAGACTTAGAACAAAGTCTGGTTCATTTATTTATTTATTTTGGCCCTTTGGTCAGAATTCTGCAATTTCCTGGATTTGTGTCTGAGAGAGAAAAAACTGCTGCTAGACTTCTTCCCTATCAGTCAGATGGGGAACTCTTGGTTCAGAGATAGTATTGTAGGCTCCCTTTTGGTTTGGGATTCCTACATTGATCATCCCTCAGCAGGCTGGTTTGGAAGTGAGACCCTGCTCTAATTCTTGGATCTGAGCCACAACATTGCTCCTGCTGCTACTTTTGAACCTTTTCCTTTCTTAATACGCAGTCCAAAGCTTCTCTATCTAGAAATACTGGTACCATGCTCAGGTTCCCTTTTCAGTCTTCCTTAGGTCTGACTCAGAACTGGGTAGTGGGTAACAAAGCTACCAGTTTGCGTGTATCCTCAATGCAGTATTCTGGTATGGAGGTAGGATATCCTTTGCCCTGATACAAACCTCTTCCTAGTGCTACATGCACAGTATGCTTTTGGTTCAATCCTGTCCCCAATGTCTGCAAACTTCCCTGTCTCCTTATGGCTACCTGGGCTGGATCCACTGTGATTTTGTCTGTATTTCCTCAGAGAATGTTTCAAAAAGGAAGTAAGAATTCTATATGACTTGAAAGAATTTAGAAGAAGGAAGTATTTCCAGGTGACATGGAGATGGGAATGACGATATGAGTATGCTATCTTCAGGGGTAAGGATATTTTGGGACTAGTGAAAATGAAGCTGGCTAGGAAAGGTGGATCCAGATCTTGGAAGGTATTGAAAACCCAGCAGAGGAAGATGAGATTTGCTCTCAGATAAGTCAATCAGAATTTATTAAAAGCTTATCATGTGCCAGATGCTTGATGGGGCAACAAGACAGAACTTAGTATGGTGAAAGGGCTGGTTAACTAGAGTTAGCCAGATTGAGTTGGACTCTGTAATCACACATTTACAAGCTGTGGGATTTTGAGCAAGTCATAGCCTTATCTGGAAAGATAAAGAAATTTGGTCTGTTTGAGCTTTTTGTATAAATACTCCAATCGACTCAGCAGCCGATTAAAAGACTTTTTGTCATCGAACAATAAGCTAACAGGAAACAATGGGAATATTTGTATCTGAATTTATTCCGAAGTGGGGAGATCGAGGACCCTCTGTTACATATTTCTGTTAGTGAGCTGCCTAAGCCTCCAAATGGATTGGTCATTGGCCAGTTCTCTCTCTTCCCCTCCATTATGTGTGTAAATATGTTTCAAATATCCATACCCACATATCCTCATCTGCAAAATGAGGGGAGGCGGTTAGAATAGATGATCTCAAAGTGCCCCTCCACTGGCAACACAATGGAAACAATGTTGTAGGAATGCTATGTTATTATTTTATTTATATTACTCTGGAGTATAGCAAGACAAGATAACTAAATGTGATCACTAAGTGTCCTTTGAAATATTGTTTCTTATTGCCTTTGGGCACCTGATGAAACCGATTCCACTCAGCTCCTTTATTTGCCTTTCCGAGGAGAACTTGTGAGTCATCCTTCCATTTAGCTAAAACTTCCTCATGATTTCTGGTTTCACTTACAGTGAGAATTTCAGCATTGATGTGGTTCCATTTCTTAGTAGTATATCAAGTCATCAGTTGTTAGACAAATTTTTCACATTTACAGACAGTTTTAAAACTGTGAATATTAGTACTCTCTGCTTCCTTCCCACCATTCTGCTTCTATCACTGTGGAAGCAGAAAAAGTACAAACAAGAATCAGGGTCAATTTGTGTTTTGAAATATGAAACATTTCATATTAGCCAGGAGTCAGGCACTGAGCGTTGTTTATATTTTTCATATGTTTCTATATTTTCTAAAACTGTAGTGCATAGATCTCTATAATTGTGAAGACCTAAATAATTGCAAAGTTGTATATTGTTATTTGACTCATTAGGTAACTGCAATGTTCAGAAAACTACTTGGGGAGGAGATTAGTAGATATTGTCATGTCTCTAGGACTTAGAAGAGGGTACTAATTTAGAGATTTATAGATCAGGAGAGAACTTTAGATATCATTTAAAGTCTTACATTGGTGCATTTGGTAAATACAATCCTGATCATGCTTTGAACCCTTTCATAGATTATAATAAGCCTTTAATTATTTATTACTGTGTTTTTATCATACTGCTCCCATCACATGGTAGCCATTTATTCTTCTTGAAGTCTAGCTCCTATCCCTTTACATAATTAAAAGTGCTTTCTCAAAGATGACCTCCTCATTATCTAATCAAATGCTCTTTTCCAGTTCTTATCATCTTTTATCTCTCAGTACAACGTTTCTCCAATGACTACTCCATCTTGAGATTCACATTTTCCCTCTGGCTGCCAAGATGCCTCTTACTTCTCTAATCACTCCTGTGCCTCCTTCAATGCTTTTCCCACCTGATCCTCAGCCCTCTTCTTTCTCTATAATTTCTCTCTGAGTGATATCATTTATCACCACAGCATTGACTATTATCTTTGTTAAGGGTACAAGTTGTGATTAATCATCAATGTGGCGAAGTGCCCCACAGCTAGTGAAGTGGTGGTAGGTGACCAGACTTGGCTCCAGTCTTCAGAGGGGATGGTGATAAGAGATCCTCCAGGTGGGAACCTCCCTCCCCATCTCCCAGTTCTTGCCTCAGTTGCTACCTGGAAAGACAAAGAAATTTGGTCTGTTGGAGCCTTTTGTATACACACTCCAATCAACTCAGCAGCCAATTAAAAGGCTTTTTGTCATCAAACAAGAAACTAACAGGAAAAAATGAGAATATTTATATCTGAATTTATTCCCAAGTGGGGTGATCAAGGACCCTCTATCACATATTTCTGTTAGTGAGCTGCCTAAGCCTCTATATGGATTTGTCTAGCCAGTTCTCCCTCTTCCCCTCCATTATGTGTATAAATATGTTTCAATACCATTCTTTCTAAATCCCTTTGCTCGTAATTCCCTAATACAAGGATTACTATATATGGGCATTAAGTTCTAATAATAATAATAGCTGATGTTTAACTTATAAACTTTAAGGCTTATAAAATGCTTTACATACATTCTGCAAGGCAGCATGGTACAGGGAACAGTGTTTCCTTGGACTCAAATCCTGTCTTTGACACATACTTCTGTGTGACTCTAGGCAAATCATTTAAGTTCTCAGTGCTCTAGGCAATTCCTATTAAGTTGTAGGGAAGGTACTGACCTACATTGGCAAGAGAAAATTTCCTTATTGGTTTTTTCCTATACCAATGAAGTCACAGGCTCCATTCCTTATATACATTATTTCTTTTGTTGTTGTTGTTGTTGTTGTTCTGTGTTTCATTCATATATGACTTTTCATGACCCCATTTGGAGTTTTTGTAGCAAAAATACTGGAATCTATATAGGGCTTTTTCCTTTTCCTTTTTTTTTTTTTTTTTTTTTTAAATCTCTTTGGGATACTGACCCAGTAGTGCTATTTCTAGATGAAAGAATATACATAGTTTTATAGTCCCTTGGGCATAGTTTCAAATTGTTCTCCAGAATGGTTGGATCAGTTTACAACTCTACCAATAATGCACTAATATTCCAATTTTCTCATATCCTCTTCAATATTTGTCATTCTTCTTTTTTGTCATGTTAGCCAATCTGATGCGTGTGAGGTAGTGTCTCAGAGTTGTTTTAATTTTCATTTCTCTGACCAATAGTATTTTAGAACATTTTATATAACTATAGTTTTGTTTGAGGTCATCTTGACCTCATATTGATATATTTGAAAACTGTCTGTTCATATCCTTTGACCATTTATCAACTGGGGACTCGCATTGTTATAAATTTAACTAAATTCTCTCTATATTTGAAACATAAGCCCTTTATTAGACAAAGTTGCTATAACTTTCCCCCAGTTTTCTGCTTTCCATCTAATCTTGGCTGCATTGGTTTCATTTGTGCAAATGCTTTTAAATATAATATAATGAAAAGGAACCATTTTATATTTCATAATGCTCTCTATCTCTTCTGTAGTCATAATTTTTTTTTCATTAGGAATAGCTAGATGATGTAGTAGATAGAGAATTGGCCTTGGAATAAGGAGGATCTAAGTTCAAATCCAGCCTCAGACATTTAATACTTCCTAGCTGTGTGACCCTTCAAAAGTCACTTAGCCCCAATTGCCTGGCCAAAAAAACCCTCCCAAAACACAAATAAATTCTTTCCTTATCCATACATCTGAGAAGTAGACTATTCCATGATCCCCAAATTTGCCTATGGTATTATGATTTATTCCTAAATCAGGTACTCATCTTGACCTCATATTGGTATATTTTCTTTTTAAAAAATAATTAAAAAAACTTTTCAATACCAGCTCCCTTATTATTTTTCTTATAACAAGGAAGTCTCTGATATCTTCCTAAAAAATAGCTATTCAAAGTGGGATGAACAGCTTTGAGAGGAGGTGGGCTTCCCCCATGCAGAGCCTAGATGACCATTTGTTGGATATGGTAGATTGACCATTCCTGTTCTGTATGGCTTGAACTCAGTGGCCACTGAGATCCCCTCCTATTCTCAAATTCTGTGATGTTTACTTCCTACTGCCTGACCTCTTTTACTGGACTGTCTTGAATCTCTGGTTATTTACAGAATAGTCAGCCTTATTTGCTATCCTATTGATACCTCAAACCCAAAGTATTCCAAATTGATTTTATTATCTTTTCTCCAAGATCTGATTCTCCTCTAACTTTTATTTCTTTTGTTAGTGGCATCCCCATTGACCTGTCTTGCTTGTTCCAGACATTGGGATTCAATTTTATCTGTTCTATTTCTACAGGACTTCACATATTGAAAGTAGCTACTAGCCCTAATGGGGCTTTTTCTGATTGGTTGGTTTCTCTCAGAATTTCTATTTTGAGGAAACTCTGAGGTCACCTCTGTCTTCATTCTTCTTCAGGTGGCATTCTTGATTCTTCTCCCAAGCTCACTCTACAGTATATCAGGGGAATTTGTTTCCTCTTTCCCTTCCTCTCCTTTTATAGCTTACTTTTATGTGTTTTTTTTCTCTCATTAGAAGGTATGTTCCTTGAGGTCAGGGACTTTCTGCTTGTACTTGTATTTCCAGGATGCACACAATAAGTGAATAATAAATGTTTGTTAACTTACTTGCTTACTTAAATTGACTAGAGGAAGTTGTGTGTTCTTTAAGATGGATTTATCAAGTGCCTTTTCTCCAATCCCATTGGTGGCTCCTTTTGCCTACTGAGAGGAGTTCAAATTTTTTCCTCTGGCTTTCAAAGCTTTCCACAATTGGACATTACCCAGCTTTCTCAAGCTTATTTTATACCACTCAATCTATGTAGTCTACATTTCCATCCAATAAGCCTAGTTACTTTATAATGCCTAATTTTTTCTTGCTTCTAATTTTTTGTTCATGTTATTCCCTCAATTAGAATGATTTTCTCACTTTCTTTCTACTTGTCTAAATCCTACCCAAAATCTAAGGTGCAGCTCAAGTTTCATTTCCTCTACAAAGTTATTTCCTCTATTACTCTAACCTGCTATTCCCGTCTCTCTTTTCTGAATTCTTATTGTATATTTGTGTGTGACAAATGCCTTAGCACTTGGGAATTAACCGATTCATATAATTTCCAGATGGTACAATGTGTACTAGTTTTTCTCTTCTACCTTGTTCCTGAGGATGTTCATCTTGTCTTAACCTTCTTTTTTTTGCATCCCTTCATGGCACCTGATGAACCAAGAGTTGATCAGTATTCACTTCATGGAGTGATCATGAACATTTTCCAGACTGACTCCAAAAAGGTTGCCTCATCATCAAGTGAGAGAGAAGAATGTGTTTCAGTAAATGAGAAAGAGATGGTAACTTTATCCAGATGTGGACTGGTTTAAGGTTTACAAAGTACTTTTCTTCCATGATCTCATTTGAACTGCTCAACAGATCTTTGAAATGGGTTTTACAAGTATTCTTAGTTGCATTTTACAGATTAGAAAACCAAGGTCCAGAGCTATTCAGTGCTCCATGATCACACCATCAGTAAGTATCAGAGGTGGAATGCGAACTCAGGTCTTCTGAACCCTAAGCCCAATACATAGCATGTCAGAGTTGGGAGGGACCTCAGTGGTATTGGTGTTCTTATCTATAAAATGAGAAAGTTGGATTAGATTGTCACTAAGTCTCTTTTCCAGGTCTTTCTAGTCTATGAAACTAAGTGACCTTGAGCAAATTATTTTGTTTTTGTCTGCCTCAGTTTCTTCAACCATAAATGGGGGAATCATAATAGCCCCTCCTTTTCAGAGTTGTTGTGAAGATAAAATGAGATAATATTTGTAAAACTCTTACCACAGTGCCTGGTACATGGTAGATGCTTAATAAGTGCTTGTTCCCTCCTTCTCTTTCTCCTTCCCTCTGTGTCATTCTTATTGAAAAGGGTTACTTTCCAGGTTAGCGCAGTGTACCTACATGTAAGCCAAGTTGGACATGAACTGTGAGGCTCAAGACCTACTTGGCTCTACAAAAAGCATTCTTAGTTAATGCCTCTTTAAATGGATCTGATCTCTCCTCCACTATCCCTCCCCATAATTTTAGCACAAGCTGTGCTTCCAAATGGGAATAGCTTACATGCACATAGTAAGGTATTCATATTATGTATATATATTTTAAAAAAAACAATAAGGGAAAAGATAACAAGAGAACATTTTTGTAAAATCCCAGTGCGGAAAGACTTGGGGCGGTTTCATGAAACCTAAGACTCTTGGATGATACTATCTCTCTTAAGTAATGGTACTCTTGTGAGTTGAATGGCTCACTGCCAAGGCTTCTAGTGGTGAAATATTTAGTTCTTAATAAAAGGGTAATTAATAATAGTAACAATACTAACTACAAGCATTTATATAGTGCTTTGTAGAGGGAGCTCATCAGAGGAGATAGAGGGCTGAACTTCAGTTCTAAAAGATCTGGTTTGGACACATTCTACAGGTGTCACCATGAGCAACTCACTTAACCTCTTAGTGCCCAGGTAATTCTCTAGGACAGAAGGTGGAGTTACAAAGAGATAGATAGACACAGATCAGTGAAATATTTATTATGTACTTGTAAGGTGCCAGTGACTGCTAGTCCCTTGGGAAGACTGTTCTTACTAAACAACACAGTGTCTATCCTCAAAAAGCTTACACTCTAAAGACAATATTATAAAAAGGAACTTGAAAGGGAAAGGGGGGAATTGCAGAGAGGAAAAGATATATGGACTTGTTGGTAACAAAGAAGAAAAGAAGTCTAGAGAGTAAGTACAGATGAGAGGAGTAAACATAGCTGGGATCCTTTTGAAATGGTGGTTCAGATGAAGAATTCATCAATCAGTAGCCCACAGTGGGAAAATTGCTAATAAGATGGTAGTGAAATCTAGAGAATGAGTTAGATGATCTAGGAGGATTCAGGGCTTTCTCTAAATTTCTGTGGGAAGGAGTTTCAAAAAAAGGCCATTCCCAGCCAGCTTTGCTTTAGAAAAAGTTTGCTGACACCTACTTTTCAGTGGTATATGTACTGGATCCAGGAGAGCCTATAGTTAAATTTTCAATATGAACATTTTAGTGTGAGGAAATTAGCAAATGCTACAAATTAGGGCTTGGTTTATTGTTTTGTTGTTTGTCTATATATTTAAAGTTATATAAAAGAAAATGTTAGTACAGATTAAAATTAAAAGTATATCTAGCATACATAATTTTCCTGGAGAATCAGTTGTTCAATATTTACCAACAAATCTCTGCCTTTAGCTCACTGTAATAGAGTTGTTCTTGGGTGGAATTGTCACTAAACTGTACCTTTACCTCTCCAAGTAGTTTATTTTAATATAGTTGTAGCATAGATAGTAAGGGGTTCTCTTTCCATTATTATCTTCCCTTTAGTTTTAGATTTATACAATAAGAAGGTAAACGTTAATCCAGTGCTGATAGCATTTGAATGACTCAATTTCATGACAAAATGGGGTTTGAGTAGAGATATGACAAAATTTCACAGTCATGAAATGATGACACTCCTCCACATCATTCAGGGGAGTCTGGGGTACCTTGCTGGGTGTGGAGTATGAGAATCTGAATTCAAATCCTGTCTCTTACCACTTATAACCTCTGACAGTTGTCAAATTGCTTTATCTCTAGTGCCTTAGTTTCTTTATCTAGAAAATGGAGGAGTTGGACCAGATAACTTCTGAGATCTCTTCCAGCTATAAATCTATGATCTTATGAATTTGACTGTTCCAATGTTTAGCTTTGTAAAGGAGGTTTAAAATTGTCCAAGTAATAATTTTAATCTCAAACCAATGTTATTTGTCTGTAATTTACTTATGTAGGAGCATGAAGTCAACTCAATAGCTGTCCATAAATTTCTCTAGTCCTTTTCCAATAATGCTGTGAGTGGAAATGGTCTACTTTTAACGACATGATGCTTCTCTTAAATAAATGCCATATTAAGTACACCAAATCCCTGAACTCAGAGATAAGTTCTATCCACCCAACTTGACAACCACATCTGTTCTGTCTGCACTTTCCCCTCCCTTATACCTTGCCAGAGGTGTTTAACCTTAGGGCAGAGCATACATTCATTTTTATTCCTTAAAGACCAGGTTGATTTTGGCCCAGAATAAGAGTTAAGACTCACTTGGAAAGATTTTTTTTTTCAGAGTTTTGCAAACTTTGTCTCTTGGCTTTTATTTCTAGACTTCTTTGGTCTGGAAAAATAAAAGAAAATGTGTTTTATGACCATTTGTAAACATTTTTTCAGTCTCTAAGAGCAGCATAGATGATCATCAGATGGGTTTGGACTGCAAGCATCTTCTGAGATATCCTCATGGATTTTATAAAATAAACTGGGTACTTATGGGTGCAGAGATTGAAAACCATATAAATGTCTTCCAAGAAGGCAAGTACTCATATTTTTATATGCTGGCTGGCACTACTAAGCTGTTGATATTTTTATATCTGATGTGGCTCTCAACAGTTTCAAATTCCCTTATTTAAAAAAAAATCACATTCAGCTTGAGTGCTGGTTAATATCACTTGCTCTGAACCTTCTAGCTCCATGACCTTGATTAATTCATTATTCTTTTCCAACTTTGTACTGGAAGAAACCATTCTGCACTTGATTTTCTGTGTGTTTGGGATGGGCTGGGGATGATGAGAGCCTTCATTTTTTTTTAAGTGAATATTACTCTTCTAACATCTTTTGCTTATCACTGGATGCCCAATGCATTCCATTAGCATTTCAAAAGTTGGATTGGAAGGGAGAGTATGATGTTGATTAGGAAACATGTTACTTCTGGCTACACATGGCCAAAGTTTGCATACAGTAAATGTGCCACATCTTACCATGTCTCTAGAGACATTCCTTTTGAGATAATCCTACTGAGAAAAAAAAGAGAGAGATGGTTAACCTAGCTCCGAAGAAGTGCAGTTTTTTAAATTTTTTTTATCTCTATCTGTTCCTGTGGCAGTGGCAGACTGTTTTAGTCATGTACTAATCCAGAGTTAGAGAAAGGCAGGACTCATGTCCCAATAAGGTCCTTGTTAATTTTTTTCAAGGAAAAAAAAATGGTTTCTTTCATTCACTTGACATCCAGTGTACCTTGATAAAAGGATCCTAAACTGAGATGAAATTTACATGAGTAAAAATGGGGGTTACATGGAAGGAGATTCTAATATACATTTACCTTGGGTACCTCTTCTGTGATAGCAATTTTTCTACCAATCAATCAGTTAAGACTCATTTATTAATTAACATGTGTTGTGCATTATTTTAAGTATTGGGAATACAGAGAAAAAGCAAAAACTTTCTGCTTGCCTTCATGTCTCCAGAATTACAGAGTTAAACCTCAAAGTATTATTTTCCATGTGAGTGGTTCAATGTGCCTATAGGAATAAATGATGGGATGTTGATATCACCCTATTTGTCTTTCATGGCCTCATGGCCATTATTACTTTTGAGTTTATATCTTTGCTGTAATTCTATAATAATCATCATTGAGCCTCTGCCAAGATCTTGATAATCAAGTTTGGGGTGGGAGGAAAGTACACACACTCTGTTTATCAACTAGTCCATGGTGGTCTTGACCCTCTCAGCAACTGGTTCTTTCTTCTGTGATCCTTTCTATGGATGAGTCAAAAGCATTTATTATGTATCTGGTACCATGCTGAGTATGGGAAGTGACTACAGGGGTGGAGGATTCTTTCTGATTCAAAGAATACAGCAATATGGTGCAGAAAGTAGCTTCCAGGATGGGAAAAGCTAGGATATATAACAGAAAAATATAAGGATAAAAACATTTTTAATAATTTGTGTACTTAATATCACTAATTATGCAATTTAACAGTACATAATTTATCATAGACGGGTAGTGGATCTAGAACTTATCTTAAATCCAAGGAAATTTAAAGTTCTGTCTTTAATACCTCCTGGTCTTTTTTTAGAGTCAGGAATCCAGGTTTGTCTTTGTCTCTGTCTTTCTTTGTCTCTTTCTCCTTCCTTCCTCTCTCTGCTCCCTCTCTCTTCTTTCCTCCCTTCCCCCCCCCCTCTCTCTCTCTCTCTCTTTCTCTCTCTCTCTCTGTTTCTGTTTTTGTTTCTGCCTTTCTATCTCTCTCCCTCTTTCTTTTCCCCCAGCTCCCTCCACATACTCATATATCTTACATCTCAATAGTTATTAACATGTTGCCTTTGTGTGCAGGGACCGTTTTTGCCTTTTTTCCCCCTTCTCTCTTTATAGTTTAGTATGAAGCATGGTTCTTAGTAAGCACTTAATAAAGGCTTGATGACTGACTGATTGCTTGGAGGCAACTTTGTCCAGCCCTGGTTCCAGCCTGAACTTTCCCATGGACTAGACTCACCCATTCAGTGACAACTCCTCAAACTTCTTAGATTCTACAAATTAGGGTTAATGTTAACGTAAGCAGATAAGAGCAAAAGTTCAAATAAATGTTTAAAATATTAGGCTACAATATATTCCTCTCTCTCTATTTCCTCCCTTTTTGTCTGAGAAGAAGAGGGAGAGGGAGAAGATTTTTTAAAATTCAGTTTCCTTAGCAAAGGATCCTAAGGAAGGAAGGAAAGAAATAATCCACAGACTGAATCTTATTCAGTCAGGCAGTCAATCAAAAATATTTATTAAACCACTTACAATGTCCTAGGCTTTGTCTTACGCACTGGGGATACAAAAAGAGGTCAAAGACAGACAGTTCCTCAAGTTATTTACAATTTAATGGGGTGTCTGTGTGTGAGAAAATAACAAGGAAACATATAAATATACATAATACACATACATATAAAATACATATACAATATACATATAAAATACATATACATATAAATACATATAAAATAAGCTATATATAAGAAAAATAAGAAATAATCAAGAGAGGGAAGGCATTAGAAGTAAGAGTGGCTGGGAAAGAGTGGGAAAAGGATGTCAAAAGAGAGATTTTAGTAGAGACTTAAAGGAGGCCATGGAGATCAGTGGTCAGAGCAGAGGAAAAAGAATATTCCTTGACTGGGGAACAGCTAGAAGAAAAATGCCCAGAGTCAAGAAAAGGAGGATCTTATTTATGGAGCAGCCAAGAAGTTAGTCTCATTGGTTTGAAGAATATGTGGTGGAGAGTAAGGCTTAAGAAGTCTGGAAGGATAGGAGGTTATAGAACTAACTGAGGGTCAAAGCTGGGCCTGGTATCTGACTGGTCAGCTGTGGAGTCACTCAGGGTATGGGGAAGCTGACTGGGTACTAGACATCAATTAACATCTCCTCCATTAAAAATGTCATGGATCACACGTTCCCTTTTTTGTGAGTTTTCTCATGATGGGTTGGATCATAGTTCATTTAGTTTCTAGGCTCTCTTTTTGAAAAATCAGTTGTAGGAGGAATGAGTGGGGATTGGAGAGAAGGAGACCTCTTTATGGACTGCAAAGAACTTTCCCCCCAATTACAGTTGGTAAGTAGTAAAACTAATGCTGGACTTGGAGAGAAGGGACCAAGAGTCAAGAGAGTCAAGATTCAATTCTTGTCTCTGATACTTGTTGTTTTGTTGTTGTTTAGTCACTTTTGGTTGTGTCCAACTTCTATTTTGGGGTTTTCTTGGCAAAAATACTAGAATGGTTTGCTACTCCCTTTTCCAGGTCATTATGTAGATGGGGAAGTGGAGGCCGACAGGGTTATGTGACTTGACCAGCTACTAAATGTCTGAGACTGGCTTTGGATAAGTCAATTCAATGTCTCTGACTCAATTTCTTCATCTGCAAGATATAAGATAATAGGGCAGCTAGGTGACACAGTGAATAGAGTGCTGCCTCTGAAGTCAGGAGGACCTAAATTCAAATCTGCCCTCAGACACTTAAGACTTCCTAGCTGTGTGACCCTGAGCAAGTCACTTAACCCCAATTGCCTCAGCAAAAAAACAAAACAAAACATATATATATATATATATATATATATATATATATATATATGTATAAGATAATATACGAACTTCTTACCCCACAATATTATTTTATAAAATAAAAGTGAGATGTTATTGTTGCTTTGCAAGTGTCATTCCTCTGCCCCCTCCCCCAATATTAACTGCTTCTCTGACTCTTTCCATTTCACAGTGAAACACAGAATTTTCAGTTCCAGGACTATGCATTTAGGACTGAAAGTGTTTATTTTCCATTTCACTCCTCTCTTATCCCCCAAGCACCTATATAGTTCTTGGCCCATAGTAGGTACTTAAAAATGTTCTTTAAATCAAAAATTTAATATAACATGAAAAAAAAATTAGTTCAATCAGTCAACAAGCAATATAATAATGTTACTAAACATGAAAGGGAGCAATTAGAGGGTCTAGTGCATAGAGTGTTGTACCTGGAGTCAGGAAGACATCTTTCTGTGTTCAAATTCTGCCTCAGACATTTACCAGCTGGGTGACCCTGGGAAAGTCACTTAATCCTGTTTGCCTCAGTTTCCTCATCTGTAAAATAAGCTGAAGAAGGAAATGGCAAATTACTCCAGTGTCCAAAATGGAGTCACAAAGAGTTGGATACAATTGAAAATTACTGAGCACAAAAAGAAATGACTGAACAAAAAAATGACAAAACAAAAATGACTGAACAAAATGAAAAAGAACTCATAAATGATGTATGTATAGAATAATTTTACATATATACATATTTATGTCTGTTGGTAGCCATCTTTGAGAGGAGAAGAAAAAATTTACATGAGAACTTAATCATATATTAAAAAAGAATAGCAGGTTATATATAATCGTTTTGTGTACAATCATCTTTTCAAAATTATACTGTATTATGGAAGTGCTTTGTTTCATAAATTAAAAACTAATATAAATACAAATTTAAAAAATGGTGTTTGAGACACTGTGCTAAGGTTAAAGGAAGGAAACCTGTGTTTATCCTGGGTTAGGTCAGACTTGGAAAGGCAGACAAAGATTTATTTTGAAATGAAGGAAGAATGGAATTATTTTTAAGTCTACAGCTAGCTTGCCAGTTGTAAATGCCATCCCCCAAAAAGGTTCCCTTATTTACCACAAAACAAGTTATAGCCATTTTTAAGTGTTTGAAAGGAACTCTGAAACTTCCCAGCACGTGACAACTCCTTTAATTTTTAATTCTTTGAAAATGATGCTTTTGCTCTTCCAGGCACTAATATGGAAGCATTACCTTGGGGAAAACTCATGAGTGCCGAATAACAAGTTGCTCTTGTGTCAGACTTTCATAGCACAAAAGGCCCCAGTAGAACAAGCAATTTTTCTCACGTTTTTGGCTCAGAGACGACTTGAGTGTATGCATGATTTAGGTCCTCCTCCCCATTATGCTCTTTCTTCCTCCCCAAAACTTGCAACCCCAAGCATTATTTACTGTAGAGCCAGAAGAGTTTGTGCTTCCCCTTCTCTGCCAAAAAGGAGGTGGGGGTCTAGATCCTTCCACACCATTCGTCCCAATACAACTGGGGTCAGTTGGGGTGGACCTTCTCTTCCGGACCCTGCCCACTTTCCCCTTACTTCCCAAACTATAGTCTGGGGCATGAGTTTTTTGCCCATGGACATTTAGCCATCTTTTAGTCTTAGGGAAAGGCAGCTAGGGGATACATTGAAGACTCCTCTTCCTGAATTCAAATTTGACCACAGATAGTCTGAGGATAATAGTGGCCACCCCCAGCCTTAAACTACTTTTGTCCCTCCAGACATTTTGCTACTCTCTGCCCTCTCTCTGCTAGGTAAACTACTAATCTCTCCCCTCCCATCCTCTATCCACTACTTCCCACCTTTCCGAGCTTAACCTTGACTCCTCAAGGTAGTTATAATTAAACTATTTCCTGGAGACCTACAGCAATAATTTCCATTGGGAAAATCTCTGTCTTTACCTCCTAATTTTGCATATTTACCTTTCTTTTCCCCAGATCACCTTGGGGTTTGGTTAGTGCCTATCAGATGGAAAACTCTTCCTAAATTCAAAGATAGTCACAGAAGCTAACTAACTATGTGACCCTGGGCAAGCCATTTAACACTGTTTGCCTCAGTTTCCTCATCTGTAAAATGAACTCGAGAAGGAAATGCAAATGGTTTTTCTTGAGCTAGACACGATTGAACCAATTGAATAACAAAAAAGTACATCTCCCTCTTTCATTTTGGGTGTTACAGAATGAGTTTGACAGGATGAGGAGGAATAGATGGGTCTTGACCTATAATTCCATTACATTATCTTCCCACTCACATCTGCCCCTCTTCTGATTTCAGTCCTATTTTTGTTGAGAGCATCTCCTTCTGTAAGAAAACTTTCTAGTCCCCCTGAATCTTTGTGTCTTCTCTCTGAGATCATCTCCAATTTATCCTAGATATTTCTTGTCTGCACAAAGTTATTTGTGTGTTTTCTGGTGTTCAGGGAGTTCCAGCACCTTTTGTGTGAGAGCTGCTGAGCCCTTTTCAGAGCTGCTCATCCACCTTTGGGACCTACTTTTTCCTGCATCTCCAAGAAGCTGCACTCCAGGAAAACCATTTTGGCAGACAGGCTGAAGAGGTTGAGGGTAACTGACAGTCTTCAAACTGCTTGGGAGGTTAAGGGAGTGTCTCCCCCAAGTATTGAAGACTTTTCTGGTGGAATGGGTGGACGAGAATGAGTTCCAGTGGCCATGACGGTGGCTGAAAGAGTGGAGCGCTGGACGTTTGGTCAGACATCAAGGTGCCAAAGTTATCCCCTGCATCTCCAGTCATCGCTTGATGTTCGGACTTTAATCCTGTGACTGTACTTCAGTGACTCAGGAAGGCTGATAACTGCACAACTCTGCCTCATATCCAGTTCATGTGCGATGGATTCATCATTTGTGATGTCATGGATTCACTTTGAAAATGAAGGGCAAACAATAATCCCCTTTAATATGTGAGCTCTGGTATAGCATGGACTTAAAACAACAACAACAACATCCTTGGGGCAGCTAGGTGGGGCAGTGAATAGAGCACCAGCCCTGAAGTCAGGAGGACCTGGGTTCAAATGTGGCCTCAGACACTTAACACTTCTTAGCTGTGTGACCCTGGGCAAGTCACTTAACTCCAATTGCCTCAGCAAAACAAACCCCCCCCCCCAACAAAAAAAAAAATTCTTTATACCCATAGGGCTTAGTAGTGCTAGGCACATAGGAGACACGTAATAAATGCTAGTTGACTGACTGACTCCCGGACCACAAACTTCTTGTTGTCCGGTCTCCTTCCTCTCTCTCTCCACATATCCAATCATTGAATATCTCCTCTTCTCTCTACTCTCACAGCTTCTATTCTAGCTTAGACTAGTTCAGCTCATTACCTCTCACTTGGACTATTACAATGGCCTAATTGGTCTCACTGCTCCAAGTTTCTCCGTCCTCCACAGAGCTGCCAAAATAATTTTTCTGAAGTTCAGCCCTAACTTTGTCACTTCCCTACTCAATAAACTCCAATAGCTCCCTGTTGACTTTCAAATCAAAAGTTATTCCAACTTTATATCATCCCTTTAAAGTTTTATAACGTGTATAATTTTTTTTAGTATGTAACATACATAGGATAATAAGGGCAGGGATGGATCCTCTGATTTTTTAATATTGAGAACTCCTGGGTGAAGAAATGCCCTTGACCAATGCAAGTTACATCTTTACTGCAATTTGTGGTCTTAGAAAGTTGACTAGATCACAGAAAGATGAAATGATTATCACTGGATAACACAGACATTGGACAACACTGTCCAAAGCAGGGCTTGAATCTGACTTTTTCTCTTTCTTCTTTTGAAGGTCAGCTCTATCAACCAAACTACTTCTCTCCCTCTCTCTCCTTCTCCCTCATCCCTCTCTCTCATCCCTCTTCCTCTTCCTCTCCCACTTCCCTTTCCTCTTCTCTCTCTCTTTCTCCCTCCCTCTCTTCCTCTCTCCCTCCTTCCCTTTCTTCCTTCCTCCTTCTCTTCTCTCTTCCTCTTTTCTTCCCCCTTTCCTTGGTTAGTGCCTATCAGAAGGAGAACTCTTCCTAAATTCAAATATGGTCACAGAAGCTAACTAACTGTGTGACCCTCCCTTCCACCTTCTCTCTCTCTCTCTTTTCCTCTCTCTCCTTCCTCTCTCTCTCTCTCTCTCTCTCTCTCTCTCTCTCTCTCTCTCTCTCTCTCTCTCTTCCCTTTCTCTCTCTCTCTCCTTCCCTTTCTCTCTCTCTCTCTTTCCTCTCTCCTTTCTCTCTCTCTTTCTCTCTCTCTCTTTCCCTCTCTCTCTCTTCCTCCCTCCCTCCCCCCCTCTCCTTCCCTCTCTCTCTCTTCTTCCCTCTCTCTCTCCTCTTCCCTCTCTCTCTCCTCTCTCTCTCTCCTCTCTCTTCTCTTCTCTTCTCTTCTCTTCTCTTCTCTTCTCTTCTCTTCTCTTCTCTTCTCTTCTCTTCTCTTCTCTTCTCTTCTCTTCTCTTCTCTCTCTCTCTCCTTTGCCTCAGTTTCCTCATCCCTGTTTGCCTCAGTTTCCTCATCCCACTCTCTCTCTCTATCTCTGTCTGTCTTTCTGTCTCTCTCTGTTCTTTGCCCCCCCCCCGTTTATATCTCTGTCTCTTTCTCTTCTCCTTTCCTCTCTCCTCCCTTCTCTTCCCCTTCCTTCCCTTCTTCCTTCTCCCTTCTCCTCCATTTTCCTCTTCTCCCCTTTCCTCTCTTCTCTCCTCTCTTTTCCTCTTCTCTTTTCTCTCTCCTTCCCTTTTCCCCTCTCTCCATCTCTCTCCCTCTTTCTCTCTCTCTTTTTTCTCTTCTTTCTTCCTTCTCTCTCCATTTCTCCCCACCACTTTCTCTCTCCCAACTTTCTCTTTCTGTTTTTTATCTGTTTCTCTTCTTCTCTTCTCTTTTTTCCCTTCTTTATTTTTTCCCTCTTTTCTCCCTCTCTTGCCCTTCCTCTTTGTCTCTCTTTCTTTCTTCTTCCTTACCTCCCTCTCTTCTTTCTGTTTTTGTCTCTGTCTGTGACTGTGTCTCTATCTCTTTCTGTCTCTTTCTGTTTTTTTTTTTTTCTCTTTCACACACATACCCCCGCCATGGTATTGCAGAAGTTTTAGTGCAATTTTTAGTTATTAAAGCTTAAAATTATGTTGAGATTTTGGGGATTTGATTTTGTATTGGGGGTATATGCTCAAAATAGTTTTCTCTCTGAGATACATGATTAAGAAAAAGCAACTGCTGCCTTAATAGGTATTGATTTTTTTGAGCAGGATTTTCCTGATGACCAATTTCTGTCTTGGTTATAATTAACAGTAGTTATACTATCCATCCTCCCCTCCCCTTGTTCCACTCCTGAAGGACAAGTATGTTACATGTCATTTCTCCCTAGCATTCTTTGTACTCTTGAAGGGGTTTAATAGATAGTCTGTCTCTCTTTCATTGGTTCTAATCATCCTCCAAGATGTTCCCTCAATCTTAGGGGTTCTCTGCATCCCAATTCCATTTATCTACTTAATCGCCTAATCAACTCTTAACAAAGGAATATTTATTATTAAAGTTATAGCAAAAATAAGTTTACAAACATCTTTCTTCCCCCCTCCCCCAAACCCTGGGGGGCATATGCTTTCCCTATGCTACCTTAATCTCTAAACAAGGGAAGGAGATTAGGTTCACAGTTTAATTCAGTTCCAGTACAACACAGTTCCACCAAATTCTAAGTCTTGCATCTTTGCACTCTGGCTTTTCATTTCCCTGATGGGGATGGCTGTACATCCAACCTGGAATCCTGCCTCCAAGATCACTATGATTCTTAATCAGATTCATGGGAATTCCTTTACCCATACACAGAACTGAAAAGGACAAAGGAAACAGACCAAAGTAAAACTCTAAGCTCATTTTGGACACTCATAGGATAAAATAGGGGGAGAAGAGGCTTCTTCACTAATTCAACTCATAGTCCCCATGCTTGGTGAGAAAAATCCTTTCTGGATAGTGGATGAAAAGAGCGTCACTGTCCCAGACTCATAGTTTTAAACACAGTTTTTTGACAATGGAAAGTGTTTGGGGCTACCCATGTGGTTGGGGAACATAGAATGTCTTTACCCAGAAGTAAGACCACTCAATATTAGGTGATTTGAGCATGTGCACAACTCCTGTTACATAAGGAAAGCAATGTTAAGAGAACTGTTTCTTTCAGGAAACCTTTTGTGATTGCCCTAATTGTCAAGATTTTTTCCGTTCACACTTTATCTAATACTTCCTTATCTACATACTACTCACATGTTGCATCCTAGTCTTCCCAGTAGAATGCATGGTCCTTAAGATCAGGACCTCTTTCTCATTTTGTCATTGTAATTCTACTTAGAGTAGTGCTTTAGTAGAAAGCAAATAAATGTTTATTAGGTTCAATGCCAATAATTATAGTGTATTATGGGAGAAATATCTCTAAATTCATCTGATGAGTTTTTGTTGTTCAGTTATTATTAGTCATGTTCACCTCTTCATGACCCTATTTTGGGTGTTCTTTGCAAAGATACTAGAATGGTTTGCCATTTCCTTCTCCTGCTAATTTTACACATGAGAAAACTGAGGTGGTCAGAATTAAGTGATATGCCCAGAATCACATAGCTGGCAAGTGTCTGAGTTGTAATTTGAACTCAGGAAGATTAATCTGTGCTTAACCTGAATTAGGGCCCGTCCCCTGATAGTTTACATTCAATATTAGAACTATGAGATAATCTGCCGTCATCCAGCAGTTCACAAAAATAGATTTATTTTGCTATAGCAAGGAAAGACTATTTCACAAGGATATACAGTGAGGACATTTATATATTAATTCAGTGAAGCTATCCTGCTTCTGAGATGCTCATTGTGGTTTGCTAGCCAAAGCATCAGAGAGTAACTAAGGTTCCTCAGTGTTTGTATTTGAAAAACCAGGAATCCATGTTAGCATCCTGAATCATTAGTCTCCTGAGCCAATTAAGTTTTAAGGATGGTTTCTGTACCTTTTAAGGAAAAATTAGGGTAACTCCCCTGGTAGTGGGAAGTTAAGATATTGCTCCCACTATAGCTGGCTTTAACCATTAAATTCAACATTGTAGGAAGTAAAAAAGGAACTGATACTACTTCATGTCAGTAATTAATGGTCTTCTTTTAAGGATCAGGAAGAAACTTGAAGGAAGTTTTTCCTTTCTTTCCCATCTTTACTTATTCATTATCAGAGTTTTGTTATTATTTGTTTCCCCATAATTCAGTTGTGTTTTCTCCTAATTTTCTCCTTTTCTTTATCTGATTAAATTTGTTAAACATTTACCAGCACATCTCTGGCCTTGGGGGTCATGCTGATAGAGTTTGATTTTTATCCAGGTTCTCTGGTTCCAATCTGTCAATCACTCTACTGTATCTCATGGTAATTTGACAAAAGATTCTGTACTTTTGTAAAGAGACTCTCTCTATTCCTACCCTATAGTTTCCCAAGATCTGGAATCCAGGGAGGGAAAATATAACTTACTTTTTTTTGTTCAATTGTTTTTCTGTCATGTCTGATTCTTTGTGACCCTATTTTGGGTTTTCTTGGCAAAGATCTTGGAATGGTTTGCTATTTCCTCATCCAATTCATTTCACAGATGAGGAAATTGAGGCAAACATGGGTAAGTGACTTGCCAAGAATTGCACAGCTAGTATCTGAAGTGAGATTTGAATTCAGGTCTTCCTGACTCTTGGTGAGACATTCTATCCACTGTGCCATCTAGCTGCTCATAAAGCAATTAGAGTTTGTCCTTATAAAAGCAACAAAAACTTCCAGAAACAATAAGGATGTTTTGTTGGTAACAATCTGATGGTAAAGGGGAGAATGAAGTGGAAACCTCTGGATTCAGACTCTCTTCCTATCATTTATAAAATAAGAGATAATAAAAATGTAATGGGTAGTACCAATAATTAAATAATTCCTAACTACCCTAAATACCATCATTGCTTTTGACTATATTGAAATTCAGAAATATTATATTGATATTTAGCATAGTTGATACCGATAACACCTCATTCAATTCTCTGTTTTAAAAGACTGTTACTATATAGATGATTTTATTATTATTTTATTATCCTTAGATAAATGGAAAACACCAAGGGGCATCATTTCCTGCTGGTGTTAATAATTGGTTGCAAATAAGAAACTAGAGTAAAAGTTGAGCTTTCTGTATGGAAAATGTAAAAGCCAATGGGGGAAAAAGGCTCTAAGAGGAAAAGAATCATTAAAAGAAGTGTTTTCATGCTATTTCATAGCTGCCATTAAATTACCCTGAAAATGAAAAATCAAAACCAAAAAACCAAATTACCCTTATAGTGGAGTTGGGTGTGGATGGGAAGTTCTTTATAGAATCTTGGAGCTGGAACAGAGGGACAGGGTTATCTAATCTGTCCCTTCATCCAGTGCATGAATTCTGTCAATTAAGTTCCTGTAAGTGGTCATTCAGTCTCTACTTTAAAAATTTCAATTAGCTGTCAAGAGACAGCTGGGTAGTGCAGTGGGTAGAATTCTAGGAAAGAGTCAGGAAGACTTGATTTTAAAACTAACATCAGTCACTTTTTTGTTGTGTAACACTGGGAAAGTCAATTAATTTCTGTCTGCCTCAGTTTCCTCAATTGTAAAATGGGGATAATAATAATACTTATTTTCAGGGTTCTTGTAAGGATCAAATGAAGTAATTGTAATGTTTAGTACAATGCCTGGCCTGTAATAGCTATTTCATCAATGCTTCTTTTCTCCCTCCCTCCTAAGTGTGTTTCCTAGGGTTTCTAGTATTTTCTTTCTTGAATCCATTCTTAATACTGTTGTTTAAGAAATGTCATTTAAAATGATGACATGGAAGATACTTAATCCAAGTCAATCCAGCTTCCTTGAATAAAAATCCCAACAAAATCTCAAAGAATACCAGATAAAGTCATTGATCCAGGCTGATCACACAAAAAGATGGCACAAAATTTGCAGGACCTCTGAGCCTGGATGTTTCAATGTGCCTAAAGTCTCTTCCACTTGGCAAATTTCACTATAGGCAATTAATCCTTCTTCAGGCAAAATACAAAGGTTAATCTTAAAGATAAACTGATTATACCAGTTGTAGTGGGAACCCAATAATAAGGTTGATGCTTATTGGGTAATAAGCATTGGGTAAATATTGGGTAAATAAATATTGGGTAAATTCAGGGTAATTGGTATGGCTTGTATCATTAGCAAGCAAGGAAAGAGTCTTGCTGATGAATTTGTCCTTACTGGTATTTATTCAAAGGGGAAATGATGGATCTGTAACTTGGGAGCTCATTTCTCTGAACTCCTAAAATGTGGTAGATGGATGAATAAATGAATAAAGCATTCATATTAAGTGTTTACTATGTGCAAAGCATTGGAAACAAATAGAAAAGTAATACAATTCCTGTTTTCAAAGGGCTTACATTCTAACAAGAGCGATAACACATGTGGGAGTCTTATTTAAAAAGAAGATGAAAAGTCCCATGATCCTGAGGGGTCACTAGCAAAGTAGACGGCCATGCTTCTTCTCTGATGAAATTTCAACTGATGGAATCACATCACTTTCTGAAGATGAACCAGTTGATAGGGTCAAGGTCTTTGGAAACCAGCAATTTTCTTTCTGGCTCTCCAGTAGCTGTGTCTGTAGCCTATGCAGGGGCAGTGGCCAAGCTGATTTCCCTAAAGAAAGCAAATATACAGGGAATGGAAGGGAACAAAAGTTTATATAGTGCCCATTGTAAGCCAAGAACTGTGCTTTAGAACTTTACAATTGTTTTCTCATTTAATCCTCACCCTGAAAAGTGGATGTTGTTATTATTCACGGTTTACAATCGAGGGAACAAATACAGGTTTGTGACTTGCTTAGAGTCACACAGCTAATGTGTCTGAGACTACATTTGAACTCAGGAAGACCTGAGTCATAACTACCTCATATGCAAAAAAACCCAAATAGTAGTCATATGTATGAAAAATATATTAACTAGATACTGTTAACTGATCATGTTTCCAGATACTATGACTTTGATCATGATAGCACTTTCCTCAAAAAAACTTTCTTTGGCCCCCTTTCACCTAGCTCCAGATTTTCCAATACTTTTCCAATGCCACATTTCCTTCACTGACTCTTTTTTTGCTGTCAAAGGAGATTGCTTTCTCTTTCCTAGTCTTGCTTGACCTCTGGGCCTCTTCCACAATCTTGCTCTTGATTAGATAGCTATTATATTATTATTTTTTCTGTTGACTATCCATATCAGACTCTCCATGATCCCATCTGGTGTTTTCTTGGCAGAAATAACTGGAATTGTTTGCCATTTCCTTCTCCAGCTCATGTTATAGTTGAGTAAACTGTATTATTAAACTTGTATTATTATACCTATTATTATTCTATCCACCCTCAAGGTCCCACTATCTCTATTAAAGCCCCTTTCTTTCTTCCTTCAAGCCCCAACTTAGATGCTGTTTTCTCCATGAATTCTTTCCCTACGCTCTCCTTCCTTCAACCCTAGCAAAAGAGAAACTTTCCAAAAGCCAAGTTGTTTTTGGAGGTAGTGGATTACTTTTTTTTTTAAATTAATGATCTTCAGACAGAAGTGGGATGACATATATGAGGTCTGTGTTCAAATCCTGAAGTATTTTATTGATGAATAATTTCTTACAACAAAAGCGTTATCTTTCAATGTCTTCCAAATGATGAACAATATACAGGAACGGGAAGAGTCATCATTAATGCTAGTGGATATAAATCCAGACTTCAAATAATTTTGATTTTTTTTTTTTTTTTTTGCTGAGTCAATTGGAGTTAAGTGACTTGCCCAGGGTCACACAGCTAGGGAGTAGTAAGTATCTGAAGCCAAATTTGAACTCAGGTCCTCCAAAAAAAATTTTTTTGACAGAAGTAGCTTCTTGTTGGATTGGAGTAATATTGTTTTTAAGCTATGAAATGTGATTGTTGGAAAGCTACTACTAGCAGTAGTAACCTCAGTAATTATCTTGCTGCACCATCACCTTTGCAATTCTCCTGTTATTTGCTTTGGCTCATGTTATTAATATTATTTTCAATCTGCAGTTTCTTTGCAGATTGAAATCCATCTTTCCATCCTTAGATGTTAAAATTAGGAAAAGGCAGACAAGTTTTAAGACCATTTCACTGAGCAAATGCAAACTGCAATATATTACAACATTCTGAAAAAGAATGAATAAGTGAGTCCCTGTTCAAAACTCTGCAATGTAAGATTCCTCCTCCTCTCTGAAAATGCCTCGTGTGCCCTATGATACACATGATCATCTGGAATATAGACCTAGTGAGAACACTGATATCAATTCACATTTTAAATTCAAGAAAAGCAGTTTCTTGTTTTGGGGACAAAAATGAATAGAAGTGGATCTAATATTTTTTCCTAAACTCCAATAGATCATCTTGAATGTCTCCTTATATATACCTTACTGGACAAGGACATTAGGCTTTGTCTAATAAGATGGAATTAAATTGAGATAGATGTAAAATAATACACAGAAGTTAAAAAAATCAGCTTCTCAAGTGTGAGATGATTGGAGATATGAATAGACATCTATGTGAAAAAATACCTGAGAGACTTAGAATACTACAAAGTCAATATGTGTCATCAATGTGATGTGGTAATCCCAAAAGCAAATGTGATCCTGGCCTGCATTAAGAGAATCATAGCTTCCAGAAACAAGGAGGATCGAGTTTTTCTGTCAAACTGCAACTGGACAGTTGTATTCAGTCTGGGGCATTTCAGTTTATGAAGCACATTTATAAGATGGACAAATTACAAAGGAGGTCAACCAGAATAGTGGAAGGCCTTTGTGTCCATATCATGTAAAAATCAGTTTGAAGGAACTGGGAGAAAATCCTATAGAAGAGGAGAATTGAGGGAAAGTTGATTACTTGGAGAAAGTATTCAAAGGGATTTTATATGAGGGATTATTAGGCTTCTGTTTAACTCCAAACAAGAGAATTGGTAACAATGGGTAGAAATGCAAAGAGGCAATTTTCCTGGCATCGGTCAGGGAAAACTTTCTAACAATTGGAGTTTTCCATGAGTTGAGTTGCTCTTGGAGATGGTGGATTAGTCTTTACTAATGACCTTCAGACAGAGGTGGAATGATTTCTTGCCCCATTAGTTATTACAGCGTTTTCTTTTGGCTTGGACTACATAATTGCTGATATCCCTTTCAATTCTAAAATCCTGTAAGTCTGTGAAGATTGGTTCCTGCACTTGAGGTCCATATAATTTACCAATCTAATTACTTTTTCTGTGATTTAAGAAGACACAGGGGAAAAATGAAGTTAATATGTGACTGTGATTTTGACTTTGGGCCAGGATAAAATTAATGGGAAAGTCATATTTTCTGTTAATTCTATTAATTATCTACTTGCTATAAAGATCATTAGTCTGCCTGTTCAAAGATCATCTTCTTTTTTTTTTTTTTTTTTTCAAATCAGAAAGTACATAAATTCACCAGCTGGTTTTCCATAAGAAGCAATAGCAATCGTTTTCTCCGTGGGGCTTTATAAATGTTGAGATAGTAGTCTGACACATGAAACACAGTCAGTGTAGTTATTCAAGCGTTCTTTCTTAAACATGTCTTAATGATTTGTTATTCTATTCCTTTTTATAAGTCATGAAGCAATTTTCCAACAAGTGAGAGGGCAGCTGTTTCTTCATGAGTGTAATGTCACTGGACTTGAATGTGTTTGAGTATGTAACTCTTCACTTGGAAGTTAAGCAGCAGATTAATTATTTTGCAGATGGAAGGTAAATGAGATATCAAATTCTGTCTACCTTTAAATATTTTTATATTCAGTGAGTTAAGATGAAATTGATACTGTTTCAGAATTTTACCATGTCTTGAGAACTGGAAAGAAAAGCATTGAGAGAATATTGGCATGCTGAAATTTTTTTTTTTTTTGGTATGGTTAACCCAGAGCTCCCTCAAATTTTGACTTCCACAAAACTACAACTCAGTACTAGGTATATCTGGGTCAGCATTTATCTATAACTCACAAGATCTTATTTCATAATTTTTTTTGAAATCAAATCAGAGAACACATTAACTAAATTAACAAATAATTATTAAATAGAATTTCAAGATAAATAACAAGGAAGTTTTTCTCTTTATACATAATTACAAACTTCCATAGATTTTCACACCAGTGATGGGAGGGAAAAAACATGCAGATAACTTATGTTCCTAGGGTTATGTCCCAGCTGGAAGAGCTCTTTATTGCTACTTCCTTAAAGAGCTATTGATATAATCTGCAGGACTGTTTTAAAAAAATTTTTTTTTTTTCTATTGAGCAACTACTTCCATCTGCTGAGCTACTACTGCTTTTACTTAACTGGATTGCAGGTGCCCTACAGACTCCTTGTGGCAAGGGATTGTTGACAATTTGTGCATTAATCTAAAGCTTTAGGACTATTTCAGCTCTATTGTGAGACCCACAGCTGCACCTAGACTTTTTTTTATGGTCAAATCAGTCCTTTGAATGATTTTGCTTTCCTTTCTGTTCTAGTTTTACTCATATCTACTTATTCCCCCCCCCCCTTTTTTTTTGGTCTAAATGTGATTTTATTGGTATAAGAAACTCAGTTAAAAAAAAAAAATCTTTCTCTACTATTGCAGATCAACATCTGATATGCAATTTAAAAACTTAAGTCAGTAACCGAGAGGGTTATACAAACAATATATATCAGGGGTAAGACTTGAACCCCGGACTTCTTGGCTTTGTGACTAGTTTCTTATACACTATGACATGTTGCCTTGATGTTTGGGTTGGAGGAGAAAATCCATTCAACTCTCGTGTCCCTAGCAGGTAACACTAAGGTATCCTGTAGCTTCCCTTGTGAACTCTGGATGGACAACGTGGAGGTGGTCCCTTTTGTCCTGCCTTTCTACTCAACATTTGCTATACTCAACATTTTGTATTCTTTACACTTATAAGTACTACAATAGCACATTTCTCCAACCCATTTCCACATTGCTAATTTGTACAAATGACATGAAACTTAATTGAATCTGAAAAATATTACAGAAGGAATTGTATTCCATCACTGGATTTCTAGGAGATGTTTTGTTTCTATCATTCCCTGAGACTTCTCAGGTAATGCTTTATGCTATATCAGTACATTGACTTAGTTCACTTGTCTGTAGCTGCTGCCTTTATCCTTGTTACTTCCCAGGAAACTCTTAACAAGCCCTGGATCCAGCCCCCAAACTATAGCCTCAATTTTTGCTCCTGGGACTTCCCAGAGAGTCTTATTTCATCCTGGAATATAGGCCTGAGGCCTCTGTCCTCTTTTTTTGTTCCAAGAACTTCCTCAGTATTTAAAGACTGTTCCTGGATCAGATTCACCTCAAATTGCCAGCTCCTGTCACCTATCCCAAAGCTGTGTCTTCACCTGCTCCTGATTGCTGTAAGTCTGGCTTCCTGGGCCCAGAAGAACTCAACATTATCACCTGCCACAAGATTGGTCAACAAGGAATGCCCTGAACAGTTTATTTATAAGCCTCCCTCAATTCTCTCTAACCACTGATGACGTATCTGAACTCATTGATGTAAAGTAATTTTCAGATGTGTCTTTATGACTCCACTTCTTGGCACTCCATTCTCCAGCTCATTTTACAGGTGAGCAAACTGAGGCAAACAAGTGACTTGTCCAAGCTAGTAATTGTCTGAGGTCAGATTTGAACTCAGGAAGTTGAGACTTCCCGACTCCAAGCCCAGCACTATATCCACAGGGCCTCCTTTGTAACTGATTTGAACACAGTACTCAGAATAACTTGGTTGTTCACAATTATTCTTTAAACAACATTGCTGATACGGTATACGGTCTCTTGGTTCTGCTCACTTCACTTTTCATTATTTCATGCAAATCTTTTCATGTCTTTCTAAAATCAGCCAGTTCATCATTTCTTAAAATACAGTAGTATTATTCCATCACAATCATATAACTTACTCATTCCCCAATTGATAGGCATCCCCTCAATTTTTAGTTCTTTGACACTACAAAGAGAACTGCTATAAATATTTTAGATCATATAGGTTTTTTTTTTTTTTTTTCCTTTTTCCCTGATCACCTTGGGAAACATACATTAATAGCAGTAACGGTGGTCAAAGGGTATACAAAGCTTTCTAACCCTTGGACACAATTCTAAATTTTTCTCTAAAATGGTTCTCTAAAACAGTTGCACCAACAGTGTATTAATATCCCAGTTTTTCCATACTTCCTCCAACATTTGTCATTCCCCCTTCTATCATTTTAACCAACTGATAGGTATCAGATGATATTTCAAAGTTGTTTTTAATGTCTTTTAATAGTGATGATTAATGATCAATAATCAATAATGATTTAGAAACTTTTTTTTACATATGGTTATATATAGTTTTGATTTCTTCATCAAAAAAACCTTGCCTGTTATTATCCTTTGGCCATTTGTCAATTGGGGAATCTGCCCCCCCCCCCCTTTTTTCCATTCTATCACCAATACCCTGGAAGCAGATGGAGACTGCATTGAACAAAGATTATGTAAAATTTTTGTTTATTTTATGATTTGCCGTGGCTAAAAAAATTCATCGCTAGGGAGTCCATTGATGGCTAGTATGATCCTCACAAAATAGATTTATTTTGTTACTGGGGCCTTTTCAGCAGACAATAATTTAGCAGAGTTTAGACTTGCTGGTATTCGCTTGAGAATAATTAGAGTTTTCATTGATTGAGGTTTTCTAAGTATATTGTCTTCAAAAAAGAATTTCTAAAATTATATCAAATAGTCATGCTTTCTCTCTGGTAGTAGTGGGAAAATTTTCTAGTATTTCTCACTGTAAACATTGGTAGTCTTTGGTTTGAAGTATGTATTTTTGATTATCTAAAAGAGGGAGTTTTCCATGTCTTTTGGTTTATTTTTAGGAATTTTAATGTGAGTGTAGTATATTGTTCAAATTTTTTTTCTAAAATGCATAGTTCTTGTAATTTTTTGTTTATATAATTAATTATGTAATGTAGAACCACCCTTACAGTCCTAGTATAAATCCATTTTGATTAAAATAAATTATTTACTTGATATATTTCTGCTGTCATCTCCTTATAAGATTTTACTTAACATTTTTTCTTACTCAGTCACACCGGTCTAAAGTTCTCTCTCTGTGTTATGTGTGTGCATCACACACACATATACACATATGTGTATATATACAAACATATATACATATACATGTGTGCATATATATGTATCTATATACATATATATATATATAAAATGCACATACATATATACATGAATATATATTCCCAACTTGTCTCATAAAAGGAGAGTAGAGTGTGATTTCTGTCTTTGAAAATGATTTTTGTAGTAGAGGCATTAATTGCTTTTTAAATGTTTGACGGAATTTTCTTGTAAATTAATTTTGTTCAGGTCTCTTCACCTCCTTTTGGCAATTGATTTATAACTTTCTCATTTTTCTCATTTTGGAATTGAGTTGCTTAAGTTCTTTAGTTTTTGTTTTATCATTCCAAGTATTTTAGATTTTATTATCTATTCTAATATCCTTTAAATTCTTAGTTTTGCTGTCATATCATTTTTCTAGTAATTGATATTTATTTTATTACCTGTTTATTTTTTGAAAATTTAACCAATTCAGTTAAAAATTTTTTTTCTTTTATTTTTGGATTGGGTTACAATAGCCTATTGATTTTGCTAGTCTTTTCAAAAATTGCTTTTAGTTTTAATTGATTAATCTGTAGTTTTTTCATTTTTGTGTTTCTTTGATTTTCCAAGATTTCTTCTCATTTTAAAATTGTTAATTTGTTTTCTGGCTTTGTTCATTGATCCTCTTTTTCCACTTTGCTAACATGCTTTCAAAGATATCAAATTTCATCAGAGGACTGCTACAGCTATGTTTCAAAAATTTTGTTATGTTGTTTCATTGTTATCTTTATGTGTAACATAATAATTTATTGTTCCTATGGTTTATTCTTTAACTCAATAGCTATTCATTATTCCATTACTTCCTTTCCATTTTGATATATATCTTTTGCTCTGATTTTCATTATTTTATTGAATTATGGTCTATAAATGAGGTGTTTATTATATCTGCTTTTTAGTTTTTGTTTATGATTCCTTTATCCCTAGCACATCATCAGTTTTTGTAAAGCCATTTTGATAAAAGAATTTCTGGCAGGTCCCATAGCCAGCTACAGCGGGTTGAATTTAGCTGAGACATCAAATTTTAACTCAGGCAATTAAATTGTTAGTGATGAGAGCATATCTGGCTTAGCTTTATTACCTCTATTTGGTTAACATAAGCATGTCGGTTAACTAGCTTAGCTCCAGTATTAATGTTTAGTCCTTAAATTCCAGCTAGGGCAGCTAGGTAGTGTAATGGATAAGGTGTCTGCCCTGCAGTCAGAAATACTCATCTTTCTGAATTCAATCTGGTTTCAGATACTTCCTAGCTATGCAGTTCTGGGCAGCTCACTTAACTCTGCCTCAGTTTCCTTCTCTGTAAAATGAGCTGGAGAAGGAAATGCCAAACCACTCCAGTATCTTTGCCAAGAAAATCCCAAGTAGGGTTGCAAAGAGTTGGTCATAACTGGACAACACATTCCAGCTATCTCTCCAGTGTTTACTAATCAGTTTATTATTTTATTTGATGTAGATCTTTCCCTTCTGCTATCTCTTTTTTAATGTATATATTTTTACCTGTCCCTCTTGCCCTCTGTAAAATTCCATTGGACCGCTTCTGCTTAGGTAACTAAAATCTTTGTTGGATTGTTTAGGAACCACTGATTTTTGTATCTTGTAGATTTATGCTCTGAATTTAGGATAAATCAGTTTTTTTAAACATGTTTCTGTACATTGGCAGTATGACTGGTAGTCATATCCATCAAGTCCTTGGACAATTTTTATAGCCATGTAGGGGAATACTAAGAAATTTGTATTCTTTAGTATTTCCATTCAGAAATCCTCAGAAATCAGTCGAATATAGTTTATTCTTCAATTCATTCCACCCTATATTTAAAAAATTTCTTTATCTTTATGTTGTCTACATATTGAGCTGTGAGAGATAGAGAATAGAAACTGGATCTGTGATTTCATTGATCCAGGGAACTCCAGGTTAAGAGAACTCTCTTTAGAGTGTCACCAAGGACACTGAAAGATTATGGCCAAGGGCATTGAAAGATTATGGCTTGCCACAGGGTCACAAAGCCACAGGGTATATGCCAGACAAGACCTTGGCCAACTAAGTCATCTAGGCTTTGAGACTGGCTCTCAAAGCTGCCTCTGTGAAAGAAGAACCTCTCACTAGTGTGGTGCCCTTAACAATGCTTTTTGTAATTTGTTTTGATTTAAAAAAAGAAGTATGTAAAAAAGGAATTTAGTTACCATGTCATTTGGCAATACACATTTCATACTGTTATTTTTCATTGTCTATGGTGCTTTAATTTATTAATTAATTAATTTTTGCAATTAACCTTTCTATACATTTGTCATTTGATGCAATGCATATCATCAGCCAATAGAAATATAAATCTTTTTTAATAGTAAGTAGAAATTGATTTTGACTGGTTAGAGTTTAAAAGAATATTTTCATCTCTCAGAGTGAGCTTGTCTAATTTCCTTTCTATTTTCCACCTCACACTTGTGTGACCCTTTTCATTACATTCTGTTTCAAAATCAGAATACAGCTAGTGGTGCAGTGGATAGAATGATGGACCACAAATCACAAAGACATGAGTTTTAATCCCACCCCAGAAACTTGCTGTTTCAAGTCCCAGGATCTCTGTTTGCCTCAGTTTCTTTATCTGAACAGAAACTCCTCAGACCTTCTTGGTCCAAGATCCATAGTGCTTCCCTTTGCTCAAAATAAGAGATCACATCTTCTCTGGGAACTGGGAGCCCCAAGGAGAGTAGGTTCCAGGCACTCTCCATTGTGACCTTTTGTGCAACTTCTTCTGAGGATGGTCCAAGAAATCCCATTCTTCCTAGGTGAAGTCCACAGACACATCCCTGAAGTCACCCATGCCTGAAGAGGAGGAGAAGATCTGAGGTTCCCATAGCCCACTCTCTCTGGATCTGGGCTCCCTGGGATCTGCATGAAGAGTTTCTCCAGAAGACAAAGTGATCTCAGCTGCAGGGGAACGCAGAGCAGTTTCTGTGGCAGGGTAGGGAGAATGACCCTAAGGGCATGAAGGCAGAGTGATCTATGGTACTATACACACACACACACACACACACACACACACACACACACATTTATTAAAGCTTTTTATTTTTCAAAACATATGCATGGACAATTCTTCAACATTAGCTCTTGCAAAACCCTGTGTTCCAAATCCCCTTTCCCCCACACCCTCCCCTAGATGGCAAGTAGTCCAATATATGTTAAACATGGTAGAAATATGTGTTAAATCCTATATATATATATATATATATATATATATATATATACATATTTATACAATTATTGTGCCATACAAGAAAAAAGAGGAGCAAAATAAAATGCAAGCAAACAACAACAAAAAGAGTGAAAATGCTATGTTGTGAACCCACACTCAGTTCCCACCTATGGTACTTTTAAACGTAGTTTTCTTATTTGTCTTTTTATTGTCTCCTGATTTGTCATGATGACTGAGTGCCTTTTTTAGTCACCTGAAGCATAACAGATTTGTTCTTTCCCCTAATTTTTACTCTGTGTATGTCTATAATTAAAATTTTTGTTTGTTTGTTTAGTAAATAACTGGGCTTTATTTTTTAAACTTGTTCTGCCATTTTATTTCTTTCTATGGTGAATTAAAATACAGTAATAGGATAAAACTTTTGTTTTACATATATATGTATATATACACAATATACATATAGACACACAAGTATATGTATATATATGTGTCTCTCTGTGTAAATATGCATGTATATATTAAATTAGATTTCTGTTTTCTTCCACTGATTATGCATATATCCACATACATGCATAACTATACACTCGTACCTAATTAATGAGAAAACATAAATTGAATAATGACATGTTCAAATGGTCAAAATCTGTGATTTTATTGCTGAGGGAGCTTTTGATATTGAATCCCTTGGCCAGGGTAGTTAGAAAATTGTTTATGTCATGAAGAGATGAAAGGAGGGATGGAAGGAAACAAGCCTTTATTTAAAGCACTTATTATATATCAGCCACTATGGCTAAGTGTTAGGGATACAAATACAAGCAAAAAGATAGTCCCTGTTCTCAAGGAGTTTACATTCTAATGGGAGAAGATAGCATATAACAGGGAGTTTAAAAGGTATGCATGTGCATTTGTGTGTATGTGTATGTATGGATGAATGAATGACTGAACAGGGAATAATTCTAATGTTCATAAAATAAGGAATAGATCTGGGAAAATAATGAAGGCAGGTTAGTTCCAGTAGAAAAACATAAAAGGAAAATGGAAGGGCCAGCCTTGAAGAAGGTTAGTATCCCATAATGGTAGTAAGATGTTCCAGGACAAGGAGGCACTAGACTCTGAGAAAAGTGCCAGGATAGGAACAGCAGAGACATAATTTTGAACATGATAAGGTCAGGAACAGGGCCATGAGGGGAATATAACTTGCCCAGGGTCACACCATTTGTATTTTTTTTTAACTCTTTAAAAAAAATTTAGTATTTTATTTTCCCCCAATTACATGTAAAATAAAATTTAACATTCATTTTAAAAATCTTAAGTTTCAGATTCTCTTTCTTCTTTTCCATCCTCCCCGCCATGAGAAGGCAATCAATTTGATATAGGTTATACATATGTGGTCATGCAAAATATTTCTATATTAGTCATTGTTATAAAAAACATAGACCAAAAAACCCTTCAAGAAAAATAAAGTTTAAAAAAAAAAAAAAAAAGAACACTTCAATTTGTATTCAGACACCATCACTTCTTTGTCTGGAGATGAATAGCATTTTTCATCCTAAGTCCTTCAGAATTGTTTTAAATCATTATAGTGCTGAGAATAGTTAGGTCTTTCACAGCTGATCATCTTACAATATTGCTGTTATTTTGTACATGATACATTTCACATTGTAGATGTAAGTATTTTTAGTTTTCTTCTTTTCTGAGAGCATTTTGCTCATCATTTCTTATAGTACAATAGTATTCTATCACAATCACATACTATAATTTTTTCAGTCATTCTCCAATTTCCCTTCAATTTCCAATTCTTTGCCTCAGAAAAGAGCTACTACAAATATTTTTTTATATATGGGTCCTTTTCCTTTTTTTTTTTTTTTTAAGTCTTTTCGGATACAGACTTAGCAGTGGTATTGCTAGGTCATAGGGTATACAAGGTTTTATAGCATTTTGGGCATAGTTCTAAATTGCTCTGCAGAATGATTAAATCAATTTACAATTCCACCAATAATGCATTAATGTTCCATTTTTTTCCCACATCCCTTCTAACTTGTCATTTTCTTTCCCTATTCTTTTAGCCAATGTAATATTTATGAAGTAGTATCTCAGAATTGTTTTTAATTTGCATTTCTCCAATCAGTAGTGAGTTAGAGTATATTTTTCACATGGCTATAGATAGCTTTGATTCATTCATCTGAAAATTTTCATATCTATTGATATAAATGTATTATATCAATTGAGAAATGGCTCTTATTTTTATAAATTTGATTTAATGTTTGAGAAATGAAGCCTTTTTTTTTTTTTTTTTTTTTTTTTTACAGCCACTATTGCTAACTGTATTTCCCTCCATCCTATTTCCCCCCTGTTTATTCTATTCTTTCTGACTTACCTCAAAAGTGTTTTGCTTCTGACTATTCTTTCCTCCAATCTGGCATCTCTTCTATTATACCCTATCTTCTCTTAACCTTTCCCCTTCCACTTTCCTGTAGAGTAAGACAGATTTCTGTAACCAATTGACTGTGAAAATTATTCTCTCCTTCAGCAAATTCTGATGAGATAAGGTTCACTCACTCCCCCATATCACCCCCCTCTTCCCTTCCACTTACCTTTTTTATGTGAGTTATCCTATTCTACCTCTCCTTTTCCCTTTCTTCCAGTAAAATATTCTCTCATCTCTTCATTTTATTTTTTTTAGATATAATCATTTCATATTCAACTCACATCTATGCCTTCTGTTTACATATACTTTCTCTAACTACCCTATTAATGGGAATTATTATGAATTACAAGGATCATCTTCTCATATGTCTGACCTTGCTTTGATCTGTGAGTGACCATAAGCACTCTTTTCTGTCCTGGATCTGTGAGGAAGGTTCTTACTCCACTGTGGCTATAAATTTTGGTATGCTAGTGCTCCTCCTTGGGAGTGTCACTCAGGACTGCAACCTAGATCTGAATATGGGTAAAGGAATAGCGTTTTACTTCAATGCTGGATCCCTGTAATCTCTTTACTATCTGTGGACTGAAAGCTTTGATAGCAATCACCGCTGTGGCTGATTCAGTGGTTTCCAAAGCTCACTTCTGATTTGTTGGGGCCATAGATGTGCTGGTGCATCCTGTAGTGGACTGTGCTCCACTCTCACCCAGGTATGACAAGCCTTTCCCCCTAATCTTCTAAGTTCTTTTTGGCTAATAACTTATAATAATAATGATAATAATAATAATATAACTAATAATAAAAGGTTCTAGCCTTTTATCCCTACTCTGTATGTATCACTCTGCTTTAAATGTGTTTCTTATAAACAACATATTGTAAGATTCTGGCTTTTAATGTAGTTTACTATCTGCTTCCATTTTATGGGAGAGTTCATCCTATTCCCATTTACAGTTAAATTGACTAATTCTGTATTTCTTGCCATCTTATTTACCCCAAGTTATGTTGTTCCCTTTCCTTTCCCTATTTCCCTCCACTGAAATATTTTTCTTATGACCACCACCTCTCTCAAACAGCCCTCTCCCTTTCTTCTACCTTTCTTCTACTATTTCTGTTTCCCCTTTTATTATTCTCCCTCTTTCCTTTCCTCTTTTCTCTACCACTTCTCTATAGGATGAGACAAGTTTTTCTGTGAAACCAGATATGTCTGATATTCTCTCTTTGAGCCAAATCTAATGAGAATAAGATCCACATATTGTTCATTCCCCTCCCTTTTTTCCCTCGATTATAATAGATCTTTTTTGCCTTTCATGAGATATAATTTCCCTCATTTTACCTCTATTTTCCTCTTTTGTTTTCCCAGTACAACCCCCTTTCTACCTCTAGTTTCTTTTTTATTTTACCATAATAAGATCAAATTATATCTGCACTCTCTAAGTATACCCATAACAAAGATACAGTTCTCAAGAGTTCTTTTCTTTTTATTTTTTATGCTTCTCTTGAATTCTGTATTTGGAGATCAGATTTTTTGTTCAGCTCTCATCTTTTCATCAGAAATAAATGAAATTCACTTATATCATCGAATATCTATCTTCTTCCCTGAAAGATAATGCTCAATTTAACTGAAGAGTTGATTCTTGCTTACAATCCAAGTTCCTTTGACTTTTGGAATACCAGATTCCAGGCTCTTTGATCCTTTAGGTGGAAGCTGCTAGGACCTGGGTAATCCTGATTGTGACTCTTTGATACTTGAATTTTTCTTTCTGGCTGCTTGCAAATTTTTCCCTTAGTACGATAATTCTGAAATTTAGCTGCAATATTCCTTGGAATTTTCATTTTGGGGTTTCTTTCAAGAAGTGATTGGTGAATTCTTTCAATGACTGTTTTACTTTTTGGTTCTAGAACATCAGGGTAGTTTTCTTAGATGATTTCCTGAAAGATAATGTCTAGGCTCTTCTTTTCATCATGGTTTTCAGGAAGTCCAATAATTCTTAGATTGTCTCTCTTAGATCTATTTTCTAGGTCAGTTGTTTTTCCAATGAGGCATTTTACATTTTCTTCTATTTTTTTTTTCCTTTTTGGTTTTGTTTGACTGATTCTTGATGTCTCATTGAGAGACTCATTTCCATTTGTTCAGTTCTAATTTTTAGTGAATTATTTTCTTCAATTATTTTTTAGCTTCTTTTGTATTTGGCCAATCAAATTTTTAAATGAGTTGTTTTGTTCAATGGATTTTTTTTTCTATTTCACAAGTTCTATTTTTCAAGGTGTTATATTCTTTTTCCATTTTGTCAAATCTATTTTGTAAGGAGTTATTTGTTTTTCCCATTTCACTAAGTCTATCTTTAAGGAGTTTTCTTCAGATAATTTCTGTGTTTCCTTTTCCAAACCCTCTCACAAAGTTTTCATTTCCTTTCCCCATTTTTCTCCTAACTTTCTTTTAAGATCCTTTCTGAATTCTTCAAAGAGAGTATTATGAGATGGGGCTTTATCTGGAGTTGATCTGCTTTTAGTGTCCTCAGGATTTGAAATCTGTTCTCTTTCTCCATAAAAACTATCTATGATCAGAGTTCTGTTTGCCTTTTTGCTCATTTTTTTTAAAAGGTTGAGGTATGCTTTTAGGGCAAAGAGGAGATTATCCAAGCTTCCTCTACTGGCAATAGTGGCTGTGCTGGATCAGTGCTGACTCAGTGCTGAGTAACTTCTGGTGCTGGGACCACGGCCAGGTCCCACATTATTCTAGAATTTAGGGGCTCACTATTTGCCTTTTGTATCTATATTAGATGTCTTGCAGCTAATCTGCTGATCTACTGGCTTGCAACCAAGAAAGAGTAGCCAACACTGCTTTAGATTCCTCTGGCTATATTTGGCTTGCTGGATGCCATACTATCCTGGGTCCCTGGCTTCCCTATGCTGGGCCCCTCCAGTGTTTTTGTCATCTGTTTAGTAATTATTTCAACCATGGCTTGGAGTCTAATGACCCTATTCAGCAAGCAAATTAGTATTCTGTACCCCAACTCCCATCTGGGGATGTTACTCTAAGAATTTGTGTCCCCAGTAATTAGAATAGGTAGCCTTTTACAAATAAAAATGCCTATTAATTAATTAATCTCCCTCTCACCAAAACATTTCTAATTGCAAAGTCAATTTTAGAGGTTAAAAATTGTTTTTAACAGTCCATTCTTGTGGTTCCTCCACAGGTCCTTTAAACCTGATGATCTCAGCCTCCAGACTGCAGTCTCAGCCATTATCAGATACCAGTAGTATCTGGTAAGGTCCTTCTACTCTTCTTCCAGGACTTAGTAAGTGCCTAGTTTCATAAGGGCTAAAAAGGAATGAGGACATTGCCAGTATATAATTCCTTTATTTCAGGAGAAGGTCTTTCCTTTTCTTCTCCCAAATAAAACAAACCAATCTCATATGGGGAACTTGTTCCCAGGTCACTTCTGGGAACTGTTTTAAATTCTTTAACAAAGCAATAGGCAAACATTTGTTTCAAGAACATTTAGTCTCTAACATCAAAATAGTAATCCATTTCTTAAGAATCTGATTCATCCAGGCCATCCTCAGCAACGAGATCAACCAAATCATTTCCAATGGAGCAGTAATGAACTGAACCAGCTATGCCCAGAAAAAGAACTCTGGGAGATGACTAAAAACCATTACATTGAATTCCCAATCGCTATACTTATGCACACCTGAATTTTTGATTTCCTTCACAAGCTAATTGTACAATATTTCAGAGATTGATTCTTTTTGTACAGCAAAATAACGTTTTGGTCATGTATACTTATTGTGTATCTAATTTATATTTTAATATATTTAACATCTACTGGTCATCCTGCCATCTAGGGGAGGGGGTGGGGGTGGGGGTAAAAGGTGAAAAATTGAACAAGAGGTTTGGCAATTGTTAATGCTGTAAAGTTACCCATGCATATATCCTGTAAATAAAAGGCTATTAAATAAAAAAAAAAGAAAAAGAAAAATACACAAAGAACAAAAAAAAAAAAAAAAAAAAAAAAGAATCTGATTCATTCTTTCCACTTTCCCTGATGAGGGAAGATCTGCCCAGATATATGGAGTTGCCACTCAATTTGCAGTCCCTGCCCATTGTTTCTTATAAAACTTTAGAAATAAAATATGTTCATTTATCAGAATTAATAGTCTTTGCCAATCCATACTTAGGTATAATTTATTCCAATGTTATTTCTCTAACCTCTCTTAAAGCAGCAGAGCCCAGGGGAAAGCTTCCACCCATCTCCATTATTTCTCAGTTTTCCCTCTGGTGCTATTTCATTAAAATTTAACCTGAATATTTTGGAGCCAGGCTCCTTCCCTCCAGAGGGATACTTTTGCAATATTTTCTTATTCATCTTTAGACATATTACATACCTTTCACATACAATTTGTTTTATAGTTACATATATTCTTATATGCCAAATTTTCTTTTACTTTTTTGTTAAAGGGAGAGAACAAGACAAACTTTAAGATTCAGAATATAGATAATATCTAAATAACTCTGGACCAGATTTTACAAAATTTATACCACATATCCAGCTGCACTGACAAAATGTTAAAGCACAGCTCATACAGTTTTTACAAATTACCCAATATACAATCTAGAAAGCATATAATAGCTTAAATATATTTCCTCTAATTAGGAGATAGAAACATGTGACCTCTTTAGGTAAGTTACCACAGAACCAAAACTTTTAACTTAAAATCAAATACAGATTTAAGTTTCTAGTAGCAATACTTCAATATTAGTGAACACATATTTTAAAAAATCTCATACCAGAATAAACAAGTTTACAATTTTAGCACGGATTAGTTAAAAGTGATTATCTCATAAAATTTCAGAAACATAATTCCAATTTAAACACACAGCCTCAAAATTTAAGGTGTCAGAAAACTGCCCTTTGAAGTCTATTCACAGAGCTTTAAGAAACTGGCAAACAAGATCCTGGGGAAAAGAGTAAGAGAAATTTGGACCTTGGTATCTGACTGCAGGTCTGTGGTCCAGTGAGTAGCCCATCTCCATGTAAAAAAATGCCAAGGGATCATGTTGAAGAAGTTGGGGTGCCAGCAAAACCCCAGAAGAATCCAGGTCGGCAAGGGATGCCACCCTAGCCAGGCTAGATTCCACAAACCTGAGAAGCTTGGAAAACCCCAGCGAGAGTAGTTTTTTTAAAGTCTGCAATTTTTCTGTAACTCTCAAGTTACCTTAAACCTTACCTGGGTTGTATACTTACCTGAATGATTTCAAATTTTTCTCAGCTGGCTATTTCCTGGGTTGAATTAATCCTCTATATTTGCTAGCCTACTTCTGTTTTTGCTTTCTCTCTTTGGGAGTTTACCTGATCAGATTAAAAACTGAGTCCAAGACTCAGTACTCTCTGGAGGGTACTTGCCCAAGAATTAAGTATCGGAGAGACCCCTCATGAACAGGAAATATCCTAGGCAAGCCGCCAAACTGTGTGAGACAGTAACAATCACAAAAATAGAGCCTCAGAGTAAGAAAGGCAAAAACAGGTTTATTAAGATCTTGCAACTCCCATTTGACAAAGTGCTTGTCAGTAAAGAAGTGCAAAGCACAAACTGCAAAACACAAGATTAAATAGAACAGAAGCCTCCTTCTCTCCACTTTGACTTTTTCTTTCATTGTCTAGGGGAGTCCAGGCTTATATTTCAAATATGAAAATCTATCCCAGAAACAAAAGAATAAATTGCCTTTCAAAGAAGTACTTAAATACTAATTAAGTGATGGGAGAAACAGGAGGGGAATATTTCATTCAAGACAATTGAACACCTGCAGCCTTTAAACCATAGATTAACTTGTTATTGCAAAGTGTCAAATCATAATAAAGGCATAGGTCGAAACCACATCCTTTTGAATGAATCTTCACTCAGTTTATCCCTATATGTAGAAATAGAAGCAAAAAGAATGAACCCACTTCCATCTTGAGAAGGGACTTTTGAATAATCATAATGGTTCTGAGTGAAAATGATAGCAATAATGTCTTAATAATTTTTCTCATTAGTCCAGTGGATGGTTTAAATTTTTATTTATTTTAAACTCTATTTACTCATGTATATATGTATGTATATTTGTAGGTTTATTTGTTTTGTTTTTCTCATGTGGAGAGGTGGGGGCCTTTTTCATCACACCATCTCAGCTATCAATCTTTTTTTCCCCCAATGTTCAGTCTAAGAAAAACAAACAGAATTTGTTTGTATCCATGAGTTTATTTCTCCTAAGAAGGCAGACATGCATGGGAGCACAGTTAGAAATGAGGTACAAGTGGACATAGGAAGCAAGGGTTATAAAGATAAAAACTATAAAGTCATGGGGTGGGGAATTGTGATTGCATTGTAGTCTTACCAGGTTTGGTTATTATTTCACTGGACTGGACTGTTTCTTAGAAGACATATTATCACTTTTATCAGCTTTATTCACTGGGCTAAGCTGCTTCTCATGACATGCCCAGGTTAAGGAATTCTTAGTTTGCCTTCTGCTTGACTGATTCTGATTCCCAGGTCAGCCTAATTTCTTCTGAATAATAAGGGAACTGGAGAAAATCAAGATGGTTAGCAAAAATTAACTGCCTCAGTTTTACACACTTTATATTGATCAAGAATATGATCCCTTGTCCCTTTAAAGGAAGAACAATTCTTCTACTCTATTTCTCCATCTCTCTATCTTGTCTCTTGGTTTCTGTCTCTCTCACTTTCTTCTCAGTTTATCCCTCCTTTTCTTTCTCTTACTTTGAGGGAAATGGATTGTCTGTCCTCCACAAAAACAAAATGACCTTCCCCCAATTCTCTGTTATTATCATTAACCACACAATTCAAGATTTTGGCAGCCACTAACTTTTAAATTTTATTTATTTTTTTACATTATAATTGGAATAGCATCAAAATCGAAAGAGTGGTAGTCAGGATAACAAAAGCCTGAGTTCTGGGGACTTTGGTGCTAATATCTTGGGGGAGGGATGAGCCATTCTGCTACTTCTCTTGTCCCCTTGAGCAAAAAAAAGCCTATCTGAAAATCAGAGAAAAAGTCTTTAAACAAAGTAAAAAAGTAAAAAGTAAAAAAGTAAAAGTAAAAAGTACTTTTCTGGATATAGGGAAGAATCAAAGCATTGAAGTGACTTTAATCTTTTAAATTTCATAAACACGATCAATTGTACTCAGTTATAATCATGGCATGCTTTAAGACTTGCAAGCACTTTACATATTATCTCCTTAGCTTCCCTATCCAAAGTTCACATTAGCAATTTATCCACTCAGTCTTGGAGCTTCTGTGAAGAAAATCCCCATAAACCCCCATTTCTATTCCTTTGGGTAGCTCAGCAAGATGGAATCTCTTTCTCAATGTTCTCATTTCAGGGTTCAAATGTTACTATTTCTGTCAGTCAGTCAGGCAATAAATATTTCTCTCTCTTTTTTTTTTTTTGGCCAAGAAATCCATTTATCCAAATTGGGAGAAAAATAGAAGTCAGAGAAAATATATATAGAAGAATATATACCAGACAATACGGAATAAAGCTGCTTTTCTTTAAAAATGAAGTAATAGCTGGATGGGAAAGAAAGAGAAAGAGAGAGGGAGAGAGAGAGAGAGGAAAGAGAGGAAGAGAGAGAGAGAGAGAGAGAGAGAGAGAGAGAGAGAGAGAGAGAGAGAGAGAGAGAGAGAGAGAAGATAAGAGAGACAGAGGGACACACAAAGAGAGACAGAGACAGAGACAGAGAGACACAAAGAGGGAGCTAGAGCCAGAACCAGAACCAGAGAGATAGAGACAGAGAGTGAGATGATGGGGCACTTGGTCCTTGATATCTGGGAAGATCACAGGGAGAGATATTAACCAGATTATAGTAAACAATGGAGAAGTCAAGTTGAGAGGAGCACTATTCTTAAGTGGACCTTTTGTTCTTAAGTGAATCTTTTGTTATCCTTAAGTGGCCTTTATTGGAGTTAAGTCCTTGTTGAATTCCTTGTAGATTTCCTTGCATTAAAAAATTTGTCCTGATCTTCACAGTTGCTGTATCCAGTCATAAATCTAAATTATGTTAACCCCAGAAGTTATTTTTTTCCCTATAGAAGAACCTACTGATACCCTACTTCTTCCCTAACTTCTTTTAGGGATAGCCAGCTTACTAAGAATCCTAATGACTAAATCCTTTTTGGGAATTTAGCCCCCTGCAATGGCAAAACTTCTTTAGGTATTTAGCTTAATTTATGGAAGTTGCTAGTTCATTTAAAATTTAGTCCCACCTTATGACTTCTTCTCCCATGTTAATCATTAAAACTTCCTTTTGGAAATTACTGCTGTCAGTAGGATAATAAGACTTTTGTCTCTTGATTTGGACATGTTTAAGCCTACAAATTCTTTTGAGACACCTTGCAATACTAGCCTGAAACCCCAATATAATTTGGGGTCCAACTTCTATTCCTCTACTTTTGGTGGACTGTATGGGGAGAGTTCTTGAATCCCATTATATTTATGGGTTTAGCACTTCTGCATCCTCATACACCATCAGAGAGAGACAGACAGTCACAGAGAGAGAAAAAGGCAGAGGTAGAGAAACAGATGTTAGAGAGTCAGACACACACATATATGGAAAGAGCAAAAGAGATAGACATGATGATGTTCTGAATGGTGTTTTTATTTTTTATTTTTATTTGTTTATTTTTTAAATTAAAAATTTTTGTTTTGAAAATATATATATATGGATAATTTTTTACATTCATCCCTACAAAACCTTGTGTTCTAATTTTTCCCCTCCCTTCCCTCCCCAGTCAGCAAGTGATCCAATATATATTAAACATGTACATTTCCTCTGAACATATTTCATGCTACACAAAAAAAATCAGATCCAAAAGGAAAAAAAATGAGAAAAGAAACAAAATGCAAGCAAATAACAAAAAGAGTGAAAATGATGCTGGTGTGGTTCCTTTAAGATTCCTTTCTTTCTGATTCCCAACCCCTCCTAGTTGATGTAATTATCAATCAAGTACCTTTTGATTCACAAATCCTGGTCCCTTTGAATTCCAATAGAAAATCCTGGCCTGTCCCAGCCCCACCTGGGCCTGAGCCAAATTGGGACTATACCCACAGGCCCCTATTTTATCCCATTATAAAAGGGGCCAAGCTGGGACCCCCTCTTTGCAATGGTCCCACACATGCTAGCCTTACACCTGGCATGTCAGGACCCTCTGTCCACTGGAATTCTGTGTCCAGTGCTCTTCTTATCTCTACTTTCATCTATTTCCTTATTTCCTTAACTATACTTTGACCTTACTTCCAAACCCGTTTTTTGACTCCCTGTACCCCGAACCTGCCACTAGACCTCAATTAAACCCTAATTTCTTTTAAGTACCCCATATCTAGACCTCATCAAAAACTATGTTATAGTCCACATTCAGTTCCTACTGTCTTCTCTCTGGGTACAGATGGCTTTCTTCATCACAAGACCATTGGAATTGTTCTGAATCATCTCATTGCTGATGAGAGCCATGTCCATCAAAATTAATCATCATATAATCTTATTGTTGCCATATATAATAATCTCCTGATTCTATTCATTTCTCTTAGCATCAGTTCAAGTAAGTCTGTCCAGGTCTCTGAAATCATCCTGCTGATCATTTCCTATAGAACAACAATATTCCATAATATCTATATACCATAACTTATTCACCCATTCCCCAACTGATGGGCATCCACTCAGTTTCCAGTTTCTTGCCACTACAAAAAGGGCTGCCACAAACATTTTTGCACATGTGGGTTCCTTCCCCCTCTTTATGATCTCTTTAGAATACAAGCCCAGTAGAAACATTGCTGTATCAAAGGGCATGCACAGTTTGCTAGCCCTTTGGTCATAGTTTCAAATTGCTCTCCAGAATAGTTGAATCAATTGACAATTCTACCAACAATGTATTAGTGTTCCAGTTTTCCCACATCCCCTCCAATATTCACCATTATTTTTTCCTGTCATTTTAGCTTCTCTGATCAATAGTGATTTAGAGTACCTTTTCATATGACTAGAAAGTGTTTTAATTTCTTCATCTGGAAATTTCCTGTTCATATCCTTTGACCATTTATCAATTGAAGAATGGCTTGAATTCTTATAAATTATATATTATGAAGAGGCAAAGAAGATCTATTATAATTGAGGCAAAGAAGGGAAGGGGATGAACATTGTATGGATCTTACTTTCAAAAAATTTGGCTCAAAGAGCGAATATCAGACATATTTGGCTTCACAGAGAAACTTGTCATACCCTATAGGGAAGTGGAAAGGGAAAAGGGAAAGGAAAAAGGGGAGGCTAATAGAAGGAAAAACATAAGTGTAGGGGAAAGGTATAAGAAAGGGGGAGGAGCTGTAAAGGGGGAGAGCTATTTGAGGGAGCTGGTGGTCAGAAGCAAAACACTGGGAATGTGGGAAAGGGGGAATGGGAAGAGAAAAGCATACCTTGGAGTAAATAAGATGTTAGGAAATACATTTCTGTCATTTTAACTGTAAATGTGAATGGGATGAACTCTCCCATAAAAAAAAAAGTGGATAGCAGACTGGATTAAAAGCCAGTCTCCTGTACCCCTGTACAATATGTTGTTTACAAAAAACACATATAAAGCAGAGTGATACATATAGAATAAAGGTTAGGGCAGAATTTATTATGTTTCAGGTGAAGTTAAAAAAAGCAGGAGTAATGATCCTGATCTCAGATCAAGCATAGGCAAAAATAGATCTAATTAAAAGAGATAAAAAAGGAAACTATATCTTACTAAAGGGTACCACAGATAATGGAGCAATATTAATACTAAACATATGTGCACCAAGTGGTATTGAAGTGGGAGGGAAACTGTTCCCTTTACTGAAGGTGTGTTCCCTTTAAGATTATCACTAAACTTTAAAATTAAATTGTGTCCCCTTTTTGATCTGAGAGATCAGGATCTCCCAAGTTCCAAGGAGACTAGAGAGAGGGCCCATCTTCCCAGAATGAGAGATGCAACACTATTCAAGGGCAAATCAACTCCCATTGATCTTTTTGAAATTCTAAATTCTCATTCCATCGAGAAATCCTGGTCTGATCAGCCCAGGCTGTCTCAGTCCCCCCACCAAGATACCCATATAACAGGTTCCCTTAAACTCACTCCTTGCTGAAGGCCTAAAGTAGCTTGCTCAGATGCTAGGACTCTCTACCCGCTAGAAGGCATTTTCCCCAAATTCCATTTCCCCAATAGGACTCTGCCATTATAGAAGTCAGTCTCTTAGCAAACTAGTTTCTATCCAACAATAAACTTTCAGTTTGCAATTAATAATTCGGGAATAAGTGAATTCTTTCACTTTAAACCTGTGGCTGACCAAAAGGGGGATTTTAACAACTCTTTCATTGCCACTAACCTCATCACCACAAGGAACTGAGAAGATACAAACCTCATCAGTATAGCATCCAAATTCTTAGAGGAGAAGTAAGAGAGCTGCAAGAAGAAATAGTGGGGGATCTCAATCCTGGGCTCTCAGAACTAGATAAATAAAACCACAAAATAAATAATAAAGAAGTTAAGAAGGTAAATAGAATCTTAGAAAAATTAGGTATGATAGATCTTTGGAGAAAATTGAATGTAGACAGAAAGGAGTATATTTTTTTCTTGGTGGTTCATGGAACCCATACAAAAATTGACCATATGTTAGGACATAAACTCCTCAAAATCCAATGCAGAAAGGCAGAAATAGCAAATGCATCTTTTTCAGATCATGATGCAATAAGGATCACATGTAATACAGAGCCAGGGAAAAATAAACCAAATTAATTGGAAACTGAATATCTGATCCTAAAGAATGAGTGGGGGAAACAACAAAACATAGGCACAATTGATAATTTCATCCAAAAGAATGACAACAATGAGACAACATACCAAAATTTATGGGATATAAAGGACTGAAACTCTGAGTTGATGCACTGGGATCAGACAACTGAGCACTTAAGGCTAGTTACCAATTGGACAATACTCTATTAACATATGCTTGGAAAATGGCCCTTCCCACTATTCTGTGCTGGCTCGATCTTGGTGTATTCAGAGAATTGTAGGAGGGATTAGGGGGTGGGGTAAGACAAGCCAGTCACTTTAGTGGTAGACGAGGAGAAGGAAGGTCGTGGAGATCCTGTGTCCATCCCCTTTACTTCTACTCCTAAAGACCAAGGACTTTTGCTTATCCTGATTCTGGCTGATTCTAAGGTATCCAGGGTGCTAACTCAGTCTTCACAATAGGATGCAGTCAAAGCACTTCTTAGAGGAAGTTTTATATCTCTAGATGCTTACTTGCATAATACAGAGAAAGAGAAGATCAATGAATGGGACATGCAACTAAAAAAGCTAGAAAAAGAACAAATACTTCCTCTCCTTCTCCCCCCAAAGTAAATACCAAATTTGAAATTCTGAATGGTGTTTTTGATAGAGAGAAACGAAAGTATTGATTCCTGAGGCAAACGGAGAAGGCAGTGATAGAGATCAGTTTAGGTCCATGGTCCCATCCTCTGAGGAGGTTGTGCAGTCTGAAATTAAAATTATGTCAAACTCCTGAGACCCACCTTCTGTAGAGGTCTTGAGTGGTTTCACCTTGCCAGTCCCTGTTAGAAATCCTAGTCATGGGATTTCTGAGGTTAAATTTTTCCCTATAAAATCTATTTATGGACCAACCCACCACTGCTGCCTTTTTTTTTGAGTTAACCTGCCATGGCACTCTGCCTTGTGATGTCTTTCCCCTTCTCTTCCCCCTTCCCCATGCCACATGGCATCTCTCCTAACTCCACTATGCTTCCCAATCCCACTTCTCCTCATAGTTAGCTAACTCTTTTGGGGTGCTATGTCCTTTTCAGGAACTTGTCTTTCATATGCTCTCTCAACTCTATTTCATATTTACCATTCCTGGTGTCTTCATTTTGTCTGTAACCTATTCTCCTAAATACATGTACCTTTTACCAATGAGAATTGGCATTGTGAATTTTTCACATGGCTGAACCCTAGGTTTTGGAGCCTGCCATCACTTGGGGTACACATTACTTACATCATGTTGGTCTTTGAACCACCATCATAGATCACATCAGACAGACAAAGACACAGAGAAATAGAAAGACAGAGGCAGAAGCACAGACACACAGAGACACAGAGACAGATGCAGACAAATTTAGAACTTTTCTAAAATTCTATTTACCTTCTTAACTTCTTTCTTATTTATTTTATGGTTTGATTTATCTAGTTCTGAGAGACCAGGATTGAGATCCCCCATTATTTCTTCTTGCAGCTCTCTTAACTTCTCCTCTAAGAATTTGGATGCTATACCGATAGAGATAGAGAAATATAGAGACAGAGTGAGAGAAAGGAAGACAGAGAAAGACAGAGACATATACACTCACACACAGAGAGTCAGAGTCAAGAACAGAGATAGAGACAGAGAGATCCTGATCTCATCCAAGGGAAAATTTTTCCAAACTTGCAAACAGAAGAGACACATGCAGAGAGACAAACATAGAGAGACACCCCACACTTTCACAGACTCTCTTTCCTCTCCTCTCTCATACCCACATACAGACAGCTGCACAAACTTGACAAATATAGGACAGATATAGGATCAGAGACAGAGATAGAGAAATATAAAGACACAGTGAGAGATAGGAACATAAGAGAAAGCAGAGACATATACACTCACACACAGGGAGACAGACAGAATCAGGGACAGAAACAGAAAGAGACAGACAGAGACAGAAAGACCCAGATCTCATCCAAGAGAAAGTTCCCCAAACTTGCAAACAGCAAATATGGTTATGATGAAGACTGACAGCTCTATTTATATCAGTTTTTTTTTCTAGCATCTTTTCCTTCAGTAACCTGAAGTGGGGTTTGGTATTGTCTATGTCTCTTGAAGCTAGAAGCCAGAAGATCCTGAAGTCACTGAAGAGCCTAAAGAAATTTAACAACCTGAAGAAAACTCAGCAAACATTTATTAGACATCTACTATGTGCTAGGCAGTGTGTTAAGTACTGGACATACAAAGAAAGGTCAGCTAAGGACAAATAAACTAGAAGCAGGATAAAGTGGTAATAATCAGCAGAGAGAAGACAATAGAATTAAGAGAGATTGGGAAAAGCCTCCAGATGAGGTGAGATTTTAGTTGGAATTTAAAAGAAGCCAAAGAGTATAGGAGGTGGGAGGGAGGACATTCCAAGAAAGAAGGACAGACAGAAAAAATGCTGGAGCTGGGAGATGGAGGGTATTGTCATTAGATCACAGAGTACCTGGGGTTGGTTAGGGGAGATTTCAGGTATAAGAAGCCAGGGAAAGTAGGAGTGGGGCAGGTAACTGAGGATTTTGAACTTCAAACAGAGGATTTTATATTTGATCCTGCAAGTGACAGGGAGCTACTGGACTTTATTAAATAGGGAGTGACCTGGTCAGATTTCCACTTTGGGAAGCTTAGTTTGACAGCCAAATGTAGGATAAATGGGAGTGTAGAGAGACTTGTGGTAGGAAGACTATACCAATAGTCCAGTCTGTGCAGTTGCCATAGATACTTCTGGCATCCTAAGTTTCTCTGGTAATTCTCACTGACTGGCAAGCTACCTAGGGCAGGTTATGTGCACATAAAACTCTACCTCCTCTTTTATGTCAGCATTTGGTCCCTACTCTTTGTTTTGCTTATGTAACAAGAAATTGCACTGGGCTAAAGGAGCTGGAATACTCCCTTTCCTTTTCCACAAAAGGGCTCCTCTCAATTCTGAACTCATGTACTTGTGGAGTCCCTTGGGAACCTGACCACCTAAAAGAATAAGTCTCTTGTCTTATTGTTTCTTTAGCTCTTTAGAGCACTGCTCTATCCCCTACCTCCCTTCCCCACCTGGGAGATTTAGGAAAATTAGTTAAAGCTTAGGTTCAGTTCACTCCTAGGATCCCCCATTAAAGGGACTTGAAAGGTAAATCAGAGATGAGACACCTATTTAATTGTACTACACAAAAGACATGCTTAATACACACAAGATTCCCAAGCATTCATTGGTAGAAGAAAAAAAAACCCCACAACCTTAAACCTAGTAATAGTAACTTATAATCATTGTTGAATTTTGCTGGGATGCTGACACTTGAAACATCAGTACATTTTTAGTTTGTGGGACTACTGAATACACATTTTTAAAATTTTACATTTCATCTTGGCTCTGCCCTGCTTAAATAATTCCCTCCTTCTGTCAAGTCAGACAAAGCTTTGCTTTGTGTTCTTTGCTTAGTGTTCATTTCCCTTAAAAAACATAATAGTAGATATATAGAAGAGTCTTCCTCCCATTGACTGAAGAAGGATCCTTCTAATTCACAAGATGACGTGTAAGATTGGATTATAAATTTGTCTTCTCCTTTGATGATTCTTCCTCCATCCCTTCCCTTTCCTTTCCCCTCTTCCCCTCCCAACCCTCCTCCCCACTTTCTCTCTGTATCTGTCTCATTTGATTGATTTTAACTTAGTCTTTTAGTATCAGTCCAAGAAATAAAGCAGAAATGAGAACCAAAGTTCCCAGGTTTATACTTACACATCTCATGTGTTTGCAGTTTGCTATTGTTTTTGGTTGAGGAAGGATACCAGCCCTACCTCCATCTCTCCAGAGTGAAGTTCGAAAATTCTTGCTATGCTCAGCAAATGGGAAGGGAAGAGAAAGCAGAGGATAGGTCATTTCCTTTGAAAATTTTACCAAATTATCAGCCAATAAGAGGATAGATCATCTTGAAGCTTAAGGTCCTTTCATGTTGGATTGTGTCTTTGGAATCTCTGGAAGATTTTGGGGATGCACCAGGACCACATTTTCCAAGATGGCCCCTATAAGCTTATTCCCTTATCTATTCTTTGGGATGAATCCTTCATAGCACTTCCACTAAGGAGAAGCCTTAGTGCTTCCCCCAACTTTTTGTCTCTCTCATAAACCTGTTCTATCCTAAAGTCCTTGGGTTTATTTTTATTGTTATTATATATATATATATATATATGTATATATATATATGTATATATATATATATATATATATATGTATATATATATATTTTTCACATTTTTCCCTGGGAGACCTTTAAATCTTTTTTTCCCCCCCAAGGCAATTGAGGTTAAGTGACTTGCCCAGAGTCACACAACTAGGAAGTCTTAAATGTCTGAGGTCAGATTTGAACTCAAGTCCTCCTGCCTTCAAGGCTGGTGTACTATTCAATAAGCCACCTAGCTGCCCCTAAATTTTAAAGTACTTTTAAAAAATATCTATTTGCAAATTCTGCGCTGTTTTTTTTAAAGTTCACATACATTCTTCCAGTTTGTTTTTAAAATTTTTATTTCATTAGGTTTTCTTTTGTCTATAATTTGTCTTGATTATTTCACTTTATTCTTCAGAGAATCTATTGTTCATGGAGAATATTTTGTTCTAAATTCTCTAGTCCTTGATTAGACTTATTTATGCGATTTTTAAAAGCTCTAATTTCTGTTTGTATTTCATTCATTTGCTTAATTATTTGATTTACTTTTCTGAATTCTTCTGGAAGTTCTTAGAATTTCTTCATTGAGATTTCAGAATACCTTGAAGAATTTGTTCAGATATGGAGACCTTCCTCAGAGATTCTGATGAATTTTCTCTTGTTGTAAAATTTTTATTCACTGAGATGTATTTCTCCTCCCACTCCATCTGAATAAATGAATGAATGCTTGTTCATTTGTTCTTCTCATTTAGTTTTTGTGCTTTGAATCAAACACACTGCTAATTTTTCCACAATGTCCTAGCTATCTGTTTACAATTAGATGACCAATTTCAGGGCAAAGATCAGAGTTAGTAAAAAGAAAGAAAGAATAATAATGAGAATAATGAGAAAAACAAATGAAACAACTCAGTCCTGAATTATTTAAATAGCAATGAGAAACGGGAAAGGGACATCAGAAATAACTGCAGCAACAACTGCAATAATTTTATATAGATGTTTTAATCAGTATATATTTATTGTTAAAAAATAGAAGACCAAAGGATTCTAAAAGGCACCTACATCAGCAAAATTTGACATGCTTACCAAGTGGAGAGAGATACCAGCTAATCACAATAATTACTTAGACTATAAAGTCATTTGTAAAGTAAGACAAAGATCCACAATTATGGACAGAATCAACCCATAAAGTAGAAAGAATCAGTAGATGCTAAAATTACTTTAGAGCAAATGTAGCAAGATACCAACTAGGCAAAATTATCCCAAGGACATATAAGGATGATGACAGATGGAAAAAAAAATGGAAAAGATCTACAAAGATGACTAAAATAAATAGTTTTATCTATCAAGGACAGCAGAACCACTATACTAGGATCCTAAGTGCTTATGTTTCTGTTTATAGAGGAGGTAGAAATATTCTTTGATTTTGAGCTCACAATCTAATGTGGAAGACAACATGCAAAGAATATAGATTGGAAAAAAACCACTGTATTGTAGTAAGCATAAATAGGGGAAATTCTTATCAGAGGAGAAATGATTGTTAGAGCACTGAAGAATCAATATACAGGATATCAGAAGGGGAGAAAAATAGCAAAGTTATGGGAGGGGGGGAAATCGTAGATCTTATTAATACAAAGAGACACCTGAAAAAAACATCAACAGCCACTAACCCATATGCTTACTCTTCAACCTAGACAAAATTTGTGAGTATCATCTGCACATGAATCAAGGATATACTACATAAGAGTATAATTAGGAAATAAGCAGGCATTTTCAAGTGCTATTGAGTAATGATCAGTGATCTTAAAACACAGATCTATGTAACCTCCCTACTCATTAAACTCTCCATGAAATAACTGAACGGATTTATTTAAAATCTATTTAAGTGTGAATAGTCAAAATGGGCAGCTAGGTGTCCCAGTGGATAGAGTGAATGGCCTGGAGTCAGGAAGACTCTTTTTTCCTGACACTTATTAACTGTAGGATCCTGGACAAGTCACTTAAATCTGTTTCCCTCAGTTTCCTCTGTAAAATGAGCTAGTGGAGGAAATGTCAAACCACTTCAGTATCATTTCTAAGAAAGCTCCAAAGGGGTCTTGAAGAATTGGACTTGACTGAAAAATGACTGAACAAGTTGGTTTCCAGGAAGGCTACTCTATTAGGTTAAGGTGACAGATCAGGGGATGGTTTCACACCATGAAAACTGCCTTCCTTAGTATTTAAGAGGAAGAATTTACATTTATTTGATATTTTAATACATTTAGTGTTCAGCTTGACTTGCAGAGATAATTTGGAATCTGAGTACCTGGATTCAAATCCCTGCATTGCTATTTATTAGCTCTGCAACTATCCTGGGCCTCAGTTTCCTTGCATGATAGTTAAGGTCTCTTCCAGATCCAAATTATATGAAATATTTTGGTAACACAGCCATGTTTCTTTCAGTTTGGGACTGGAGCAAGCAAGGAGGTCTTAGACTTTCAGTTTTATCTCCAGAGATGAGGTGGCATCTGGAGGGCTGGGAACTTGGTCTGAGAAGTTTTGTAGGTAACAAAGAAACTGAAAGAGGAAGAAGATTCAGTTATTTTAGAAGCAAATGTGAATCTTGAGCTTTAACTGTATAAAGAGATGTCATACTGAATCTGTCACTAGAGGGTACTCCAACCCTTTCAGTTTTGGAATTCTTTTCTTTCTTTCTTTCTTTCTTTTTCTTTTTCTTCCTTCATTCCTTCCTTCCTCTCTCTTTCTCTCTTTCTTTTTCTTTTTTCTTCCTTCCTTCCTTCTTCCTTCTTTCCTTTCTCCCTCAATCAATTAACATTTATTAAGTGCCTGCCATATTCTAGGCACTGTGCTAAATGCCAAGTATACCAAAAGAAGTGAAGGACATTCCCTGCCCTCAAGGAGCTTACCATCTAATATCAGTATTTTATCAGTAGCTGAGGAGGTTACCTGCAGTTTGCCAATCAGTAAATTCTTAATAAGTGCCTAATATGAGTATATTATTATATTATATTATAAAGTACTATTTTAAGTTCCGGATATACAAATAGTAAAAGCTATTCTTTGATTTTGAGCTCACAATCTAATATGGAAGACAACATGCAAATAACTATGTACAAACAAGCTATCTACAGGATAAATTGTAAAGAATTGACAGAGGGAGACAAAGGGAATTGGCAAAGGTAGAAGGTAGGATTTTAATGGGTACCTTAAGGAAGACCTGGAAGATGGAGGTAATGGGGTAGAAATAAGAAAAGCAAATATTCTAAGCATGGGAGAAACAGGGAAAATGCTTGGACTGAAGAGATGGAGCGTTCTTTTTTTAGGACCAGCAGAAGGCCAGTGTCAGTGAATCATAGAGTATATTACTGGGGAAGTATAAGAAAGTATAAGATTTTAAGGTGTAAGAAGACTAGAAAGGTATGGGGGCAGGATGAGGTTATAAAGGACTTTGAATGCCAAACAGGATATTACATTTGGTTCTGTAGGTGAAAGAGAGCCATGGACATTTATTGTGTAAGGGAAAAGGAGGTGACATAGTCAGGCTTGCATTTTAGGGAAGGGTGAGGGAATAAGCATTTATTAACTGCCTACCTTATGCCAGGCACTGTGCTAAGTGCTTTATAAATATTATTCTTTGATTCTTACAACAACTCTTGGAAGTAAGTGCTATTATTATCACTATTTTATAGTTGAGGAAACTGAGGCAGACAGGGGTAAAGTGACTTCCTCTGGGTCACACAGCTTTGTTTGAGAAGAGATTTTAACTTCCTGACTCTGGGTCCAACAATCTATCACTGTATCACCTAGTTGTCTCTTTGATAGCATTACTGCAAGACAACAGCATTTAGACGACTTAAAATATGAATGTGACAAATTTCTCTGATTTTAAGAGAGAAAAAAGTGTTAAAATGGGATCAGTCAACATGTTTTGGAATATTTAAGCTTTATTTGGTACCTGTGGATAAAAAAAGATTTCTACCATAGTCATACATTTAAAGAGGGATTTCAGTTATGCTAATCAGTACCAGATTATGACTGCTTGGAGGACATTCCTTTTTGTATCTTACCCTTAAGACAAAGAGAGAAGAAACCCTTAGAATGGTTCCAGCTGCCCATTCTGCCTCCAGGGTAGCCTTCCTCTATTAGAAACAGAGACAGAGTTATGATTATGCAATAACAACAACAAAATAATTCACAGGCTTTTCTTGGTTCCCACATACCACCATGAGTCTTTATCCATATCTATAAACTCCACCCACCTCTTTAGTATAAAGAGAGTCCTCCCTATTCCCCATAAGCCCTTGTGGGCTTTCTCAAAGTAGCCCATAGGACTCCTTTGAGATTGATTGTCCAAGACCTTTAGACCAATTCTCCCCTCTCTTCTATCTTCTCTGTGTCTCTGAAAGTTAAGTCCTCTGGCTCAACACATTGGCTTTTACTTTGTCAAAGACCACTCCAACTTTATCATTGACCTATACTCAATAAAGAGCTATAATGATGAAAATCAAGAAGTCATCAAACAATAAATATTCATTGTTAAATATTTATTTAACAATACATATTTAATACATTTAATAAATAAATAATCTAATGAATAAATATTTATTAAGTACCTATTATGTGCCAGTCACTGTGCTAAGCACTGAAATACAAAAAGAGGCAAAAGAAGTCCCTGCCCTCTAAGAGCTTACAATCCAATGAAAAAGGTTACATAATAAAGAATGTTAATATTTTAATATTTATTTGATGATGATGATGGTGATGATACTGCTGATGACGGGGGTGATATTTCTCTTGGCTTAAAACAAGCTTTAAGCAACAGACAATCTCTCTTACTCACTGTAATTGGCACAATGCCTTATTCAATATTTAAGAGCACAGGATGTAGAGCATGGAGAAATCTTTAGAGATCAGCTAGTCCAAACTCTTCATTTTTAAAATGAGGAAATTGAGACTCAGAGGGATGAAAACTGATTTGCCTAAAAGATTAAAAAGGAAATAGATGGCAAAGTATAATGCATTCCTTCCTTTCATACAAATTGTTAGCCTGTATAAACATCTATGGAGGGGCCACAAAACTGAATCTAAAGTCAAGGAAGATCTGAGTTTAAATACTGTCTCAAACATTTATCTGCTTAGGTAAGTCACTTAACCTTCATTTACATCAGTTTCCTCATTTGTAAAATAGGGACAATAATAGAGGCTACCTCAGGGGATTATTGTGGGGATCAAATGAGATAATATGTATTAAAGAGCTTTGTAAACATTAAAGTGCTACATACATGCTGGTTGTTATTTTAATATTTGTTCATGCCATGAGATCATCTATGAAACAGGGCCCTTCTGACTATAACTCTACAACCCAAGACATGCTCAGTGTCCCATAGCTATTACTTGTCTGAGATTGTAAGGGGAAGAGCAAGACTTAATATCAGATCTTCTAATTGCTGGAGACAGGGTATATATATATATATATATAGTCTCCTCCCCTTAAACCTATCTTTTATTTGTCAAATAGTTCCCTAAGTTTGGAGCTTTAAGTAATTGGTTAATATATATATTTCAGTCAAATGTTTGGTGAAATGTCTAATGGAAAACTAGCTTATGGGGTTCTAAAACCTTGTATTGAGAGGTTATAGGGCCAGAATCAGGAATGAAGGGAAAGGAGGTTTATTTTGCAAACAACTTTGCTTTAAGCTTCGTCTCATTTTATTCCCCTTCCCTGGGGAGAGGTACCAAGCTCCTGTGAATTCCATTATACATACGTAGAGTATATAAATGTAAAGTTATTTTTAGGCTGAGACCTCAAGTGGAAGACTACATTCTGGAAATAATTTTTTTTCATGCTAAATGACCAGGTTTGCCTGAAAACCCTGAAGATTGTTTTATAGCGATTTTGAAAAAGTGAGAGCCCCACATTTAATGAAGGAGACCCTGTCTGAGAAGAGGGACAGGAGAGACACTAAGGGTACCCCCCACTTTGAGTTTTATAGTTGGAAATAGATTTAAAACTAGCACCTTCTTCAAGGTTATGTTGGGATCAAATGAGTCACTCATGAATAATTGAGCAGTTTACCAAAGGAGATTAGATTAATATGCCTTATAGTTTTGGCAATATTAAACAATTATAGAGTGGCACTTGGATTCTGAAAACAAGGTCCTTCTTTCCATAAGGAAATATGGCAGGTCAGCAGGACAGAATATGGTGAAAGACACGGTGATTTATATAGTCTTCAGAAATTCACCAACTCGGAGGGGCTCTAGCTCCATGTGAGTGGGACTTTTTAATATCTTTAAGTAACCAGAAAATTATATCAAGGAAAAAATGCCCAATCATGTCCTGGGATACTTTGATACCTTTTAGGGAAAACTAATCCCTGTTAGTTTATGGGAAAAGCTATATTTCTATTGTGGGATACAGAAGAACACTCATCCTAACATAGGGTATAAAGCAATGTTTAGTAATTGAATTAAGAACTAGATTGGGTGTATGAAAGGTAGTGAAATTTGTATCATATACATTAAGAGGTCTAAGCATATATTAACTCATTTGATAATAATACTTGACATTTACATAATCTATAAGGTTTACTGAATTTACAAATATCATCCATGACCAAGCATGATCTTAGTTTTCTTTAATTTATTTTAAGGTAACCCTATTCTTACATGATCTCCTCCCCTTAAACCTACCTTTTATTTGTCAAATATTTCCCTAAGTTTGGAGCTTTAAATAATTGGTTAATTTTTTTCTTTTTTTTGTTTTAGTTGGTCATCTTATTCTTCCATTCTTTCCTTCTGATTTTTTCACTTAAGTGGTTAGTTCAAAATATCCTCTTCCTTTCCAAATTCTTTTGTTAGTTTAAAAAAATTTTTCTGTGATATTTTTCATAGAAGAATTTAGTTACCTTGTTTCCTTCATTAAGTCTCTGTTTATTTTGAATGTTTATTCTTTGACTTATCATCTAGGTGCTTATTTATTCCTTCTTGAAACTCTTTGTGTTTCTCTGTGAATTAAATTATCTGAAGCCCCATGTCTGGCCTCCCTCTTCTAACCAAGGTCTATTTATTGCATTTGAAGAGCTTTTCTCATTCCCCCATCCTTCATCCTTTTGGTGTCTCAGTCTAGGGAATCAATTCATGAATGAAGTAATGAGAATAAAAGCATGGCCCCAAGATAGATATCAGTCAGTGTTCTACATTATCTGGTCCAGTTTTATCCATTGTCTTACTCACAATCTTTCTTTTTTTAATTTGCCTTGTGATATTATATATGGATCCGTGTACTCCCACCATCCCAGCTGTTGGTTTGCCCCCAGGAGATGAAATTTTCCTCTTACCAAGGCAAGATGTTAACCATGGAAATACAACAGTCAAGAGAAGATGGTTTCCCTGTGCACCAATTCCCTCCAAATTAAAACCATAAAAGGCCATAGGTCCCTTCGCTGATATATATATATATATATGTCTTCCCTCCTGGAGTGCTCTTCAGTAGGATTGTCTGTATTAACTTGAGACTTCTCTCTTCCTGCTCTCTATCTCATTTTACTTTTTTACCTCCTACCACTTCTCCCATTTTCCTATAGTTTCTCATTGCTGAGACATGTAATTCCTCTTAATTTTCTATGCATGGGTCTAATTAGGGTATATTATACATTCTTCTTTATCCTTCTGTTTCCCTCTTCCCATTTATAGATCAGTTTTGACTCATAAAATACACTACTTATCTACAAAGTGGTTATTGGGTTTAGTTTATGACAATTCAGGCATCTTCTTCCACTGTCACTTCTATTTCTTTAAATTCATCTGATATCTTTATTTCTGTATGTACTTAAAAAAAACTCTTAATAATCCTTTTAAGATTTTTCTTTTTTTTCTTCGTTCCTTCACTCCCTCCTTCCTCTATTTATTAGCCATGTATCCATTCATCCATTTATTTACTTACCTACAAATACACCTTTTTATTTATTTGTCTATCTTGTCTTTCTATTTTTTGGGAGGAAAAGTTTGCAAGACAAATATTCTTCTCACATCTGTCCTTCCCTTTTCCCTAATAATATCTCTTTTGTTAATTATTCATATTTTCATTGATGATTATTTTCATATTTTCAGGATATGCCATTTTGGTCTATATCTTGAGTTCCTTTGCTTTTTATAATACTCCCTTCCTTTTATGGTTCTTAGTGGTTGCAGAATTGTCATTTTAAATTTCCTTTCCTTTATAAAGACTAAGCAAATGAAGGCACTTTTCTTGTTTTTTTTTTTTTTTAAATAGAATTTGTTGTTTGTTATTATATTTGTTAAATTTAACCACTATGATCTTAGAGATTTAAGAGTGCGGCTTTTTTCCTAAAAGCAATCTTTGGATTCTTTCAAGTGGTGCTTTGTTTTCTGCATACAGAAATCCTGGACAGTTTTCTTGTATTATTTCATCTATTATGATGTTCAACTTCTTCAATTTGTTCTTTTCTTCAGGGAGACCAATGAGCCTTAAATTGTCTCTATGCGGCTTCTCTTTAAGGTCAATGGTTTTTACTTGTATAGGAATCATATGTTCTTTTGAATGTTATTACATATGCTTCTCTTCTCCCAGATTGTACTTTGCTTCAGGATATTAGTCTTACAAATATCTTGCTTTTCTTTCAGTTTGTTGGAGAGGCTCATTATTATAGATTCAAATTTTTCTGTTCTGCTACTTATTTCTTCTAGGAAGACTACGAGTTTTCATATATATTTTTTTTAATTTGTTTTATTTATTTTAAAATTTTTTATTTCTAACAATTCTGAAACATCTTTTTATTTTTTCCTATCCTATTGAGGATTTCATAGGATATTTTCATCAGATATTGCTTAAATTTTCTCTGTTAGGTAATATTTAAAGCATTTTATAATTTTTTTAGTATTTAGCATTTATAAGGTCTTCTAATTATAATATCAATGTTGTAGTAATTATAATATTTTCTCTGCTGATTTTTCTGCTTGTATGTAGTTGTTGTTGTTCAGTAGTGTTCAAGTCTTTGTGACCCTATTTAGGGTTTTCTTGGCAAAGATACTGAAATGGGATTTACTATTTCCTTTTCCAGCTCATTTTACAGATGAGTAACTCAGGCATGCAAAATCACACAACTAGGAAGACCTAACTTCCTGACTCCAGGTCTAGCACTCTGTCCACTGTGCCATCTAGCTCTTTGTGTAATTGCTTTTAAATTGAATTTTCTGTCCTTAAAATCTTTGATGATTTAGTCTTTCTCTCTGTCTTCCCCCCCTTTTCCTGTTCTCTTATATTCACTTTATGATTTCTTGGTCTTTGATGGTAGGTTACTTCTTGAGGTGGAATGAAAAGCTTCTTCAGCTTCCTCACATGTTGGGAAATTTATTTTTCACTGGTTTTATTTCTTCCCTAATTAGCTTCTCAGAAAATGGGACCACTCTCAGCTAGATTTCAGTTTCTTTTTCTTCAGGTTTAGTACAACTACTCATAATGGTTTCATATCTCAATTCTATTGCTGATTTTTATTCTTCCCTACTCTGCCTGGGATAAATCAGCTTCTGCTGCTTTTTACAGATTTAAGGGAGGTTAGGTTAGGTGTGCTGGGCAAAATCTCTGTAGTCTTGTAGTTCTGTAATTTAGGAGATGCCTTAGACAGGATGAATTATATCCTACTTTCTCTCCAATTTCTTCTTTTAATTTATCTGTACAGAGTCAATGTCTGCTAGTGATGACAGTGGTATGGGGTGAACCATCAGACTATCTGCTGCAAGGTCAAAATCCCTTCGTGGGTCCCATTTGAAAGCTTTCATACTGGTTTGTGCTCCCTCAGAAAATATAGAAAATGGTTGGGGAGTGGTGTTGAGTGAATGTATTAAGGATTAATGCTTTCCAGTATTAATTCACAAAGTTGTTATCTTGTTGGGATTTTCTCTTGTCTCATTATAATTGTTCTTTTTTTCTGGTTTATAATTCTTTAGAGATCTTTTTTTTTTTTTTTTTTTTTTTTTGCAAAGTTAGTGGGGATTGGAGAAAATACCTAGTCTACTATCTTGTGAGTTATATGATTCAAGGAACATACATTTTAAAAGGAGGGGACACAATAATGTTGAGAAGGTAGAAATGACAAGATATGGCAGCAGATTGGATATATAGAATGTGTATGAATCACACTGAGAAGAATCTGAATGACCAGGAAAATGGCAGTAATAAGGAAGGAAAGGGAAGATTTTTGGGGAAAGATAATGAATTATATTTTGTATATGATGAATTTGAATTTGAGATGTCTATTGACCTTCCAGTTTACATTAAAAAAATCACTTAGTGATGCAAGACTGATGGTTAGAAGAGGGCTGGATAAAGGTATTTGGAAATCATTTATATAAAATTGATTTTTGAATCCATGGGATGACAAATGACATAGTAAAGGGAAAAGAGAAAAGGGCTCAGAACAGAACTATGAGAGAGACCTTAGAACAATGGGGAAGCAGATCCAGCAAGCCTGGGAGGTAATGGTCAGACAGTTAAGGAGCAATCAGGGTTGAAAAAGGCAATGCCATAGGGAAGAGGGCTGTGAAATAATAAATACCCTAGTAGTAGCTCCTTACACTGATGGAATCAGAAGCCAAAATACCTCCCAAATCTCTTTAATCCCTTCCACTTTCTGACAGTGCAGCAGTACTCTTTTCCTAATGATCCAAATATGGATTTGTTAAAAGCCAAGCAACATGGGAAGAAAACTTGTTTCTTTCCTTCTTTATGGTACACATGTTTGTGACTGAGAACTTGTATTCTAAGACTAGCTATGGAGAAATTCAGACACATTTCCATGTCATCCTGTTGCTACCTCCTCTTGGATCTACTCTTTTTTGAACTGTCCTCGTCAACGATCTGTTTGTTCATCTCCAACATGACATCTTTCCTATACTGTCTTTGGAAAAAAAACAAAACAAAACAGTTTCTTCCATTTCTCTCCTCTTGAGCAATCTCAGAAGCATTTTTTTTTTGGATTGGGGATTGAAGGGGAAAGATTGGTTAAAGAGGTCACAGTTTTCTGTAGTAAAAAATGTTACTTGATAGATTAAAGAATTACAGTATCCTTATGAGGGAAACAGAGAAACATAAACCTAATCTATAGGTTTAAGATGGATTTTTAAAAATGTGTTTTCTTTTAGTTCTCTATAAAAGCCCTTCTCTGTTGTTTGATCACGGCACACCAGGGTAACATAAGTGTTGGCAGGTTCTATGGCATGAGAAAGGCCTTATGTCCAGCCTTGACAAAAATCTGAGTGTGTTTTTCAAAAACCAACCTTAATTTTTAATCAAACACTATGCTGTTAGATAAGGTTGGTTCTGTGTGTTGTGTATTTAATTTGTTTCACTGATCTTCTTGAGGAAAATGGGAAAAAGTAAGAATTCATTTTGTATTTCTTGCAATAGTCTAATTCACATAGAACAGTTCCACTAAAAGGAGTCCCAAATAATCCAGAAACCACATTGGCCAGCATTTGATCTCTTTGCCAAGTGGGGAGATGGTTAGCCAAGAACAATACCAATATAGGATAAAAGCTCATTTGTAAAACACTATTGAAGATGTTGGTTATGAGCAATAGAGCCTCAGGAAAGAGTGAAAATCAGTGGAAGTGAAAATGAGTTTGCTGACAACCTGGATATTGGATTCAACTGATCTCTCTTACCCCAAGAACATTCAGAAATGAATTAGGTGGGACAACAAACAGTCAGAAAATGGAACAAATCAGTTATAGTGGAACCACTGAATTTGGATCCTAATTCTTTGGTCTCTAATATGTTAATAATGATACCTAACATTTATATACTTCTTTAAGTAAAGCATTTTTGTGAAGTGCTTTACATATAATATCTCATTTGTTTTTTATGATACACTGAAGCGTAGGTGTTATTATTATTAGCAGTATGACAGATGAGGAAACTGAGACCAAGAGAGTGACTTGTCAAGTTTGTCAGTCCTATGGCTAGTAAGTGTTTGAGACGATTAGAATCCATATTTTCCTGACTCTGAGTCTAGCACTCAATCCATTAAGCCACTTCTATGGGAAAAAAAAAAATTTATAAGAAGCTGAAATTGGGATAAGTGGTTGGATTTCATCCAAGTTTACACTGGGTAAATCCATACTGGTTATAGTATCATTTTGAAAGCATTTAAGAACCATTGAAATAAGATTAGCTAGCTTATATAATGCTTTAAGGTTTGTAAAAGACATTACATGTTATCTCATTTATTCTTACAATCATCCTGTGAGGCAGTTGTTATTATTATCCTCACTTTGCAGAAGAGGAAACTGTGGTAAATAGCAGGGAAGAAACTTGTCCAGAACTATTTAACTAGTAAGCCTTTGAGGCAGGATTAATATCCATAACTTCTTGACTCCATGTCTAACACTCAATTAACCATACAGCTTAGCTGACTATTTAAGGAAAGAAAGAATAGAATAAATCACAGTTCATAGTATTGCCCCCAAAAGGTGACCCAGAGAATTATTTGATATGCCTATTTTCTCATCTTTGTGAGACTTGTGCTCTGATAGGCGAACTTTTGCCTCATCTCATTTCATCAGAAATTAAATCATCACTGTATTTCCCAACTATTTACAAAACATGTCACCTGCATTCTCTCCATTTTCATCCTCCCACTGAAACTCAGGTCCTGCTCCCAAACCCTGGCAACCAAGCCACCATGTCACTTCCTGGCCATTTGTAAACCATGTCAACATGTATATTCTCTCAACTTCCCAATTCTTGCTCCCTATTAGAACGTAAGCTTCTTGTGGACAGGAATTGTTTGTCTTTCCATTTTCATCACTTAGCACAATTCCTGGCATGGAGCAAGTAAGCAATAAATGTTTTGTTTTTTCCCATTTGTCTGTCCATTCATTTATACTTAAAATACCAGAAGGGAATAGGTAGGCTTTTGTGTATAAAACCCAGTTTTATGGATCTCATGTTAAGAATCCCTGATCTAGGGCAGGTTTCTTAAACTTTTTCCATGCATGACCCCTTTTCGCTTGAGAAATTTTTATGTGACCCAGTCTCGAATCTGAGCTGAGGTGTTTCTGACATTATTCATGCATGAACAGTGCAAAGTACTCATGCTGTGTTCAGAACCAAGGCTGCAGTGAAGTCCCACAATACAACACAGACAAGCGCAGCCAGAAACACTTTGGATTCATTACACATCAGATTTTGAATTAATTTTGGATGTTGTGTTCAAAAATCTTTTACTGTCATCAATTTTTTGTGATCCCCACATTCAGTGATGTGACCCTATATGGTATCACAACCTATAGCTTAAAGGCACCCAGCAAGCTCCTTAGAACATCTATGGAGGTCCTGTGCAAGAACACAAGTGAAAAGTGCAGAAGGTAAGGAAGCATGAATGAGTGGCAACCTCTCTGACGATGCAAGAAATATTCATATTGATTAGTTCTGTGATTAGAAAATTGAAGCATATTTATAACTATATCTACATATACTTTATTAAGGAAAACATAAGTGCTTTAGATAGGTTTTGTTTTATGGGATGGATTACAGCAGGGTATTTTAAAATCTATTTTTCCTGGATTGTATCATGGTACCAGAAGTATACAGACATCTATCATTAAACACTCATGAATTATTGATAGAAAATGGACAGATTTTCAGGAAATTGTAGAATATGGAATTATATCCTGGATAAAAGGGTCATCCAAGTAGTACTCATATTCTTATAAAGACATAAGAGATTGATTGGGAAACCAATCAATTAATTCATCATTAAAAAGAGTACTGACTCTAGAGTTAAAGAATCTGGGTTCAAATCCTATTTCTGACACTATCCACATGTTCTGGGGCAAGTATCTCTTCATCTCCTTGGGCCTCAGTTTCTTCATCTGTAAAATGAGAATGTTGTACCATCTGGTTTCTGTTTTGTTTTATCATTAAATCTATGATCCTATGAAATAATTATTAAAGAACCTACCTACTATGTGCTGAATACTGAAGTAGGTGTTGAGGAAGAAACAGTTTAGATGAGATATAGTTCCTGTCTTCAAGGAGTTCCCAGTCTAATAGGGGATGGAGATTCAAATAAGATACCACAATACAAAACATTGAATGTTAAAGGCATGTGAAAAGTGCCTGCCTTTAAAGAGCTATTTGAGGTCCAAAGGATAAGGTTGTGAAAGTACGAGGGATGGAGAAAAAAAAAATCAAACCAAACAAATGCTACAGTTCTACAAATGAAAAGAAGCAAAATACATCTCTCAAAAAAAAAAAAAAAAGGCACAGAGAAAGAGTCATAATGAAATTAGGTGAAATATAATATGATTTCAGCTTTAAAGTCAGTTTCAGAAGCTCTGAGTGACTGCTAAATATTGGATTTGTTTTGAAAACCTTCTGGTAACCTTAGTGGTAACTTTTACCACCATAAAAGGTTAAGTGAGATGGGAGAGTAAATACCCCATCCCTTTAGTGGTAGATGGAATAGACATTCACGTTTTGAACTGATATCCAACTTGGTGGCTCTTATGTTTCTGCCAAATTTGAACCTTTTTGGCACCAGATTTCACATGTCTATGGCCAATTTGAATTTTTAAGCAAAGAAGCTAATCTAAAGAGTCTCTTGGATAGCAAACAGGTTTTTGAAAATAACATTTTAATGATTTAAGTGGAAATGAACAAGGAATAGCTTGGATTAAATTTCCTTTAAAATGTTTAGACATTGGGGAGAAAAGTGGTTAAATGAAATACTTTTTGGCCCTTCTTACCCTTCATCCACCCAAAATCAAATATTTGAACAACTGAGTGGCTCAAAAATTCAAAGTAGAGTTGATCTCCTCAGGGGGCAAATCATGTTAATGCAAATACAGGCGTTTAGTATAGTAGAAAAATGAAAGCTTTGTCCCAGTAGTACATTAGTACATAGTCTTTAATTCTCTTAAAGATAAAACTTTGGTAAAGTTTTAAAAAGTCCCCATGGTTTGATAGATTGCATGTTGAACTTTGAATAATTAAGACCTAACTTCATATCCTGCCTCTGACACTTAATAACTGTGGAATTATGTTTGAGTTCCTTAATTTTTGAGTTTCATTGTATAAAAGCTGAGGAATAATAATCCCTCCTCATTGGGTTATTTTGAGCTTCAAGTAAAATAATGTATAGCTAATCCTTTTTATTTAAGGATTTAAGAATATAGCTGAGATGGATGACTGTCAGAACTCTGGACCATGGAGGACTGTGATCATCCAGGGAAAAGACAACATCCCCTTTAATCTCATCCTGGAAGGACAAATTAACTGGATAAAGTGCCAGACTTAGTTTCAGGAAGACTCATCTTCATGAATTGAGATCCTTACTAACTGTATGATCCAGGGTGTCAGTTTCCTCATCTGGAAAATTAACTGGAGAAGGAAATGGCAAACCATTTTAGTATCTTTGCCAAGAAACCCTAAATGTCATTGTGAAGAATCAGATAAGACTGAAAATGATCCAGGGACAGTGATAATAATAACAACAAATTAAAAAAAGCAAACAAACAAGACAAAAAAAAGAAGTGGCAACGACTGAAATCTCACAAAATTTAGTAAGTGTACAGGTATGCTGAATGGTGGTCAAGGGCTCCACAGAGAGTTGCTACTTCAATGGATGAGAAAGAATGGACCATGGACAGTGGTAGACTGTCTATATCTCCTTGCCCAAGTGATTTCAATCATGAAGACAAAGGCTCCAAGTCAAGATGCTTCAACTATTGAATTACTAAGGCTGGGAGAGCAGCATATGGGATGGGCTTTCAGTTCCCACTGCTGCTGGCTCTTCCTGCAGTCGCCCAAAGTATGTGTTCAAGCCTTGACTTCCTTCTTACATGATGGAGGAATCCAGATTGTAACCTCGTGAGAAATGAAGAGATGGCTGGACTGGATACCCTTCAAATGAAGGTTCTAAGAGCAGCTATCCAAGCAGAGGGAACAGTCATCAGTGCTGCGAATACTTTTAGAAAGAGAATTGCAGGACTGAAATGATCTTTCAGGATGAAGAATTTCCTGGGACGTGGTAGAGGAGTCTAGATTGTAGCCTGGTGAGAAAAGAAAAGCAAAACAAAAAACTATTGTTATTGATCAATAACTTTTCTTGAGTTTTGTTCCCTATTTTCATATTTTCTAACTCATGCCATTTGCTTAGGAGTCTACATTTTCTGTGGACATAGGACCTTGGAGGAAAGAAGTGGGAGAGAAGAGATTTGAAAGGCTGAAGTGAAGAAAGGGAGAAGAATGGAAAGTAAGGAAATGAAGAGGGGTATGGAAAAGATAGTAGGAGAGGAATGGGAGAACAGGACAATTAATAAGGAAAAAGAAAAAAGTGGCTAAAACAAGGATAAACAAATTTTGACAACTGTCTAATACAGAAAGAAATTTTTGGGCTGAGAGAAGCAATGAAGTAATATGGAAAGGGGTTGTCCACATAATATTCTTTTGTATATACACATATACATAGGTGTGTTTTAAGAGAGTTAGAGTATTCATGCTTTTACTTTTTTTGTTTTGTGAATGTTAATCCTTATATAAATGCTTGTTGTATGCATATTACATATAAACAATAAGTATGATTTAAAACAACATGATTATATATAAAAGAGATAAATTTTAATTATAATAAAAACATTAAGGTTGAGTTGCATAAAGATAGACAAAGATGGGTTGTGATTTGCATTACTGAAGGGAATAAACACATTGATCCACTGGATCACAGGGGTATAGAATAATAAATTTAGCAATAACAATAACTGATCCAAAATTTCACAACACTATCTTCCTCTCCTACAAATTCAGAGTACCTGTTGTGTAGAAAAAAGGGGCTTGTGGAATATCAGTGTGGTAAGTAGGGGTAAGACTCAGGATACAGATTTGATCTAGCTCCTGAGGAATACCTTTTTGCCTGGTTTGCTAATGGTTCCATCAGCTACAGGAGGGCATTTGTGACTGGGTTTTAATAGCCATTGGTCTAATAACAAGGGAATCTGTGGGGATTGCAGGCCCCAGCAAATACTCTGTGAGATGATTATTGAGCCATGGAGCTAGAAGAAGAGAGATCCCTGGGTCAGATAAGATTTTCTTCTGCATTGATTCTTCCCCAGGGGAGAGAGGCCTTGGATCTAGTGGAGTGGTCTGGGCCATTGCCTCTTTCTTGGAGGAAGATGTTGAACAGCAGCCTGGGATGGAGCTGGGAACCTGTTATCTAATTTGTCAGATGTTAGGCTACCCTTATGAAATTTTTTTCTCTTAAATTTATTTTTCTTTCTTTTCTCCCAGAAAATGAAAACAATGGAAAAAGTGGAACAAGTCTATCTTTTCCTCTTTTTTTCTTTTTTATTGGCAATGAGAGCAGAAGGTTTTTGGTGCTACCCTGACTTTCCATTTTTTTTATGAGTAGCTGTAGTCCTTTGAGGCTCTACTCTGAAGTGGCTCTTTGATCTGTTTTTTTTTTTTTTTTTCAGTTCTTCCCCTTGATTGGCACCATTCTTCTTATGTCTTCTTCTTTCTTTTCTCTGTTAAAAAATGGGAAGTCCATATGGCTTCATGTATAGCTAGATAGGTCTTGCTGGACCTAGAGTAAGCAAGTCTATTAAAATTTTAGATCCTATTTTCTTGAATAATTGCTATTTTAAAAATCATTTTATGATATGGGAGTCATTTTTGATAGATTTGTATGTAAATTATTATGTTAATCATTTCTTTATAAAATTTGTGTTTCTAATGAGCTAGAGTTCTAATAATATTGATAGGTCCCATAAAATCTTTCTCTTTCTTGTTTTGCAGGGTTCAATTTTCTAGACATCACTCTATCTCCACTATTGACATTTTCTTGAGAAAACTGACCTCTGACAGATTTGTATGCTGTAGGCTCAAGAAGTCAGGTCACTAAATACATATTAAGACCTTACTTTGTGCCAGATACCGTGATAAGCATTGAGAAGACAAATAGAAATGAAAAGACAGTCAATCACTATTCTCATTGAACTTATATTCTAATGAAAGAAGACAGCAAATAAAAGAAAGCTGAAAAGTTGTGTGTAGGGAGGTAGATGGAATTAGGAGTGATAGAGCCAGAGAGAAATGGAGTGAACATGGATGACTTGGATCCCTCCTGAAAATGAGGTTTGAGGAAGAGCTGACTAATCAAAGGAAGCAGCTTTTGGGGCAGAGCTATCTTCCAGAAGGCATGGAATCTTTCTGGATGAGATAGAAGGTAGGGTATGGTGGAGAATGAAGACCTGAGTTTCAGACCAGGTCCAGATAGAAAACTAGTAGAAACTGGGGTCTCATTAACACTCTAAAGAGCCAAAGAATATAAGTGCTTTGAGATCAAGGATGATATTTTTATATTTATAACATTTATCACAGTGCCTGCCACAGAGTAGGGACTTAATAATGTTTACCAAAGTGGGAAGTTTATTTTTAAGCACTAAGAGCATTTTTTTTTTTTACTTTTCTCACAATCTTTGACCTTCAGATTCCTGCCCAGAAAAAATTGCCATAGAGATGTTAGATTCTGATCATTGAGAACAAAAAATTCCACAAGCCCCTTTTTTCTACACAACAGGTACTCTGAATTTGTAGGAGAGGAAGATAATGGTGTTTACCAATATGGTGACATCTTTTAAAACTTGGTTTTGGAGGACTGAATGCTTTTGAAGATTTTCCATCTTATCTGTGACACAGTTTAGGATATACACCTATCTTGAAGGATGAGAATCAAATAAGATAATAAGTATAAGACGCTTAACATAGTGCCTGACACTTAGTATGTGATATATATATATATACATATATATGTTAATAATTATTATAACTATACCTGCAGTGTGTGATTTCTAGACATCTAATCCTCTGTCCCCTCCTTCAGAACCTTGGTGAGCTGAAGCTGCAGAAAATTGATGGGTAGAATTAATGGAATATTCACTTGTGATGACATCTTGTTTCTTGATTAGTTAGGGGAGAAATAAATAGGAAGAGGTTTGATCCTCTGGTGGTAATCTCAAAGTGGTCATTGCTCATTCCTTCTTCCTCCTATTTTTATGGATATTTCAATTATAAACAAAAAAAATCAGGCAGCCACAAAATCTTTATCTGAGGGATTAGTGGTCAAAATGGATAGAGATTTGGGAAGAAGTTTTGACCTTTAGAGAGATGGGAGAGCCTTCCTTCTATGTGAGCTCATTTGGATTTCTTACAAGGAAGAAAGATATATCTCAAATTATTCCCTTATACTGGGGATTTTTTCTCTTTTTTTGATCTGTTCTAAGGAGACAAGGACTATCAATCTCATTTTTTTTATTTGTCCCCTTTTTAAACCTTAACAATTTATTTACTTACAATTTTTACAAGCATTTATTATTTCGCTATTCAACTGCATCCTCAATTGAAGAATTAAAAAAAAAGAAACCCTCTTAACAGATAATCATAGTTTAGTTAATCAAATTTACACATTAGCCACCTCCAAAATGGATGCCTCATTCTGTATTTTAAGTCCATTATTCCTCCAATAGGAGGTCTTCCATCTTCTGTCTTTTAGATTCATGCTTCATTATTGCACTGATCAGACTTTAAAAGTCTTTCAAAATTGCTTTTCCTTGTAATATTGTTGTCATATAAATTATTCTCTTCATTCTGCTTAGTTTACTTTGTTTCAATCCAAGGTCTTCCAAGTTTTTTTCTAAAACTTTCCATGGCATTATTTCTTAAGGTACCCTACTACCCCATTACATTCATGTACCATAATTTGTTTAGCCATTCTCCAATAGTTGAGTAACTCCTTAGTTTCCATTTGACCACAAACTCTTCTTCTCTTATTCATAGAAATGAAAGGTAAGTTCTTCCTTATGTCTCTAATTTGCTTACGAGGTCACCTTTAATGTAGAAATCCTGTGCCATCTGAAACTTATCTTGGCACATAGCATGAGATATTGGTATTTATTTAATTTCTTTCAAATTTCTTTAAACTTTCTCAGCAAGTTTGTCAAATACTGGGATTTTATCCTCAGGGTAATTAGGTTTATCAAACACTAGGCTGCTGTGTTCTTTTACTTCTCTTGGGTTGTGCTCCTAAATCTGCTTCATTGAATAATTAAAAAAAAACAGTATCAAATTATTTTAATGATGACTGTTTTGTGGTATAGTTTGAGATCTGGCACTCTGGGGAAGCCAAGGGTTCTTAATCTTTTTTTTTTTTTTTTAATGTCATAGACATGTTATTAAGTACATAAAATAAAATGCATAGAATTACAAAAGAGACCAATTATATTGAAATAAAGTTACAAAAGCTATTTTTAAAAGATTAAGAATTCTTACTGTAAGCAAATACAATTAATAAATACCATCATATCTACACATATAAAATATATATGCTGATGTATAACATAATTTGTGTATATATCGGTTTATCTTTATCCATTCATCTATTGATTTCTCACTCGATTATCTATCTTTCCAATCATCTATCTCTATTTATCCCTCTGTGTGTCTCCTTTTTTTAGATCTCATATCAAACTCAAGGTTTGGCAAGACTATTTTCCCTATAGGGGAACCATGCTCCACAAGACATATTTTACAAACTGAGGTGGGGGAGGAAATTTGTTGTACAGAAATCTCTAAATGTAAAATATTCTCCCTTTTTCTAGACAAGTCCATGACATTTACTAACTATATAATAAAATAAGTCACTTTTTCAGTTTCCAGGGAGCCCTGATGGTTAACTATTAAAATTACTTTTCCAGTAATAAAGTGAGCTGAACTATTGCTTTTGTAACTGGTTTTTAGTATTCCCTTTTCCCAATCTCTGAACTTTTCACTAAGCATTAATCATTTTAAATAAAAATACATTTTTTTGTTTGTTGGCCTCTAATAATACTTCCCTCCACAAGTGTATGGAAAACTGTGCCAGTTCCAGTTAACCTTGGCTCTTGCAAGAAAAAACAAGGTTAAGTTTTGAAACGAAAATACCCACCTCATTAATAAATTATGTAATTATGAAATAAAATGACAGAAAATGGAGCTTTTATAATTTTAAAAACTGATGTTGGAGAGGATAAGGTAAAGTATTATTTTAAAGAATCAGATTTGTTCAATGTTATTGGTCCAAATGCCATAGCAACATGAAGCAAACATCTTCTCAATGGATCCAAAGTATTTGGAAGACATCCTTTTTGAATGTCCCATTTATTGCTTTGCTTTTCATGGATAAAACAGCATTCTCTATGTGTCCTTGCCAGAGCAATATTTTTAATTCAATTATTTTATATACTTGAAATGTGTTTTTGCCTATGGTCACATCATGAGTGATGGTGGTGGTGGAGGAAATAAAGTATTTTATGACTGCATAGTACTTATGTCTTAAATGGTCTTATTATTATAAGAAAAGTTTTTAATGTCATCATTTGAACTAAATTAGAAATATTTTTAGGAACTTGGGGAGCATTCACTTTTCCAGTTTTCCTTATATAATCATTTGGTTTTTCTCTGTATTTTAAGGCAGTTTTTGTTTAATGATATGCTTCAGAAGATTACAAAATTTCATATTTGAAAGAGACTTTGTGGTTTCATTGAATTAGACCCATCTTTGGATGGAAGACTTCAAGTTATTGCTCAGCCTAGCTTTTAAGGCTTTTCACCTTGGTAGAACTTTGCTCATCTGAGTCCTCAGAAGAGTGCAGTTCAAATAATTGCCTATAGAAATAACTATTAAACTTTGTATATTCGGAGGTTTTGTGTTTAATTTTTCTAGGACTGACTATTATCTGGGTCTCATTTTCCATAAAAAAGTTTTATTAATGGCTATTGGTTTTATATACCTTCTAACTTCATCACTATCCTCTACAACCCATTTGCTAACATGAGTTAGTCTGTTCTTAACTTAGAGGTTTCTAAACTAAACTTGAAAAAAAATTTTGATACCCTGTATTTCAATGGAATTGGTTTTCTTTATAATATTATGTGTTTTATTTTATGCACTTAAAAACATAAACCTTAGAAGGGGTCTATAGTTTTTATCGGACTTAATTTAAAAAAAAAACTTTTAAAATATTTTATTTTCCCCCAGCTATATGTAAAAACAATTTAAACATTCATTTAACATTATTTTATGTTTCAAATTTTCTCCTCATCCCCCATCTCTCTACCTAAGTTGGTAATCAATTTGATATAGGTTATAATATTGTACTAGACAAAGTGGTCTATGAGACAAAAAAGTTAAGAATATTGTCTTGATTGCAATAAAAAAGTAGGTCCAACATATTGAACTCATCTGATAGTGCATATGTCATTCCACTCCCATAATTCCTCTTCTCTCTACTGAGCCCATATTTTTTGTTTTTATCCCCCCTTGAGGAAGATGCTATTCTACCATCACTTGATTTACCTGTTGCAGGTAAGATAAAGCCCTACTTTCCATGGAAGATTTTCTCTTTGTGTTTTTATATCTGAGTCAGAGCTCCCAGGTTCTGAACATGAATTATCAGTTTCTGATTATCATTTTCACTTTTTTCCCTCTCTTGAGTGTTTATTTCTATTCCTATTTGTGGAAAATTCCCTCAGATTGAAAAAAAGATTCAGAGATTTAAATCAAATGAAACTGAACTTAGTATGCTTTTGAGGAGCCTTCTCCCCTTTCTTTCTTTCTTTCTTTTTTTTTTTTTTGGACCATGATATAGTTATTTAAATATAAAGACCCACAGTGATTTTTCTTTTCAGTAACACGCCTTAACCAATTTCCTCATTTTCTTTTTGAATTGAAGGGGGGAAAATGTCTCACATAGTACCATTCAGACTCCTCTTCAAGACTGCTGGCAGTCCTACCCTATTCTGAGGTTTGCCATATGGATCTGAGGCCTGTTTTTGGCCAAGAATGTAGCCCGCTTGTTAGTATAAGACTGCCTTACTTTTATTCACATTTTTATAATAGTAAAGATACATTTTCCTCCTTTCTTTTTGGAAAAAAAAAGCACAACACAAACTTGTTTCTGATTAACTTTTAATAAAAACCTACCTCTTTGGGGGAAGTTGTAGAGAGACAGGTTTTGGTTTTAGTGCAATGAAAAAGTTCCTCTGAGTTGCCCCTAAAAAAAGAAATGGGCTAAATTTGGAGATAATGAGTTCCCCATCACTGGGAGACTGCTTTAAAAAGTTAGATGGTCGCTTGTTGGAGATACTTTAGCATGGATTTTTCTTCAGGTAAGAGATGAACTAGATTTTAAAGGTCCTTCCAATTCTGATATTCTGTTACTTGGCACATGCCTTTTCTTATTTTTTCCCTTGAAAGCAAAAATCCAGGATAAGTTCTGGAAAAGCAAAATTATTGCTTCTTTCTGTTTTGAACTCTGCATTAACATTAGATTATGTCAAAATTTATATATTGTTTTGAAAATGACTTGAAGCGTTAAGTGGTGTTTGCCTGGATAAAGGCCAAATGCAATTCAATTAATGTCTAAAGTCTTTTGCAACATTTTTGAAACTTAAGATCCATCCTCCAGCACTCTGATTGGCAAACCCTCCAACACGCTCGCATCATGTCTCTGCTTGGCAGGAGTTTGGAGAAACAGATGGACCCTTGTTCTCACAGCCTGCCATCCCCAGAATGCATTTATGACCCTCTCTGAGAGGGGTAGAATTTGTGGAGCACTTTGTCTTCCAAAAGAGACATATAGTATGCTGTGATCTTAAACCTGGTCTGGAAGGGTTAGATGTAATTATCCCCTCTTTTTCCACATCTCTTGATGCTCTAATCATTATATGCAACCAGAGTTGGATAAATAAATAGTAAAATTATTTACTTTTAATGTTTGATAAAATGGATTTAAAGAAAATTTAGGCCTGAAGCCAAATAAAAGAATGGAGTATTTTAAAAAAAGAATCTTGTCTATGTGGGAGGATTGGTTTGAAGTGATTGTGAGAGAGCCTGGATTTTAGAAGGATAGGAGAAGGTACTAGTGCTTTTTGGCAAAGCCTGGCCTGGGCAGACACTCACTGAAGCTATTGATTTAGGAAAGGATGAGGGAGGATGCAAAAAGACTCTGCTTTCCATAGTGGCAGCCCCTGTCTTGGAGAGTAATTACAACATATATCTTAATTGTGGGAACATTAAAAAAAAACTCCACTGAATTTTTTGGACTGGTCAGAATGGTTCTGTAAAATCCACAGTGGAGAAGGGCAGTGTAGTATAGAGTGGGGCTTCTTAAACTTTTTCCATTTGCTACTCCTTTTTGCCCCCCAAATTTTTACATGACCCCGGGTGTAGGAATATGTAAAATATTTCAAATCAAACATTTTTGAAAATAAATCATAATTTTGCAACCCCCAGTATCATGACCCTATATGGGGATTCTTGGTCTCACAGTAAAAAAGATTCAGGTTACAGTCCTGACTTGTCAGGGGTTCTTTTCCCAGAAGAAATTGCAGATTTGATAAATCAAAACAAAATAAAAATCTTCAGTGAAGATCTAAAACTAGATTTTGGTTTGTATCCCTTCATTTTATTACAGGGACTCTGGAACGCATCATGAGTGGCTTCTAGTATACACGACCTTTTTTATTTCCCTTTTAGTATTTTATTTTTCCAATTACATGTAAAGATAGTTTACAACATTCATTTTTGGAAGATTTTGTGTTCCAATTTTTTTCTCTTTCTTCCTTACCACCTCCCCTCCCTAAGACAGTGAGCAATCTGATATACGTTATACATGTACAATCATTTTAAACATTAATCGATATTAGTCATGTTGTGAAAGAAAAATCAAAACAAAGAGGGAAAACCACAAGAAAAAGAAAGCCAAAAAAGGTGAAAATACTATGCTTTGATCCTCATTCAGTCTCCATAATTTTCTCTGAATATGGATGGCATTTTTCATCCCAAATCTATTGGAATTGTTTTGGATCACTGCACTGCTGAGAAAAGCTAAGTCCATTACAGTGGATCATCACATAATCTTGCTGTTTCTGTGTACAATGTTCTCCTGGTTCTGTTCACTTCACTCATCATAAATCTGTCTAAGTCTTTCCAGGCTTTTCTAAAATCAACCTGCTCATCATTTCTTATAGAACAATAATATTCATTACATTCATACACTTATGCATTTATTCATAATAATGGCTTATTCAGCAATCCTCCAATTGATGGGTATCCACTCTGTTTCTAATTCCTTGCTTCTACAAAAAGAGCATACAGAACCTTTAGCAAGGATGCAGAACCTATGTCCATGTTTTATAATCTGTTAGGGATAAGAACTGGATAGAATTAGGGATGATTTGGTTGTTGGGGAAATTCTCTCTACTAATTCAGGTTAGTACTTTCTCTGTAAAACCTAGTCTCAGGGAATTGCCTGGGAACCCTGGGAGGCTAAATCGTTTGCCAGGGTCACCTAGCTAATATGTATCAGAAGCTTCTGCCTTTGAGGTCAGCAGTCTAGGCACTCTGCCCTGCTTACACTACTTTAACAGATGTTGTTGAGAGCAGACTTATACTTAACACCTCTGTTTCTTAAAACCAACCTAAATCCTAGCTGATGAATGGATGTATGGTGTCTTTATCTGAATGATCTTTAGACCAGGGAAATAAATACCTGTTAGGATTACCTTTCTGTCTTCTTTCTTCATCATTTTTTTTTTTTTTTTTTGCCATGTTCCTTCTTTTACTTGGTTATTCAACATATAAAGCATATACATGAAAAAAAAACCCAGAATATTTTATAGAACAAAACATATCATGTCTCAACAAACTCCAGGGACTCCCTATCACCATCAGGACCATTTATAAAGTGCTCTGTTTGGCATTCAAAGCCCTTTGCCACCTGGTCAAATCTGGTCATATAGAATAGGAGCAAAGATATCTTAAAATCTTCCTGTAGATATTTATTGCTTTGTGATCCTGGGCAATCTCCCCTAGATTCACTGTCCTCATACATGAAATGGGGATGATACCTCATAAGATTATTGTGAGGGTGAAATAATATATTAAGTGTTTTGCAAATCTTTAAATATTATATATATTTAGTGATTATCATTATTGTTACTGGAATTATTATTATTAACTTTATGCATATGGATATATCCAGATAGCATAGTAAAGGCATTAAGTCTATAAAAAATATATAATTATATATATAAACACACAATATATATAAGAAAAATATATTATATATATAAACAATATATAATATTAATATAATTATATATATTATATATAATAATACAATATAATAATGAAAATAATTAAATAATTAGTGCCTTTAAAAAAAAAAAAAACAACCTGAAACATTTAAAGTCCCAGTTCTGACATGGCTGTTCTTGCCATAGACTCTTCTTCCCTGTGTGGTCTCCTTGGATGTCACTTACCTAAGTCAAATTCTGTTTGGATTTTCCACAGCCTGGCAGCATGGAATGTATCACAGTCACTAGGAGAGAGGGGGTTGATAACAAGAGACCTGTGACTTAGCCTGTTTATGACCCATGCCTTTCTGGGGAAAAGATCTGTCACTTGGCTTGGATGGCAGCTGGAGCGCTCTCCCTGACCCCTGAAAGCGAGGCGGAGCAGGCTGTTGAAAGACCTAACTCGGCAGCCGTCCAGATGCTCTGAGCCTTGGAGAAGCGACAAAGGGCTTCATACAGGCTGCAGAAAGGAGTGGGGAGGGGCTCTCCCACTCTCAGGCATTAGTTTGTTCACTTTTTCCAATGGACTAGTTGTGAAAAACCAGTAAGGGCCGTGTTGATGGATGTAATGACTATTAAATGGATGCCAACAAGACAGTTGTGAAGGATATTGGGATTTTTAAAAAGTGTGTGTATGTGTGTGTCTTACAGAATCATTGATCTAGAAGGGATCTCAGAAATCATTAAGTCCAAGTCTCTCATTTTACACCCACATGTGGGTTCTCTAACCAAAGGAATATAAATGTTGATTGTTTAAACTTCACAAGAAATCTTGGGGTTGGGGGCTAGACTTTTTTTCCTTCACTACTTATTTATTCTATCATTGATTTTAAAAAATCAGGGACAATTAACTCTTTTGCCTTGTTTTCATTTATGATTTTTTGAAATATAGCTCTGAAAAACCAGGCTTTGATAAAGCTCATTGACTCCTTGACTATGCCTTTGGGCTTAAAGGCCAAAATTTGAACTTAAATCACTCTAACTTTCTTGATTGTCCATAATAGATCCCAGTTAAAGCTTCACTTATTGTTTGGATTCTGATGGCTCAGAGTGAGTGTAGATAGCAATTGTTTCTTGTTTCTGTTTGGGGCAGAAATTCTGAAGGTCTTCTCTTCTCATATTTATTCTTTTGTGAAGTCAAACTATACCATTTTTTGCCTCAATTCTTATCTACCTTTTAATCACTCTATGGGTGCTGTCTCAGACAAACTGAAATCTAGGAGAGATTTAACTTAAATAAGCTATGGTCTCCCACTGAATTTAGGGTCATCACCAATGTCCTGATCTGTTTTGCCATTGGACTCCCAATTTTCTGGAATAGAGAGTGAAGCTGGTAACTTTGTACCACTCTGCTTCTCTTGAATCCAACTCACTTGAGAGTTAAGACAATCCTTCTGATATTATTGATCCTCTTGGAGAAGGAAGGACAAACAATAATATCATTTTGTAGATCAAGACACTCAGACTGGAGGAATTTAAGTCTAGTATAAAATCACATAGGAAGTAACTTTATCACAGGTAGAATTTGATCCCAGGGACTTTGAGTCCAGAGTCAAAATAATAGAAAGAGTCTTTTTTTCTTTTTATTTATTTACAAGTTATATGCATGGGTAATTTTACAGCATTGACAATTGCCAAACCTTTTGTTCCAGTTTTTCCCCTCCTTCCCCTCACCCCTTCCCCTAGATGGCAGATTGTCCAATACATGTTAAATATATTAAAGTATAAATTAAATACAAAATAAGCATACATGTCCAAACTGTTATTTTGCTGTACAAAAGGAATCGGACTCTGAAATATTGTACAATTAGCCTGTGAAGGAAATAAAAAATGCAGGCAGGCAAAAATATAGGGATTGGGAATTCAATATAATGGTTCTTAGTCATCTCCCAGAGTTCTTTCGCTGGGCGTAGCTGGTTCAGTTCATGACTGCTCCATTGGAACTGATTTGGTTCATCTCATTGTTGAAGATGGCTACATCCATCAGAATTGATCATCATATAGAATTGTTGTTGAAGTATATAATGATCTCCTGGTCCTGCTCATTTCACTCAGCATCAGTTCGTGTAAGTCTCTCCAGGCCTTTCTGAAATCATCCTGTTGGTCATTTCTTACAGAACAATAATATTCCATAACATTCATATACCACAATTTATTCAGCCATTCTCCAACTGATGGGCATCCACTCAGTTTCCAGTTTCTGGCCACTACAAAGAGGGCTGCCACAAACATTCTTGCACATACAGGTCCCTTTCCCTTCTTTAAGATCTCTTTGGGGCGGAGCCAAGATGGCGGAGAAGACACACGCGACTTTCTAAGCTCTTCTCTTACCCTCTTTATCAATATTATATCGAGCCTCAAAAATAGTCTTGACTGCTACAATTCGTAAAGATAAGAAGTAGAACAACTCACCGGCCGAAGAAAATCTGCAGTCTCGCCAAAAAAGGTTGGTTCCGGGGCCAGGGGGGAGATCAGCGCAGACGGGGAGAGAAATTAGGTTCCGAGGAGAGTCTCAAACCGAAAGTGAAAGCACAGATCTCAGCACAAGCGCGCAGCCCCAACCCGCAGTACGGGGCTTTTCCTTGGGGCAGTTGTGATCCTGCACGGCAGGAGGACGCAGCCCGGGTTAGCCTCCAATCTGCGCAGTGGGGAGCTCGGCTTGGGGCCATAGAGCTTTTCCAGGGCCGATTTGCATCAGGCAGAGACACTGGGGCAGAGTTTGGTCTGCGGTCAGCTGCTAATACTCACAGTCCCACAAGAGGCTCCGGCCTGGGGCAGTGACACTTTCACCCCTTAGTCTCTAGCCGAGGGCAATCGCTAACCCACTCAGCCCTACTAAGCAGTTTGATAGCTCGGCCAGTGCTGAATCCACTTCCTGTTGGGGGAAGGGAAAACTCTCACTCAGAGCACTCCCATACCTCGGAGCCGGAAATCGGTTTACATCTTTCCCTGCTCTGCAGAGGAAGCTGGTAACCCCCTTGCCTAGGAGACCTACCCTAAAGGCTTTAAAACATGAATAAAAAGATGAAAAGAACGATCGACAGCTTCTATGCAGAAAAAGAGCAGGTCAGCAAACCTGAAGAGACCTCAAACAGCAAAAATGCATCAGACTGTCCTCCTTTACATGATGCTCTCATAGAAGAGACCATTAAAAGTCTCAAAAGAGAGTTAGAAGATAAATGGGGAAAGGAAAGAGAAGCCTTACAAGAGAGCAACAACTTCCTGAAATACGAATTGGAAAAAGTAAAAAAATCTCAGGAAAGTAAGAATTGTGAATTGGAAAAAATAAAGAATTCACTAGAAAGTAGGATTTGTGAATTGGAAAAGACAAAGAACTCGCAAGAAAGTAGGATCCGTGAATTGAAAAAGACAAAGAACACGCAAGAAAGTAGGATCTGTGAATTGGAAAAAGAAAATAATTCACTAAAAAAAAAAATTAGTGAAATGGAAAAAAATTCCACAGACCAAAACAATACATTCAAAAACTCAATTGGACATATACAGAAAGAAGTAAAAAAAGCTAATGAAGAAAATAATTCTTTAAAAATTAGAACTGAACAAATAGAAACTAATGATTCATTGAGACAGCAAGAATCAGTCAAGCAAAAACAAAAAAATGACAAACTGGAAAAAACCATGAATTATCTACTTGCAAAAACGACAGACTTGGAAAATAGATCTAGGAGAGATAATCTGAGGATTATTGGACTTTCTGAAAACTATGATGAAAAAAAGAGCCTAGATACTATTTTACAAGAAATCATCAAAGAGAACTGCCCAGATGTAATAGAATCAGAAGGTAAAATAGGCATTGAAAGAATTCATCGAACACCTTCTGAAAGAAACCCTAAAATAAAAACCCCAAGGAATATTGTGGCAAAATTTCAGAACTATCAGATTAAGGAAAAAATTTTACAAGCAGCCAAAAAAAAACCATTTAAATACCGAGGTGCCACAATAAGGATCACCCAAGATCTGGCTGCCTCTACATTAAAGGAAAGAAGGGCCTGGAATATGATATTCCGAAAGGCACAAGAACTTGGGATGCAGCCAAGAATAAACTACCCAGCTAAGCTGAGCATTTTCTTCCAGGGAAGAAGATGGACATTTAATGAAACAAATGAATTCCATTTGTTTCTGAAGAAAAAACCAGAACTAAACAAAAAATTTGATCTCCAAGAATAGAACTCAAGAGATGCAGAAAAGGTAAAAATAACTCTTGAGAATTGTATTTCTGTTGTGGATATACAAAAAGAATACATGTATAATTTGATTGTACTGATATAACATAAAAAAGGGAAGTAGATATGGAAAAGGGATGATGGCAGAATAAGGTGGGAAGGAGGGATAAAAAGAGGGAAACCACATCCCACAAAGAGGCTAAGGAAACTTATCATATCTGAGGGAATTTAGAGAGGGGGAGGAACATTGTGTGAATCTTACTCTCATCAGAGTTGGCTCAAAGAAAAAATAATTGACATTTGTTTTAGAGAAAATTCTCTCTCGCCTCATTAAAAACGGGGGAGAGGAAAAGGGAAAAGAAAAAGAGTAATAAGGGAAGGAAGGGGGAAAGACTCAAAGGGGGGGAGGGAGGGATTATAAAGAGGATAAGTATCGTGATACAAGAGGGGTACATAAGTTTAAAAGGGGGAAAGAGGGTTGGGGGAGGCAAGAATAAGTAAAGCACAATCTGGGGTTATTAGGATGGCAGGAAATACAGATTTAGTAATTCTAACCGTAAATGTGAATGGGATGAACTCCCCCATAAAGAGGAGGCAGATAGCAGACTGGATCAAAAGTCAGAACCCTACAATATGTTGTTTACAAGAAACACATTTAAAGCAGGGGGATACATATAGAGTAAAGGTAAAAGGCTGGAGCAAAATCTATTATGCTTCAGGTGAAGTCAAAAAAGCAGGGGTAGCCATCCTTATCTCAGATCAAGCAAAAGTAAAAATTGATCTAATTAAAAGAGATAAGGAAGGAAACTACATCCTGCTAAAGGGTAGCATAAACAACGAAGCAATATCAATATTAAACATATATGCACCAAGTGGTATGGCACTCAACTTCCTAAAGGAGAAGTTAAGAGAGTTGCAAGAAGAAATAGACAACAAAACTGTAATAGTAGGAGATCTCAACCTTGCACTCTCAGAATTAGACAAATCAAACCACAAAACAAATAAGAAAGAAATTAAAGAAGTAAATAGAATATTAGAAAAATTAGGTATGTTGGATCTTTGGAGAAAATTGAATGGAGATAGAAGGGAATATACTTTCTTCTCAGCAGTTCATGGAACCTATTCAAAAATTGACCATATATTAGGACATAAAGACCTCAAAATTAAATGCAAGAAAGCAGAAATAGTAAATGCTTTCTTTTCAGATCATGATGCAATAAAAACTACATTCAACAAAAAGTTAGGGGGAAATAGACCAAAAAGTAATTGGAAACTAAACAATCTCATCTTAAAGAATGATTGGGTGAAGCAGCAAATTATAGATACAATTAATAATTTCACTCAAGATAATGACAATGATGAGACATCATACCAAAATTTGTGGGATGCAGCCAAAGCGGTAATAAGAGGGAATTTTATATCCTTAGAGGCTTACTTGAATAAAACAGAGAAAGAAAAGATTAATGAATTGGGCTTGCAACTAAAAAAACTAAAAAAAGACCAAATTAAAAACCCCCAATCAAATACTAAATTGGAAATTCTAAAATTAAAAGGAGAAATTAAAAATATTGAAAGTAAAAAAACTATTGAACTAATTAATAAAACTAAGAGTTGGTTCTATGAAAAAGCCAATAAAATAGATAAGCCTTTGGTAAATCTGATTAGAAAAAGGAGGGAGGAAAATGAAATTAGTAGTCTTAAAAATGAAAAGGGAGAACTTTCCACCAATGAAGAGGAAATTAGAGAAATAATAAGGAGTTATTTTGCTCAACTTTATGCCAATAAATTTGATAACCTAAGTGAAATGGATGACTACCTCCAAAAATATAGACTTCCCAGACTAACAGAGGAGGAAGTAAATTGCTTGAATAGTCCCATTTCAGAAAAAGAAATAGAACAGGCAATTAAACAACTCCCTAAGAAAAAATCCCCAGGACCAGATGGATTTACATGTGAATTTTACCAAACATTTAAAGAACAATTGGCCCCAATGCTATATAAATTATTTGATAAAATAGGGAATGAAGGAGTCCTACCAAATTCCTTCTATGACACAGACATGGTACTGATACCTAAACCAGGTAGGCTGAAAACAGAGAAAGAAAATTATAGACCAATCTCCCTAATGAATATTGATGCTAAAATCTTAAATAAGATATTAGCAAAAAGACTACAGAAAATCATCTCCAAGATAATACACTATGATCAAGTAGGATTTATACCAGGAATGCAGGGCTGGTTCAATATTAGGAAAACTATCAATATAATTGGCCATGTTAATAACCAAATTAACAAAAACCATATGATCATCTCAATAGATGCAGAAAAAGCATTCGATAAAATCCAACATCCATTCCTATTAAAAACACTTGAGAGTATAGGAATAAATGGACTTTTCCTTAAAATAATCAGCAGCATCTATTTAAAACCATCAGTAAGCATCATATGTAATGGAGACAAACTGCAACCATTCCCAATAAGATCTGGAGTGAAACAAGGTTGCCCACTATCACCGTTACTATTTAATATTGTATTAGAAACGCTAGCTATAGCAATAAGAGCTGAGAAAGAGATTAAAGGAATAAGAATAGGCAATGAGGAAGCCAAATTATCACTCTTTGCCGATGACATGATGGTATACTTAGAGAACCCCAGAGATTCTGCTAAAAAGTTATTAGAAATAATCCACAACTTTAGCAAAGTTGCTGGTTATAAAATAAACCCACATAAGTCATCAGCATTCTTATATATCACTAACAAAATCCAACAGTCAGAGTTACAAAGAGAAATTCCATTTAAAGTAACTACTGATAATATAAAATATTTAGGAATCTATCTGCCAAGGGAAAATCAGAAACTTTATGAGCAAAATTACAGACCACTTTTCACACAAATTAAGTCTGATCTAACCAATTGGAAAAATATTAAATGCTCTTGGATAGGGCGAGCAAATATAATAAAGATGACAATATTACCTAAACTAATCTATTTATTTAGCGCTATACCAATCAGACTCCCAAAAAACTATTTTAATGACCTAGAAAAAATAACAACAAAGTTCATATGGAAAAACAAAAGGTCAAGAATTTCAAGGGAATTAATGAAAAAAAAATCAAATGATGGTGGCTTAGCTGTACCAGATCTAAAATTATATTATAGAGCAGCAGTTACCAAAACTATTTGGTATTGGCTAAGGAATAGATTAGTTGATCAGTGGAATAGATTAGGTTCAAGGGATAAAACAGTCAACAAATATAGCAACCTAGTCTTTGACAAACCCAAAGATCCCAGCTTTTGGGATAAGAACTTACTGTTTGATAAAAATTGCTGGGAAAATTGGAAACTAATATGGCAGAAACTAGGCATTGATCCATACTTAACGCCGTACACCAAGATAAGGTCAAAATGGGTTCATGACCTAGGCATAAAGAATGAAATTATTAATAAATTAGAGGAACATAGGATAGTTTACCTCTCAGACCTGTGGAAGGGGAAGGTCTTTATGACCAAAGCAGAACTAGAGATCATTACTGATCACAAAATAGAAAATTTCGATTATACCAAACTGAAAAGTTTTTGTACAAACAAAACTAATGCAGACAAGATTAGAAGGGAAGCAATAAACTGGGAAAATATTTTTACAGTCAAAGGTTCTGATAAAGGCCTCATTTCCAAAATATATAGAGAATTAACTCTAATTTATAAAAAATCAAGCCATTCTCCAATTGAAAAATGGTCAAAGGATATGAACAGACAATTCTCAGATGAAGAAATTGAAACTATTTCTAGTCATATGAAAAGATGCTCCAAGTCATTATTAATCAGAGAAATGCAAATTAAGACAACTCTAAGATACCACTACACACCTGTCAGATTGGCTAAGATGACAGGAAAAAATAATGATGATTGTTGGAGGGGATGCGGGAAAACTGGGACATTGATGCATTGTTGGTGGAGTTGTGAACGAATCCAACCATTTTGGAGAGTAGTTTGGAACTATGCTCAAAAAGTTATCAAACTGTGCATACCCTTTGATCCAGCAGTGTTACTACTGGGATTATATCCCAAAGAGATTATAAAGAAGGGAAAGGGACCTGTATGTGCACGAATGTTTGTGGCAGCCCTTTTTGTAGTGGCTAGAAACTGGAAACTGAATGGATGTCCATCAGTTGGAGAATGGCTGAATAAATTGTGGTATATGAAAATTATGGAATATTACTGTTCTGTAAGAAATGACCAACAGGATGATTTCAGAAAGGCCTGGAGAGACTTACACGAACTGATGCTGAGTGAAATGAGCAGGACCAGGAGATCATTATATACTTCAACAACAATACTAGATGATGACCAGTTCTGATGGATCAGGCCATCCTCAGCAACGAGATCAACCAAATCATTTCTAATGGAGCAGTAATGAACTGAACTAGCTATGCCCAGAAAAAGAACTCTGGGAGATGACTAAAAACCATTACATTGAATTCCCAATCCCTATATTTATGCACACCTGCATTTTTGATTTCCTTCACAAGCTAATTGTACAATATTTCAGAGTCTGATTCTTTTTGTACAGCAAAATAACGTTTTGGTCATGTATACTTATTGTGTATCTAATTTATATTTTAATATATTTAACATCTACTGGTCATCCTGCCATCTAGGGGAGGGGGTGGGGGGTAAGAGGTGAAAAATTGGAACAAGAGGTTTGGCAATTGTTAATGCTGTAAAGTTACCCATGTATATATCCTGTAAATAAAAGGCTATTAAATAAAAAAAAAAAAAAAAGAATTAAAAAAAAAAAAAGATCTCTTTGGGATATAAGCCCAGTAGTAACACTGCTGGATCAAAGGGTAAGAAGAGTCTTGATGAAGAGTTTAAAAATCTGTTAGTAGTCCTGGATCTAAGATTTGCTACCTGTGTGATCACTCTGATGAAGTAAAGTCACACTCTGGGCCTTGGTTTACTCATTTGTTAAAAAAAGGAGGGCCTGTGTTAGATGATCTCCAGACAAATCTATGCTTTTAGAAAAGTAACTGAATATTCAATATTCTTAATGTTTATTAAACACCTCATATCTACAAGATCCTCCAAGGCTTTGAGCTATGTAATAGAATTTTAGTTTAGTTTTTTTTTTAATTTTAGTTTTTAATAAGGAGGGGAAGAGTAGTAAGTCTTTGAACAATTGATAAATATCTAAGTCATTTTAAAACTGGACAACATTACATAAAATGTGAGTAATTAGATTTCTCTATACTTCAAATTCTGTCTTTTAAATAACTTTGACATTCTTCCATGTCTAAGTTTAATAAAAAGAAAGGCTTCTAGCTTTCCTCAGCAAAGTTCAAGTTCCCTTGCACTTAAAACAACATGCCAAGGCTTCCTGCTAGCTTTTAATATTACTAAACTGCAAAGTATAGGGGAAAAGAAGAAGAAATGTTGAACTTCCCATTAAAAAACTCTCAAGTTCTGTCTTGTGTTTTATGTGTTGTAGGCACTGAAGTTTCACCTTATACCTAGCAAACTGGCAAAGTCAGACATGGTTAATATTAGAGGGGCTGTGAGATCATTATACTCATCCATTATTGATGAAGTCATGAATTGGTCCAACAATTTAAAAAATAATTTGAAATTGTGCCAATAAAATAAGTAAGCCTTTTGCCTAGTAATATTTTTTTGGGCATATTCCCTAAGGAAGTCAAACCCAAAGAAAGATCCCAGACTCCAAAATATTCATAGCAGTGCTATTTCTGATAGCAAAGAAATGGGAAATAGATGGCCATCAGTTATAGCATATATTTCGTTTATATGTCTATGGAGCCTTGTTATACCTTTGATCCTTCTATGGTCCAGTCAACTGACCTTATTTGTTCTCATACATGACAGCCCATTTCCCCTCTTCATGCTTTTAATCTGGCTATCCACCATGCCTGAAACATATTCCTTCCTAATCTCTGTACTTTAGACTCTCTAGTTTTTTCAAAGATTCAAATGTTATCTTTAATGAAAAGTTTTTTTTTTTTTTAGTAATACCTTCCCCTTAAAATAACCCTCTATTTTGTGTATGTATATAAACATACAGATAGATAATTATAGATTATAAAATCCTTAAAGGTAATGTCAACTTAATTTTTGTGTCTTTATTCCATAGCACCGAACAATTTATTGTTAGTAAGGAGAGATTAGAAACTGGACTACTTATTTCATTGCTATAAAGAACTTCCAGGTGAGTAAACTCCTTCTACCAGCACAAATCAACACCTTCTCTATACCTTTTAGTCTTAAAGAATTTCTTAGGACACTAAGAAATTAAGAGATTTGCCAAGGGTCACATAATGTATGTCAGAGTCAGGACTTGAAGACAGATCTTTTTAAATTTAAGGTCAGCACTCTAACCGCTATAGATGGCTACCTCATGGCACAGAATAAATGTTTAATAATTAAATGTTGATTGATATATGAATGTGATGCTGTGTTAGTGTATCATAAGACAGGATGAAGATAAATTTCAGAGCAATATGGTAATATTTATGTGAATTGATACTGAAGGAAGTGAATATATACAATAACTATAGTAATATGTAAGTAAGCTTCTAATGAGACCAGGAGTATTTTTCATGCTGCTACATTTATGGAGAGAAATGTGACTTCTAATTGGTGGAGAGAATACTGGTATGCTGCTGTGTATTTGCAAAAGAAACTAAATTGATGGCAGAAGCATGTGTGAGTGTACTGGAGATTTTTGGGGAGAAACGTGAATAGATATTGCTCTAGGAGGAAAGAGTCTGAGACTTTGGAAGCTGTAGACATAAAGGGGGAACTGATTCTTCTCCAAGGTCCTGATATCCATCTTGCTTCCCTGTTCTGTTCTTTCTCTGTTGAGATTTTGTCTCATCCATCTTGGTGATTTTTCTGGTATATTTTAATATTTATGACTTCTCTTATTTCTTTTTGATTTTTTGCTTGGATAGGTGAATTTATTTGCTATTCGTTACTTGTGATAATCTTGCAAAATCTTCACTTGGTGGGAAGGAGCAAAGTTGGTGAGTAGCTAAGAGCTACCCTCCTTCTTAAAAGCCAACAGGGAATATGTGTGTGTATTCTAACTGAGAATGCTTTTTAGAGACTAAAGAAAAGAGCTCCCACCCTCATCATGTTGGAACCTGCCTGCTTCTTCACCTAGCTTGTGTTGTTTTAGCATAATAATCCTTGGTTAGCCTCCTTCTTATGGGGCTGGCTGGACTTCAGATCCAATCTGTTCATGGCATCAAAGAGCTGCATCTATAAATTTAGATAGCCTTTATGGACCCAACTACTTTCATTGGGCATGCATTTCTTATAAAAGTAAACAATAAAATAAAGATAATTGATTTGTAATTCTAATGACTGACGTGGTGTTCAGAGAAGAGATGTGATAATAAAATTTTTTCTCTTTTGTTTGAGAGGTGGGGGGTCCATGGGTGTGAGATGCTGCATATGTCAGCCATAGTCACCATATTATTTGTTTTTTCTTAATTGCTTTTCTTTGCCAAAAGAAGAGGCTTGCAGAGTAAGGTGAGGAAGAGGAGGAAGGGTATATTTGGAAATAGCTGTGATGTAGAAACAAAAATGCATTAATAAAATTAAAAGGGGTTCTGCACACATATATTGTATCTAGGATATACTGCGACATATTCAACATTTATAGGACTGCTTGCCATCTAGGGAAGGGGGTGGAGGGAGAGAGGGGAAAGATCGGAACAGAAGTGAGTGCAAGGGATAATGTTGTAAAAAATTATCCTGGCATGGGTTCTGTCAATAAAAAGTTATTATAATAAAAAAAAATTAAAAGGTTTATCCTAGTCCCTGTTTTTTCTTACAAGAGAACTCAATTTTGGGGATGGGTGAGTGAGAGTAGGTTTTCTACTTTGGGCAACTTTACCTTGAAGGATGAATTCCCAAGATTTAACTTGTTCTAAGAAATCACTACCAGGATAGTGTCAGTCTGACATCTTTTTTCTTTAGCTCATGTAAAAATGTGGGCTAGAGGAAAGAGGCCAAATAGATTGTGGCAAAATATTTTAGGACTAGACCTGGAGTCAGGGAGACCTGAGTTTAAACCTGCTTTCAGATACTTAATTAGTTTCTGTTTGACTCAGTTTCCTCATCTGTAAAATGAATGTAACAATAGAACTTAACTCTCAGAGTTATTGTGAGGATCAAATGATATTTATTTGTAAAGAATTTAGCACAATGTGTGGCTTAATAATGGCAAGTACTTAATAAATAGTAAATACTTAATAGATACTTGTTCTTTTCCCTTTATTGTAAGCATTCTCAGTCTGCAGCAGATTCACAAGTGGCTGAATACAACGAGATTTGATTTCTTTTTTAAAAAATATTTAAATGGTATATTTAAAATAAGATTTAAGGTCTTGTAACCACTTAGGTAGTCTTTCCATTTTTCAGATGCTGAAGGCTAGGAACAAAAGTCTGAAGGGGCACAGTTTTGGGGAGGATTTTAGGTGCCTTAAGTTTTCAAGAGCTTGTCTCTTAAATATGAAGTGACCTAATGCACAAGTCACATTTTCACGCCTTCACATTTTGTGGTGTCAACATTTCCCTTGAGAGAGAGGGACAAAGGCTGCCCTGTGCTGGAGAAAAGCAGCATGTGCAGGGATTGCAAATGAAAATAAAAAATCCTTGTGCTTCCCGTAGTTTGAGTAAGTGTGTTTTATGGGCATTTGCTGAGCTTCTCCTGTCTTTTGATTGGTACATAATGAACAATGGAATATAACTGGACTTACCATTATGTTCTTTCCAGGGGAGGTAGGAAGGAAAAAAGGTTCATTTACAGTGGAGTTTGGTAAATGGGTTTCTCATCTGATGGGAGGATTATGACTATTCCAGATATGAGCAGATTATTGGTTCTTGCAATCCATAATGAAGGACATGGGAGTAAGGTGGTGCTTTACAAATGACAAATTTATGTAATACTTAGAACTTACAAGTTATAAAACACTTTCATCAAAACATTCCTGTGAAGGAGAGAGTGCAGAAAAAGAAATGGAGGGTCAGGGAGATTAGGCAATTTTCCCACAGATTCACATGATTGTTAAGTGATGGGTCACAAAATATGAATTCAAATCCTAGCTCTAAGGCCATTGTGGTTTCCTTGGTTCCATGCTATGTCTAACTTTTATAACTAGTACAGAAATGAAAACTTTTAAAATCTGTTTTGCTTTTTCTGCTGCAGAAAAGCTGATTCAACAAGGCCATTTAACCTCTAAGCTTAAATACACTGTTTGAAGGCAAGTGTGCTGTATCAATCTTCCCTATTAAGTTAAATGTGGAAACTGAGGTCCAGAGTATTTAGGTGATTTGCTTAAACTTATACAAGTAAGAGCTAAAATCCAGGCCCCTGATGATTCTACTATATCACAAGATGTTAAAATAAATTATTGTTCTAGTAATTGATTCCACATTTGTGACTGCTAATCTAAGACATAGGGTCATAGATTCAAGGCTGGAAGGAACTCAGAAGCTATCTAGTCCAACTCTCTCACTTTACAGAGAAGGAAGCTGAGGCCCAGTGACATAAATGATTGTTTAAGGTCACACAGTTATAAGAAGTAGGATTTGAATTTGGGTCTTTTAAATGCAGTCAGTTTTCTTTCTGATTTAGAAAATTATCTCCTTTCCCTGCCACCTCATACTTTAAATGCAGCATGTCTTAATTAGAGCAAATTCTGAATTCATTTTGTCTGAATAAGATGACATCATTGCTTGTTTGGATTGTGGGAATCTTGCATTTCAAAGGAGACAATAAACCTCAGTCAACACTTTCATTTATAAGAGATAATAATAAAAACCCTTTCATTAAAAGAAAAGGTCTTTGGGAAGAAAAGTAAGAACTTAAGCCAAATCATGAGCTTACTAATTGTTTCTGCCAGCTGTGAACATTAACCAGTGTTAAGCTTTTGGTCAGACATAAGTGGGAGAGCGCTTGTGTAATGCTTATGTCATGAGATGGGATGGACTCTAAACTTTTAGGCTATGATTTAAGAGACTTTATATTTATTTATGTTTCATGGGATCATAGATTTAGACGTGGTATAAACCTCTGGGATTATCTAGACTGACCCCCTCATTTGACAGATAAAGGAAATATTTGGATCTATGATATATCCAAATTTGTGTGCTGATGAGGTTTTTATAATATGCTTCTACTGTTTGCAAGTAGAATCTTTTTACAGTTGCCTTCCTAGGACATTAAGACCCTTTATTTCAAAGGAACTCATTTCCACATTGAATTAATTGTCGGTTTGGTACTTAGAATAAAGCAATGTTTGAAGCACACTGAATTGCAAACCCATTGTGAATAGCTGGGGAGAGCAATTTTTAAAAAGTTGTGAAAGCCTCTTCTCTTTGATTCCCTAAGAACCTCAATCTTCTCAGCTTCAGCCAGGAGGTGAGAGAATTATTGTCTCTCCTACTTGAGAATCCTTCCTAATTCAAAAGCACTTTCCTTTGTTAAGACACTCCACCTTATCTTAAGAGTGGTCTGTTTCAGTTCTCAGTTTCCTTGGCCATAGTCCTTTGGAGATATTATATAGACAAATCGTTAGGAGGAAGAGTATGAATACAAGTGTTTGTCCTGAAGATAAGTTCATTGTCTCACTTACTTCTTTATGTGAAATTGAATTATTCAAGATTTCAGACATTTTATAGGGTGGGAAAGTCTTCTGTCTTTTGTACTACGGAAAACTCCAAATTTGAGATTTGCTGAAATCTCTCCTGGGCAACTCCTCTTTCAGTAGAAAAACAAAAACAAAAATATGCATAATCAAGCAAAATAAATTCCCACACTTACTGGGTTCAAAAATATGTCTCTGAACCCAGAATCCATCACTTTGTCAGGAAGGATAGCCTGCTCTATCATCTGCTTAACCACTCATCTGTCTCTATAATGATTCTTTAGCCTTATCTCTGTAAGGAAAGAATTCCCAAGATTCTGTCCTTTGGTTTCCTCTCTTCTCACTCCAACACTATTTCTTTAGGCAATAATTTATCCCTCTGACTTCAGCTTTTACTTCTATGTGAGTGACTTTTAAATGTATATCTTTAGCCCTGACCTCATTTCTGAGTTTCAGACCAACACTGCCTACAATGCAAGATATCCCTTTGACAAATCTTACACAATATAACAAAATTTGAACTGCTTTAAGCAGAGTGGAAATACATAGGGTGCCAGAAGAACTGGATCTGAATCCTAGCTCTGACATATCACACCTATATGACCTTGAAGAAGCCACTGAACCTCTTTGATCTCAGTTTTCTCAACTATAAAATGAGATTTGGTTTCTACATTTGATTCTTGGAATTCCTAGCTTCATTCAAGTATCAGCTTAGATATCCCTTTTTCTCAGGTCTATTTCTTGGTGCTCTCTGCCCACTATATCAATCCCACAAATTACTTTGTATTCTAGTAATGGGAGAATTGGTTATGAGACCCTAGTCCTTAGAGCTTACTCTGACTTCCCCTATTGGGGAACTAGAGTGAGAGCAGACATTCCCTAAATGTTGCCAATCCAACACAAGGGACTTGGAGGAGATGGTTTCTGGTCACATATGATTTAGGGGTGTAATGACAAAAGTTTTTCAATTGGACATGAAGCTGGAAGAACTGATGCCCCAGGAGATGCTGAACTAGAACTGAATGTAAGTAAAAAAAGAACTCATGTTGATTCCTCAATTCTGGTAGCAAGTGAGAACTACCGTGAACTATTGGTGAGAGGGAAGGTCAGTTTTCCTATCTTCCACCTACTTGTCATATGTCTGTGAATTCATGAAGACTTTAAAAAAATTGTTTTTTATTACTTCCTGTTTCTAGGTGAATGAGTATTTAATTTTTTTTTTAATTTCTCTTCCTCCCCCCCCCATAGTATTTTTTCCAATTACATGAAATAGTTTTCAACATTCATTTTAATAAAATTTTGAGTTCTAAATTTGTCTCCTTTTTTCTCTTTTCTCCCTACTCCCCATGACAGCAAGAAAACATGGGCAATTATTTAAACTTATTTCCACATTAGTCAGGTTGTGAAAGAATCAGAAAAAAGGGGAAAATCATAAGAAGAAAAAACGAAAAACCAAAAAAAGATAGTATGTTTTGATCTGCATTTAGACACTATAATTCTTTTTTTCTAGATGTGGATAGCATTTTCCATCATGAGTCTTTTGGAATTGTCTTAGGTCATTTTATTGTTGAGAAGAACTAAGTCTATCATAGTTGATCACTGCACAAGGTTGCAACAACGGCAGTGTACAATGTTCTGCTGGTTCTGCTTGCCTCACTCAGCATCAGTTCATGTAAGTCTTTCCAGATGTTTCTGAAATCTGCCTGCTCATAATTTCTTAAAGCGCAACAATATCCTATTACATTAATATCCCACAACTTTTTAAGCCATTCACCCACTTGATGGGTATCCCTTCAATTTCCAACTCTTTGCCAACACAGAAAAGAGCTACTATGTAGATTTTTTTTTGGATGTGAGAGTCATTTTCCTTTTTGGGGAATCTTTTTGAAATACAGACCTAATAGTGACAATGCCAGAATGCCAGCCCTTTGGGCATAGTTCCAAATTGTTCTTCAGAATAGTTAGGTCAGTTCAGAACTCTATTGACAAATGCATTAGTGTTCTTCCCACATCCCTTTCAACATTTATCATTCTCTTTTCTTGTCATATTAGCTAGTCTGAGTGTAAGATGTACCTCAGAGTTATTTTAATTCCCATTTCTCTAGTCAATAATGATTTAGAACATTTTTCCATATGATTATAGATAGCTTTAATTTCTTCATCTGAAAACTACCTATTCATTTCCTTTGACTATTTATCAGTTGGGGAATGATTATTATTATTATAAATTTGACAAGTTTTCTATATATTTGAGAAAGAGAACTTTATCAGAAACCCTGGGTATAAAAATTGTTTCTCTGCTTTCTATCTTCATTCTAATCTTGGTCATATAGGTTTTGTGCAAAAACTTTTTAATTTAATGTAACCAAAACTATCCATTTTGTATTTCATAACGTTCTCTGCCTTTTGTTTGGTTGTAAATTCTTCACTTCTCCATAGACCTAATAGATCTTCCCCCTTACCAATAGTTTGTGGTAGTTCTATCTCACTTGCTAACAGAATTGAGGACTCAAAATAAGCTCTTTTTTATTTATTTAGACATTATTTCAAGAACCTGGAATCTTTGGGTTTATCAAACAGTAGATTACTATATCATTTACTATTGTATCTTGTGTAACTGCTTGATTCCATTGATGTACCCTTCTGTTTCTTAGTCAGTACTAAATAGAATTGATGACTGCCACTTTATAATATAGTTTTTGATCTGGTGGCTAAACCATCTTCCTCTTCATTCCCCCCCCCCCCCAACCCCAATTCCCTTGATAATCTTGACCTTTTTTTCTTCCAGATAACTTTTAAATTATTTTTTCCTAGCACTATAAAATAGTTTGTTAGTTTGATTGATATGGCACTGAATAGGTAAATCAACTTAGGTAGAATTGTCATTTTTATTACATTAGTTCAGCCTACTCATGAACAATATTTTCAGATATTTCCCCAGTTGTTTAGATCTGACTTTATTTGTGTGAAAAGTATTTTGTAATTGTATTCATATGATTCCTGAGTTTGTCTTTGCAGATAGACTCCTAAATATTTTATATCATTTCCAGTTATTTTAAATGGTAATTTTCCTTCTATCTTTTGCTGCTGGGCTTTGTTAGTAGTATAAAGAAATGCTGATGATATATGTGAATTTATTTTATGTCCTGCAACTTTGTTAAAGTTAATTGAGCTAGTTTTAGTTGATGATCTTGCAAAGAGTGATAATTTTGTTTCCTCAATGCTTATTCTAATTCCTTCAATTTCTTTTTCTTCTCTTATTGCAAAACTTATTCATTATTGAATAATCATGTTGATGATGAGCACTTTTGTTTTATGCCCTGATCTTATTGGGATTGCTTCCAGCTCATCCCCATTGCATATAATACTGATGGTTTTAAATAGACAGTTCTTGTCATTTTAAAGAAAAGTCCATTTATTCCTATATTTTCTAATGTTTTTAATAGGAATGGGTGCTATGTTTTGTTAAAAGTCTTTTCAGAATCTATTTAGAAAATCATATGATTTCTGTTAGTTTTGTTATTGATATGGCCAATTATGCTGATTGTTTCCCTGATACTGACCAGACTTGCATTTCTGGTATAAATTCTATCTGGTCATAGTATATATTTTGGTGATAAATTGTTGTAATCTCTTTGCTAATATTCTATTTAATATTTTTGCATCAATATTCATTAGGGAAATAGATCTGTAATTTTCTTTCTTTGTGTTGGTTCTTCCTGGCTTAGGTATCATTGCCAGATCTGTGTCATAAAAGGAATTATACAGGAATTCTTCTTTGCCTATTTTTGCAAATAGCTTATATAGCATTGGGATTACTTGTTGCTTTAAGTGTTTGGTAGAATTCACTTGTAAATTCATGTGGCCCTGGAGATTTTTTTTTTTAGGGAATTCATTGATAGCTTGTTTAATTTCTTCTTCTAAAATTTAATTTTTTTATTTCTTCTGTTAATCTGGGAAACATAATTTTTTTTGTCGATATTCATCCATTTTATTTAGATTGTCAGATTTGTGGGCTTACAGTTGGGCAAAACAGCTCCTAATTATTACTTTAATTACTTCATCATTGGTGGTGAATTCATGCTTGTCATTTTTGATAGTGGTAGTTTGTTTTTTTAATCAAATTAACCAACAGCTTTTTTTCATGTTGGTAAAATGTTGGTAAAACAATAATTTTTTTGATTTTACCAACATTGTTGTTGGTATATTGTTTCATTGTTTCATTATTGTCATTTTCTTTAATGAAATCAATGATTGTTTATATGATTTGTTTTTTGATCTACTCATTTTTTAGGATTAGACTATTTAGTCCCTAAGAAATTTTTAGTCTATCTTTTTGTGGCCCTTTATTCTTGTAATTTCTATTGTATCATGATTTGAAAAAGATGCATATGATATTTCTGCTTTTCTGCATTAGATTATGAGGTTTTTGTGCCCTAATACATGGTCAAGTTTTGTGTAGATGCTACATACTACTGAGAAAATAGTATATTCTTTTCTATCTTCACTTTTCTCCAGAAGTCTATCATATCTAACTTTTCTAAAATTCCATTCAGTTTCTTAACTTCTTTCTTATTTATTTTGTGATTAGATTTATCTAATTCTGAGAGGGGGAGGTTGAAGACCTTGACTAGTATAATTTTGTTGTCTATTTCTTCCTTTAACTCACTTAATTTTTCTAAAAATTGGATGCATTACCTCTTGCTGCACATATGTTTAATATTGAATTACTTCATTGTCTTTTAGCAATCCTTCATTTTCTCTTTTAATTAGATCTATTTTTTTGCTTTTGCTTTGTTTGAGATCAAAATTGTTATCCTTGCTTTTTTTTTTACTCCATCTGAAGAATAGTATGTTCTACTGAAGCCTTTTACTTTTACTCTGTGTGTATAGTTCTGCTTCAAATGTATTTCTTGTAAGCTATATATTGCAGGATTCTGGTTTTTAATTCATTCATCTATTCCTTCAGTTTTATTGGGGATTTCATCCCATTCACCTTTAGAGTTGATTACTAACCATGTATTTCTCTCCATCCTAGACTTTTATACTTTTCTCACCCATTTATACTTTTTTCTCTTCTTTCACTCTGTCCCTTCTCATTAGAGTTTTGCTTTTCTCCACTATCTCCCTCAATCTAGCCTCCCTTCTATCAGCCACCTGCTCTTTTCCTTCCCTTTTCCCCTCCTTCTGCCCTCCCTTTTTAATTATTTTAATTTTCTTTTTTAATAATAGTTTTTTATTTCAAAATATATCCAAAGATAGTTTTCATTATTCACCCTTGCAAAACCCTGTGTTTGAAGTTTTTCTCCCTTCCTTTCCCTCATCCCCCTTCCCTAGACAGCAAGCAATCCAATATATGTTAAACATGTACATATTTCCACAATTGTCATGCTGCACAAGAAAAATCAGATCATAAAGGAAAAAAATGAGAAAGAAAAACAAGCAAACAAACAACAAAAAAGATGCAAACACTATATTATGATCCTCTTTCAGTCTTTACAATCCTCTTTCTGAATGCAGATGGCTCTCTCCATCACAAGTTCTTTGGAATTGGCCTGAATTACCACATTGTTGAAAGAAAGAGCCAAGAGAGATACTGTTCTCAAGAATTACAAGTATCTTTCCATGTAGGGATATAAACAGTCTAACCTTATAAAATAGCATTTTTTTTCTTTCCTTTTTACCTTTTTATCCCCTCCCCCTTTTTTTATTTTTTACATTTTCTTCTATTTTTTTTTTCTTTTAATTTTGGTCTGATTCTTGATGTCTCATAGAGTCAGTAGTTTCCACTTGCCCAATTCAAATTTTTAAGGAATTATTTTGTACCTCCTTTTCCATTTGGCCAATTCTGCTTTTTAAGGAGTTGTTTTCTTTAGTGAACTTTTTTCCATTTGCTCAACTTTTCTTTTGCCTCTATTATTTGATTTTAAAAATTCATTTTAAATTCCTCCAAGATTTTTTTTGGGGGGTTAAGACTAATTTATATTCCTATTTGAGATTTCACAAGTAGGCATTTTGATATTGTTGTTCTTTTCTTGATTTTTATTTTGATCTTGCTTGTTGCCATAGTAGCTTTCTTTGATCAGGACTCTTTTATTTTAATTCATTTTTTAGTTTGTTTCATGACTTTTAAAATTGAACTCTGCTTTTGGGGCACAAGGGGCATTGTCCCAAGTTCAGGCAACTTCCTGGCTTCTATCTATCACCTTGGCTTCTGTGAATGAACATTCTGAAAGGTCCCAGGTAGGCAACTTGAGTCAGCAGCAGAATTCACAGGAATGAAGTTGCTGATGACAATGAAAGTACCTACAAATTCAGATGTAAAGATAGTTCCTCAAGAGTAGTGACAATTTCAATTTGGTGACCCCTGATGATTCAGAGACATGCTGACTATAGACTTTAGAAAACCACCTCTCTTCAGAGATCATTAGGAATATACACTTCGGGGAACCTCATGAAAACTTCACAAAGGAAGAAAAGGACTTCTGGAACCAGGAGTTTGGAGGTACCATGTGACCATACATAGTCTCTATTTTTTGACCATTGTATTTGAAGTTTCAGTTCATTCTTCCCATGTACCTTGTGTGTATAAGGAGATAATGTACCCTGATTTGGAGAGATTATTTTCTAATTACTGTTCTTGTTATATATTTTCAGTAAACCCATTTCTAAAAGCTAATGAAGTTCTAAAGATTGAATGAGAATAAAAAACACAATTTGCTATGTTAATTATTTCTTGTTATATATATGTATATACACATATATATATAACCTACACATATATATCTTATTTTACACACATTTATTCACATATTCTCTTCCTCTTTTTCCCCTCTCCCCCCACCTTAGATTGTATTGCCTGGAGGACACAGCCCTAATTTTATAGTTGGGGAAACTGAGATCAAAGAGATTAAAGGATTTATTTAAGGTCATGTTGTTGTTACAGGTCAGAAGCAGGATTCATATCCATGACCTTTGACTCCAAATCTAGCATAATTTTTAAAATTAAAGCTTTTTATCTTCAAAATATATACATGGATAATTTTCAACTTTAAACAAAACTTTGTGCTCTAATTTTTTCCTTCCCTTTTCCCCACTCCCTTCCATAGACAGCAAGTTATCCAATGTATGTTGAATATGTGCATTTCTTCTGTATACATTTCCACAAATATGGTACACAAGAAAAATCAGATCAAAAAGGGAAAAAAATGAAAAAACAAACAAACAAAATGCAAGCAAACAACAACAAAAAGAGTGAAAATACAATGTTGTGGTCCACGTTCAGTTCATATTGTCCTCTCTCTGAGTGTAAATGGCTGCACAAAACCATTGAAACTGGCCTGAATCACCTCATTATTGAAAAGAGCCAAGTCCATCAGAACTGAAATATTATGAATGCATAATCTTATTCTTGCTGTGTAAAATGATCTCCTGGTCCTGCTCATTTCACTTGGCACCAGTTCATGTAAGGCTTTCCAGGCCTTTCTGAAATCATCCTGACAATAATTTTTTATAGAACAATAATATTCCATAACATTCATATTCTATAATTTATTCAGCCATTCTCCAACTTATGGGCATCCACGCAGTTTCCAGGTCCTTGCCACTACAAAAAGGGCTGCCACAAACATTTTTTGTACATGTGGGTCTCTTTCCTTTTTTTATGATACACAAGCCCAGTAGAAACACTGTCCAGCATAATTTCTACTTGGCTCAAGGAACTCAATTTTGGCCATGTTGTGAATGAATTGCCCAAGGAGCACTGAGATGCAAATTCTTGCATTGTGGGTAGTGAGTGGGACATACAGGTCTGGAGCTCAGAAGAGAGATCTGGACCAAAAAGTCAAGTTTTCCTCCTTTTTCTATCCCCAGTTTTTAGCACAGCTGTTTTTCTCTCTTCTGCCACCTGCTGTCTCTATGAGTGGACATATATATGTGTGTGTGTACATACATATGTATATACTTCATATATGGATATTTTTTACTATCTACACATATATCATTTCTGCTCCAGTTGCATATAAGCTCCTTGAGGGCAAGATTTTTTCTATTATTTTTGTATTCCAAGTATCTAGCATAGGTCCGACGCACAGTAGGTGCTTAATGTTTGTTGAACTGGAAATTTAGGACTGGTAGGAGGGGAAGCTGGTGACTTGGCAAATAGACTGAGAAGGTATTATGGAGGCGGATTGAGGCTTGGAGTGAACTTTAGATCTCACCACATAGGAGATCTTTTACTTCATCTCTAAGTGGGGGCTGCCATGCTGTGTTCAAATGCAGGAATTTGTTGGGGTTGACCCCGCAGTAATTTTTGTTTTTAGACAAATAAAATTGGGTCAGTATTCACTAGGTGGCAGTATTACCCCATGTTCCCACCAGGAGAGCCATACTATATTGGCTCAAGAATTGCATGAATATTGAAGACAGACGTTTGGACTTTGATGCTAAACTCACGAAGTGACTTTTGAATTGCCCTACTTGTGACAGAGCTGTGGACCTGCTTTGCTAGGAAAGTTCTTGGCTGTCTAGAGGCATGTGACATCCATCCGTCCGTTACTTGGGTGATTTAAAAAAAAAAGAATCCTGTAGAGTAAAGGCCAGGGATTTCTGCTATCAGGGGAACCAAGTGGAGGAGTGAATCTCTCCTGAGGCGGTAGTTAAAAATATAATAGGCAATATGATAATTATGTATCGCACATAAGACAGGTTTTGAACTTTAGGAAATAAATGTTGCAAGCATGAGTTTTATTGCCAAATAATAATAATAGCCAGAAGAGAACTATGCTTTGTGGTTTTCTTTTAATCCCTTCCAATTCCTCACGTACAACTGGATAATTTTCAGGGAACTAGAGAAAGAGCCCCCTTTTAAGGGCAAATCTGTATGCTGAGCTCCTTGAACGAATCTGAACAAAACAGGAAGAGGAAAGTCTCAGCAATTAACTCGACTTTCAGAGAACATCTAGATATTTGGGGGAAAGCGAGACAATCCTGTTTTTCGAATAATTTCAAAATTATGTCACTGAAACAAACAAAAAAAGAGACTCAATGATTAATCTATTGAGGGGGGAAATAGATGTATAGGTTTTTGCATATCATAAGGCACTAGCTAAATGTCTGCTGTTTTTATTATTGACGTTCTGTGACAGTGTTTAAAAAGCTTAACTCAAAGCCCCGAATACCTCTATTGCCTCTGACACCTTCTAGTGGGTGACTGGATGTAGTCACTTTATTTCTCAATGCTCCAGACCAGAGAATCTAGAATCAAGCATGCTGCTTGACCACATCACTCTTGAGTGCAGCCCAAAGCAGATTAAGATGTAATTGGAAAATATTTAACAAAGTAAATAAATATACAATTAAAAATAGATAACATTCCTTTTTAAAACTAAGTCAATATGTGGCTTGAGGGAGCCTTTTCAATGGCTTGCTGGGTTGTTTCCTTTGTTCTGACACTTTGTGATCCTGTTTAGGGTTTTCTTGGCAGAAGTATTGGAGTGGTTTGCCATTTTCTTTTCCAGTTTATTTTACAGATGAGGAAACTGAGAGAAAGTTAAGTGACTTGCCCAGCATTCACAGCTAATGTTATCTAAGACCCGATTTGAAGTCAGGAAGATGAGTATTCCTGACTCCAGACCTGATACTCTATTCACTGCATCACCTTGCTGTGTTCTATATATATAGTATTTATGAATTTATATGTATGACTTTGCAGCACCTATTTCTAATTGTTTAACACTACTACTACTCTTGGCAGTTCTCTAAAACCATGTTACCAAACAGTGTTGATCTTCATTCTTGGAGAGAATTTCTTCATTCATTAATTCCCTAAACCAGTGAACTCACAGTCCACTCTTGATTCCTTTTATTGTTATTATTGTTTTTATCTTTTTCATCATCATTACTATTATTGAAATCAAAGAACCTGTGATCAAATACTGATTCTGCCACTTTAGAGTTTGAGTGACAGTTGACAATTTGCTTCCTCATGTATAAAATAAGATGTTTGGTTTGGATGGCATAGATGAGTTACATGATTGATAGAACTCTGAGAAGTCTGAGGTTGGAAAACTGAGTTCAAATGTTGTTATGTGGTCTTAATTTAGTTTCCTCATCTATAAAATAAAGGAATTGGGCTGGATGGGAATAAACATTTATATATTGTGTCTATTCTGTGCTAAAGCACTTTGTGAATATTTTTATTTCATTAGTTGCTTACAATGACCCTGCAGGGCAACTGCTGTTAGTATTCCTATTTTATAAATGAGGAAACTGAGGCAAATAGAGATCAAGTGACTTTCCAGAGACTCTATCTACTGCACCACCTTGAAACCTTTAAGAATGGTCTCTAAGGTCCTTCCAAATTTAAAACTATGAACCTATATTTTTATTTTTTGAAAAATGAGGCTTAACTTAGCTAGATTTGGGATGATGCTTGCTTTTAGACTTATTAATACTGGTTTTTTAGTTTTATTTTATTTATTTAAATTTTATTTTCTTTATTTTCTTCTTGTCTCCCTTTCTTTGATCTTCTCCTCTTTCTTCTCAGCCTTCTGTTTCTTTCCTCCTTTTGTTTCCTTCTCTTATATCTTTTCTTATTCCTATACCCAATTTTCTAGATTCCTAAATTCATTCCTTTTTGAAAGCCACTTCCTTGCAGGGAAAGAAAGGCAGGAGGAAGAGATGAGATTCCTCCGCCTACCACTTTTCCTTTAAAAATTCTTTGATATAATAATTCCCTAGGAGGAAGGAGAAAAGGGCTGTTGAAGTAAACTACTAAGATGTAAAAAATGATATTGATAAAATGTTATTAAAAAAAGAGAACTATCACTTCTGAGGAGGCCACTTTGGGGAGAGGAGGGAGGACAGGAGTAAGCTCTAGGGGAGCTCACCTAGAGTTTGACCTAGGAGGGGAAACAGGCCATCTGGTAGCTTCCTGCTTTAACTCATTTTTATTTCTAACTAGATGCTAAGCTCTAATGTTTCTTCTGTTTTAGGAGAGCAATTTAGTACCTACTAAAATCAGTACTCTGGGGCAATGCCCTGGCCATACAATCTCATTACATCTCTGCCCAGTGGATTTTGCCCTCTGATCTTTCAGAGATTAGTTTGGTTTATGATCAGCAATGGAAATGTAAGTCTAGACTGGGACAGGCTTTAGAAGGCTCTGACATGCTGGAAGGGCAAAGGAGCCTTGGCATTGGTATTAGAACTACTTCTGGCTTACAGACTATTCTAAGGCAGAACCAGGAATCCATCTTGGTCCAGGATTTCTGAGTGAATGTAGACCTCCTCTGGAGTGCACTTTGGAGTTAAGGTGGTTTTTTGGAAGTCTTCCAGAATGTACACAAATAAATGAGGGAAAACCTCAAATGCTCTTAGCAGCTAAAGCAATAAGATTAAGTTAGAACTAACTTACGTACAGAGGGTAGAGCCACTGTGGTCCAAGTGGTTGGCTTAAATATGTATGTTGGGGTTTTGGAGGAAAGAAAATGTCCTAGTCAGTCAAAACATATGGATTAAGCACCTACTACGTGTTATGCACTGAACTAAGAGCTAAGGATGTAAGGGAAGGCAAAAGATAGCCCTTGCTCTCAGAGTTTTTAATCATAGTTAAAGACTTCTTCTGAATTCTTAATTGAAGCATTTCAAAATATTGCCAATTTCCGAGGTGGAAATCACAAGAACCAACTAGTGCAGTGAAAAGATTTCTGAATTGGAAGTTCCATGGTCTTTGAAACATGGCTCTGGCCAATTCTCTGAAACTTCTGTAAAATGACAGGCTTGGTCTCTTTTACTTCTAAATCCTATGATCTTATTATCTCATGATAAATACTGTTAATTCTACGGCTAATATTTTTTATATTCCATAAGAAATAGTAGAGTTTGGCACAAAATGTGGCCAGAGCAAGAAGCATGAAATATACCTTAAATCCACTTTTTAAGGCAAATTCATTTTTGGAGAATACAGAGATGGGCGGTGCAGGTGTATACTGCCCCTCTGCTGAGAGGGAGGAGTTCACCTGAAACATAGCAGGTAGAGGAAGGAAACATACCATCTGATAGCTCTTTATGTTTCTGAACAATTCTTGTCAATTAAGTGTTACTGAAGTAGTAACTTAAGGAGAGGGGAAGGAATAAACATTTATTAAATACTTACTAAATTCCATACATTGTCCAAGCACTTTACAAATATTATCTCTTTTGATCCTCAAAATGGCATTGGGTGCTGATATTCTCCTCATTTTGCAAATGAGGAAACTGAGGTAAATAGAGTTTTTTAAAAATGACTTTTCCAGGATCATAGAGCTGATTAGTATCTGAGCTCACATTTGAATTCAAGTCTTCCTCACTCCAAGTCCAGAGCTTTCTCCACTGTGCCATCCTTCTACCTAGAGAGTTTAGGGCTTCCCTAAATTTTGACACCTGGAGAGTTTAGGGTCTCCCTAAATTTTGACATCAAAGCTCTGATTGCCCTGCCCTACATAGGTATACCTCTCCTCAGCAATGAGCCATTTATCCCAAGCTCAGAAAGGGCTAGGGATGTGTGGTCGTAGGTAAAAGTAAAAAATACTTCTCCCCCCTCAAAGGGTATACCTTAGGGAATTGATAACTTTGCTTGGCACTTTATCACTAGTCAAACATCACACAAGAAAACTTGTTCTTGTAATAAGACTCTCCTTAATGGATGATGTTCCACATGTTCCAAAACATTTTCCTCCCTACTACCTTGTGAGGTAAACAAGGCAGGTAGTATTACCTGTCCCCATTTTACAAACGAAGAAACTGAGTCTCAGAGAGTTGAAACATGGGGAACTTCAAAGGGGATTTAATTTCTGACTTACAGGCTCATTCCCTTTCTTCCATACCAAGCAGTATCTCTGATTCAATCAAGGAATCTGAGGATTAGTAGAAGAATGTTAAAGATTCATGTGCTTCCTAACTATGGTTTCAGTGGGTTTATTCAATCCCAACTCTGCCAAATACTACCTCTGTGACGTTGGACAATTTCCGAAACTTTTTGTGAACATCTCTAGAAATCAGGGACTTGGACTTAATAACAATAATGTTCTTGTTATTTAATTGTTTCCAGTCATGTTTGACAATTTGTGTTTCCTTTTGGTGCATGCTGGGTAAAAATATTGGAGTGGTTTGCCATTTCCTTCTCAAGATTCTTTTATAGATGAGGAAACTGAGATAAACAAGATTAAGTGATTTCCCCAGCCAGATTTTAAATCAGAAAGATGAATATTGCCGACTTAAGGGCCAGTACTCTATCCACTGTGTCAGCTAGCTGCCCATAATAGGTAGTACATACACACATATGTATATATTGGTGGTGAAGGTAGTGTCGTGTCTGATTCTTGTTTTTGGGGTCCCATTTGGGCTTTTCTTGGCAAACATACTGGAATGGTTTACCATTTTCTTCTCCAGATTATTTTAACTGGAATGAGGAAACGGAGGCAAACAGAGTTAAGTGACTTGCTCAGGGTCATACAATTTATAAATGTCTGAGGCTGGATTTGAACTGAGGAAGATGAATCCTCCTGACTCCAGACCCAACCTTCTACCACCTGATTGCTCTATGTTTATAGATAGTATTCACAAATCTATAAAATTTATACAGTACTTTAAAAAATGTTTATAAAATTTATTATGGGTATGATCTCATTGATCTTCATGATAGTTCTATAAACTAATGCTATTATTATTCTCAGGTAGATATTAAGAGACTTTGCCAGGGTCTCATGGTTAGTATATGTGTGAGAAGGGATTTGGCCTTCTTGACCTGATCCAATGTTACTTAATTGTATCGTGCTTTTTAGTTCTAAGTCTTTGATCTAATGAACTTTTGTGTAAAGTGAGAGTCAAAACTAGGATGGAGCCACTAGAGCTTTGTATCAGGGTCACTAAACTGGATTGGAAGAACATATATTCCTTTTCTCTTCTCTACTGTGAGAGCCCTGCCTTGCCCATGCTATACAAGAGCCCAGCCTTTCTTGCCTCTATCTCCACCTCCTTTGGAAGGGTTGCCAGAGTCAGATCAGGGAGGTTGTCCTCTGCACAATCTGCCCTGCAATTGTATTTGACCCTCATGTCAGAATTCTTAGTTATGGCTCTGTTTAAGCAAATTTCTGACTTCAGGAAATAATTCTGGTCCTCAGTTCCATGTAGTTCAAACAAAGAAAAAAAAAGAGGGAATCAATTCCCTTTGTGTCTGTATTCCTCTATGGGCAAGCAGATGAGGAAATCCCCATGAATTCTGTGCAGTCCTGGTGGTCTTCCGATCCTGGGGGATAGCATGCCTGCCAATGGAACCAAATGGCTTCTGGGAGCAGAGGAAGGATCTTTCCACAGGAAAAGTCAAGCACTTGAAGTGTATGAATTAACTGGTTAAGCAGGGCTCATGAACCATGATATCAGAGGACATAAGCCTTATTAAGGGAGAGCTACTCAGCAGAATGGAGTGGGGTAAAAGTTTCCTTATTTTCATCAGCTAATAATCAAAACAGTTTGACACTGGACAGAGAGAGAGCCAGAAAACGTGGAAGCAATTATTGAGTTAAACAAAATATCCCCAAATTATATGTTATTTTGCTTTTTGGATTTTTAAGGTAAAAGCATTTTTTGGAGATCCCATTATAAACTTCTCCTGAAATGACCAAATGAAAGGAAAATGAAAAGACTGGCAGCAAACCAAAGGCAAAGACAAGAAAAGGGATCTGTTGGAAGATACCAGTGGAAACTTGGGTGAGTTGACTCCCCATGACCACATGGTAGGTTCCAGCTTCAGTCCCCTGCAGCCTGGCTTTCAGTTTTGGCTCCAGGAATCAGGTCTACCAGACAGAGCTAAATCATTTGGAGACCGAGGTAGCCCACAGGTTGAGCATGGAGGGGCGTAGGCGAGATGTACTTTGCTTATTTGACCCTGACTCCTCCATGCTTGCTGGAGAATTTCATTTAAGCTCCGTCTTCACTAGTGTTTGCATTTCAACCTAATGTCACTGAAAAATGTGATGACAAAACCATATGTCCTACTCCTTTCAAGATCCTGAAATGGTGCTGGCTCATTTTTGGCTAATGGCATCAATAATAATAGTGAGAGCTATTTGTAGCACTTTCAAGTTTGCAAAACATGTTATCCCACTGAATCCTCGCAACAACTTCATGAAGGCTATGCTATTTATTGACCCATTTTATAGATAAGGAAACTGGCAAAGGTTTCCCAGAGTCACATAATTAGTAAATGTTTGATATAAAATTTGAGATTAGATCATCCTAAACTCAAATCCAGCACTTTAACTACTGTGCCATTTAGATGCCTTTATAACTGGTGAATAATTCTTAAGTGCTTTTAAAATGGGAAAGAAGCCTTCTTTGTTGTCATTAGGCAAGAGTATGGTCTTGGTCTGGTTCTGTGAAACAAGATGAAGGAAGGAAGAGGCTTGGTGATTTTGTGTTCTAACTGCACTTTAGGGTTTCATTGGTATAAGAATGTAAATGGACAAGATTTGAGTTACTAGCTAACCAGCATTTATTAAGCTCTTACTATATGCAAGGCCCTGTACTGAAGCACTGGAAATATAAAGAAAAGCAAAAACAAAGGGCAATTAGGTGGTGAAGTGGATAGAGTGGTGGACCTGTAGTTAAGAATATCCTGGTTCAGACATTTACTAGCTGTGTGATCCTGGACAAGTCACTTAATCCTGTTTGCCTTAGTTTCCTCATCTGTCAAATGACAAGGAAATAGGAAATCACTCTAGTATCTTCACCAACAAAATTCCAAATATGGTCAGAAAGAGTTGGATAATGACAAAAGCAAAAACAAAGATCTTGTCCTCAAGAAGAATACAATCTAAAGAGGTAGTCAACAGGTCAATAATTAAATTTGTATAAGATACTATATCAATATCTTTGTATTTATCTATTCAGAGAGAGAGTAGACCAGGGTAATCTCAAAGGAAAAGGTTGGGATGATCAAGAAAAATATTTTTTATTCTTTCTTGAATTATTGCCTCAAAATTATAAAAATATTTATCTTTTTGCTTTCTCAAATAGCAATAGTTCAGTTCTGTAAAATCAGCCTGAGGAAAGTATCAGGTGACAGTGGAAAGTACACTGAAATTTGGAGTGAGAGAATATGGGTTCAAATCCAGGCTTTATGACTTACTACTAGTGTGACCTCAGGCAAGTCATTGTGGCCTTTTAAGTTCCAATTTTCTTACCTCTAAAATGAGGGATTGGATTAGAACTCTAAAGTCTCATCTTTCTTTAAATCTATAATTTTGTGAATTTATGTAATTCCCAGAATTGAAAGAAAATAACTTTTTTTTCAACCAGAGATCAAAATGCTTTGTTTTGTATATGCATACTTTATTCCAACTTATTTATGGAACTAACTTTGCCAGTTGAATTGAAACTCCTTTGAGGCAGTCTTTTTCCTTTTTGCTTTTTGTTTCCCTAGTGAAGTAGGTAGCTGGCACAGTGGGTAGAGTAATGGATTTGGAGTCAGGACAACTCGAGTTCAAAGCCCACCTCAGATTTTAACAAGCTGGGTGACCTTGGACAAATTATGCAACCTCTGTCCACCTAAGTTTCCTCTTCTTTAAAATGAAACAATAATAGCACTTACCTTTCAAGGTTATTGAGAGGATCAAATGAAATAATATTTGTAAACACTTTGCACATTTTAAAGTTTGTAATAAATATTAGCTCTAAGTGTTTGGCTTAATCAGTGTTTGCTAAATTGAACTAGATTAAAAATAAATGTTCTAAGATTAGCTTTCTGACAGACATCCACAGAGTGTTAGAGTTGGAAAGAACCTTCGAGATGATCTAGTCCACCCTCCTGCCAGGTCCTGGCAACAGGATTGAAAAGTCAATTGCCTTGTCCCAAGTCACACTATCAAATCCTCATCCTAGGATACAAACACAAGTTTTTAGTGCATCCTCCATTCCTCTTCTTGGTTTGCTGATGTTCTCTGCAGCCACAGACATGGACTACTTCTACAGGCTACAAAAGAAATCATAAAGAAATTTTAGCCAAAGTTTTTTCCTTTGGATTTGAGGAGACAATAAAGGTTCTCCTTTTCCATGGTTTCTTCCCTTCCTTCCTTCCTCCCCCTCCTTCCCTTTTTTTCTCCCTCCCTCCCTCCCTCTCTCTCTTCTGCCTCCTTACCTCCCTTCCTTCCTTTTTTCCTTCGCATTCTAATATTCCTGACCTGTTAGTTAACTAACATTTATTAAGCACCTATTATGTGCCAGTTACTGTGCTGGGCATTGGGGATACAAAGAAAGGATTCCAAAATAAATAGATTAAAAGATTTTGGTATTCAGGAATAGAAGAGAAAATAATAACCATGATGATAAGACACATTTGCATAGAGGTTCAAGATTTCCAAAGATGATCCCTTGAAATAGGTGGAAAAGAAGGAATGGCAGAAGAGGGATTAGCACCATCTTGGAATCTGGAGAAGAGAGTTAAACCTCTCAAGGGAAGAACTGGAATTCTATTTGTTGCTTCTCTCTGTGCATCTCATGCCCATAATGAACCGAATGGTCTTTGCCTTGTGTCCTAGGCAAAGACAGATAGGAAATTTATTTTTAGACTGAAAATATCACCATGATTAGATTTTCTTTCTTATTTTTGGCTGATCTTAGTTGTATAGTAGATAGAGGATGCTGAAATTGAAGAGAAGAACTGAGTTCAAATCCTGTTTCATTTACTGCCTGTGTGACCGTGAGGAAATAACTTAACCTATATTGAATTTCAATTTCCTTATCTGTTAAATGGGAATGATAATAAAACTCAGTATTATGAGTGTTAAATAAGAAAATATATGTAAAGTTCTTGGTAAATCTTTTTTTTTTATTTAATAGCTTTTTATTTACAGGTTATATGCATGGGTAACTTTACAGCATTAACAATTGCCAAACCTCTTGTTCCAATTTTTCACCTCTTACCCCCCACTCCCTCCCCCAGATGGCAGGATGACCAGTAGATGTTAAATATATTAAAATATAAATTAGATACACAATAAGTATACATGACCAAAACGTTATTTTGCTGTACAAAAAGAATCAGACATATTGTACAATTAGCTTGTGAAGGAAATCAAAAATGCAGGTGGGCATAAATATAGGGATTGGGAATTCAATGTAATGGTTTTTAGTCATCTCCCAGAGTTCTTTCTCTGGGCGTAGCTGGTTCAGTTGGTAAATCTTAATTATATAATTGTTAACTATTATAGTTAATAGTAATAGACCCTTGGATTCAAACTCAAGAGTTTGGTCCAGACAAAGAATTTATTTAACCATGCATGCTATTACAAACCAAAGTGGGTCCAAGACTCTCAGTAAATCAAGGACACTATAGCTTGGTTTTTACATGGTTAATATACAATTTGGAGCAAGTAAAAAACAGGAAAAACAGGATTATAGAGAGTAAGACATTGGGTTTCTGATTGGTGGAGGATATTGAAAGATACTGAAGTGAAAGAGAGAGGAGTTAGTTTATGATGTATAAGTTGGGGGACCTTTCAAAGTGAAGGGTAATCATGACTTCTCCAAAATCAGGTGAGTTACAAGCAGCTGAAACTTAGCTTCACAAAATAGTGGAGACAGGCAAGATGAAATCACTAATGGAAGAAGACTTGGGTTCTAATTTCATTTTTCCACTTATTGCTTGTATGATCTTGGAGAAGTAACTAAATTTTTCTTAACCTCAATTTTCTCATGTATACATGAGAGGTTGGACTAGATCAGAAATTCTTAATTTGGGGTTCATTGATCTCTGAATGGGTGAAAATAGTTTTTTTTATTTTGACTAACTTCTAATAGAAATTTACCATTTCTTTTTATTTATTTTGTGCATTTAAAATATTCTGTGAAGGGGTCCATAGGCTTCACCAGATTGTTAAAAGGATTTTGATTCCCTAAAAGATGAATAACTCTTGGACTAGCTGATCCTTCCTAATTCTAATATTCTACAAACTGTGATATAAAGAATTATGATTTTCTGATTCTGACACTGGGTGTAGTTGTAGACAGAGATAGTCTTGGAGTTATGATCAAATATTACCTGTACAATAGTAAATGGGTGACACATGTGCAAAAATGTTTGTGGCAGCCCTTTTTTGTAGTAGCAAGAAACTGGAAACTGAGTGGAAGCCCATCAATTGGAGAATGGCTGAATAAATTGGGATATATGAATGTTATGGAATATTATTGTTCTATAAGAAATGACCAGCAGGATGATGTCAAAGAGCCCTAGAGAGACTTTCATGAACTGATGCTCAGTGAAGTGAGCAAAACCAGGAGATCATTGTACATGGCAACAAGAAGATTATATGATGATCAATTCTGATGGACGTGGCTCTTTTCACCAATGAGATGATTCAGACCAATTCTGATGATCTTGTGATGAAGAGAGACATCTACACCCAGAGAGAGGACTGTGGGAACTGAATGCAGATCACAACATAGTATTCTCACTCTTTTTGTTGTTTGCTTGTATTTTATTTTTGTTCTTATTTTTTCTTTTTGATTTGATTTTTCTTGTGCAGCAAGATAATTGCATAAATATGTACTCATATATTGTATTTAACATATATTTTTTTTTACCATATTTAACATATATTGGATTACTTGCTATCCAAAGAGAGTATGGGGATTAAAGGGGGGAAATTTGAACACAAGGTTTTGCAAGGATTAATGTTGAAAAATTATCTGTGCATTCTTTTGAAAATTAAAAAGCTTTAATAAAAAAATAAAAAAGGTTAAAAATAATATATGGGTGACCTTGGGCAAATAACTTAACTTTGGTTAATACTATTGTTTCAGGGAACTTTCTGAAACTGAGTTGTCTGAGTTGCTGGTGTATAGTTCCTTCTATCAATGAAATCCCACATCAGCATCCTTCATACCTACTCCTTTCTACCTCCATACTCATTTAATCCTCAATTTTGTCTGAAGCACAGGCAACCAGCTGAATAACTGAATAAACAATTCTATTTAAAAATTATTGTAAAAAGGTAGTTAGGTGGTACAGAGAGAGCTGGACCTATAGAAAGAAAGACCGGCATTCAAATCCAACCTCAGCTATTTCACAGCTGTTTGAGCCTAGGCAAGATACTTAACCTTTGAATGTTTGCGTTTCCTCTGGGGATAATAAGAACACCTACCTCCCAGGATTGTTGTAAGGATCAAATGAGATAATAATTGTAAACCTCAGAGCATTATGTAAATGCTAGTTATTATTATTGTCATTATCATTTTCCTTAAGCACCCAAGGGTTAGCCTTTCCCTGGAGAACTCTTGTACTAGAATGCTAAGATATTAGAGGCATTTCCCCCCCTTTGCCATGGTTCAGACTTGTCATCTTGTTTTTAAACCTCAGTATTTTCTGTGCATATATGAGATCTTTTTGGAACCCAGAAGGAAAGTATGCTGCTGCTAATTTAATATGACATGCTGCAGATGTGAGTAACATCAGGCCTTGCATATTTCTCCCATTCCCTGGGGGACTCGCACAGAACCTTCAAAGCTGTGTGGGAAAGACTTTTGCTGTATTTTACTGTCAGTAAGGATTAGATCCCAGGTGGTTGTTCAGAGGTGCACGTTCCTCTCTATCTACTGGACAGTGTCTGGATGACAGAAATCCATTTGTACTTGGACACAAGCTCATTGCTTTATTATCTTATGGACTGACACAAGTTGTGGGCCGAAGGGGAAATTGTTGAAAACCTTATGATGAGCAAGTTGGAAGGGTTTTGACAAGAAATAATAAGTATTTTACTTACTGAAGCCACTCGCCGTCCCTATGGCGGCAATTTTGCTGTGACAGATTGATCAGCTTCAGCTCCTTTTTAAAAAAAATTTTTTTTTGGATGTATTGAGTTTAAAGACCCCAGTTTTAACAGTGGCCAGAAGTGAATTTCTGTGGCCAAGATGTTCAGACATGGCCATCTGTTCTCTTAGGTATTGGCTTTGCCAAGTAATCCAATCCTTTGGCAGATGGTTTGTCATGCTCTTGGTTGGAGAATGACTTTGGAAGAGCACCCCCTGAGATGCGGGAAAGGGCTAAATCTGATACATAACATGCTCTAAACTCTGTCTCGGAGGGAAATCTTCATCAACATTAACAACCGTACTAATGATGATTGGAATGACTAATTAACAATAGCAAATAGAAGGTTTATTCTGAAAATTCTGTTGGGTGAGAAAAAGGGAGAATTCCTCCTTAATAAAGGAGAAATCAAGAGAAACCCTAGATTTTCTTGTGATCAAAACCTGAGTCCCAGCATGGCATAAAGCATGGAGTTGATGTCTTAATGCCTGCCTTGATATCTTTGTTCTATGCCTAAAGTACCTTCTCTCCTCACCTCTGTGTCTTAAGGTATCTGCCTTTAAGGCTCAACTGAGGTATCACAGTAGGAACAACATTTTTATAATAATTGTTATCCCTCTTTCCTATGTTATCTATTTGCATGCTATACCTGAACCTTCCTGTAAAAAAGAGCTGAATTGCACACAGTTAACCTATATCAGATTGCTTGCTATCTTGCTTGATGGGGAAAAAGGAAGGAGGAAAAAATTTTCAGACACAAGGTTTTGCAAAGATGAATGTTGAAAATTATTTTTGCATGTATTTGGAAAAATTAAAAAAATTAAAATTAAAAAAAAGGAACAGGGCTCCTTAAACTTTTTCCACTTATGATCCCTTTTCCCCTGAGAAACTTTTACTTCACCCTGGGTATGTAAGTATATAAAATAAGTATACAAATCAAACATTTATTGATAATAAATCATAATTTTGCAACCCCCCCCCCCCACATTCAGTGATGTGCCCCTATATGGGGTTTGCTGTAGACCAATACAATGATCCAAGACACTTCTGAAGAACTCATGATGAAAAAATGCTATCCATCTCCAGAGAGAGAACTGATAAACTTTGAGTGCAAATTGAATGATACATTTCTCACTTTATTTTTTGCAATATGGCTAATATGGAAATATGTTTTGCATGATTTCACATGTATAATTGATATCATATTATTTTCCTTCTTAGTTGGAGGAGGATGGAGTAAGAGAGAGGGAGATAATTTGGAACGCAAAATTTTAAAAGAAAATGTTTAAATAATAAATAAAAGGAAATCTGCTTTTAATAATACTATTGTAGATAGTTGACACCAGCACAATACTTTACACAATTTTTTTTGGACTGGACTTGAGATTTCATTGGTATCCTATATGAACCACGTACAAATGAGGATCTTTCCTGTCAGTGTAGGCTGGCATCCAGCCTGGAGCAATTAAGGGATGTAGAGGTCACGGGCAAGATCTGAACTCAGGCCCTCTTGCCTGGCAGCCAGCTCTCCACCACAACTACCTCACAGAAGTACTTAATTAATGGACCCAGTTCACATTTCTCTTTCCTCGGGATTCAATCCCATATTCAGAAACATCAGTTCTGGGAAAAAGCCTGAGCCCAGAACTTCTGCTTCCTGGCCTAGAGCCAGGTAACAATTTGTAAAAAATGGGATTATTTTAAAAATTCATTTAAATAAATGTGAATTGTTGAAAAGTGTAACATTAAAAAAAAAACCCAACTGTAGTGAATACATCTTGTTTGTTGGCTCTCTTCCGGGAAGCCCACCATGCATCATGGAGCTCCTGAATTAAGCCCCGACGAGCCGTTTTTCAGTTTCCTAAGACATGAAAAGCCCGATGGCACCTCACCCTCGCCTGTCACAGTACAAGTCCAAGTTCACAAATCACTCAGAGCTTCAAAAGTCCGAGCGATTAGATTATGTGAATCATTCCAGGAGATGGAGGATTGCTCATAGATGATGAGAAAGATGAGGAAGAGGTTGACATCATCAGGAAGTTGCTAGTCCCTATGCTAACCAGTTGATGCTATCCCAATGGTTGGCTGATGTCCCTTCAGTTCTGGAGTGGGAATGGCTCGTGGTGGGGGGGAAAAGATCCTGATTGTGGCCTCCAAGGGTTCCACTGCTGCGTGCACCCACCCAGAGTGGGTACTGTGCCAACAGACTTCCTTTCCGGCTTCCTGGAGGCCATACGTTTACCTCAGCCCCTGGCAAAGACCACACAATTGCTGATTGTATCTATAGTGAACTGAACCAGACCTACGGGGTCCAGGTGTGAAGTGCTGGAGGAGACACCCTGTCTATGACTGCCACCTGACTGTAGATTCTACTGGATGCATTCAAAGTCACCAGTTTGTGGATCTAAAGTATTCCCATGAGAATTCCCTGAGAATCTTCTAGCCCTATTCTCACCAGACTTACTCAGAGACCCAGACAACTTCTCACCAGCAAACCCACTAAACACATCCCCACACATCAAACCAGAGTGATACTTCCTATTTGCATATGCAATCCTACACTCAATTCCCAATAAACTAGGTGGAGTCCTCACTCTACTAGCATCCATCCTAATCCTTCTAATCATCCCCCTACTTCACACAGCCAACCAGCAAAGCATGATATTCTGTCCAGTATCCCAAACCTTATTATTCAGTGACTTTCCTTTTGAGATAGACTTCTTTTCTATCATAAGCAAACCTACGACAGCCCAGGCAGTACTCCATTAGGTGACTGGCTGGACCTATTACATAATTTCTGCTATCTTTGGCATCATGGTCCCAGATGACCCTCTGAATACCAAGTCAGACGTATGCTGTGCATCAGCTCCACAGATCATTGGGCACAAGAGAAATAAAAAGTCATGCCTCAGTTTCCCTGGTGACAAACCCCGCCCTTCCTGGACTTTGGGACTGAGATAATTAAGGTGGAGTTCTGGCCATTCTGGCATTCCAAAGCATCATAAACTCCACATGGCTTATCTGAAATGCTTGGGCATCTTCTGCTTCAGACATCCTGTCTCCTAGCTTCTTCACTTCCAACCTGTCAGAATTAAAAAATTATGGTCCTTCCTGGAGTTTCTGCTCATTAGTGCTCTACACCCCCTTGCCTTTATTTCCCTGATTGCTGAAGCCTTATAAAGAGTCTCTGGAATCCCTTGCTCATAGGCTGGTTTCACTAGTCCAATTCTCCACTATGAAAATATTAAAACCCCTCTAATCTCTGTCTTGCCTCAGTTTATCCACCATTACAAAAGGAAACAAGTGAAATGAATTTCCATGAGACTTTGAGAATGTGCACTATGAACTGGAGTACCTATCCACCCCAAGCTGGCCAGCTTTACCAGCAGCCAGACTGAAGCCACAAGCCTCCTGCAAAGCTGGCAAGCTCCTTTCTCCAGGTATCCAAGAAGGGCAAAGTGCCTTTGTGAACTGCTCTCTGAGCTTATTGCTCATGTAATAGAAAGGGCTAAGTTCGAGAGACTGGACTCAAGTTTACCCCTTTCAGTCAGATACAACTGAGCTGAGATCACTATTCCTCAAAGAAATGAACTATTCTCAGGATAAAGATCGCTACTCAGCAAGACCATATGAAACTGAAAATTGACATCCCATTTTATTTTGCATTTTAAGTCAGTTATTGATTGAGAATTGTATGTGATTAGTTTATCAATATTTTTGAGTCAAATTTGAACTTGATTGTGATAAAACTTCACATAGACTGTGTGTAGACTTCAGTGATAGAATTTGTAAGGGTTCAATTTACCTATTCTTAGGTAGTAGTCTAGTCTGTACTGTATTCTGAACACAAAAATTCTAAAGGTTTTTGGAAGGGAGGAAGGGAAAAGAAGATGAGTCAACCTGTTCATAGGATGTTTGCCTACCATGAGACTTTCTAGGGAATGAGTCAACTCTGTATTTTATCCTGTTGCTTTGGATTATGGGAATATGCTCTCTGATATTATGAAAATACCTGCTCTGAGTCAAGCGAATCTCTGTGTGACTAGTCAAAGTTTTAGTTTGGGTGGATATCACTGAATTACTTATAGTACTTTTATGTAATCAACTACATAAAAAGAATTACTCTGATTGTCAGTTGAATCCTTGGCTATTGAAGGGCCTTGGATACCTTTTTTGGAAATTGCTAATTTGCTAATAAATTGATCATACTTACTTTGTACCTTCTTATCCCAGATTTTTATTATAACAATCTCATGGCAGTTTCTTCAGTTGACTGGTGTTCAGATTGGGCTGAGCAATTCTAACTGCTAAAAGTGTATCTTGGATGTTATGTGTAAATGTATGGAATTTCTAAAAACTAAATTGTGTTTTTATGCATCTGGATAACTGTAAATTTCTCCACCCCAATCAGGAGCTTGGGTCACTCATTCCTTTTGAGGGACTGCGCCTTATTTCATCATGGTAAACTAGGTCTTAAGCAGGTAAATTTGGTAACTCATGTTTCTGAAAACTCAGAGATATTGGAAAGTTTTGGTCTTTGTATTAGCTCTACCTCCTGAGAAGGCAACAATGCATTTTTTTTCTTTAGACATTTCTGTAAGATAAAATTACTTTTAAATTGTTGTAAGTTTATAAAATAAATGGACTAAATAGACATTTCTATTGGTGAAAATGTGCCCCCCTTTCTTGTTCCTGTCTTTAAAGCTCCCAGCTCTTCCCCAATCTACTTCAGTGAACCTTTTACCTTATTTTTATAGGAGGATGCACACTTCTATTTCCCATAGTACTGTTGAGAACAGGACTACTAATAATAACTTAAAGTAACACAGGTCAGATCTTGTCTTTTTAAAGACATATCACTCCTAAGTTTATTGTTTAATTCTGTGAATGGGGTAGAAGTAGGAGCTAAACAGAACAGTTACATCCATTTAGTCTATCTGCTTAAAGTTGTTGAGTGGTTGATCCTTAGGTGTATACTGAAATATATTCTATAAAATCTGAGAAGGAAACCATAAATTGTGCTGTTGACTGCAAATTCAAAAATTTTGGGTTTGGTTTTCTTTTGCATTATAAAATTACTTTATGATTCTCTCTTTGTCTCTGTTTCTCTGGTTCTTCTTTTCCTCCCTTCCTCCTTCCCTCCCTCCCTCCCTCCCTCCCTCCCTCCCTCCCTCCCTTCCTTCCTTCCTTCCTTCCTTCCTTCCTTCCTTCCTTCCTTCCTTCCTTCCTTCCTTCCTTCCTTCCTTCCTTCCTATTCATCCACTTATCCATCCATCCATCCATCCATGTAAAAGATTCTTTAGTTTTCTGCTATTCTCTGTGAATCCATCCTAGTCTTATTTTCAGTTCTCAGATACTTTTAACTGACTATAAAACAAGATGTGGATGAGATTAGAGTTCCTATTTGTCTTGCTCTATATTAGAGGAGACTGGCAAATTCATGTATAAACTCTGCAAAAAACAGGGCCCCTAGAAATAAAGTCAGTATGTTAATCTACTGAAAACTAAACATCCCTTGAGTGAAAGGGAATTCTTGACCCTTCTGAACATAAGAACTGCTTCAGCTGATATTGATGCTTTTTTCTTGGTGGTATTTAATTTTTGACCTGGAGAAGCCATGTAAATTTAATTTACAAATAAAAAATACAAGTCATGTGGATGAGCAACACCTAAAAATTTACAAACAAAAAATCCTTTGGAATATTTTTCTTTGCTTCTTAAACCAAAGTATGGTTCATATTAAGCTTCACAGAGAGCAAGCAAATGAAATCTTGGGAAGAATGGTGAATAGATCAGGGAAAAAAGAATCATAATGTTATATAATGTATAAGTCAGAAGGGTGTTGGACTTGAAGGCAGGAAGATCTGGGTTCAAATTTGATCTGAAATATTAATTCTGTGATTCTGGGCAATTCACAATCTTTCTGTACCTTAGTTTTCTTGTATATAGAGAATAAAAATAGCTCTTGTGTCACAGGGTTGTTAAAATCAATTTAGCAAGTTTATGTAGACTGTTTTGCAAATCTTAAAGTGCCATAAAAGGCCAACTATTATTATTCTATAGGTACATAATTATATATTCTTTATATAATATATACTTCTCTTTCTATAACCATTATATGTGCTCATAATGATATATTCTTTATATACTTATAGACATAAGTGTATATAATTAGCCTTTAGAGTATCTTAGAGAACTGACTCTAATGTTGTTCTATCCAAATGAAAGACTAGGCTGGAAATTTGAGATAATTGTTTCAGGGTTTTTTGTTGTATTTCTTTACGATTGTAATATTGATGAGAAGTGGCCATCGCCAGACTTTTTTTTTTTTTGCTAAGCTCTTTAGTTTTTGACAGATTTATATACTCTTGATTGAACTTTGGTTTAGAGGAAGATGGGCCATCAGGGATTATACAGTCTGTGATGTGGTTGGAAAGATCCCATCTTCTCCCATCTGAGGACAAGTAAAATATATCATTTGATTAATAACCATAACTGTCATCTGAAAAGTCTGATTTTGGTTGTGATGGATTTTCTGAAAATAAGTCCAAAAGACTTATTATTTTTTCCAAAGGATTTATTATTTAGATACTTGCATAGAAGATTTAATCAACATTCAAAGTCTTTTCTCCAGGGCAGATTGCAACTCTTCCTTGCTTTTTCTTATTCTTGTTCAGATCTGAAAACGTATTCTGACATTTGTAGGAGGTGATCCATTGCATTCTCAAGCATGACTGCATGGAATAGTTTGAATTGGACCAGGCTATTACTAGCATTGCTTTGCCCAGTTGTTGATTAGGCTCCCAGGAGGAAAAGGAGTTGGGATAGATCAAGGTACTTCTTACTCTGATTTGATGAATCATAGCTGTCAGCTGCTACTTCCTCTCCCTGAGCTCTTGACCCACAATTTGCTGTCTCTGAATACATCTTGATGAAGTCTCAATGCACTTTGGCTCTCCCAGAAAAATGTGATTGGTGTCAAGACTACAGTGCTTGAGAAGTTTTCTGTCTTTTATATGATTTCCAAAATCACTACTTTAATATCTTTTTTAAAAAACAGATTTTATTGATGCCTTTGGCTCTTACAGTATGATCATTTCTGGAAATTCTTTCTTCTCCCTTCCTCCAATTGAACTCTGCCTTTTACAAAGAAAAGCAGTAAAGTCAGGACTCCAGAAAATGACTGTTTGCAGAATGTATGCATCCTGCCCTATCAGTCCCCTGTATTTCTATTCATGCTTGCCTCAACATTTTCATCAGAGATGTGGATGAGCATCTGCAAAGGACAAGTCAGAGCAAAATTTTATTGTATATAGGGCAGTACTACATGGTGTTTCAAAAGTCTAATGGCAATTTTAAGCTTTAATAGTTTAACGTCATCTGTCCATCCATCCATCTATTCATCTACCTACCTATCTATCTACCCATCTATTTATCTATCATCTTTCTATCTGCCCATAATGTATAATGTTATACATTAACCTTTTGTCTTTCTTAGAGACTTAGCTATGTAGTATTGGTTTCATTCTATAAATAAACAGGTTGGAAGTTTAAGATGATAGTTGTTTCTGGTTCTTCACTTTAATAGCTTAGAACTATTAAAACTTAAAATTGTCCTTAGACTTTTGGACATTCTGTATCAGTAACATAGAAAAACTTCTGTTCTTCAATAGTTATCTCTTCCACATCATGACTTTACCCTTGTAGTTTTGATCTATTACAGGTCGGCATAAGAAATTAAATGGGAAATTTTGGGGAATTTTGCAGAAACCACAGATGACACTCAAAGGCCAGCCTATGATCAAATACTTAACCCATTTTAAAAATAAGTTGCTATAAAAACCCCATAAAGAGAGATAATTCAGACTTCTTTAGTATGAAGGGAGGGCCAAAGAGTTTTTAATGGATTTTTCATATCTCAGTGGGGTGCTGTGCTCATAATTCCCATGATATGGAAGGGATAACTATTTTCCCTTGCATTGAGAAGGGACATGTGGTATGGTGTAGTGATCTGTGTGCTATCAAAGATGGAAATGCCAATAAGTTCCTTGGAAAAAGACACTTGTTTTGTGTAAGGGAAAGGATATTCCAGATCCCTACCTTGAAATTTTAAATGTGTAAACAAAGTGCTTTTAATTCTGTGATATTTTCCAATGTGTGAGTCTCATTGATGGGATCAAGAAAGAAATCATGTGATTGGCTAAGAGCATCAGTTTGCCTATATCAGTTGTTCTCTTGGTGAGCTCAAACTGGACTCAAAGTGGGTTTAGCCTAGTGTCAGAAGACTTAAGTTTTAGAGTTAAAAGTTCCCATTTGAGCAAGCCCCTGAGAGGCCCTATCGTAAGAGAGTAAAATCTCATTCTATTTCTTTTCCTCTTTTTATTCTCATCTTAAACAAAAAGATCTTGTTATTTGAAAGAAGGGATGGTATATACAATTCAGAGATCAGGGACACACGGAAAAGTAATAATAGTTGGCATTTATATAGCACTACTATGTGCAAGGTACTTTGGCTAGGTACTTTACAAATGTTTCATTTAACCTTTACAACAGCCTTAAGAAGTAGCTGCTCTGGCTATCTCTGTTTTACAGTTGAGAAAACTGAGGCAACCTGGTTAAGTGACTTGCCCAGACTCACATAGCAGTAAATATTTGAAATGGATCCGAATTACAAGTTGTGAGCTTAGTCATTGATTACATGTGTGGTTTAGTTTTTTCTTTTTTGAAAACATTTTTAAATTTAAAAAATTTTAATTTAATTTTAAAAATACTGGTGCTTTTTCTACTAAAAACAGCTCTGTACCAGTCACATCAGTCAGGGTGGTTGTGGTAGCAGCAATATTTCCTAAGGCTCTGCCATGCAGTCTGGGCTACTTTTTCCAAAGGCCCTATAGCATGTCGTCTAGGCTAGTTTTTCCTTAAAAGGTATTGAAACCATCTTTGAAACTTAATTCAAGGAAGCTAAGGCTCAGACTATTGATTTAACTTTCTGGTGGTCTAAATACAAAAGCTAGCACATCCCTCAGGCTTTTACTGGTAGACCAGCATGTCTAACAAAATTAGTGCTATATCCTTCCCTGCTATGGCTAAGTAAAACGGCTATTGTTACTGTTAGATGTTCTACAATTATTTAATTTCATTTCAATTCTGAACCCAAAGCATCAGACTGGCCTGAATCAATTATGGCCTAAAACAAATATGAGATATGAGGCATGCAAGAAGATTCATAACTCTTAGTTCTTCATGTAAGGAGACAATTTTTTGGTTTAAATCTTTAAGCATTCTTAAAAGGGCCAAATTTCTTTTCTTTCATGTTTTGGCTTATGTACTCCTATCAATGCTCTGAGGAAAACTTATTAAAGCCTAGGATTGACTTAGAAAAATAATGTACAATATGAATCAAATATGGGATATATATTTATTGCCTCAACAAAAAGGAAATGCATAACATAAACGTCTTACAAGTACACATTGATAGAAGATCTTTTAAAAACAGTAATAATAATTATTGTTATACTCTTCTGGGAGGTTAAGACTTACAATAATCAAAATGTAAAGCATTTTGTAGAATTTTTGAATGGGCAATGTACATTTCACCTTGGCTCTGCATTGTCCAAACAATTCATTTTGAGTCTGTGTCTTTTATTAAATCAGACACGGCCTCATTCTCTTGTCAATGGATGCTTTCTTCATGTAGAAATTCTCCCTGCTAACCAATGGACTTTGGGGCCTCCGTTTCTCAACCTTGTAAGGCAGCTTCTCACTGGATACATCCATCTCAAGATCCCTGTTCTACAAGAAACACAAAGCAGGACAAACAGCTCGGATTCAGGTCTAGTCTTACTTAAGTTTGTCCAAGCAGAACGTGTGCTTTAGTCGCCATGTGCTCAGGATTCCTGTGTAGCCAGAGTGGGGGAAAGGGTGGTTCCCCCATGAACATTCCCCTGAAGGACTCACTAATCTTGATATAATTTGCAGCTGTGATGGGAAGAGAACGGCAGAGGGTGGGGCACTCCCTTTTAAACGTCTACTGAGCTAGCCCCTCTTCCTGCTCGGTGGCCAGTAAAAGAGTGTTTCACCTTAAAACATAAACCCTTCAGGGATGAGTCATGTGTATCCTGAGAGAGAGACCCCGAGGTTTAAAGATCAGCTCTGATGCATGTTTTCTGGGATGGCTTCCTATCCATGAGATGCAGTCTCCAGTTCAAGCCCAATAACACTAGTATTGGGAAAACTTCCTTAGTATGGAATCTCTTTCCCCAAGATATTATATGCTTTGTATTCCACAGAATGCCAAGGTCCTTATGCTCAGAGAATACAGACATATATACACACACATTCTTAGACATGAAGCTCAAAAAAGCTCCTATAAATTTAGATGGAAAGAGTACATCTCTTCTGTAAAAATGACCAAAAACAAAGGGTTCGCAGTGCTTCCCTTTTTTTCTTTCCCTGCCCTCTCTTATGATTCTATCAATTAATCATTTATTAAATCCCTACCATGGGTCAGATACTGGGCCTGGCACTAAAGATAGTAATAAAAAAAAATTCAAAAATCCCTATTCAGAAGATTATATTCTAATAAGATAGATAATGACATAAATAAGAATATACAGAATAAACAGAAAGAGAACAATTAAAACTAAACACAAAATGGTTAAATATAACAATAGAGAGAGCCTTACTATTGATTGAAAGCGGGAGATATACACACACATAGTTGACTATAGACATACATTTCCTTCAATAGGGAAATGAAAAGGAGAAGTGAAAGCAGGGAGAATTAGAGAGAGAATAGATTTAGGGAGGAATAAGTTTTAAGTAAAACAAACTCAATTACTAAAAATGTACAAAATATTGGTAACAGTTGTTTTTGTAGTGGTACAGAATTGGAAACTAAAGAAGTTCCCATCAATTGGGGAATGACTGAACAAGTTATGGTATATGAATGTGATGGGATATTTTATGCCATAAGAATGAGTATGGTTTCAGAAAAACTTGTGTGAACTGATGCAAAGTGAACTATGAATATAGGTTATAATTTAGTCTCCAGTATGATGATATAAAGTCAAACAACTTTGAAAGACTTAGAAACGCCAAGCAATGCAGAGACCAATAATGATTTCAGGGAACTCATGATGAGACATGCTACCAACCACCAAAAAAAGAGATACAGATTGGGACATATTTTTTGAGTATGATAAAGGTAGAAATTCATTTTGCTTGATTATGTTTGGAACAGGGTATTTATTTTTCTTTCTCTTTTAATTGGGATGGAGGTAGGAAGGGGGAAGAAACATGTATATTGATTAAAAAGTAAAATAATTTTTTAAAGGGAAGAGGAAGTGAGGGAAAGGAGATCAAGCAAAGTGGTAGAAAAGAAAAGGAAAGAATGGAAGAGGAAAAGGCAGTAAAGAGGTAGAGAAGGGCAAACAAATACAGTGAAAAGTAAAGGAAGGGGACATAAAAGAAGGGAAGGAAAAATAACTCATTAATTTTTCTCTTGAATTTTTAATATCCTTCTATTTGTTATTACATTGGAGATGTAACCTATTATAAAACTAGCAATCTGCCAAACTAACTCAAGGCTAACTAGTATGTAGTACAACTTTCTAAGTCCTTGATAGTTTTATGATTCTAACATCATCAAATTTGGCTACCAAGCTTATTTCAAAATGTTGAACTTGAAGCAAAAAAATGAAAAAAAAACTTGTGTTCTATCAAATCATCTCCCAAATTTCCCAATTCGTATTAGTTTTTTTTGTTGCCTATCACTGATTTTTTTCATTCAGAATGGTCATAATCTATCCATCCATCAACAAAACATTTATTAAGTACCAGTTATGCTCTGGGCACTGTGCATGATGCTAAGGATGCAAAGACAAAAAATGAAATAATTCTTGCTCTCAAGGAGATTTCTACCAGAAGAAATGAGGACATGTATAAGTAGAAAGAACACATATAAAAAGAATGAATATGAACACTTACAAGGTCATTAAATATAAGTAGTTTGGGAAGGAGGGCACCATCAGTGAAAAGGTTTCATGTAGAAAGATGATATTCTTAAACTATAGCTCAAAAAAAGATTTTATGAAAGGGGTAGGATAAGGAGATATTGTGTTTCGGGCACAAGCAACTGCCAGAACAAAAGCATGGAGGTAGAAAATTGACCATGGTGTATAAGAAACAGAAGGCAAATTAGGCTGGACTATGAGTACAGGAAAAATAGATTGAGAGCAGAGGTTGTTAAAAGGCTTTAAAAGCTAAAGAACAAAGTTTATATTTGATTCTGTAACTTATAAAGAGCTATTGGAATTGTTCATCAGGGGAATTAGTTATTATTATTATTATTAATAAGGAGAATGATCTGTACTTTGGGTATATCATTTGGCATTTGTGTGGAGTACAGATTGCACAGGAAGGAAGGAAACAACTCAGATCTTCCTAGTGACAGGCCTACCATTATATCCCCTGTGTCATCTAGTTGCCTCTTAGAGAGAGACTTGTGCTCTGGAGTTTTCCTGTTTAGATAAATGCTGATTTTATAACCCTGAGGGATTGGAAGAATTCTAGTGCTTTTGATGGAAATGATGGTGTTTCTGTCTTTTGTTCTTGAAGTAGCCCAAAGTAACATTACTAAGTTGGGGTCAAGGTACAGTGTGTCCGACTATGACTGATCAGGCCAATAACATGAGCTTGGAAGGCCCTACCTCAGTGGTCACCAAAAATCCATATGAACATTTATTATAGCTTTTTATTTACAAGTTATATGCATGGATAATTTTTCAGCATTGACCTTTGCAAAACCTTCTTTTCCAACTTTTCCCCTCCTTCCCCCTCCCCCCTCCCCTAGATGGCAGGTAGTCCCATACATGTTAAATATGTTAAAGTATCGTATGAACATTTGGAGTAGAGATGTCTTTGTTGGAAATAGAGAAGTTTGGGAGAGTGCTGGGCTTTTTGGGGAAAGATGATGTATCTTGTTTTAGACATTTTGAATTTGAGATGTACCTAGGACATCCAAAAAATATCCAGTGCTCACCCCAACCTCATCATCCTGCACAATCCCATCAATCTCTGTACGCAAGCCCCACATACACTGTCCTCTGCCCAGGGAACTCTTGGATTGGAGAGTGGAGCTGAGAGCTCCCTTTAAGAGTGGTTTCCAGGCCAGCCATCTCTGTATTTCCCACCTATTTGCATCCTTTTGAACTTCATCAGGGTCCCAAACTTGGTACCTTCCCCACCTCCTTTTTCAGCTTCCTTTTGTGTTTTCTTCTTTTAGTCTGCAAACAACTGGAGGGCAGCAGATATTTTTATTTTTCATATTCATATTTCTGGCATTTAGCACAGTGTCTGGTCCATGGTAAGTACATAATAAATGTTTATTGATTGACTGATTGATGTTCAGAAACAGGGCCCAAGACAAAGCTTTTGAACACTCCCTCAGTTAGAGTTTGGGATATGGATAAAGATCCCATAATAATTCTCTTAATCTAAATCTTGCCCTCAGCACATTGCTTTCTAAAGACGGAGGTGACTGTGAGATGGCAATATGTAGCTGTCCTATTTCAAAATCTCCATGACAAGACTCCTGTGTTAGTGGGACCAGTATAATGAAAAGAAATGGAATTTTCTCCCCATCTTCAAGAAGTGACGTCTGGTGTAGCCCCCGGCACCCATCTGGCTTCAGAATACAAGGGGATAGGAGGCCTATGATCAGGGTATCTGATACCAGAGCACCCCATGGACACTACTTTGCTGCCAGGGAGTCTTTACTGTCTCCGGGTTCACGGGGATGGATAAACACATCACAGAAAGCTCATCCCAGGGCAGACTGGTTAGGATCATCTGACCAGCATGGGAGTGTATTGCTGCTATAAACACCTGCTTCTTCCTTTGATAGGTCCTGAGCTTTCCCTCTGCCAAGGGTTGGTGCCCAAGCCCTACCTCCTGTGTCCTGGGGACAGCATGTTTATCATTTGGAGTGAAAATGGATGAACTTATAAGGAAGTTGTCTTTAAAATAGATCCAATAATCTTGATTGCTTTTAGCCCATTCCCCATGAGACACTGTGCTCTTTCCTTGGGGATGGGGGAATATCCTCAGCAGTTTGGGAAACTCTGCACTAACCCTTTGTAGGGTCTACTCCTAAAACCTTTACTAAGACAGGCAGCCTACCTTTCACTAAAGGGTACTTTGAAACCTGAGCCAGCCTTCAGTCTCATTAATATTGGTACTTTTCAGAGGCTACAGTTCTCAGTCCATCCATGTCTTTTCATCCCACACTCTGCTTCCATGTGCCCTCCCAGAGGTACCCTTACTCTCTCTACCTAATGTGCTGGCGGCCTCCCATTCATCCTTGAGTACTTCATGGATACTTGCATTCTAACTGGATTGTCCATCCATCACCTTTACTTTGTTTACTTCTTTCAGCTTCTTTTCTGGGCACATATTTCCTTGGTAATGTCTTTTATTCCAATTAAATTCCCTGCACAAGTTTTCACTGATAATTTTCTGAATCCCACCTTTTAGAGCTTTCCTGATCCCCTTTGTTTCTAGTGCCTTCCTTCTATTGATTTGCTATTTATCCTGTAAAAACTTGTTTGTATGTAGTTGTTTACTGTCATTAGATTGTAAGCTTCTCTAGGGCAGGTTTTGTTTTTTGCCTTTCTTTGTACTATAGCCCTTCACACAGTACCTGGCACATAGGAGTGACTTAAATGTTTAATAACTAACTATAAAATGGAATTGAATGAGCTTATCTCTAAGGTGTCCTCCACTCTTTAGTGCTTTATAATTCTATTTTATTATCATTATCAAGGGATGGAAAGCAAAACTTGGCTCTTCTGTTCAAGTTCCAAGTTCCCCCAGATGCAAGGGGACAAGGTCAGCATTATTCTACTACATTTGAAAAGTGTGAGAATCTCTGTGACAAGACAAAGCAACATTCATGGGAGATGTTGGGAAGGCAGAAATGACACAACTTGGTCACAGATTGGATGTGTGGGATGAATGTGAGTGAGGATGATATAGATCTTCTGAATCTAGGTTACTGGAAAAATGGCAGGATCCTTGACAGTGTTAGGGAAGTTCAGAAGAGAGGAGAGCTTAGGGTAGAAAGGTAACTACCTATTTTTGTTTGAGGCAAAATTGAAGGAAAGGTATTATGTGTTCTCTAGGGACCTTCTATCTTGGAAGGCAAGACAGGAAATGTGGATTGAGAGGACCTGAGCTCTGACACTCACTAAGCAATCTTGAGCAACTCATACCATTGCTTGGAACTCCTTCCATCTCCTCACATCTAAAATGGGAATGGTGTGCATTTGATAGTGAAGTGCTATAGAACTCATTATTTTTTCACAAATCATCTGTTTTCCAAACTTTCCTACCACTATCAAGAGCACCATCATTCTTTCCCAAGTCACCCAGACTTGAAATGTCAGAGTTATCCTCAACTCATTACTCTCACTCACCCCACATATACAAGCTGTTGTCATATCTTGTCAATTCTGCATTCATAATACTGCTCATATACATCTTCTCCTGACTGACCCAGTCTTTACCTCGGTTTAGGCCCTCATCGCCTCACACCTGGACTGTTGGAATACTGCCTTGAGTCTCTCCCGCATTCTCCACTCTTTGCCAAAGTAATTTTTCCTGAAGCATAGTTCTGACTATGTCACACCCTTAATTCAATAAATTTCAGTGTCTCACTATTACCAGTATCAAATATCAAATGTTCTGCTTGGCATTTAAAGTTCTTCCCAACATGGTCCCTTTCTGCCTTTCTACTCTTCATATACTTTGCTACCTCCTAACACCCAATTATCTTTTTTCTGCACTTTGCTCAGAATGCTCCATTTTCTAATTCTGTCATGGTACGGGTCATTCTCCATGCCTAAAATATTCTGCCTCCTCTACAGCTTTTCTGTTGTTTTTTTTAAGACTCACCTCAAATCTTATAGATTGCAGCAGACATCTCCAAGGCCCTTTTGCTGTGTTTCTTTCTGAGATTATCTTATATTTATTGTCTTTTTGCTTCTGACTCTGTCTCTCTGTTTTTCTCTGGCTCTGGCTTCTTCCCCCCTTCCTTTGGCTATTGCTAGCTACCTGTGGCTTCTATAAATGGCATTGTTTTATAATTTATTTATTTATTTTGCAGGGAAATGGGGTTAAGTGACCTGCCCAGATTCACATAGCTAATAAGTGTCAAGGGTTTGAAGCTGGACTTCAATGGAGATCCTCCTGATTCCAGTGCTATATTTACCACACCACTTACTGTCCCTCTGAATGGTTTTGAAAAGATTTCACTTCACATTTTGTATCATCTTCCTCTGGTTTCATTCCCTTCATTAGAGAGAGAAGGCTGGGAGGCTCAGGGCTGCTCCTCTTTAGCCCTTCTCAGTCTGAGTCCACAAAAATTCTGAGTGGAATCTTTCCCATGGCAAAAGGGATGGGATGGAATAAGCATTTATAATACCTTCTATGTGTCAGGTGCTGTGTAAAACACTTTTACAAATATAGTCACATTTGGTCCTCACAACAACCTTGGGAGAGAGATGGTTTTATGATCCCCATTTCATAGGTAAAGAAACTGAGGTAAACAGAAATGGGGTGACTTGTTCACAGCTGTATAGCCAGGAAGTATCTAAGACTGGCATTGAACTTAGGTCTTCTTAACCCTGGCTTCATACTCTATCCACTGAGCCATCTAGCTGCCCTCTATCTTGGCATAGAAACTGAGGGAAATTTATTATGATTTTCATAATTATCAAAATGATGTATTAATTACTAATAACTTAGATTTTTTTAGAGCTGCCTCTTCTAGTTTGGGAGTCAGAGTCTTACAATGCCATGATCAGTCACTTCTTGACAACACTCTCCTGTGTATGTTAAGTGAAGTGAATGAAAAATTATAGAACTTTCCCCCTCACAGAACTCTGATCCTGTCTCCACCAAGTAAGAACCCCTATGATTTCAGTCATTTATGAACTGCTCTCATAGAACTGTGCTCCAAATTCTTCTTCCTCTCTTATTTCCTTCCTCCCTAGAAAGGCAAACAATCCCAAATAGGTTAAATGTGTGCATTCTAATCATATTTCTGTATTTATCATGCTGTGTGAAAAAAAAGATCAAAAGGAAAAAAATATGAAAAAGAAAAAAAGCAAGAAAGCAAACAACAACCACAAAAAAGGTGACATTCATTTTTTCTGGATGAGGTTGGCACTTATCATCACAAATCTTTTGGAACTGCCTTGAATCATCTCATTGCTGAAAAGAGCTAAGTCCATCACAAATGATCATCGCATTATCTTTTTACTGTGTACAATGTTCTATTGGTCCTACTCACTTCATTTAGCATCAGTTCATATAAGTCTTTCCAGGCTTTACTGAAATCAACCTGTTCATCATTTTTTATAGAACAATAATATTCCATAACATTCATATACCATAACTTATTTAGCCATTCCCCAATTGATGAGCATCAACTCAATTTCTAGTTCCTTGTCACTATAACAAGGCTCCTACAAACATTTTTGCACATGTAGGTTCTTTCCCCTCTTTTATGATCTCTTTGGAATACAGACCAAGTAGAGACACTGCTAGATAAAAGGGTATCAAAGTATGATAGATCTTGAAATAGTTCCAGATTGGTCTTCAGAATGGTTGAATCATTTCACAACTCCGCCAATAATGCATTAGTATCCCACATTCCCTCCAATATTCATCAATATATTTTCCTGTCATCTTAGCCAATCTGAGAGGTATGAAATGGTACCTCAGAGTTGTCTTAATTTGCATTTCTCTAACTAATAGTGAAACTCTTTCTTGCAACAGAAGGAGGTCTCTTCTCTAAGAGATCTTCCAGTTTGCAAATTGTATTTCTTACTCTGAAAGTGATTAATTAAATTGCTCTTTGGACTCTAAAACCTGTCTCTGCTTTGTGTAGCACCAGTTATCCACCAATGACAACAAAATTTGGTTAACAAAACTCAAGACCTCTGAGAAATGTGTCCTCATTTAATAGTATGTCTCCTAGTTCATTGAAAGTCTCTGGGATTCCTTTTACTAGGTGCTCCTGGGAGCCCTTCATAGTCAGATCGTACTTAAATTCATCATTTAGTAGGAAAAACACTAGATTTGTCTCAGGGGACAAAACTAGAAAAGACAAAAAACGGGAAGTCTGGAAAGTAATCAGGGTCAAGGAAATCCTAGGGTTCAAACATGTAAAAATAATCATGAATTGGTTATTCAAAGGACAGGAACATAAGGATATAAAGACAGTTTAGTTTTTAAAAATTCAAGCATTTATTAAGCAGTTACGAACAAAATACTATGTTAGGTGTTGAGGATGCTAAATTTGAAGAATAGCACACATCTAAATGTAAGAAGATTGTGTTTAATACAAATGGCAGAACCTGAAGTCAGGGAAATGTTGATATCCTCTATTATTACTATATATGTGCTCTTAATTTATCTTCCCTTTCTGTGTCCCAGTTTTCTCATCTGCTAACTGATGGGGATGATGGCCTCTCAGGGCTCTTCCAGCTTTAAATGCTTGTTATCCTGCCTCTCTTACCTGGTGGCTCATAAAATTCTTTCTAAGTGTGAGCTACCCACAAAGAATTTGGGTTTCTCTTAACAGCAGGGTTAAAAATGAAATTGCTAAGTCTCTAAATTATGGAGTGCCATGTCTGAGTTCTTAAGGGATGCTTACCACTTCAGACACAGGTGTGCTGAAACCAGTTCTCAACTGAGAGCCAAGTGTTAAATGTTCACTGAGAACATTTGTATCCTAGAAATGGGCAAAATACTTGAGTTTTGAGTATCTAGTTTTCAGAGAGTGATGGAGCTACTTCCAAAGTAAGACAAGTAATCAATAGAAGCTCCTATCAACAAGGGACCAAGTGGGTATGTGACATGTTCAGGGCAGAGCCAGATTCAGTGAATTGCTTAATTAGGGAAAAATTTTTTTTGTTTGGTTGATTATCTAGGCTTAAGAAAGTGATAGTGAAAATATTAATAATGTGGATCAAACTTAAAAGTGTATTGACTTTGTATTTTTTTTCTTCAGAGAGCTGGTCATTAAACATTTATCAACACATCTCTTACTGCAGAAGCTCCCACTTTTATTAAATATAATCTTATTACACTTCAACATGTGCTATGCTGCACCTTCAAATTTAACATCCTCAGCACTTAACATAGTATTTTGTATGTAATAACTTAATAAATACTTGAATTTTTAAAAAATTGAATTGTATTCATATCCCTATGTGATATGAATCCCCTTTGAATAACTGATTCATGATTATCTTTACATATTTGAACCCTAGCACTTCCTTGACCCTGATCACTTTTCCATTTTCCTGTTTTTTGTTTTTTCCAGTCAATGTGCTGTTGACATTCTTGGTTATAATATGAAATAGTTCTTGTATTTGGGGAAAAAAAAGAAAAAACAATAGGGCCAGGGACTATTCCTGTGATTTCACTGGTATTTGTAACTTCCAGGAAAGGGAACTCCCTTTACTAATTCAGGTTAGCACTTTCTTTGTAAATTATAATGTTAGAGAGTTGTCTAGAGTGGTATGAAATTATGTGACTTGCCTAAGGTCACTCAGCTAGAATGTATAATTTCTAACAGATGTGTTAGAAAAAGTGTTTTTGCTGGAATAAAATCCTATGAACTAGGAAATAGGTGTATATTAACAGATAATACGGTTTTAACGAATATTTCTTTTGAACAATTAGTTTCAATATTCCATGAAAAAATAATTTAGATCTTAGTCATGTTGACAATTATAATTCTAGCACCAATTAAACTTATTTATGGCTACATAATATACTTTCTTGTATCTTACATAATAGAAAGAACAGTAAACTACTCAAATCTTGGTTCTTGACAATTGGGTTTGTGGCTTTAAGTGAAACATTTGACTTTTCTGTGGCTAGACTGATTAGAGTATTGGACATCACTTTGAATTCTATCTTAGATATTAGCTGTGGGACCTCAGGCAATTTCGTTTGTCTTACCTATTTCCTTATCCCTAAAATAGGCACCTCCCTAGGGTTATTGTGGAATTGAATGAAATAATATATGGAAAATCCTTTGTAAATCTTAAATAACTGCTATTATTGTGTTTATTATCATTCTATGTTCTCTAATTTCATAATGAGGAAGCTCAGTTAAATGATTTCTTTCAGCTCTCTTTGTTAGTTCTAAATCAAACACTTCTATGATCCATCCTCTGGCCCCAAAATATTGGGACAAAATTATCAGTCTGTATTTTTCTAACATTAGGAGACTAATTGCCTTCTATTGTTCTGAGCCCTTTGCCCTGGTCTCCCTCTGATAATGGCCTCTTTGATTTCTCTGAGGCATTTGATACTATTGACAAAGAAATATTTTTGGAAGTTTCTCCTATGTCTTCCATGAGATGATGCCATCTTGGTTCTCTTCCTCTTATCAATGATACCATTCACTGGATGTCTTCTTTGTGTCCTATTTCTTTCCATCTAACAATTACCCAAGGTCTAGGAGGCAGCATAAGACAGTTAAAGAGTATTGGCTTTGATGTTAAGAAACTTGGGTTCAAATCCTGCCTCTGACATTTATTGCTTGACTTATCTCAGGCGAATGAATTAGGCTTGTTATGCTCAGTTTTTTTTTTTTTGAAGATTTTTATTTTCAAAACATATGCATGGATAATATTTCAACATTGACCCTTGCAAAAGCTTATGTTCCAAATTTCCCCCTCCTTTCTCTCACCCTCTTTCCTAGATGGCAAGTAATATGTTAAACTTGTTACACTATATGTTAAATCCAATATATGAACACATATTTATACAATTATCTTCCTGCACAAGAAAAATCAGATCAAAAAGGAAAAAAATGAGAAAGGAAACAAAATGCAGGCAAACAACAACAAAAAGAATGAAAATGCTATGTTGTGATCTACACCTAGTTCCCACAATCCTCTTTATAGGTGCAGATGTATGCTCAGTTTTTTCATAAGGAAAATAGCAGATTAAGCTATGGAGGTACTAGCCAATTACATATTATAATCTCTTATTCTCTTTTGTTTCTACCCATGTTTTTGTGATCTGTGAGCTGTAAATTTATCTATTCTCACCACTTCATCTATGCAGATGAATATATCTGAACTTTAGCTTCTCATTTAAGCCCCAGTCCCACACAAACAATTGCTTCCTGGATATTATGGAATGTCAGTGCTATATCAATTACTTTTAACAGTACTGTATTAATAGTTTCTTCTTTTCTCTATTTTCTTAGTCTCCAGACTCAACATTTTTCTATAAGGTCCCACTTTCATTCTTCTTTACCCCAGGGCTAATTCATGAGTCTCAACTCCCTTTATTTAGAAAAAAAGTTTGAATTTTAATAGTTCATGGTTTGCCTATCTGCCCTGGCCTGGCATTTGGACTGTGGGACGAAGGAGAGAAGATCAGTAGACCTTCGGAGTCCCCAAAATGATGTGTTAGCCATTTGGTTATTGTTTTGGCAAAAATTACTTTCTATCAAGGTGTTTTTTTTAACCTTTTTGTCATTGACTAGTTTTCTGAATTTAGGGATTTTTAGTTATATCATGGTGAACTGTTATTTCAGGGTTTCTTTTTCTACATTAAAAACAAAACAAAATCTTAAAATAGATGATGGGTTCCTTCAGTCCATTCAGGGGTCCTCAAACTTTTTAAATAGGGGGCCAGTCCACTGTCCCTCAGACTATTGGAGGGCCAGACTATAGTAAAAACAAAAACTTTGTTTTGTGGGCCTTTAAATAAAAAAATTTCATAGCCCTGGGTGAGGGGGATAATCGTCCTCAGCTACTGCATCGGGCCCCTCGGGCATAGTTTGAGGACCCCAGAGATCCATTTTTCCTTTTTTTGCTTTTAGCCTCCTAGAATAGAAAGGATTTTGAAGAAAATGATTTTACTGAAGAGGAAACTGAGGCCCAGAGAAATAAAGTGACTTGTTATTCTGAATTTATTTCTTATTCTGAATTTGCTATTCAGAATCAGCTTTTAAAAATATGCTAAAATAATAGGAGACTTTTGACAAGGGTCAATGAGACCCCACAGGGTATTAAATCCCAACTTGAGTAAAGCATCCAGCTTTGTGGGGAAAATGCTGGAGATAGATTGACAAAAAAAATCTAATGCTGGACTTCAGTCTACAGATTTTGATCAAATGACTGAGGAGGGGGTTGTCAGAGTCCAGGAAATTGTCATCTTTTTTTTTTTTTTTTTTAACCCACAACACTAGTGAGATCCAAGTTTCCATCCTCACTGTCCTTGGCTGAAACAATCATTGGCAACTGTATTGGTCTCAGTTTGATTTATAAGCATGTTGACTATTTGTGTAAATAAGTTTCTTTTCATTTTCCTTTTTTTCTCTCAAAGTATTAGATAATTTGATTCTCTCCTCCATACACACAGCTTGCTGCTTTATTAAAGAGGATGATGGCAGCTGCGTGTGGAACGGGCCAGAGTGGTTTAATTCATAAGGACTTTTAGCGGAGGATGGATGGTATGTTAGCTTTGGCCTAGTTCCGCTGAGGAAGCCTGGTTAAAGTTGTTCAGGGATACATATTGCTGTTCTAAGGTTGCCAGTTCTGTGGGTTTCCTGTGGAGTTGGAGGAGGTTTAATCAACAGCTGTGGCTGATTTTTTCAGGAGCCACTGATGGCCACTGGTCGCATTTCTTCCTCTTCCTTTGCAGGGGTTTTTTGGCTGCCCGATTCAGGGAACAATTTCTTTTGCTAATTGAGAAGTGATTAGTAGCTCAGTTGGGGTTCTACTTAAGCCAGTCACTGCTCTTCAGTGATACTTCTTTTGTGTTGATGACTCTCAAACCAAAGGTGGGAAAGGATCCTTGAAGGGGGTTTGGGCTAATGATTGGTTTATGTTCATTCTTTGTCTATGCTTTAACTTGAGATGCTTCATGAAGGGTTGCCATGTAACAGCTGCTTGAATTCGTATGGGAAAGTATTTGATGATCCTGAATATTGATTTATGTGTTGGAAGATTAATTATCCCTAAGTGAGTAGCCCTTAGATTTTAGTTTTAATGGTAGCTTTAGCTTGTGCCTTATATTATTTCTCCTTGGTTCCCATTATTTCCATCTGAGAATAACTAACCAATAACTATTAATTCAAATCAATTCAATTAAATTCCATTCAATTTAATTTAACAAGCACTTAATAAAGACCATATGTCAGGCGCTGTGCTAGGGACAGAAGATACAAAGACAAAAATGGAAACAGTTCCTGTCTACTAGGAGCTGACATTTTCTGAAAGTGGGGATGGGTAAGGAAAATAATATGTACATAAATAAGCAAATAAAAAATATTTTGGAAGGGCTGATACTTGGGAGAATTGAGAAAATCTTGTCTGGGGGCTTTAAGACTTCCATGACTTTCATTGAACTTCCTAATAAAGGACCAAGTCATATTTCACTCTATTTCTTATATGTGACCTTTCACTTTGATGATTGAGATGCAGGGGAATAAGAAAAAAAAGAGAAATTCTAGAAGCCTCAATTTAAATTCCAATGAGATAAAATTACTAGCTATCATTTATATAGTACTGTGTACATATTATTTCACTTGATACTCAAAATAATAATCTTGAAAAGTAGACGTTATTCAACAATTTCAATGAACTAATGATGAAAAATGCTATCTACCTCTAGAAAGAGAACTAATGTATTCTGCACATTGAAGCATCTTTTTTTCTTTCTTTTTCCTTCCCTTCCTCCCTCCCTCCTTCCCTTCCTTCTTTTGATCTTTATTTCCTTAGCTCCTTCCTTTCTTTCTTTCATTCCCTGTATCTCTTTCTTTTTCCTTCTCCCTCCCTCCCTCCATCTTTTCTTCCCTTTCTTCTTCCCTTTCTCCCTTCATTCCTTTGTTCCTTCCCTCTTTTTTCCATTCTTTTACTTTTCTTGTAATATAGCTAATGTGGAAATGTTTTGCATGATTTCATATGAGTAATAGATATTGTAGTTCTTGCTTTCTCAATAGGTAAAGGAGAGAGTGAGAAAATTTGGAACTGAAAATTTAAAAAAAAGTAGTTGCGATTACTCATTTTTAGATAAGGAAACTGAGGTTGAGAGTGGTAAAGTGATTTGCTTAGTAAGGACCCGAACTTAAGTTTTCCTGCTTCCAAGTCCATCATTCTACCCACTTTATCAGCTCCTTTCAAGGTCCTGATCCAAGATTACCTCCCATAAAGACTTTCCTGACCAATTCAGGTATTAATTCTTCTCCATCCCTTGTATTTAATTTATAAGTGTTTTGTATTGACTTATGTGTTGCTTGAAGTTTTTCCTAGTAGAATGCAAGTTCTTTGCGGACAGGGAAAAGTTGCTTTGTGTTGTATTCCTCAAATACTTACATAATATATGCACTTTTGTACAAGTCACTCAGTCTTAGTTTCCTCATCTATTATGAAAATCACATAAAATATTTGTATGTACGTATAATATAGTGCTTTGCAAACATTCGAGTCCTATTCAGGATGTCTTCAAAGACTTGGGGCAGTTTTAAGCTTCAATAACTTTAAACTTTAATAGCTTAAAGCTATACTAGCTCTTATTATTTTTAGTGGATTTTCTGTTCTGTTCTGCTCATTGAATTGAGTTTAAATTCTTTTTTTTTTGTCAGCTCATTACCTTTTATTTTTTGAACATCAGGAAGGATAACATATAAGAAGGATCATTATATTTTTCTCTTCAATGAGTTTAAATTCTTATATAGAAAACTAGAGAGGAAACTAGGAGTTGTGCAGCATGTCTGGGTAGATCCTTAAGGATACTCCCCAGAGCCCCAGAAGAGTGAGCCCTTGATTCCCAAAGAGAGGTGTACTTACTTGATATATGCTTCATATCTCCACTAGGTAATTGTTGTGTTTATATCTCACACTTCTCATTTGATCCTTTTGGCAAGTCGAGCTGGTCTCCTCCAGACACAAAGAGAAGCTGGTTTCTATCTCATCCTTGAATTGGAATTCCACCAAGCTCCTTTGGAGGCCCCAGGCAGTGACAATCTATCAGACCTGCCTACTATCAATTCTACAGAGTTGCATAAATTTCAGGATGGAGCTTTTTGGCTTGTTTCTGGCCAAGGTGTGAAGAGACCCTGGGGAACTAGTAAAATAAATCAGAAAGTATATTCTTGTCTTTCCCTGTTGATAACTATCTCTGACCTAATCCTCAGCTGAGCCAAAGGGCCTTCAGTCACACATGGTTGGATTTCTTTTATTTTTTTGGAGGTAGATAGGGGTGTTGGAGAGTATGTTTTAAACTTAGTTTAAATGACTTACTCCTGTTGGATTCTGATGCCGGGGCCAGTTGGTGTCCTAGCATTTTTGTCCTTTCCCTGGTGAAACTTCCAAATTACAACAAGTCTGGGTTTTCTAGTAGTTTTCAGTAGTTTAGTCTACTCTTAATGGAAAGAACTACAAAATCTCCAACATAAAACACAAATCGCTCCAATTCATTCACTGTGTATGTCAGTATTAGTTCTTCATCTTTCAGCTTCCCATTCCCCACAGCTCCTGATACCTCCTTCTCCCTCACACCCACTTCAGTATTAGTATTCCAGAGGTGATACTTTCCATCAATAAATCAACAAGCTTTCTTCTACGTGCCAGACACTGTGTTAGGCTTTGGGGTTCAGGCACACTTGGGTCCCAATTAGTGTGAACAATGAATCCTGTGAAGTGGTCGCATGTATTTGTATGTGAACTATTTGAAGATATAATTATATAAAATGTGGTAATTGGTTCCAGCCCAATGGAAATATGTAGTGTGAATTTTAATAATGTGACCACTTTGCAGAATTCATTATTCACATTAATAGCAACCTAGCTATAATGGTTCTTGTCGGTAAATAACTCACATTCTAATGGGGGAGACAACAAATCCACATACATGTATATGAATATATATTAAAATATATACAATATACATGTAAACATATGTAAACCAATATGTACAGGGCAACTTGGGAGACAACGTGCTAATAGTTTGAAGGATGAGGAAAGGATTCATGCTGATGTGTCTAATCTTTACCTTGAAGGAAGAAACAGAAGGGAGAGGTAAGGAGCAAGTGCACTTCAGGCACATCCTTTCACTTCTTCCCCTACCATGTATTATAATCCTATCACACTGATTTCCTAATTATTTCTTCATATATACCCTCACTGCTGTGTTACCTCAGTACAGATCTCCCACAAGATGTTCCATCTCTTGGTTCTGAACATTTTCACTAGCTATTCTTGATTCCTGGAATGTTCTCCCTCCTCATTTCTGCCTCCTGTCTAAAATTTGGCTAAAATTCTATTTTCTATAATCTTTTCAATCCCATCCCAATGCTCCTAGATTCTGATGCCTTCTCTTTGTTGGTTATCTCCAATTTATACCATCTATAGCTCATCTGTATATAGTCATTTTCATGGCAAATCTCCCATTAGCCTGTGAGCTCCTTAAGGCAATGATCCTTTACCTTTCTTTGTATTTCCATGGTTTAGCACAGACTCTGGCCCACAGTAGGTGCTTAGTTTTTACTAACTCAAACTAACTAGTTTTTAATAATTAAAATACAAATAAATACAAAGTAATTAAACACAAGATAATTTGAGAAAGAAAGCATTTGAGTCAGAAGGATCAGAGAAGACTTTATGTAGAATGTGGAGCTAGAAATGCATTTTTCAAGGAAAAGGGCAATTTAACCATGGGGAGGTAGATAGAGATTATATTCTGGGTGGGGGATGGCCAATGCAGAGTTGAGGAGATTGTATATGTAATGTCATATACAAGAAACAGAGAAAAGGTTAGTTTAAGATATTATAAAAAAGTGTTTGATTGGTAGAACAAAATATCACCTTACATGTATTTTTTTAAGCCATAAGTTGTCTCCTATCCATGAAAAATTGTTCAAGATTCCTTGGAAGATACAACAGAAATAACCATATTCAGTGATTTCCCCTCACCCCAATAATAAATATAAGGAGACATAAAATAGGAAGATGTATACTTGCTAAAGATGTTTGCCATTGTGATGAAAGAGGTTCAGTGTGGAGTTCAGGTAAAAAAAGAATTCCACATAAAAGACAAGGTTCCCCAGATGTTCCTTTTAGTGGATGACATTTTGTTGATCACGTAAAGTCCCAGAAGTGAGGTTCCTGGAAGAGATCTGTAATCATTTGAAGAAGTTTTGTCTGTTCATTTACGCAGGAAGGACCACTTGATGAAGACTGTCCATGTCCAGATTTGAACAAATGAATTTGGATGGATACCCTTTCTGCTTGTATGTTCAATAGTATGTGTCACTAGGACAGACAATGAGTTGTGCCCAGAACTGAAGAGGAGGCAGAATTGCTTTCATGAAAACAAAGGATCATTTGTATAGGTTCCCCTTTTCCCCATTTGTAGGCCAGGGGAAGAGGCTATAGACTTCATAGGTAAGCTGCCAGGGACTTATCATAGAGAGCTCTGGAGATATAATTTGTTATTAAGGGGGAAGGCATTGTGTGGGATCTGGAAATGAATGGAAGACAGCCCTTTTGGATTTAAAAAAATTTTTTTTGAGCAATGAGGCTCAAAACCGCACTGTATAGGGAGAAGTGAGAGCAATGTTAGGGAGGGGAGTAGAAGAGAAAAAAACTGTTTGAATTGATTCCAGAGCTACCAGATTCACCTTAGGATTGCCAGCATCCTCCTCCACTCCAGAGTGAATGAATGCCATCAATAGGAATGGAGGAAAAGCCCTAACAGTAGTGGATATTATCCCCTCTGCTTGGAAGCCAAGCAGCTGTGGGGTGTATTTTTTCTTCTCTCCTCTTTCTCCTATCTCTTCTCAGAGATTTAGCTTCAGAGCCTCCTCCTCCCTTTATACTCATATTTCACTGTAAAAACAAGTGGTTTATTTTTTGTTAAGCTTGAATTATTTAGACAAATAGCAAGCATTTAAATAGCATTTTAAGGTTTGCAAAATGCCTCAGAAATATTCTTACATTTCATCCTCATGATAATCCTGGGAGGTAGAGGTTGTTATTATCCTAATTTTACAGATGGGGAAACTGAGTCAGATAGCGGTTAAATGATTAGCCCAGAGTTATATACCTACTAAGCGTTTGAGGCAGGTTTGAATTTAGATCTTCCTTACTCCAAGTCTAATGCTCTATCTATTGGGCCACCTAGTTCTTTTTCCATTACTATGCTGAGTATGAACTTCAGTGTTTACTGAGTGTGCAACTCTTCAGGAGAAGAGAGATTTTATGTTTCATATATATGAATTGTGGGCAAGATTTACCAGGATGAGAAAGTATAAAAGGAATGCTATCTGTAACTTTGGAGAAAGTAGCCACGTTGGGAAAATGAAAATCCTTTGAAGTGTCAACATACTTATTGCTTTTACTGCATGTTTATATTGGGTCCCAATTGTCAGTATGCTTGGCTGAATATATTCACTAGCCTAAGGGTTCAAATGTCCATATAAATTTCCTACAGGTGGAATGCAGCTGAAATGAAACCTTTCTCCTTTCTTGTAGAAGTGTGCACAAGATGCATCCTTTCACAGAACTGAAGACACAAGTGGAATTCTTTTCCATAATAATTTAAACATATGTCTAACAGAAGGGCAAAAATCACTTCAATCTGGGGTTCCTCCATAAAGAATTTCTATTAAGCTAATAAAGCATTAGTTTTTTATTTCTAGTGATGAGACCTCATATATTTTCAAGGTCCTAAAAGCATTAGTCAGCAAAACATTAAAAATGAGACCACTAGACTTTAGGAGTGAGGAGGCTAGGAGGGGAGACAATATGCCAAAGTGGGTTCCTTCTCATCTTTCTATTATGCATTCTTTTTCATTTCAAGTTGTTGTAAATTTCTCTAGTTGCAGAATTATAACCTTCCCAGAGTGCTTGTTTTATCCATCACATGGAAGATAAAATAAAATTCCCCTTTTCTTCTTCCCTTCTCTTGCCTTGCCTTTCTTTCCCCTTGTCTTGTCTTACCCTTGTCTTGCCTTTCCCTTCTCTTTCTTTCCCTTCCCTTCCTTTGTTCTCTATCACTTTTGCCTTCCTTTTCCTTGAACTTCTCTTCCCTTCCTTTTTCTTTACCTTTTCCTTCTGTTGCCCTTCCCTTCTTTTTCCTTACCATCTCTTCTCTTTCCTTGGTCTTCTCTGTCTTTGCTTTCCCTTTACCATTTCCTTTCCTTTATCCTTCTCTTCCTTGCCTTTCTTCCCTTTTTTTCTTTTTCTATGTACAAATATCATGAAAATATGAATGTTGTAGAAGGAATGTAATGTTTTAGACTGAACTTAAACATTCCTAAGAGGAGTACAGATATTTGAAGGAGACTTTAAGTATGAAGCTAAGATTATTACAAATTTCTTGAAAGATATAATAAAAGAGTTGAGAGACTATAGAATAATTGACAGTAGAATGAAGACAAAGGAATTCACTAAAGATGGGTTCTATGAATTACTAGTCTGATTCAACCTCAGGATTGCTAATAATAATCCCTTCTGGGAATATTGGGGAACCTGAGGATTAGCTTACATTCTTCCATCTGAACTAGGAAAGTTCTGTAAAAATAAAAAAGGCATCATTAATTAGGAGAGAGACAGTGTGGCATAGTGGATAGAGTTGGGCTCAGAATCAGAAAGACCTAGATTCCAGTCCAATCTAGCTGTATGACTTTGGGCAAATCACTTAATTTCTCAATTTTCTCAGGCAGCTCCTTATAATTAAATTGCAGCTCCACATTTCTGAGCTCCACATTTCTTCATCTAAGAGGACTTTATATCACTGAAGTTACAATCAGTCCCCATCCCTAACATAGCATTAATGAGTAAAGAAAACAAAACATTAGAGTAACTGAGGTATAGAATGATAACTATGTTAGGAGATTCTTCAGTATAGGAAGATGACACAAAATTCTTGCCATTGGAATTATTACCTCATTTGTGGAGGATACTTATTCCATGTCCACTATGCCAGAAAGGAAAATGTTGTCTGTGCTTAGAGGGAGGATTATTTCTCTATGGCTTCCAGAGGACTGTCTCCTGTAAGAAGGGTATAGAGAGGCAACTGTGGGTCAGGGAAGGGGTAGACTCTAGTTTGCATGGAGAAGGCTCAGCTGTAGACAAGTCCAAGACTGGATCACTCCTTTTGGACAATAATAAAAGACCCAAGATAAGATGCTGTCAGGAAGAACCCTGCCCTGATGGGAAAGATTAACTAGAGCTCTGAGTTTTCCACCGGGATTCATAGGATCTCATACAGAAGTGATGGAAAACGAAAATGGAGATATATTCTTGTTATTGATGATCAGTGTATAAGAGATATGTAAGGAAAATATTTTTACCCATTTTCAGTGGGCTTGGACATGGAAGACTGAAGGATTAAAAATTCCCCATATCACAGGTACATCAAAGTGAGCTTGGAATTTTCTGGGGAAGTTGCTAATGTCACTAGGAGAGTGAACATCTTGATATCCACCTTCTATTAGTGAAGGGCCAGATTTAATTACAACTAAGTCTAGAGTGTTCAAGATGCCAGTAGGATACTACAAATAACAAGCTGGGATCCCAATCCGTGCACACTTTGACCATCCCTACAGCCTTTGCAGGCAGAGAGTTATAGGGAGAAGAGATGGAAATGGGAACAGTGTAGCTCATGGGAGCTTTGACTCCTCAGTATTAGGAATGGATCCTGAGAAATTTGACTCTGATGACTCCCCAAGACTGGAAAAATAGAAAGAGCTATTGAGACAGAAACTTAGCTAGAGGACAGGTGGATTTTCCCTGAATGAGTGGAACAACTCATAAAAACCAGTTCACAGATTCCCAACCATTTTGTGAATTATAGGTATGTCCAAATGAGTACAAATAATGAATTCTATGAAGTGAAGGTCACATTTATTTGAAGTTATAATTATATAAAATATGATAATTGGTTCCAGCCTAGTGGAAACAGGCAATGTAAATTCAAATAATGTAATCACTTCAAGGATTCAATATTGACACTAATCGGGACTTTTCTAGGAAAATGTCTTTTGCCTGTAATGTATGACCTCAGAGATCACTTGAAGAGCCTATTAGTTAATAGTATCATAGATTCCAAAAGCTGGGGTGCATCACCAAATAGACGTGCTACTAAGAGACCTATTAGTCTTTGAACAAGGGAACCAAAGTGGACCATATCACCAAGCTAAGAGTTCAGGATGCCCTGAACTATCCGTTATGGAACCAGAAGTTCTCAAGGTTAATGCAGCAAAATAAGATAAGTAGAACTGTGCTTTAATCTTCCAAGCTGGATTTTTTAAAACCAGTTTGAGCATGTAGTTCCAAGGTACCTCAGGGGTACCTGAGATGTTCTAGAGATTAAAGGAGAAAAATGGCTTTGCTTTGGGGAAGATCCTGGAAAAAGATGGAGAAGAATGATCAAAGTGATAGCTGGACTAGAGGAAAATGGTTGGAAGTTTTTAACTGATAAGTGTTAATTTTGCAAACCCTGTATCAAGTCTTTGGATCATGTGAAATCGCAGAAGGTGTGAATACTCACTCAGAGAAGTCCTTCCAATCTGATACACTTAAAGATCTTTGAGATTTAAGGATTTATACCTGGGATTTGTCAGTTATTGCAAAAATGTGAAAAATTATGTTGTTATCGCTAAACTACTGAATGAACTTACTCATGAATTTACAATTAAGGAGGCCTGGAAGCAGAAAATAATAATAATGAGGAGAGCTAATATTTACTTACACTTACTATGTGCCAGACACTGTGATATGTCCTTTATAATTATTGTCTTGCTTGACTTTCACAACCCTAGCAGGTAGGTCCTATTATTATCTTCATTTTACAGATTAGAAAACTGAAGCAAACAGGTCAAGTGACTTTCCCAGAGTCACACAACTAGTAAGGGTCTGAGGCTGGATTTGAACTTAAGGTTTTCTGACTCTAGGCCTAGTTGGTCTATCCACTGAAACACCTGGCTACATTAAAGAAAATGTGCAAAATTTTCTTAAAACACATAAATCCCTTTGTTGTTGTTGCTCATCTTCCTTCTGGAAGAGAACCAATGAAATCATGAGTGCTGTTTGGATATAAATGAGGCAGAACTGTACAAAGTCATCATCCCCACTTTTTCCTCCAGAGTCATCAAAATTGAGTGGCAAGACAAAGATCAAGATGATTGGTGATGACCCAGGATGCAGCAGATGATTTTCACCTTTCCAAATTAGCAAGCATCTGCCCCAGTAAATAGAAGGATGAACAAGTATAAACAACCTTTCAAAGACTTGGATAACTAACTTCAAAATGCACGAGTGTTGGCATAAAAAAGCCTTAAGCAAGCCTTTTGTCCTACATGTGGAAGCCAGCTTGAAGATCTTGGAGAAGTCCTATACCAAAGTGATAGTTACCAAAAGCCAGGTGCATTTGTAACCAGAGGCTTGAGTGACAGTGAGACTTTTTATTCCATATAAAAATTGGAATTTTGGCTTTGAAATGGATTGTTAACTGAGAAGTTGTAAGTTTAAACTGATAGCAAGATTCTGAGCTATTTTGACTAGTGCCAAGGTAAGAAGTGCTTGGCATGAATGGCTAACAGGAAAAACCAACTAGAACTTCAGTATACATTACTAGTCAGGGAAGACTACAGTTATCCCTTTTATACCATAACCCTGCTGCACCCTTAATCCTTGAAATCTGGAAAAGCCACTTAAAATATTTTGGTCCTCTCTTCATACCAGAGCAGAAATCTGAATTTTTTCTTTTTCTTTTATGGGGTGTTTACAATTTTTTATTATAAAATTTGATATTATAAAATACTATACAGATATTTTATGTATTTCTGAATTGTTAAATTTTTTCTGCGTTGTCCGTTGGCCTTTGCATGTCATTTCCAGCTTCTGCAAAACTCCTCACAAAGTTCCATTTAATTTCTTATGCTGACCCATGATATATAAAAAAACTATGATGAGGAAAGCTGTGATGTGGATGGGATAACTGTGATGTGAATATGATTGACTACGTCCAAGAAAAATGTAATAGGAGAATAAAAATGTAAGAGGAGACTTCCTTTAAATGGTATCTCAGCCACATATGTGAACTTTGCTTCCATGGAAATCATCCCCTCTGCCCGAGTTTTCTGTGGATGACTAATTAGAAGAGAAGATGACTGATGAAGGACTGTGAGAAGTGATGGACAGTGCACTATTCAAGTGATTTCAGGTCCATATTTTTGAAGGAATACAACCACTGAGACAACGACATAATTTGGAGCTGTACAGTGGAGAGAAGTACTAGTCTATTATTTATTTATTTAAAAAAATTTTTTTATTATAACTTTTTATTGACAGAGCCCATGCTTGGGTACTTTTTTATACAACATTATCCCTTACACTCACTTCTGTTCCGACTTTTCCCCTCTCTCTCTTCACCCCCTCCCCCAGATGGCAAGCAAAGTACTAGCTTATAAGTGATCCTACCCATGTTACCAGGGAGTGATTATTACTATACAAACATATGGCTCTGGTGTTGGAATCATTCCTAAATGATTTTGTATTTATGGATTGAGGACTCTGGGTTCTGGTAAGAAACAAATTTTGGTGGTCCAAAGTAGCTGTAAATGCTACTAAGAAGAGATTTTTGTTTATTGTATAAAAGGAAAGTGTTTGGTAGAGTACTTGCTGTATATAGTAGGTGCTTAATAAATACTCATTGACTTAAGTACTCCCAATTTTCGAAGAACATTTAGAAAGATGAACACTAACACACTAGCACTTTGGAGCTTTACTGCTTTGACACTTTTGACACTATGAGTAAGAGCACCGTGCCTGGAGTTAGAAAGACCTGAATTCAAATACAGGTTAATTTACTAGCCATTTGATCCATATCAATTCCTTTAATCTCTGCCTATCTCGGTTTTTTCATCTATAAAGTGTAATTAAAAATCACCTACTATGGTACTAGTTCTACTTAAATAGCACCGACTAACAGTATTACCTAAAAGTATACTGACACCTACTTCTGATGATTATTGTAAGGATATAATGATATAGTATTTGTAAAATGCTTTGTTTAAAGCATTATAGAAATGCTAGCTAATATGGTGCAGTGGATAGAGCACCAGCCCTGAAGGCAGGAGGACCCAAGTTCAAATCTGATCTCAGCACTTAACACTTTCTAGCTGTGTGACCCTGGGCAAGTCATTTAACCCCAATTGTCTCAGCAAAAAAAAAAAAAAAAAAAAAAAAAAAAAAAAAAAAATCTAGCTATTAATAGGTACTATGTGAGACAATGTCAAGGACATGGTCATATATTGGGCAGCTACATAGCACAATGAATAGAAGCAGGGCCTGAAGTCAAGAATATTCATCTTCAGAGTTCAAATCTGGCCTCAGATACTTTCTAGCTGTGTGACTCTGGAGAAGTCGCTTAACCGTGTTTACCTCAGTTTCTTATCTGTAAATGTAAATGTAAAATCTGTAAAAAGTTGTTCATCCATAAAATGAGCTGAAGAAGGAAATGGCAAACTACAGTATCTTTGCCAATTATACTTGCCAAGAAAACTCCCAATGGGATCATGAAGAGTCGGACACAGCTGAAATGACCAAACAATAGCAAAAGCCATATATTGGTCTTCAATGACCATTTCACAAGATATGTATAAGCATGCCCAACAAGAAACCAGAAAACGCCATGATTGCTACAGTTTTGTGTGCTCAAGGATTTCTCAGTACGTGTGCTTCCTGCCAGGATCCCCTCAGACCAAGGCAGAGATTTTGAAAGCATCCTGCTCAGGCACACATTATTGTACCTATTTTTGGTTGGTACTCAGAAGTCTTAAACAACATTTTACTACTTTTCACAAAAACCTGAGTATTTCAGTCAAATTCTGCAGAACATATTAGGAGATCACTGAGACCAGAGCAGAACCTCAGTAGAGTCGATTTGTAGCATTCTGAATACATGTGTACAATGATACTAAATACTCACGTACAATGCCAGCAGGAATGGTGCTACTTTATATCCTCCCTGATGATGCTTGGGTGAGAGCCAAAACTGCAGCCTGAGGTATCTTGAAGTCCCTGAGGATGGAGAGATTGCATAATCAGCAGATCATCTTGTTGAGATAGAAGCCAAATCCTACCTGGCTATAACTTTAGTTCAGAAGAGTATTGATAAAAACAAGGGAGAGTATGATACCTGAATTCATTGTCAAGATTTTCATTAAGGTGACAATTTTGCTGAGGTCTTTGTTCTCCTGGGAGCACAATGTTTCAGGCACTTTGCTAAGCAAAAAGAAAGAACAGTTCCTGGTCCCAAGAAGTTGACATATGGGTTGACAAGGCAGCTTACACAAGGGAGCTGAAAAGCAGGAGTGAGGTGGGGGGAGCAATATATGGGGATATATTGCTGAAGTCCAGAAAGTCAGAAGCTGAACTGGGAGGGGAATGGAAGTTGGCCAGCTTGGATCCTTCTCTCAAATGGAGTTGTTGGAGGAACTTACCAGTGGGAAAAGGAGTTGATAAGACAGAGGGATGTCATGATCATAAACTTGGAAGTCAGAGCAGGTGAAGCTATTTCTGATTTGCCATGAACTATATAGTGTTGAAACATATGCCTCCTTTTTATTTGTGTACTTTGTCAACTCTCTTACTCAGTTGCCTTCCCATTGTTTCTTTTAAAGATTGTATTGATCAAGGATCCTTAAAAAATCAAAATTGTGCATATGTGTATGTGTGTGTACCTACCTATATGTGCACATATTTGTATTTCCGTCTTTGGAAGGTGAAATGAAAGAATCCACAAAATGAAAAGCTATAGTTTCTCTAGAAGTCAGAGAAGAGAAAATTCTCCTTTCATCTTATTGGACTGTTTCTCTGGCTGGGGGATAGAAATGAAATAAAGAGAAATCAGTCATAAACAGTATTATAACTTTCAAAAAAAGGAGGAAAAGACAAAGCCATCACCTAGAGGTTTCCTCTCAATACAATGAAGCAGAACACTGGCATTGGGGAAATAAGGCTTGGTAAATCAAAAGTAGCATTTTCTACTCTCTGAAGCAGTAACTTAAGTGCCTCAGATGCCTTTTTTTGTCTTTCCATGCAGGTCAAAGAATCTTTTACACACTTTCTGTCACCTCCTCTTCCCCCATGTTCCTTTGTCTCCCCTAATGAAAGAAATCCTGTTCATGGAGTCACCTAAAACAAGAATTTGGGAAAGAGTGAGTTTACCTATGAGAATGTGGGCCAGAGAGTGGGAGGAAGATAGTTTTTCTTTTAGTCAATCATGTAATCCTTAACTACTATTTCATATACATATAAGTGTGTGTATATATATGTATATGTATATGTAGATACATACATATATCTAGATAGCTAGCTAGATGGATATGTATATACACATCTAAAATAGAGACTAAGAAGTAAGTTCAGGTTTTATGTTTATTGATTTTTTAAAAACTTATGTAAGAATTTAAAGCAGCAGATAAGGTCTCCTTCCTTAGGCTCCTGGATTTGGAGTTTAAAGGAAACTGAAAAAATCAGTGTTGTTTCTTCCTTTCCCCTCATTCCTCATGTTTCCATGTTTTAACAGGCTGCAAAGCATCTTTCATGTTAACTGAGAAACTCTTCCCTTTCTGAAGTTGAAAGGACTTCTGGCAACCCTTGATGGCTGAGAACATCCTTACTTTAATCCTAAAATAGGCAGGACTAAAACTCATGTGGTCTCAAGCACTGAAGGAAAAATCCCCCCAAATAGCTTTTGGGGGCCATTCTTCATCAAGCACCTACTTTCAGGGGTAATAGATGAGGTAATGTCTGTACTGCACTTTGTGAAGGCCTCACACAAGAAGTCAAATATTTTTAGTAGCAGTTATTACTTTGGACAGACAAGCCCTCAGTTCAGGGTGTGGGGCCAAGTAAGTATGACATGGAATCAGTGCCAGCACAAGCAGCAGTGCCACTGGCAAATGTACCTGGACTTTAGTAAGAAGCAGAGACCTGGGGAACCTGAAGCATAATATGGAAAACTTAAGAGACTCAAAGGTGGGAAGGGGGATGAGGAAAAACAGAAAAGGAGGAACATTAAAAGAGACAAATTCGTATTAAGTAATTAGACTTTAAGCTCCATGTGGACAGGAATTGGTTATTATTTACACTTATTTCTGTTGGGGTGTATTGGGATACAATGCACCTAGAAAGTACTTAAAATGTTGAGTGAATGAATAAATAAAAGGAAAAACTAATATGGGAAAAAGAGTAGAACTCCTTATTTCTTCGCTATATGCTTTACTAAACTCCCTTCCCTTCTTTCTCATGGATGGTTCTCCCTTCTGTGTGCTCCTGCAACTTTTTTTCCTACTTCTTGCATTTCTCTATTTATTGATCTAATATCAAATAATATTCAAATGCCATTATTATTTCTACTTTTGATTTACCTCTCTTCCCCCCCAAGAATATACAAAGGTTCACTATTACCTACTAATAGATATAAAAAAGAAATTCCTAAAGATGATATTGGAAGTTGTCCATCATATATCTGCTACCTTTTCTACACATCCTTTTAAGACTTTAATACTTAACCGACTTTATTGAATCTGTGGTACTTCCTCAGTGGTGAATAATGGATTGCACTCAGGGTTTCTCATGCTGTGGAAGTTCTGCTTTTGTCCTATTAACCTTACAGCAGGGCTTGATCTTGTAGGCTGAAGACTTTCTTCTTCTACAGGTCTTGACATTGCCTGTCAGAAGTGTGTAGTTTTTTTTTTTTTTAGTAGATGTCCTAATTTCATGTTTGTTTACATTATGTGAATCCATGATGGATCATCCATTGGTTATCTCTTAGGGTCTTCCTTTTCCCAGTCTTATATTTTTTGAATGTTGACCTTTTATCTTCCACAATTTTCCCACCTTATTTCACATGCAGTGTATCAGGGGAAGTAATGGGCTTGGAAAAAATAGGTTGGAAGCAGATTGTAAAGATCTTTAAATACCACCCAGCGAGGCTCATATTTAATTCTACAAGCAATAAGGAATCCTCTAAGCTTTTACAATATAAGAAGATTGGTCTTTATCAAACCTAATCATAGGAAAGGGGTCAGATAATGAGGTCTTAAATTAATGGTAAAAATGCAGCCAAGTCAGGTGATCCTTTTATGAGATACAAATAAGTTCCTGAAGTGAATCATAAAGGAAGCAATCGTGAAGAATGACACACCATGCCTCTGGATGACCTTTAAACATCTGTTAAATGAATCCAGGAGGAAGTCTTGGGGATAGAAACTAAGCTTCTGATGGTATGAGCATAAGACACATGAAGCTGGAGAGAGGGAAGCTATAAAAAGTCATATGGAGCTGGGAGAATAAAGGCATAGGCAGAGGTAACTGTTCAAATGAAACAGGCTAGAACTCTGGGAATGAGCATGCTTGGGCTGATTGAGACATGTGAGTCACATAAATGTATTGGAACTGAATCTGTTTTGCTAATCCCCTTTGACCTCCCCCCCCCTTTACTAAAGACCCCTCTGGACACAGAAGAAGCCCAGCCATATTTGATTTAAATACTTACTTTTTTTTTAAAATAAATAATGTTTTCCATAGCATCTGCACACTTTGGTGTGCTTATTGGGAATATTGTTGGGGGAAGATAGGTGAGACCATCTCCTGGAAAGAGATGTATTATTGAGGTGTTTTGTTAGAAGTTCTCTCTGACTAGGGACTTAGAGATAAGAAAAGAAAAAAAAAAGAGAATGCTATTACTAAAGAGAATGGAAATGAAGAATCCACTGGGTAGAAAAATATGGCAAACTACTCTATTATCTTTGTCAAGAAAACAACTAATGGGGTCCTAAAGAGCTGGAAATGAAACTGAAAATGAATCAACACAACAGTCTACACTGGGAATCCCATTTGGGGAATGAGTCAATGAGGGGCAACGAGGTAAGGTTTAACAATCCTTATCAGGATCTCAACCCACTTCTGAGACAATAGCATCATGGCAGCATAAGTTTAGAGTACAGCATTCCCAAGAGATATTGATATCTAACCCCTTATTTAACAGATGCAGAAATTGGGTCTAAAAAAGGGGAGAGGCTTGGCAAAAGTCATACAGAGTAAATAGAAGAACTGGGATTTGAAGCTAGGTGCTCTGGGACCAAATCTAGTGCCCTGATATTTCATGTCCGGCCTCTGTTTTTTAGATAAAAACAAAAGGTCAAAAAAATAAACTTCTGAGTTCTTTGCCAATTGGATGATGAAGAGCTTTTACAACATTCTTTGCCAAAGCAAAGTCTACTTGACAGTAGAGTATATCAATCTCATTTGGATGACTGGAAATATGTTGTAGGTGGTTTTCCCCAGGCCTTCTTGTGTATAACAATGACAACCACCATTTTTAGATTCAGCAACAGTTGCATCAATACAGTAATAGAAAAAAGGGGAAAAAAGTGAAAGGATATCAGGGTGATTTTGGAAAAAAGAGACAGGAAGACAGAATTGAGCTGCAAAAAAAGCTGACTTAGGGTGGTATTTATAGGCTGAATCTTTATGATTTTTATGTCAGGATATGTTTATTAGCTCATAAAGTTCGGTCACATGAACAGATTCAAACACTTAGGCAATGAGGCTCAGTCTATTTGTTAGCATGGTATGGGTGTGATAACTATTTCCATCCCAGGTGTTCCAAAGACCTACTGAGGCTTCATGACCGAAGCATTAACATATTATTCTAATAACATGCTGCTATTCTCCTCTGACCCAGGAGCTTTTGACTTTAATCATTTCCAGCTTAGCCTGTAGCCAAAATGTGTTTTCCCTTTGATTTTTCACACTGGTGCCCTTTCTTTAATATCTAGGACTGATATAATAAATAAATTATATCCAGATGAAAGCCTGTCATCGGATCTCTCATCCCAGGCCTGGGGCTGCAAATAGGAAGCCTTCATGGGTTTCCCCACAGTGTGTGGCCAGTATTGGGGACAGACACCTGGGAAGAGAGCTGAGGTGGTGTCCTACAATAGTGGTCAGAACCAAAACTGATGGACTAGGTTGAGGAAAAACTAGCTTTGACATAAGGGGTAGGGGGTCAAGACTTTTTTTCTCTCTTTTTTTATAGGATAGGGAGAAAGGAGAGGGAAGGGAAAAAAGCAAGTTTTCTCATGAACTGAAGAGTTTTTGTCAGACATGGAAAGGATTAAATCTAAGTCTTCTGCTTCATGTACCCAAAAACTGAACTCCAAGTGCATCCAAGGACCATCTGGGAGTGATTGGGAGGCATATGAGCCAGTTTCCTGCACACTTCATGGCTGGACCCCAAATTTCCATTTTGTCAGTCATGGAGCCAGGCCTAGGGTTTGGAGCTGCCAGAGTCACTTGGTTTTGCTGAAGTTATCTGTCTTATTTGCCAGATAGGATGGGCCTAAAAACACACCTGTGGCCAACTGCTGGGTCTCCAAGTGGTTTCTGTCAATGAGCTTTGGGTAGTTTTGGAGCTCCAAGAGGGTAGACTTGGGAATCCTGCCACATTCTTGTGGACTCCAGAAGGAGGTTAATTCTGTTTGCACCTGATGCCCAACGTTGGCATTTTTATTTTCTGGCTAATCAGTCTCTCTCTCTCTCTCTCTCTCTCTCTCTCTCTCTCTCTCTCTCTCTTCCTCTTTCTCTCTCTCTGTCTCTCTCTCTCTTTCTCTTTCTCTCTCTCTATATATCTTCCTCCCTTTCTCTTTCTGTCTCTGTCTCTCTTTCTCTCCCTTCCTTGCTTTTTGCCTTTCTCTTGCTCTTCCTTTCTCCTTTTTCTCTTCTCCCTTCTGTGTCAGTCTCTGTCTTTTGCTTTCTTTTGTAAAGACATGTTATTTTAGTGAAGAGGAAAAGATAAAGACCTCTCAGAGCTTATTAAGAATGTCAGGGAAAGAAAGAAATTCATTTGCTATTGGTACTGTCTTCCTTTTAAATTTACTTTAAAAATTAATAAAATTATTTTCTTTTTAAAAACTTAATAGTATTTCACTTTTTTCCAACTATATGTAAAGTTTTTTATATTCAGTTTTGTAAGATTTTGAGCTCCAGATTTTTCTCCCTTCTTCCCTGACCCTGCCTCTCTCTAAAACAGCAAGCAATCTGATATAGGTGATACATGTGCAATCATGTTAAACATATTTCTACATTAGTCATATTGTGAAAGAAGAATCAGAACAAAAGGGAAAAACCAAGAGAAAGAAAAAACAAAGAACAAAAAAAAGTGAAAATAGTATGCTTTGATCTGCATTCAGACAGATACCATAGTTCTTTTTCTGGATGTGGATAGTATTTTCCATCATGAGTCTTTTGGAATTGTCTTGGATCATTGTACTTCTGAGAAAAGTAAAGTCTACCATAGCTGATGTCGCACTATGTTGTTGTTAGTGTGTACAATGTTTTCTTGTTTCTGCTCACTTCATTCACATTAGTTTATATAAATCTTGGTTTTTCTGAAATCTACCTGCTCATTATTTCTCATTGAATAGCAGTATTCCATTACACTCATACACCCATTGCTGTTTGTCCTTCATTCTCGAAGAAGACCCCATTTATTCAGTCACTCCCCAGTTAATGAGCATCCATTCAATTTCCACTTCTTTGCCACGACAAAAAGAGCTTCTACAAATGTTTCTGTGCATGTGGGTCCTTTCCCCCTTTTTATGATCTCTTTGGTATTTTCTGATCAAAGGTTATGCACAGTTTTATAGTCCTTTGTGATGACCGTGTATTTTAAAATCAGCCGGAGTCAGGAATTCAGGTTAGGGGAAAATCGTCAGTCTTTATTCTCAGTGAAGAAAGATAGGAGGTGGAAGGGAATTGGCGATAGCAATGTGTTCAGCTGAGTCAAGAAGCTAGCTAGACCAGAAGCCACATGGCCAGCAGCTGCTAGCATGGAACCCAGGCCAATCTCTCCCAGCTTGTCTCTCTGTCTCCACCCACCAAAATCGTCATTTCCTATACAACATATCAGGACTTGCACAGAGAGTGGGCAGGGACCATTCTTTATCTAAGCATGTGTATTAATAGAGTATAGTCCAATTACTATTTAGCCTCACGTACTTGGGACCTCATGCATCAACTCAAACCTCAGCCCATTACAGTCCTTTGGGCATAGTTACAAATTGTACTTCAGAATGCTTGGATCAATTCACAACTTCACCAACAATGCATTGGTGTCCTTGTTTCCCCACATCTTCTCCAACATTTATCATTTTTCTTTCCTGTCATATTAGCCACTCTGGTAATGAGAGATGGTACCTCTAAATTGCTTTAATTTGCATTTTTCATCAGAATCATATCTTTATATGACTATAGCTAGCTTTAATTTCTTTATCTGAAAACTGTACATTTTTATCTTTTGACATCATTTGGGGAATAACTTGTATTCTTATAAATTTGACTTAGTTCTTGATATACTTGAGAAATGAAGCCTTTATTAGATACATTGGTTTTAAAATTCTTTCCTATCTTTCTGCTTTCCTTATAATCTTGATTGCATTGTTTTTGTTTTGCACAACTTTTGTTTATGCAACATGAAAAAATTAATGTAATCAAATTTATCCATTTTGCATGAAACTACTTTCTATTAATAAAGTTTTATGCATTTTGCTTGCTTAATAAATGCTCCTTAATTGAATTAGCAGCTCTTTGGAGGATTAGATGTCATATACATCTGAAAGTGTAGAGATATTGAATTTTAGCATTTTCTATGGACCTCATCCCTTCAGGTGAGACATGTACTCTGGCTCCCTACTAAAGGACTTGCATGATCAGTTGAGGATTGGTGTTAGAGATGATTGACAGCTGAACAAGGAAGAGCCACCCCTTCATAAAGCTATAAGAATTGCATGGAGTTTCAGTCCCTTCTCTCTTGTAAGTATATTGCTTAGTACTCTGCCAGCCTCTCTCTTGGAATTCTAGCAAGCAAGAGAGAGAGGATTTCACTTCTTTCTAATTTAGCAGTAATCGTAGCTACAATTTAAGTACAATGCACTACACTTTTCTGCTTTGTAATTTTTTTTACTTTGAATACATATTTATGACCATTAACCAAAGAACCTGAGAAATAGACATTTCCATCTTTGTGGCTACATCATGAGTTTGAGGTTTCCTGGCATCCTGAATTGACCCTGGCAGCCAAGAGGAAAGGGTTTCTTGTTATTATACCTTCTCAGAGGAAAAGATGACCAATGACTTGAGTATCTTGGAGGGCCTGAAAGACCAAGTCTGACTGACCAGAAGAACTGAACCTTCTAAATTGCTGACAATACAGCTCCAAAATGAATGTCAAATATTGATTCAGCAACCCTACAAAGTTAAGGCATCTAAATGGCACAGTGGTTAGAACACGAGGTCTGGAGTCATGAAGATAATGAGTTCAACTTCAGATTTGAACACGTAAAATGGGCATGAAAGGTTATTGTTTCACTTTAAAGTTCTCATTAATGTGTACTTATAAGTCTTTTTGTGTTTAAGCATTTATTTTGTGATGGAAGAAAAAAATGACTGTTCTATACCTGATATTTATTATATACATTGAATACCTTTCTATAAAGGGCTCTGTTAACTACATTTAGATGAGACACTAGATATAATTTATAGCTCAGCTTTTTAAAAGATATTTTCCTTGGAAGGCTATGGTGGGGACAAAATGTGCCAGATAGTTAAATTAAAACCCAGTTCCCAATATTTAGGACCAAGTTGCCCCCAGGATGAGTCCTGATTCTGGAGGTGGATCATCTTTTCTGGGAAGGAATCATCTTGTTTAGTGAATTTGGAATCACAGAACTTTAGAATCAGAAGGGATCTCTATAGATCTCATCTCATTTCATGAAGGCAGCAGAGTGAGTGGGAAGGTGGGCAACTGGACAGAAGAGGAAAGGAATTCAACTCTCAGATGGTCTATTTACTATTTGTATGATGTTGGACAAGTCACTTCACCCCTTTGGACCTCTGTTTTATTTTTTGTAAAATGAGAAGCTTAGACTAGTCCTTTGAGATCTCTTCACTTTACAAATATTATCTCATTTGGTGCAAGGTTGGTATTATCATTATTTCCATTTTAGGAAACTGAGGCAAACAGAGTCACACAACTAGTAAATGTTTGAACCCGGGTTTGAACTCAGATCTTTCTGGCTTGACATTCTATTCTCTGTGCCAACAAGTTGCCTTCAGACCAGGAACTGTAGTTTGTCTATCTTTGAATCCCCACCACTTGGTACAGTGCCTAACGGGGCAGCTACTTCATAAATGTTTACAGATCAACTGGTTGAGGGCCACATTTAAGCATAAATGTTTGCTGTTATGTAGATCTAAGACGCAAAAAAAAGCAAGGGCCACTAAACAGGACATAAGGATCTGTGTGAGCCACATAGAAAAGCACATGTGTTTATATATTTCTCTTTAAAAATGAATACATCAACATTAAAATCATATTGGAACTACATTTTAATCTTATTCAGGCCACAGTTGGGAATGTGGTGGGTCCCATCCCTGGGCCTGTGTATTCTACACCATTGATGTAGAGGATAGAGCTCTGAACTTGGAGTCAGTTTTAAATCCTGTTTGACAGTTACTAGCTGTGAGACTCTGAGAAAGTTGCTTAACAATCCTGTTGGTCTCCATTTCCTTGTCTCTAAAATGGGGGAAATAATAGCACTTAATCTCCCAGGGCTGAGATGAAGATAGAAAGAGATAACATACCTAAAATGCCTTCTAGGGGGTCCTCAAACTTTTAAAATAGAGGGCCAGTTCACTGTCCCTCAGACTGTTGGAGGGTCGGACTATAGTAAAAACAAAACCTTTGTTTTGTGGGTCTTTAAATAAAGAAACTTCATAGTTCTGGGTGAGGGGGATAAATGTCCTCAGCTGCCACATCTGGCCCGCGGACCGTAGTTTGAGGACCCCTGCTAGACAGCCTCAAAATGATATATAAATGTTAAATAATAAAAAGAAAATTATTTCAATTGACTTCCATTGGCAAAATAGCCCTTGCCCTCAAGTATACTACTCTCAATTCTACTAGAGAGTGGAATGCAGTATAAGAAGGTGCACCTCTTATTTACTGAAGTAACAGTGTGCTGGTGGGTTTGTCTGCCTCGAGCCTTTCCCCACTTCAATCCATTCTTAATTAAGCATTAAAGTGACTTAAAACAAAAGTCTGATCTTGACTCTCCTACTCCCAACCCCTCTCAGAACTCAATAAACTCTAGGGTCTTCTCATTGCTTCCAAGATCAAATACAAAATGCTGTTTGATTTTCAAACTCTTCAAAACCCAACCCCCTCCTACCTTTCCAGTCTCCTTCCCTCTTATTCTCCAACACAGTGGTTCTCAAACGTTTGTTCTCAGAATCTTCATATTGTTAAAAAAAACTATTGAGGATCTGTTCAAAGAGTTTTTGTTCACATGGGTTATATTTATAGCTATTTGCTATAGAATAAAAAATAATTTTGAATTTGTAGACCCTCTGAAAGGGTTTCAGAGACCCCAGCAATTCTTTGACTACACTTTGAGGACCACTGCTCCAACACATACTCATCAATTCAGTGACACTGACCTCCTCACTGTTTCACAAACAAGAGCCTTCATTGCTTGGTTCTGGGAATTTTTTTTTCTAGTTGTCCCCTACTCCTGGAATGTGTTCCCTCCTCCATTCTGACCTCCCTGGCTTCCTTTCAGTCCCAACTAACATTCCACTTTCTTTTGGAAGCCTTTTACAACCCTTCTTAGTTCCTAAGTGCTTTCCCTCCTTTATTTCCTATTTATCCTGTATATAGCTTGCTCTGTTTATATTTGTTTGCATGTAGACTATACGTTCCTTGAAAAGAAGGGGCTCTCTTGTTTGAAGCAGCTCTTTTTGTGGTGACAAAGAATTGGAAAAGGAGTGGACCCATCAATTGGGGAATCACTGAACAAGTTACATGAAGGTAATGGAATATTATTGTTCTATAAAAATTATGAACAAGTTGATTATAGAAAGGCCTGGAAAGATTTACATGAACTGATACTGAGTGAAACAAGCAGAATCAGGAATACATTGTACACAATAACAAGAAGAATGTGCGATGATAATTATGAAAAGCTTGGTTCTTTTCAGTGGTTCAGTGATCTGATGCAGTTCCAATAGATTTTGGACAGAAAATGCCATCTGCATCCAGAAAAAGCTCTAAGGAGATTGAATATAAATCAACACATACTATATTCACTTCATTTTTCTGTTTTTTTTTAATCTCTCCCTTATGCTCTTTTTTTTTTGCTCTGATTTTTCTCTCCCAACATAATTCATAAAACAATGTGTATTGAAAATAAACAAACTAAAAAAACAAAAGCAGGGGATTTCTGGTTTCTTTTTGAACCCTTAGTACTTAGCATGGTGCCTGGAACGTATAGGTACCTAATAAATGTTGATTGATTGAAGTCGATAGTAATGGGGGATCATTACCAAGACTGTGTTATGGCATGGACCTGAGAGAGATGTTTTGCGGAGGTTTCAGATTCCTGCCTGTGGGTATGTGCACTCATCCTTGGCTACCTTTCACTTTTCTTTCTGGCATCTTAACTTATTTTGTAGTCTGTTGGAATGGTTCCAATCATGTATCATTGATGTCACTGATGTAGCATGAATCATTGATAATTCTAAAAAACCCAGAAAAGAGGCACTTCAGAATGGGCAAGAGGAAAAGGGGAAATGAGGGATAGGGTGGGGGAAGAGAGTAGGAGGAGAAGGGACAGACAAATGATAGGAAAGAGAAAGGAAATGATTGGATATATAGATTGGAAGGGAAAAACTTGTGTGCTAATTGTCCATAGCAGACCTTTTCTCAGTCATCAAAAACTTCCTCAAAATTCCACATGATATTTTAATCACAATACCTCATGACTGGAATGCTCTTCTTTCCTTATCTCTTTTAGAATCTTTTAGATCAGTGGTCCTCAAACTTTTGTTCTCAATATCTTTATCCTATTAAAAATGATTGAGGATCTGTCCAAAGAGTTTTTGTTTATGTGGGTTATAGTTATAGATATTGATCACATTAAAAATAAAAACTAATTATGAATCTGTAGACTCTTTGAAAGGATTTCAGAGATTCCTCAGGATGCTCTGGACCAGACATTGAGAACCACTGTTTTAGAATCTCCTAGTGTCCCACATGTGCAAAAATGTTTGTGGCAGCTTTTTTTTGTAGTGGCAAGGAACTGGAAGCTGAGTAGATGCCCATCAATTGGAGAATGGCTGAATAAATTGTGGTATATGAATGTTATGGAATATTATTGTTCTGTAAGAATGACCAACAGGATGATTTCAGAAAGTCCTGGAGAGACTTATATGAACTGATGCTGAGTGAAATGAGTAGACTCAAGAGAACATTGGTTGCAACAACAAGATTATGTGATGATCAGCTGTGATGAATTTGGCTCTTTTCAACAGTGAGGTGATTCAGACCAATTCCAATAGACTTGTGATAGAGAGAGCCATCTGCATCGAGAGAGAGAGAGAGAGAGAGAGGGATGTGGGGACTGAATGTAGATCACAACATAGTATTTTTACTTTTTTGTTGTTGCTGTTTGCTTGCTTGCTTTTTCCTTTTCATATCCCCTCCTTTTGATATGATTTTTCTTCTGTAGCATGACAAATGTAGAAATATATATAGAAGAATTTCACATGTTTAACCTATCTTAGATTATTTGCTGTCTAGATGTGTGGAGGGAGGGAGAAATATCTGGAACATAAGGTTTTGCTAGTTTGAAAACTATCTTTGCTAGTATTTGAAAAAATAAAAAGCTATTATTTTTTTTAAAAGAATCCCCTAGTTCCCTTCCAAGCTGAGCTCAAAAACCACCTTCTAGATGAAGCTTTTTTTTTTTTTAACTCTGCTAGATGCTAATGTTGACAACTTGATCTATTGGGGTGATCTTGGGCAAGTCATTGAACTTCTTGTTTGCCTCAATTTCTTCAAGTAAAATAGAGACAATAATAGCATCTACCTCCCAGAGCTATTGTGAGAATCAAATGAGATCATATTTGCAAAGTATTGCCTATAGTACCTGGCCCAAAGTAAGTGCTTAATAAATCATTTGTTCTCTTTCCTTTCTCTTCCTACCTTTGTCTTGTATTTATTTTGTATATTCATGTCTTCAGTCCCCATTGAATGTAAGCTGCTTGAGGTCAGGAACAATACAGGCTCTGGTAGGTGAGATTATTTTCTTACCTACCATCTTTGAGCCCAAACTTCAGGCTTACAGCTAAAAAAAGCTTCCTATGAGTTTACCAGGATCAGCCTAAAGTTGCAGGATTTGTTTTATTTTTTTTCTAGGAAGCGCTGGGGCTCCCCAGGGCCCAAGATGAGGCTGACTATTCTAGGTTCCAGATGGAAAGCTCCCCATGGAGACATGACTACACACCTCTGAGAATGTAGCGCCTCCAACCATGATCATAACTTTCCCACTGAGTTTTTCCTCTTATGTGTTTCCCATGAGCCCAGGGAACTCTGATTGCCAGTAACCAATTTTATATATCCATGCGGTGTCTTCACAGTGAAGAGATTTATCTCTATGATGAGATTTATTTCCATCATTAAATCAGGACAAGGCTTTAAATCTGATCTCCCCAAAGCATGGAATGGAGGGGGGCTGAAAAGTCTTTAATGTTTCAGAAGGGAAAAAAGTCCCATTTCAACCACATCCGGGCTCTGCTTTGCCTGACTATTCAGCTGTGAATATATATTTTTCCAACTTCTCCAGTATTGTGAGAGGAATATAAATGGTAACCATGCTCCTAGGCACATTCCTTTCTATTAATTGGGCAAAAATATTGAATTTTAGCTAATACATAGGGAACTACAGGGTAGCATTAAATCCTGCCTTGTCTGCTTTCAGATCCTTCCTCCAGACGTGTTTCAAAATATCTCTGAAGATTTGTGGGATTTCATCATATTATTTAGATTTGGAAGAGATTTGGCCCATCTCCCCAACTTTACTGTGAAGAAACAAAGACTAGAAAGGGAAGTGATACTGTAGGAATACAATATTTTGAGCCTATTAGCATTATAGCATACAGCCTCCCTGCAAAAAGGGTTGAATCTGGTTCATCTCTTGGAGCTGAGTTGTTCTGTTCTCCATGAAGATAAGCTGATCAGATATCCATACTAATTTTATCATTAACATGGTGAGCCCCTGGGAGCAGAAATGGTGTTGTCAAAGGAGGGGTGAATCAATTCAGGTTGGAAAGGGAATAGGTCAAAACCTCCATGTTGATCAGAGTGGATCTGGACCATAAAAAACCCTTGCAATTCCAGTCTGGGAAAGATAGGAAGACCCAGTTTTTACCCCCCCCCCCAAATTTAAAAGTATTTGAGATGGTTACTCTTCACAAAAGGTAGACAGAATCCAGTCTTTTTTTTTTTTTCAAGTGTGTCTACTTAACATGGAAACCCATAAATGCAGGGTACTATTTCCTCTTGTCACAGAAATGAGTGGTTGCTGGATAATTTGGAGTGACCTGTTCACTCATTGCTACTCACTTATGCATTGTCCACCCAAGATTATGACTCAAGAATACATATAGGAAAAACTAAATGGATGAAAAATGACTTGTTCACCCTATGATATGTTGCCAGTTCAATGACTAAGTATATTAATAAAAACAACTGGTATAGATGCTGCAAATGGACAATGAATATAGTGGGAAGAGAGTGGGAGTGTGGCTATTGTGGATTGCATTTACAGAATGGGAAAATGATTTAAAAAAAAATCATTTTATTATCAAGTTAATAGACAACAATATACATGAACTTTTCAAAATATAAAAGATATGAAGCTATGAACTTTCAGTATGTAGCTTGTTTTTTCCCACTTTATGATTTTTTTTGCATAATTCAAATCTGACATGGTAATTTCAGCACTGTCTTATTTGCTTTAGTTTCTTTCTGAATGTCTTTCTACTATCTTCTGTTTATTTCTTAGTGATTCATTGATATTCTCTTCTTTCTTCTCCCCTTTAAAAATATTGCTATTACTATTTTTTAAGCAACTCTCTTAACTTTAAATCCCCGGATAAGTGAAAAATAAAACCCTCCCTTGTAATTAAGCACAGTCATTTAAAACAAAATCACATATTATCTGTGTATAAGAATGTAAATCTCAGTCTGAACTTCTTGTCCATTCCCTCTCTGTGAGGAAGTTTGAAGCATGAACCATTCTCATTTTTGTGGAGTCATGAGAGGTCACTGCATTGATCTTTAACACACAGCTGATAAATTGGTCTGTTGCTTCCTCTTCTTATTTATAATAATCAGAAGTTTATCATATCTAACTTTTCTAAAGTTTTATTCAGGTCAATAAAAGATATCATTTATGTTTTGGGTTAGATTTGTCTTGGTCCAAAAGGGTTACACTGAGGTCTCTTATTTTGCTTTCTATTTCTTTTTGTAATTTGATTATATTTTCTTTCAAATATTTAGATGCTATGCTATTCATTGCATATATTAAGTACTGATGTTATTTCATTATCTATTTTGTCTTTAAGCATAAAATAGTTTAGATAGCTATAAGTAGCTAGATGAGAGAAGAAAGAGAAAGAAAGAGACAGAGACAGAGAAAGGGAGGGAGAGAGTAAGAAAGGAATAACATTTTTAAAGCATTTACTATGTGCCAGACATTATATTAAATACTTTGGATACAAACATGTGAAAATAAGATAGCCCTTGTCTTCAAGAATCTTCTATTCTAATAGAGGAAGGCAACACATAAAGTGTGAGGACTGAGTTAGCACCCTAGATACTTTAGAATCAGCTGGAGTCAGGATAAGCCAAAGTCCCTTGGTCTTTATTCTTGGTCAAAGTGAGAGGAATGGACACAGGAATCTCCACCCCTCTGCTCTTCATCTCCCAGCCAGAAATCACTCTGGCTTGTCTTACTCCACCCTCTAATCCATCCTCCAATTCTCTGTATACACCAACAGATCCAGCCAGCTCAGAATAGTGGGAAGGGCCATTTTCCAAGCATATGCTAATAGAGTATTGTCCAATCAGTAGTTAGCCTTAAGTGCTTGGTTGTCCAACCTCAATGCATGAACTCAAGAGTTTCAGCCCTTTATAACAAAGGAAAGATAAAAGGAATGAGCAGCAACTTTGGTGGTTTCCCTGGATTTCTTGAAGTCTAAGCTAAAATCTTACCATCTACAAAAATCTTTTTTTAATCCTCCTTAATTCTAGTTCCTTTCCTCTGTTTATTATCTTCAACTTTATCCTGAATAAAGCTTGTGTATAGCTGATTTCATAGAATACAAACTCCTTGGGAACAGAGACTAGTTTTTGCCCTTTTTTGTATCTCTAACAGCCCAGTTTTTTATTCATGGTTAATGTTTAATAGATTTTTATTGACTGATTGACTGATCTATTATGGTCCTAAGTGGGGAATGATGGCTGGAATGGAGATAGTATAGTATGAAGATAGCTAGGAAGTTTCCCTGTTTATTTTTTTAATTGTCTTTTTTTAGATGGATGCTTTATCTGAGATCACAATTGTTTACACTGCTTAAAAAAACCTACCTTAAATACATATATTTATATGTAATTTCTTCCTTTTTCTGTCCTTTTCTATTTTTTTTATTTTGTATTTAAGTTTTAAATAAATTTTAAAATGCCACCTGAAGTGTAGTAAGTGTGCTTCATTCTCTCATTTTGATTCATGTGTGTGTTTCAAATGGGTTGTAAATAACATAGTGCTGGATTATGCTTTATAATTCATTTTGCTAACATTCTCCATTTCCTAGCTAAGTTCAGCCCATCGACACTCCATCTTTTCTTCAATCCCAGCTGCAGTTTCAGTTTCTTTATGGTCTACTAACAGTTCTGGTCTCAGCCAGGCTATCTGCTTCTTATAATAAGACTTCATTTGGAAATTTTTTCTGCCCCTGGTCTTGATAGCGTTCACTGGGATGTTGGAGATCACATTGGTTTCATTCTCCTTGTCCTGCTTCCCTGTCACTGGTGCCTAGGTAGTCATTGTTCCTTTTTTTTTTTGTTATGGTTTCCAGGACTCTGTGGAGTGCATGATTGGATTCTACCTCCCTATCCAATGCTATATGGTGCCCAGCTCCATCCCTTCCTCTAACTGGGATATGGCTTTAGATCTTTGATTCTTGGTATGCATGATGGTTTGAGATGCCCCCTCTTGCTTGTTCCTTCTCAGAAAACTGATAAGTTGGATTGGGATCCATTCATTGGAGCTTATTCTTACTTCCCTGGCATAAATTTTCACCTTTCCTCCTCTAGTTTTTGAACTATTTATCTGCCCACACACTGGCTTTCATGGAATAGAACCTGGCTTCTCTATGTTTTGATAAACGAGTCTGAGTTCAATTCTGGCTTTCTTGGTACTATGTGTCTCTTTGCTTTTGCTTGAAAAGGATAATTTCTGTGGCTAATATCTTTGAGGGTATCTTGAATGATTGCAAATAGATGGGAGATACTTTATAAAAGAGTTTTGAATCAAATGCCTTTTTATTGTCAATAAACAATAAGGAAAGTGGGACATATTTTATATATCTTTCAGATAATTGTGAAATGGCAAAGATATGGCTCTTTTGTTGAGTTTTACTTTAGAAAGACTGCTTATTCCATTTCTGAGGCTATCCTTGATTTATGAATGGATCACTTTCATAATAATAGCTAACATTGACATAGTGGTTTAAGGTTTGCAAAGTGCTTTTCAATATATGAATTCATTTGATTCTCTCAAGAACTCTAACAATTAGGTGCTATTATTATCCCCGTTTTATGATGAAACTGAGGCTGAGAGAAATTAACTGATTTGCTCAGCATCACACTTATAGGGAATGTCCAAGATGGTATTTGAACTCCCATTATTCTTATTCTAAATCTTATAGTTCTATCCACTGTACCATAAAGATTTTATACTCTCAGAAAAGAATTATACTATTGGTAGATTAGGCATATAGATCAGTTGTAATTGGTGTTCTCTTTTTGCTATCTGAGAATGTCTTTCCATATTTTTAGTATCTCCCCCTCCTTCAGATATTTTGGTCATTGGTCCATCAATAATTTAAAAGTTGTGTCAGCAAGGAACTGGAAACCAAGTGGATGCCCATCAGTTGGGGAATGGCTGAATAAGTTACCATATATGGATATTATGGAATATTATTATTCTATAAGATACAATAAGCAGGATGACTTCAGAAAGGCCTGGAGAGACTTACATGAATTGATGCTAAGTGACATGAGTAGAACCAAGAGAACATTGTACACAGCAGCAACAAGATTATGTGATGATCAATTCTGATGGATTTGGTTCTTTTCAACAATAAGATGATTCAGGCCAATTCCAATACACTGTGATGGAGAGAGAGCCATTTAGATCTGGAAGGAAGGCTGTGGGGACTTAATGTGGATCACAACATAGTATTTTCAGCTTTTTTGTTGTGTTGTTTGTTTGCTTTTTTTTCCCTCATTTTTTCCTTTTTTTTGATCTGATTTTTCTTGTGCAGCAGGATAAATGGGGAAATATGCATTAGAAGAATTGCACATGTTTAACAAATATTGGATTACTTGTTGTTTAGGGGAGGGGATGGGAAGAAGGGAGGGAGAAAAATTTGGGAACACAAGGTTTTTCAAAGCTGAATGTTGAAAACTATCTTTGTACTTATGTTGAAAAGAAAAAGCTGTTTTTTTTTTAAAAAAAAGTGCCAGCTTCAGCTATATTTCCTCTATATATCAGTGGATAATCACTAGAAGAAGATGGTTAAGAAGCACAGGATAAAAAGGTACAGATGGGTTGTAAATTGCCCTGATGAATGGAGTGTCCATACTGATGTAAACTGATATCAAAGTATTAAAATACTAAGTATGTAACAAGTACCATATTTGGGACTATCAGTCCCAGACTTCATTTTTCTATAAACTTGCCATGTCCTTGGATAAGTAATTTCCCCTTTTCTATCCCTCATTTCTTCATTTCTAAGACTAGAGGGCTGGAAGAGGTGATTGCTGTCATTTCTTCCAGTTCCAGCAATCTAATATACTGTGAAAGGTTAACTTTTTCTTTTTGGCTCAGTTTGGGAACTTCTGCTTTTTGTCCAATGTTAGAAGGGGTGATTCTAGTGTGGTGTCTCACCATGTGTCCAATCTCACCTGAAGTCAATCAACTAAGTGGGAACCCTGTCAATGAGCTCACAGGCAGCGATGTGCTTTTTAGTAATTGTTCCATTTTCATTGTGAACATTTAAACCTCAGATGGACAAATGTTACAAATCAAGGCTTGGTTTATTGTTTTGTTGATTGTCTAGGCTTAACAAAGTGATGGGGGAAATGTCACTAACACAGATTGAAATTAAAAGTATGTCATGCTTGCATTTTTTTCTTTTTTAGTAGTCATCATCCTCTCAGAATTTTTGGAAAAAAGGGCTGCTCTAAACATTTTCAGAGACTGAAACACTGGTTTGGGGAGTACTAATTGAATTAGAGAATGTAAATCAGATATAATTGGAGACCATCAGAGGAAGCCCTGGACTAAACAGTATTTGCTTTCTTGATGATTGGCTTGGTAGGAGAAAAAGGAAAAACTTGCAGAAAGCATTTGGGCTCAGATTCTTTGGGTTAGCTCTGTTGGACTATGTACTGATCCGAGGGCAGCTCATGTTCAGGGTGTGGTTCCCTGGAGGGGAGCATGATTTAAGGATGGAGAAAACATTTTTGGGGGCTTTTAACATAGCCTCTATGGTTGGGGCTTTTTGTTGTAAATATTTTGATTTTGGATTAAATGGCTCTATTGCCCTGAGGCACTAGGTCGGTGAGGCAGCAGGTCAGTAATTTCTCAGAATTGCCATCTTTAAGCACTAAAAAAGATGATACAAATGGCACGGACATGTCATGTGGTGGATCTTGTGTGACTCTTCTGGGCCCTGGGGTTAAGAAGATGTTGCCTGGTATTTCTTGCTTATGCAAAAAAAGGAAATAGAAACTGATTGTTGTTACTGCCCTTCTAGCAGGAGTACTCATCTTTCCTTTTCCTTTTGTCTTCTCCCTTTGTCCCCTTCTCCCTTGAATTTTTCATTTCCTTTTTCTTTCTTTCATTCAGAGACCCCCACTAAAGTCCTTTGCACTATAAAATGGTTCCAACTAATATAGTCTTATTCGTGGAAATGAAACTAAAGGAGATTCATTACCATTTAGCTGCATCCTAAATTCTTTGGGGTTTTTCCATCAGCTCTGAAGCTGAAATTGTCTATGTCTGTTATTTCTTTCATTATAACATAAGCATCTTATTTTTAAAAGTTTTTTATATTTCCAAATACATGCAAAGATAGTTTTCAACATTCACCTTTGCAAAACCTTGTGTTCCAAAATTTTCTCTCTCTTTCTCTCCTTCCCCCTTCTCTAGACAACAGATAATCCACTATAGGTCAAACATATGTAATTCTTCTAAACATATTTCCATATTCATCATGCTGCACAAGAAAAATCAGATCAAAAGGGAAAAAAAAGTCAAGGAAAAAAAAACAAGCAAACAAACACTAGCAGCACCAAAAAGGGTGAAAATACTATGCTTTGATCCACATTCAGTCTCAATAGTTCTCTCTCTGGATGTGGACGTCTCTTTTCATCATAAGACTATTGGAATTAAGCACCTTATTTTAAACTCTTTTATTTATTTGCATTCCCAAAATTCATCTTTTTTTTTTTCTATTCATCTGATCGGATGCAGTATTTTTTTTACAGCTTTTAGAATATTTAGTCTGTTTATTTATCCATGATTCATTCATTCATTGTTTGATTGATCCATCCATCCATCCAGAATAAATCAAGCAGCAAGCACTGATTAAGTGACTACCATGTGCTAGTTTTAGATGATAGCTTTTTCAAGTTAAATAATTTACCACCAGTGTGGTAGCTAACCTTGGTGCCATTTTTATTCTCATTAAAGGCATCTGTCAACATTACTGAAAATATCATAGTAAAAAGCATGGGAGCAAACACATAGCTCTGCTTCATTCCATTGGTGGCTGGAAAAGGATGAGAATATCATCCATTATTCAGAATCCGTATGAACATGTCATCATAAAATTGACATATAATACTGATGTACTTCTCTAGGCAACCAGATTTCACCATGACCTTCTATAAGCAGTATCAAAGTGATAGTATCAAGACTTTGATCAGGTTGATGACTATTGTGTTCTGTTCCAGACATTTCTCTTGGAGTTATCAGGTGACAAGCACTATGGTGACCATTCCTCAGATCTTTCTGAAGTCAGAAACTCTCAGGTAGATGACTATTTTTCAGGAGAAGGATCAACCTATTAAGGAAGACTCTGGCAAGAATCTTGCTGGTAGTGACAGAGAGAGAGAGAGAGAGAGAGAGAGAGAGAGAGAGAGAGAGAGATAGAGTCAGAGAGAGAGACAGACAGAGATAGAGACAGAGAGAGGAGGGAAAGAGAGAGGAGGGGAGAGAGGGAGAGATGGAGAGAGAGAGCAAGAGAGAGAGAGTAAGAGAGAGAGAGAAAGAGAGAGAGACAGAGAGAGACAAAGAGAGGGAGACAGAGAGAGAGAGAGAGAGAGAGGAGAGAGAGAGAGAGAGACAGAGAAAAAGAGAGAGAGAGAGACAGAGAGAGACAGAGAGAGGGAGACAGAGGGGGAGAGAGAGAGAGAGAGAGAGAGAGAGAGAGAGAGAGAGAGGAGGGAAAGAGAGCAGGGGGGAGAGAGGGAGAGACAGAGACAGAGAGGGACAGAGAGAGGAGGGAAAGAGAGAGGAGGGGAGAGAAGGAGAGATGGAGAGAGAGAAAGAGAGAGAGAGAGAAAGAGACAGAGAGACAGAGAAGAGAGAGAAAGAGAGAGAGAGGAGGGAAAGAGAGCGGGGGGGGGGAGAGAGGGAGAGACCGAGAGAAAAGAGAGAGAGAGAGAGAGAGAGAGAGAGAGAGAGAAAGAGAGAGAGAGACGGAGAGAGACCGAGAGAGAGAGAGAGAGAGAGAGATGGAGAGAGAAAAGAGAGAGAGAGAGAGAGAGAGAGAGAGAGAGAGATATGGAGGGAAGGAGAGACTCACCTTCTCTTTCTGTGATTATCATAGGATAACCTGTTTCCTTTTCCTTTATAGAAATGGACAATGGAAGCTCTTTGATCTCCCGGGAGATAACCTTTTGCCATATTTCAATCAGCTTCTGTATGAGCAGTGGACCCCTTGTCTTGTAAATCTTTGTGGGACTGAAATCAGCACCAGGCACTTGGCCACAAGAGAGGAGCCTGATGGCACAGTTTACTTGAAAAGGCTATTTAAAGTGGAGGGAAAGTGGGTGTGTGACTTTTTTTTTTTTTTTTCCCAGTTTGCACTCAGTGCAACTTCTGAGGCTGAGATTCCATAGAGTATGGATTGATTCCCTGCCACTTGTGCTAATTTGGGCCTGACAACACCAAGACAGGTTCCCCAGCAGCCAGCATCTCACCATCTATATGGGAAATCATCAGTTACAGCAAGTGGAGAAATAGTGAATGCTGTGAATAAATTCGCTTAACTTGGCAGTAACTCTCCAGCGATGTATATACAGATAATGAGGCTGATGTATGCGTTGCTAGAGCTAGCTCAGCATTTAGGAGACTGTGAAAGACAGTGTGGGGCAGAAGAAATATAAGTATACTTAACAAACTGAAGGTTAAAGAGCCGATGTGTCACAGACCTCATTGTTGTGGGCCTGTAAAATCCGGGCAGTGGGCTAGCACCGAGCCAAAAAACTGAATTGCTTCCATTTGAATTGATTTAAGAATGTTGTGAAGTCACCTGGCAAAATAAGGTACAGGATACTGAAGTTTTCTCAAACTCTTCTGCAGATGGTGCACCTCCGCTGGGCTGGCCACATAGCTGGAAAACCAAACCTACATTTACCTAGAATATTATTTTATGGAGAAATCTCTGCAGGCAAGCGCTCACTTGGCGGTCAGAAGAAGCGATTCAAGGACATGTCAGGGTCTCTCTGAAGAAGGCTGGGAGTGATGGTGAGACAGGGGAAATGCTGGCATAGGATGGTCCAGCTTGCTGTACCTGTATCAGAGAAGGACACTCCCTTGAGACTGAGGACATGATTAGTGACCACTCTGTCAGCTCACTTTTTCTGACCAGCCCCTCCTGTTTTCTCAAGGATCAGATGAATTTGTCAGCTCTCCTTCCAGCCCAGTTCCCAAAATTCTTGTTTCCTTTAAGAGTTTATTTGCTTCTTGTATTTGACAAACATTATAGACCAAGCATTGTGTACTCTAATCCAATAGTTGAGGTTGAAGGTTGAAATGAGAGCCTAGGAGGCCATCTAACAGTGAACAATAGGGGATTTATTTGACCATTGCATGAAAAGGACATTTAGCAATGATACAGTGCTGTTTGAGGTACCTGCAGGCCCCGTCATCTCTGTATGGAAACATAGCTGGTCAGCATTGACTTTCATGGCAATGAGATATTCATCCATGAAGTCCTAAGAGTGCAAACTTTTCCTGGACAGGCCTTTTTATGTCTTGGGCAGCAAGGAAACAGTAGGAATCTCTCCAAGACCAATCAATGTTTTGGGTAAAATCTAGCTCAGGATCAGTGGTAAGGTCTTAGGAAAACTTAGTCCAGTCTACTTGGAAGGACCTTCCAAGTTCAAAACAACCAAACAAACATGACTTCTCTAAGCTATCATTCATTGTATTTGTGTGTGACTTTGGGGAAAGAGAAAAAGGAGGTGAGTAGGACTTTGTACTGAACAGAGAAATTAAGAATGTACATGAAGTATGAGAGGGAGACAATGAAGTGCTATAGAAGGAACTCTACCTCTGGAACCATAGGCCCTAGGTTCAAATTTGGGCTCTGTCCTTTTCTACTTGGGTGAACTTGTTTAAATCACATAATATCTTTAAGCCTCAATTTCTTCTCTAAAACTAGATGACTTCAAGTTTCTCCCAATTCTAGATCTGTAATTCTATATTTCTATAACAAAAATAAAACACGGGAAAGGGCTTACTGACAACTAGGTGGTACGGTGGATAGAACATGGAACTTGGATATAGAAGACATGAGTTCTTCCAGCACTTATTAGCCAGAAAATGCAGACCTAGAGGAATTATTTGTACAGTGTAGAACTGAGGTGAAATATAAAATGTTTACTCAGCCTTCCTGCAAACTGCATTATGTTTTGATGTTTTAAGCATCAAACTTCCCAGAGTATATCAGTAGTTAAAAGTTACTGCTACTAGTTTAAATGTTTCTAATAACATGTGCTCACAGGTTTTGTGTGTGTTGAGCATTGATTTTAGTAAATAAATAGCTGTCCCATCAGATCTTCATTGTAATATTGAATTCTTTTTTTTCACTCCCTGTTTTAGATGGGGGAACCTAGACATGAGTCAAATCCTAAGTTTTCAGGAATTTCCCCTGGTCTTCTGGGACCAAAGGCAGAAAACCCTCTCTATGAAGCTCAAACTTCCCCAGGCTTATACTTGTCCATGAACCTGCATAGGTACAGAACTGAGAAGAGTTCTTTAGTGAAGAGGGAGAGGAAAAAGTTGTCCCAATCCCTTTGAGTCCAGAAGCATCAATTTTTATTATTAAATATGCACAATAAACTGAAGTAATTTAGACAAGGAAAAAAAGCATTAATAGGGAGATGGCCAAGGATGACAAAGTACCTCTTTTTGAGGGACACCAATAAATTTTCAAAAACCTGCTGCCAGAAATAGAGAAGTCTGGGCAGTGTAAATCCCTGTGACTGAAATATTGGAAGCTGTGAACATATATATTCCAGTAAACAGACAGGCTATTAGGTTTTGCTGTGAAATTCCAAAGGGTAACTGAAGCCTTGGGTTGTGTGAAAGAAGTCTCCATGAACATGAGTGAGGACAACTTGTCTTTTATTTGGAGGTGGGGGGAACAAAGCCTTCCAGCTGCCATTCATTAGAAAGCCCAGGAGCAGCCAGGGATGGACTGGTCCCGCTCTAGGAAACATAATTAAACAAATAGGGCCCTTCCCTCCCACCCCCCTTCCTGTCCACCAAACACTATCCCTCTCTCACAGCCTCCATGCACAGTGCCCATATTGTACACACACAGGCCTTCTGGACATCAAAGAGCCCAGGACTGCTGCTTGGATAATCTATAAGATTATACGGCCCATAGCAGAGCTGGCGCATGCCAGACACTTGACCCTTAAAAGGGAGTCACAGGCCATGCCATATTTAAACAGAGTGAAAAGGGAGGTTAATAGGCAGCAAGACCCACATGAATGTGCATTGTGATTTCAATTAAAACCACATGCTGTGGAAGGGGCATAGGTGGGACCCTACAGAGAAGGTGTGGATGGTAGGAAACACAAGCTGTAATTAAAAAAATTCTATTCAGTCTGAGACTCAAGATTCTCTTCCTTCCTATTTTGCTAGGGGATGTCAGACCCTTAATGTGCCTTACTGATGCTGGGAGCTATGCTCTCCAGGCAGGAATCAGAATCTCATCCCTGACTTTTCTGAGTGTGAGATTTTGGCTGCCACAAATCACCAAAGAGCACACTATTTTCAACCAAGTTAAACCTTAATTTATCAAGGAAGATCAGCCACAGCCCCTATTGAGCCAGACATCTATGGATACTAGCTTATTTCAGAAGCTGTTTATGACTGCATGGAAAAATCTGTCCATAACAATCATGCTCCATTAAACTAGTTTTAGTTAGTTTGAAATAATGCATGAGGCACTGGACTTGGAAGGCCTAGGGTCAAGTCTTGTCTGAGACACTTTCTGCCTGTAGGAAGTCATTTCATCTATTGTGCTTCATGGTACTCATTTATAAAATGAAAATTTGAACTTGTTGGTTCCCAAGTTCTCTTCTACTCTAAGTCTTTGATCTTATGAAATCATTTTTTGGGGTCTTGGGGACTGAGATTTATATCTCTCTTAACTGGTCTTTCAGTTTTAACTGAAAGATTCAGATTTAACTGTTTTTTCCACCATATGTGTCTACAAAAGGAGAATGGGAGAGGATGATTTATTTGTGGTACAGTGCATTGTACTTGGATTCAAGGACACCTCAGTTCAATTTGACCAACTTTTCATTGTCAGATAACTCTCTTAGGCTGTGAGTTACAAATGTGAAGTGTATTTCCATACCAGGAGGTTCCTACATCATTGAGATCACAGTCCGAAGCAATATAGACATTTATATGGAGCCTATGATCCCACTGAAAGAAGGAACTCTCAAATGAGGAAGCTATCCCATCAAAGCATATTGCCACTTTCCCTGAACCTTCCAGGTCTAGAGAGTTGTCTGTGGTCGCTGAGAAATTAAATAATCTGAGGGCCATGAGGTCAGTATGTATCAGAGACAGGACTTTAACTTGGGTCTTATTTGGTTTTGAGGCTAGTTCTATATTCACCATGTTCACCTGCTTTGTCACACTCAGCTAATTAGTTACACATGTTAATGATTGATTAAGCTTCAGGTAGTATGTTAAACCCTGGATCCACAAAGAAAAGTTCAGACTGTGAGGGAGCAAGACATGTTTTTTGCTGGTTCCAAACAAAAGTTTTTGTCTTTTCTAAAGAAGCTGGGAAAAAAAAACCATGGAATTTAAGCTGATGGATCATGGCAATATCCTTTCCTTCCTTGAAGAAGAGAGCCAATAATGAGAGAATTTATTTTGCACGATCATACATATTGTTAATAGGCTTTGTTTTTCTTCTTAATGAGTCTTTAATGGGGAGGCAGAGGAAGGATGGAGATAATTTAGATTTGAAAGTAAAATAAAATTTAATTTGGAAAAAATAAAAGGAAGGGAGAGAGAGCCAAGGATTTCTACTGAGCCAGAAGCTGAGTGGGATGGAACTTTGGGAATAAGAGTGCTCAGCAGAGACTTGGTCCAGATGAAGAGCATCTAGGAAGCAGTATCTTGGGGAGATGATATCAGAGTAGCATCTGATAGAGATGATGCATTTGTTCCAGCAGTATTCAGTATAGGTTAGAAACCAGAAGCAAGCCAGCCTAGTGGAAGCTGTGTGACTACAAGACATGAGTAGCTATGCAAATCTTTGGTCCTGGGTGGGTACCCTTGTTTCACATGTCTCCTATGTGGGTACCCCTCACAAGTGTGTCCTAGACACATGTTCACTATATCTGTGCCCTTCTGTGCATAGAAATATGACATTCTAACCAAATGTGACATTCTAAACCAAAAAAAAAAAAATCTAAACCAAATAAGACCTGAGTTAAAGTCCTGTCTCTGATACATACTGACTTCATGGCACTGGTCAGATTATTTGACTTCTCTGTGACTACAAACAACTCTCTAAACCTGGAAGTTTCAGGGAAGGTGACAATTTGCTTTGATGGGAGAACTTCTTCATTTGAGAGTTCTTTGTGTGTGTATGTCTCCACTGAGTTTCTTAAATGTGTCCACTCTCTTCCCATTAAGATAGAGTATGCTTGAGGAAGAGTAAGTCACAGTTTGTTGGGGAAAATACTTTATTGCTACATTTTTTTTTGCTGTGCCCCTTTATTAAGTGCTTTTGTTTGGAACTAATTCTTTCCTCCGGTTGATTATAAAAGATAAATACACTGGTGGGACTTGCGAACTATGATGGACCTATGGTGCATCTTGAACTCAGGATAGGGATAGAAAGGATGCCTTCACACTAAGACTGAACTCCAGGTATTCTCCCAATGAGGCCTTTCTTAATCCTTCTTGTTTCTAAAAACTTTCTCTACTCTATATTATTCTGTATTTATTTTGCATATATTGTGTATTTACTTGTTTTTTTTGTACATGCCATTTCTCCCAATAGAATGCCAGTTCCTTGAAGATAGAACTGTTTCATTCGGTATGTTATTTCATAATTCTATTTCATAATAGAAACTTAAAAAGGTTTCTTCTTTTTATAGTTAAATTTGTGAATTAATTCCCTACTACTTTCTTTAGGGCAGGGACTACAACTTACCCAAGCTTTGTATCTTTCCTAGCAACCAACAGCCAAACATATTTAACAAAGTTTTATTGATTGGAGCTAATTTGTTGAATTGGATCGAACTGGAAACCCCAAGGCAGAATATGATTAAATGCCAAATGAGAAGTCTGGGCAACTAGTCTGTGCATTCATGGGAGGGAGAGATGCCTGTGAGCTGGGGCCTGGAGGAGACAGAACTTTAAAAGATGGAGAAGAGGGTGGAAGAGAAAGAGCCCCCTGAAGCAGGGAATGGTTGTGAGGCAGGATCACTGAATAAACCAGTGGGGCTGGAATGGAAATTTCATGAAGGTTGAACAACTAGTCACTGGAGAAAAGAATAACATATACATACACACATGCATGTATGCAGTATGTATATATAAAATGTATGTATGTATATATATTCATGTGCATGTGTATATATAATATGTGGATATATATGTATATATATATATAATATGGATATGTGCATGCATATATGTGTGTATATATATGTGTGTATGGATATGGGTGTGTGTATATTTATACACACACACATGCGCGTGTGTGTTTTATTGTTAAAGAGCTTTTAAATGTTCCCTTTTATTTAATCTTCACAGAAACTTATATAGGAGGTAGCCCGTTATTTCTCCCACTTACAGATGAGCAAACAATATTTATTACAGCTTACAGGACTTTGATAAAAACTGCTTTGTTAGTGAGGATTTTTTGCCAATTCTTCCTTCTCAAAGGCAACGAATGATATCAAGAGGGTGATGTCTTAACTTGCAAATGAATTGGGTTTAAATAAGGCAGAACTGTAAAAAATCATTAGCTAATTTACTCTTTTCCCCAGAGTCCTCAGAGTCCAGTGGCAAGACATAGATCAGGTGGACTAGTGAAAGCTCTATCACATGCTGCAATGGGGAGATCTTGGTCTCTTTAAGTTAAGGTCTTTCCCAGGTCTCAGTTTGTCTGAGGCAAAACTGGTTCAGCGATTAAAGACCAGACAGAAATGGAGACCAAAAATTACCTAATTTGTCTTTCTGGAAGTATCACTCTGGGAGGGGAAGATTTAGAGTTTCTGACCAGAACAGAAACAATTGTTCACTAGTGAGGAATAGAGCTAAACTCACTGCTCCTTCCATTTCTCCATGCTAAGGGTGAAAAGGGAGGATGTGTAGTACTTTAATTCATTTTAATCCCTCAAGCTTTCATTAATCACCAATTATGTGCTGGGCCAAATGCCAAATGGCTAGTAAAACAAAGACAAAAGTGAAATAAATAGCTCCTTCCCTCAAGGAGCTTATATTCTATTGGGAGAATATGACTGGAACATAGAAAGTAAATTCTAAGTAATGTTAGGGGGTAGTAACAACTGGAGGGAGAAGAGAAGACTTAATCTTTAAAACTGAAAAAAAAAAACTTGAGAGTTCATTGAATCCAATCCCCTCCTTTTACATATGAGAAAGATGAAGTACAGAGAGGTTGAAGGATTTTATCATATAGCTAGTAAATATGTGTGGTAGGATTTGAACCCAAATTTTCTTGATCCAAAGTTCTGGGATTTATGTACTATGTCCTCTTCAAAAGTCCTAGGTCTTCTTCAAAAGGATCAGAACCACCATCACCAACAATACCATGTAAAGTACATGTGGAAGCATTGGATTCCCAAAGAATCTCTCCCTTATTTTTATTCTGTGCTTCTTTGAGACCACTCTGAACCCTGCTGTCTTCTTTGGATTAGCCACTCCATGGCAAAGTCATTAGGCACAGTCCCATTTTGTAGATGCTCCCTGAGAACCACTTCCAAGAATTTTAGGGAAATTAGATATCTAAGCATTAGTTGTTTTCCTAATTTTTTTCTCATTCCCTCATCCCCTTTCCTTTTTGTCTTTAGCTTTTTACAATGGATCCCAGTTGCTCCTTGTTCTCTTGGCTGCTTTTTCCATACTGTGTGGTCATCCAACATGGTCCCAGGAATTCTTGCATAGAAGCTTTATTCTAATGTAGAGAAGAATAAGGCAAGAAAGTGCCTAAAGTGGACACTGGCTTTGAACTTAAGATGTAGATGGAATTCAGCTGGCTGGTATTCTAGTGCAAGTTGCAGGACCATTGGATAAATAGTGGAAAATAACATCTTGAAAAATCTCCAGTTCCTCAGCTCTACCCTAATTTGACCAATACAATTCATAAAAGTTTGGAAAGGCAAGGATGGAAACAAAACACAAACCACAATATTTTCTCCTGTCTGCACCTGCCAAGAAGCATGCGGAGTTTGCTCAGAGGAACTGCTTATTTGGGTTATTCTGAAGGACCTCAGTACAAGGAGCAGGACTAAGTTCACTGACTTCCTGAATGACCAAGAGTGTGCACATTCTAAGGATGATTGTTAAACTGTGAACATCAATCAATCAATATTTATTAAAGGCCAATTATATGCCAAATAGTGTTCAAAATACTGGGGATACAAAATGAGAGGAAAAACAGTCCCTGCTCTTCAGAAACTTACAATATAATAGGGAAGACAACATGCAAATAAATGAAACATCTCAGCCTGACAAACAATTGGGGATTACAGGATCATAGATCTTGAGCCAGAAAGGGACTTAGAAGCCAGCTAATCAAATTCACTCATTTTACAGTTGAGGAAACTGAGACTCAGGGAGGCCTTCACTATAATGTAACACTAAAAGCTATAGAAAGTAAAGAAAGGTGATAAAAGAAGTAAATTGCCAGGTTTCCAAAACTAGTCAGCATCTGAGGAAGGGCTTCTAGGGACTTAGCAGTTCCAGGAAATCTAGGTGTTCTTTTACCCCAGTGAAGTAATCTTTATCTTCTGTGCCATACTCCCTCAAATAGAATATCTCTGTATGGGTCATTTTCCATTTTTTTCTCTTCATATTTTCCAAATGAATTAAACTAAAGAAAGATTTGAAGGCTTATACTTATAAGCATGTATGATATTAAAAAAGCCTTCCCCCATTAGTGCAGTTATTTTAAAAAATATATCAGAATATTTATCTTACTTTGGCATCTTGGTTAATTACCCCAAAAAGTTACCAGCTTGGCCTTTCTTTCCAGGCTTATTTTATAGGACTCACTTCATCCACTCTCCATTCTGTCTTAACTGGATGACTTTGAACTAGAGTAATTGAACACACTTCCTCCTTCCTTTCTCTCCCTCTGTCCCTTCTTTCCCCTTCGTCCCTCTCTCTCTTCCTTCTTCTCTCTTTCCCTTCTTCTCTCCCTCTCCCTCTTTCTCTCTCTTCCCTTCCCCCTCTCTCTTTCCTTCTCCCCTTCTCTTTCTCTCTCTCCCTCTCTTTCTTTCTCTCTTTTCCCCTCCCCCTTTCTATTTCCCTCCCTTCCCCCCTTTCCAGCCCCCCCTGCACCCCCTTTTGTGTTCTTGCATCTGTTTCTGTCTTTCTCTCTTACCTGGTGGTGAGCAAGTCAATAACAGCTGTGAGTCTCCAGGTGGGTAGAGAGGTAGTAGTTGCTTTAATCACCGTGTAATTGTTAAGTCATGGTGCCTTTCTTTCTTTTCTTTCTGATGCATTTCATTCTTTAATCATTTTAGGTAAATAAGTATTGAAGATGGAATGATACAGGAGACAATTCTGTGTGCCTTAAAAGGTCAGAAGAATCCTTGAGAGTCTTTTTTAGCAACTAGAATCTCCATCCTGGTCTAATGTAGAGAGAGCCTTGAAGGCTAAACTCATTGATCCCAACCCAACAGTGTGCCAGGAATTGAGATACTCATCCATTGCCCATTTATACCTAGGAACTTGGATGGTGATGGTGGTGAGAATATTTTGTAGCTCCCTCTCTAAGTTTGAATCTACTCTCTTTGGAAGCTGTATAGAGGAGAAAGGATACTTTCAGTTTAAGATGCTGCTGTACTTTGGTCCATCTTATAACCTATCGATAAATGTCCTTTTGTAAAAGTGAATTGATAGTAATTGGTAAAATGATATTGGGGAGCCATAGACTTATTGATTGCCATTGGAGGAAATACACTTAATAGGGGTTGTGAAAAGTAATGCTAGAAAAACCTCTGAACCCTTAGAGTTACTCCTAGTAACTTGACAGAGCAGTTAGCCAGCCATCCTGCAAGGAACCATAGCTTATACCACCATTGTATATGTTTAAAATATATTTTTCTTTGTAATTGTTGTCTCCTCCCTAGAATATAAATTATTTAAAGTAGAGACTATTTTATTTTTTGTCTTTCTATTTCCAGTACCTAAAACAATATCTGTATATACTAATTGTTCTTCATTCTCAAAGAAGACCAAAGTGACATCACTGTGTTAGAGTCAAATTAGTATATCCAACTTGGCTGATCAGATGAATACAAGTCTGGAAAGCTCTGCCACAAGTCAGACACAAATACTCCCTATGAACATTTGGGGTGTATTTTTTCTTTTAATTTAATTTATTATTTAATATTTTCCCCCAGTTACATTTAAAACAATATTTTTTACATTTGTTTTTAAAACTTTTGAATTCCAGATTTTCTCCCTTATCCTCACTTCCAGCCCCTATTAAGAAACCACATGTGAAATTATGCAAAAAATTTCCATAAAAGTCATGTTGTAAAAGAAAACTTAGATCTCTTACCCTAAAAAAATTCCTTAAGAAAAATGAAGTAAAATATTTTTTTTTATAAAAGAGAGAGAAAGTTTCAATCTGTTTCAGACATAATCAGTCCCTTCCCTGGATATGGACAGTATTTTTCAACATAAATCCTTCATAGTAGTTGTGTATCATTGTCCTATTGAGAATAGCTAAGTCATTTATAGCTGATTATCCCAGAAATTGCTATTACTTTGTATATAGTACATTTCACTTTACTTGAACTCATGGAGGATTTTCCAGTTCTTTTTTCCCTGAGAACATCCTGTTCATAATTTCCCATGGAATAATAATATTCCATCATAATCACATCCCACAATTTATTTAGCCATTCCCCAACTGATGGGCAATCCCTCGATTTCCAACTTTTTTTGCCCTGAGAACTGCTATAACTATTTTTTTACATATAGGTTCTTTTCCTTTTATTAAAACCTCTTTTGGGATTCATGCCTAGTAGTGGTATTGTTAGGTCAAAGAATATGCATGAATTTATAGCCCTTTGGGCATAGATCATATCTTTTGATCATTTATTAATTGGAACATGGCTCTTATATTTTATAAATTTGACTCAGTTCCCTCTTCGTTTGAGAAATGAGGCCTTATTGGAGAAACTTGCTTCAAAATTCTTTTTACAATTATTATTTCTAACTGTATTTCCCCCATTTATTCTATTGTCTCTCTTCTTTCACTCTTATCCTCCTCAAAAATGTTTTGCTACTGACTACTCTATCCTCTAATATACCCTCTCTTTTATCACCCTCTCTCCCCTTCCCTATTTCATTGTCTTCCTATTTTCCTACAGGGTAAGATAAATTTCTATACCTCTATTGAATATGTATTTTATTTCCTCTGTGTCAGTTCTGATGAGAGTAAGGTTCCCTTATTCCTCCTCTCCTCCCCTTCTTCTCCTCTACTATAAAAACTTTTTTTTTGCCTCTTTTCTCTCTTTCCTGTTTTTATAGTACATTCTTCTCTCAATCCTAAATTTCATTTATTTTTAGATTTTATTTCTTCACATTCAACTCATACTTGTGCCCTCTGTTTATATTTGCTCCTAACTACCATAAGAATGAGAAAATTCTGACTTACAAGTATCATCCTCCTATATAGGAATGTAAAACATAAACCTTATTAAGTCCCTTGTGATATTCCTTTCTTGATTACTTTCTTATGCTTCTCCTGAGTCCTGTATTTGAAAATCAAATTTTCTATTCAGCTCTGGTCTTTTTAGCATGAATATTTGAAAATCCTCTATTTCATTAAATATCCATATTTTCAACCCTGAAGGTTTATACTCAGTTTTTTTGGGTAGATGATTCTTGTTTGTAATCTTAGCTCCATTGCTCTCTGGAATATCATATTCTAAACCCTCTGATCTTTTAATGGAGAAGCTGCTAAATCTTGTGTTATCCTGACTACGGCTGCACTATACTGGAATTATTTCTTTCTGGATGCTTGCATGATGTTCAGGCTCTGTTTTTTGATCATGACTTTTAGGTAGATCAATAATTTTTAAATTGTTCCTCCTGGATCTATTTTTCTAGGTCATTTGTTTTTCCAATGAGATATTTTACATTGTCTTCTATTTTTTTTTTTCATTTTTCTTGGGGGAGTTTACTTTTCTGAAGCTTCATTTCTTATAAAGTCATTCCCGTCCATTGCTCAGTTCAAATTTTCAGGGAATTATTTTCCTCAGTGAGCTTTAGTGCCTCCTTTCCCATTTGACCAATTTTGCTTCTTAAATCTTTCTTCTCCTTATTAGCTTTTTATATTTCTTTTGTACTTCTCTCAATTTTTTCCCTAAGTTTTCCTCTAATTTTTTTACTTGATTTTTAAAATTCCTTTTGAGCTCTTTCATAACCTGAGACCAATTCTTATTTTTCTTAGAGACTTTGGATGTAGGAGCTTTGACTTTACTCTTTTTCTGGGTGTGTGTTTTGACCTTCCTTGTCACTATTATAACTTTCTATGGTCAGAAACTTTTTCTGTTGTTTGCTCATTTTCCTAGCCCATTATTTGGATTTTAACTCTTTCTTAAAGTAGGGGTTTGTTTCCAGAGGATAGGGTATACTGTCCCAAGGTACAGGGATTTTGTGCAGCTGTTTTCAGAGATTCTTCTGGGAACCTGACCACAAGTACTCTTTTCTGCCCTGGAGTCATTAGAAGAGTCCCTGTCCTACAGTACCTGTAAGCCCTATTGTGCTAGAGCATCAGAATTCTTCCTTAGTTCTAATAAAATCTGTGTGCTGAGACCTCAGGAAGCTGCCATTGTCATCACTGCCTACACCCACTCTTGGTTTGCTGACTTCCCAAGGCCCTTTCATCCTACTGACAAACCTTTTCTGCCAAGCTTCCAAGTCGTCTTTAATGTCTCTGACCTTAGGAGTCTGGAAACTACTGATTCAGAGATCTCTAGACCCATTCCTGCTTTATGATGTGGGGTTGGGACTGGAACTGGGGCCCTATGCTGGTGTGCTAGACTCCCACCCTGGTATCAGAGACCTTTTCTGCTGACCTTCTAAGTTATTTTTGACTGGAAAATGTTCTACTCCATCTTTTGGAGTGTTTTGCTCTAAAATTTGTTTAGAGTCATTATTTAAAGGAATTTGGAGCAGTTTTGGGGAGAGGTTGGGCAAATTCCTGTCTTCACTCATCCACCCTCTCGAGTAGCTTCTATAACTCTGTGCATCTCAAGTTTCTTCTGAACTAATTCAATTCCACTTTGCTCAGAAAGCAGAGCACCTTGTCTGATCAGAGCATGTCATGCTGGAAGTCCCATGCCAGAGTCTCCCATGTCATAGCATCAATTCTAAAATTCTTAAGAGAGACCTTGAGAGTGTACTTGTTTCACTTTTTTCTGACACTGTATACTTAATAAATACGTACTAAGTTGACTTAACAAATCTATGACACAGGTGTTGTAAATATCATTTTCCACATTTTATAGACTCAGAAGATTTTGTGACTTTTCCCAAATGGCAAAGCTAGTAAAGGTTAGGGCTAGCATCCAAACCTAGGTCTCTCGATTCCAAGGCCAAACATTCTTTCCACTTCAACTATACTGCTTCACTGCCTGTGCTCACTTAAAAAGAAGTTGTATGAATGAAAAAACTGAGAGACAGAGTTTCTGATTAATTAATATCAAATTTTTAAATAGGCTAGTTATTGACAGCCAGTGGTTTCTCTACATAACCAAAGATCTCCAATGGAGACACTGAATGTCTTGAATATTTTTTGAGAGGAATTCCCCTGACAGGAGAAAACAATCCTAATTAGTGGATATTTGAAGAAAATGTAAGCCAGGAGTCTTGATTATAAGACTCACTGGCCTTTAGGATCTAGACAGGACAATCCATTTCCACCCCAATCCACTCTGCTTGATTTTTTCTCCTTCATTTGCTGGGCCACCCTTAATTCCAGTGGAGGACAGGACTTCTCCTTGAGGCAATCTAGTTTCTGATTATATCCCTCCCCATCTTGGTTGGATGGGGTCCAGCCCAAGACTGAAAAGCATATTCTGTGAAGGTTAGGAATAATCTCATCAATCAACCATATCCTTTGGAAATTGACTAACTGACCTATGGGGGCTGGACCCTAAATGAAGAAATAAAGGAGAAAAGAGCCTGAAAGCTAGTTTAATTATTGGTAATTAGTATAATAGCAAAATAACAATTTCTCTCAGTAGTCATGATATCTACTTCTTTCCTTGTGAATACAGAAAACACCCTCTCACTACTTCTTCCTCATACAATCTCTAATCTTTAGATTTCACTGCAAATTTTGCTATGGATAGAAATTATTTCAGGAGAATTCTGCTGCAGGCATTCATTTCTGTCCAGAGCTAAGATTTAATAGTTGCAGATGGATGTTATGAATGGCAGGCAGTAGCCTGTTTCAAATATACAGTTACAGAGGGCTCAGTGAAGAAGTTAGATTACTGGCCTGGGGTCACATGGCTAGAAAGTGTATTTATTAAAGGTAGGATTAGAATGAGGATTTCCTTGGTTTTTCTTTCAATATTTAATCCCCTGTATTTATATGCACAGGTATTATGCATAGTAAATCACTGCTCTGTGTTGTACTTTTAATTCATTAGTGGATTCTCAAGGAGTACCAAATGTATGAAATACATCTAGTGGTATGTTGGTAAATACTTAGCAACCAATTCTGAAAAAAAAGAAAAAAGAGAATATAGAACATATTTTAAGTTTAATCTACATTAATAATATTTTCTCCATTCTGTTTTTAAGTTTAGAAAATAGCAAAATAATACATCAAGGCTTGATTTATTGCATTTTGTTTGCCTTTTTCTAAGATGTAAATGTTTATCCTGAAAATTTAATAATCAGTTCTTGTGAGCCTGTTCCTGTTCTAAGTACCTCTCTCAGTTCTTGCTATGTTGTATTGAGGCAGGATGGATGCAATTTTGACTACTCATCACTGTTAAATATCGGGCATCTGACAGCATTTTACAGAATGGTTTATGCCTCCAATCTAGTTCTGAAAGATGGATTTGTTTCTAGAGGAAGAATACTATAGCCTGTCTTGTTTCTAGGTTGTTTTTTTTTCCTCTGAGAAGCCTTAAAAAAAGTCTATGAATTTTCATTCATAGATAAACAATAGAGATAAACAATAGAAGATAAACAATAGAGTGTTAATGTTTTTTTCATGAGGAAATTAAAAGTACCATCTTTGTGCTGACTGGCAGTTTTTACTTGTCCTTGGTGAAGGACATTACTCCTTCTATATCTAGTGTTAATATTATTCTTTATCAATGTATATATATATATATATATATATATATATATATATATAATTTTTGGGACTTATGGGAATTAATTAGGACCCAGGGAGAAGAACCTCTTGACTGCACAATATCTGTGCTACTGTTTTTCTTGAGACATCTAGACTGGTGGGGGCTCTGCTTTGAATAGACCCTCTTCTAATGTGCAAGATGTTATGCAAGGGCTCTAATAGTGATTTGAAGCCACTGTAAAATTGATGTTCTTGGTAACGTTACATCTCCCAACTTTGTGAAAAATAAGTTATTTTAAGGCAAGTTTTAAAAAAAAAGTATTAGAGTATTAAAAGTGGAAAGGTAAAATATGTGCATGTGAATGCCTATGGATAATCTTTGATCTAAGTATAATGGGAGGGCAGGGCATGTTTAATTGGGGTTTTGTTTTAAAGCACGCAAAAATTTAATTTATACATTGCAGAAACAAAAATATTTAATTACTAAACTAGGATCTTCAGTGGGCAGCTAGTGGTGCTGTAGTGGGTAGAGCACTGGGCCTGGAGTCAGGGAGACTCATCTTCCTAAGTTCAAGTCTGGCTTCAGACACTAGCTATGTGATCCTGGCAAAGTCACTTAATTCCCGTTTGCTCAGTTTTCTCATTTGTAAAAAGAGCTGGAAAAGGAAATGGCAAACTACTCCACTATCTTTGCCAAGAGAACTCCAAATAGGGTAATGAAGAGTCTGACGGAAGTGAAATGACTAAAAAACAAGAGAACTTTTACCTTCTAAATAATTTAGTTTGCATTTATATAGAGTTCTGTTATATATCAAATAATGCATTATGTACTTTACAAATATTATCTCATTTGATGCTTACAACAATCCTAGGAGGTAGGCACTATTGTTTTTCCATTTTATAGTTGAGGAAACAGAAAAATAAGCAAAAAACCTAAAACCCAAAACCAACCAACCAAACAACAACAAAAACAGAAGCAAAAAATGACTTGCCCAGCTAATAAATATCTAAGGTTAGATGTGAATTCAGGCCTTCCTGATTATAGGCCCACTTGTTCTATGTAGTAAATAATAAGTATTTTTCTAAAACAGATATCAGATCACTGGCATCTTTAAGAATACATGTTATTATAGTAACTAATCTTCCCTTTCCTTCAACCAAATTAGTCAAATTATGTGAATTATTTTCATATCATAAATTATAAGGTTGGTTTGAGGGAAGGTTTGGTGCTGCTTGAAGCTCCAGGCACCAAAATTGTTAGTTATGGCTCAGCCATCCAACCCTGTGATCAAAATTGCACATGAAATTAAATTGTGTTCAATTGTTTCATTGGCATTTCTTTTTTTTTTTTTAAATAACTATTTATTGACAGAACCTATGCCAGGGTGATTTTTTATAACATTATCTCTTGCACTCACTTCTGTTGCGATTTTTCCCCTCCCTCCCTCCCCCCTCCCCATGGCAAGCAGTCCTATACATGTTAAATAGGTTACAGTAGATCTTGAATACAATATATGTGTGCAGAACCGAACAGTTCTCTTGTTGCACAGGGAGAATTGGATTCAGAAGGTAAAAATAACCCGGGAAGAAGAACAAAAATGCAGACAGTTTACATTCATTTCCCAGTGTTCCTTCTCTGGGTGTAGCTGATTCTGTCTATCCTTGATCAATTGAAACTGAGCTATATCTTCTCTTTGTCGAAGAAATCCACTTCCATCAGAATACATCCTCATACAGTATTGTCGTTGACATGTATAATGATCTCCTGGTTCTGCTCATTTCACTAAGCATCAGTTCATGTAAGTCTTGACATTGGCATTTCTTTAGAGTGTTTCTCCTGTTTAGCTTCACAAATTCAAGCAAATTAATGGGCAATATCTTAGGGGGACAGGGGCATTGTTTTTTTTTTTTTGTGTAGGAGATCACCTACTACAGTTTTCAACACATAGTATACTGTCACCAAATGTGAGTTGGATGAAAGAAAAAGAAAGAAAGAAGGAAGAAAAGAAAGAAAGAAGGAAGGAGGGAAGGAAAGAAAGGAAGAAAGAAGGAAGGAAGGAAAGAAGGAAGGAAAAAAGGAAGGAAGGAAGGAAGGAAAGAAGGAAGAAAAGAAAGAAGGAAGGAAAGAAGGAAGGAAGGAAGGGAGGAAGAAAAGAAGGAAGTGATGCGGGAAAGATTCCAATCTTTGATTCCCAACTCTCCCCCACCCCCTCCAGCTAATGTAAATTACCCTTTGACTCACAAATCCTGGTCCCTTTGAATTCCAGTGGAAGGTCCGGACCTGTCCCAGCCCCACCCGGATCTGAGCCAACTTTGGGGCTACACCCAAAAGCCCCTCAAGCTAAGACTCCGACTTAAAAGGACCACACTGGGAACCCCTCTTTGCAGAGATTCCAAACATGGTCGCCATGTGAGGACCCTCTGTCCACTGGACCCTCTGTTCAGTGCCCTCCTTATCTCTACCTTCACCTATCTCCTACTTCTAAACTCAGTAATAAACCTCTTTTATTAATCTAACTCTCTGGGCCAATAAATGCTTTTATTGGGAATTCCGCGCCGCTTCTAGACCTCAAATACCGCCGTATCCTTGCGCCGAATCCAAGGGGGTTGCAGGGGAACTGTTTGACTCCCTGTACCCCAAACCCGCCACTAGACCTTAACTAAACCCTAATTGCATTTAGGTACCTCAAATGTAGACCTCAACATGTGGTCTACACCTCAACAGAAGGAAGGAAGGAAAGAAGGAAGGAAGGAAGGAAGGGAGAGATATGCATATGTATTTGTTCATAAGAACAGTTCCCAAGGCAGGTAGAAAGCAGTTTGTTAAAGTGAAAGCCTCTAGCAAGGAATTTGAAAACAATCAGCAAGGAGATTCTCTGGGATTTCAGGAGCTTCCTCAACATTCTAAAACCGCCTGTTTATTCTTTTTACCCAAAGGGCCCATAATTGAGTCCCAGGTCAATCCACCTGGGTACAAAGTTAACTTAAAATGCCCCACACCTACACCACAGCCACCTTCCTCTCTGTGATGTGATCTCTGCAGGTCCCGAGTGCTATGTTAGCTGTTGTTATGACATAATAGTTTCTGCTGGACAAATCTTGTGCATCTATGGGATACTGCTCAAACTTGGAGCCCTCATGGACATTACACTCTTACCTCCTCTGACATCATTGCGCCTGATGCGCTGGGTGTGTAGCCTTTGCAAGAGGCTGCTGTGCTATAGTTTCCACCAGGGAGAGCTCTCTTTGATACTGGTCCACTGGACAGATCAGCCAGATACAACTTTCTCCTACTTCTAGCTTCTGATTTAGCTGAAATCCTGATGGAGACAATTTTCCCTTTGAAAGTTTCTGATGCTAAGGTGATAGACCCATATCACCACTACGCCTTCCCCCAAATACCCCATTTCACTGTAAGACATGTATGTTTTGCTACCTATCATTTAATAATAATGTAAATGATAAATACAAAAAATGATAAATAAGACTAAATGAAAAAATTCTAAAAGTTATAATAGTATTTCATGATGCAAAGATGGTATATTTAAATCCAAATATGGGTCCCATATGGTTAATCCTCTTAGGGAAAAAAAAAAAACTACTTGTGTGCCTAGATCTTGCAGGGTCTCAGATAGCTCACTAATAAGGCACTATATTTCCTATTTGAGTTTTATAGACCAAAACAAAAGTAGAAGTATTTTCCAGTTTATTTTTGTCTCTTTACTATCTATGACAGGCTAGAAACTTTAGATTTTGTGTCTAGACTAGAGCTCAGAGGAACAGTTAGCAGAACTCTGAAAGCTGAAATATCCGTGGTTTTCTTCCAAGCAGTCATTGTTTCTGGTTCATTGACCAAAAAAATAAAAAAAGGAGGCAGACAACTGAAGCCTTCTTTTATTTAGCCAGACACATCTGGGGAATCACTTTTCTCTAAAAAGAGAACCAGAAACTTCCTCATGCAGGAGTGCAAAAGATGGCCCTTTTATGTTGGGCAGGGGGGCTTTCTCCTCCATGAAGTGTCATAGGATGATAGGCTTAGAGTTGGAAGGAATATTAGCAGCTGCATAGTCCATCCTGTCCATTTTACAAATGAGGAAACTGAGGCCTAAGAGAGTTAAAGTACTTGTTGCAGGTCACATGGGCAATAAATATCAAAGGTCCTTTGAGTCAGAATCAGTGTGTTTTTCTTGTTTTATAATACTGTGTGGGTAAGGGGGAGGGGGAGGCAAGGGAGGAAGGGAGAGACCCACAGAGGGAGGAGGGAGAGAAAGAGACGGACAGAGAGACAGAGAGAAACAGAGAGACAGAAAGACAGAGACAAGAGAGACACACAGACAGAAAGAGACAGAGAGACAGAGAGAAGGAAGAAGGGAGGGAGGGAGGAGAGGAAAGAGAGAGGGAGAGAAGAAGAAGAGGAGGAGACAGAAACAGAGACAGAGACAATCGAAACACACAGAAAAGAGGGGAAGGGAAGGAGGAGGCAGAAAACTAGAGGAGAAAGGGGGAAGGAGAAAGGGAAGAGATAAAGAATGATGAGGGATGGGAAGGAGAGAGGGAAACAAGAGAATGAGAGTGAAGGAGGGGTGGAGGTGAAAGGAGCAAAGAAAGGGACAAAAAGAGGGAGAACTAGAGAGAGAGGACAGGTCTTAAAATGACAAGGAACCCTAAATTCTGTTTAATATCGCTTCATAAAAGTGAGCCCTATAGTTGGAGAGGAATTAATATGAATTTATGCTAAAGAGAATAGCTTAAAGAAAATATGTGGAATAAGGCATTCATTCCATCGAGGTGGGAGTGGGACTGGGGGTTCTGATCAGTGAGGATGAATGTATTTACTGATGCTCTTTGCCTTATAATAGATTTAACAATAGGTTTGAGAGCACCCAAGTGCTTGATCTTGGCTTTTGCCTGTCATATAGCATCTTTGTGGTCAAGTTTTTTAGAAGAGAGTGCTTTTTTCTCTGAAGAATTCTATTTTAGAAAAGGGCAGAGAATTACTCAGTTCTCTCCACACTTTGACACTTTTTAATTGCCAATTCCTCTTTTTTGGAGGGGAGGTCATGAAGGGATGTTGGTAGGAATTGGGTAAAAATGTTGACTCCTTTAAACTGTAGCTGAGTGTGGAATGATAGATAATGTACCAGACCGATTCCTGGGTTCAAATCCTCTGCCTGACACTTACTAGCTATGAGATTGGGCAAATCAGTGAAGTTCTCTGATCCTCAGTTTCCTCAGTATTGTGACACCTCAGTGTAATAATGTAAGCAAAGTACCTTGTATACTTTAGAGGGCTATATCAATTTCATTTATTATTCATACTTCATAGGGTTGCTGTGAGTCAGCAATGGTAATACTTTATATAAATTGCTTTGCAAACTTTTAATATATCTTTCAGTAGATATATGTCACCTATCATTTTTATATTTCCAGTGTCTAGGAGCGTCTCATAACTGTCAGGCCATATTCCCAGAAGATGACCTATTCAGGTTCAAGGTGTACTCTGCTTCTGAAGTCCTAAAACTATAGTTCATGAACCTCTACCAATATATTTACCTTTAATAGTTCTCTGGAGGACATAATTGGATCAAAGCCAAAGGCATTTAATGAAATTTCACGTAACATGTTTCACCATAAAACTGGGGCATATTCCAGCAATACTGTGCTATGACCAACTATGAATGACTTAGCTCATCTCAGAAATTATTCAAGACCATTCCAAAGGACTTATGATGCAAAATTCACCTCTAGAGAAAGAACTGATAGAGACTGAATGCAGATCCAAGCATAATGTTTCTACCTCCTTTTTTAAAAACGATTCTTTTCTTTTGGCCTGTTTCTTTTTTCGCAATATGACTAATATGGAAATATGTTTTACCTGAATGCATCTATATAAGCTATATCAACTAGCTTACTATTTACAGAAAGAATGGTGGAGGAGGGAGATAATTTCTAACTCAGAATTAAAAAGAACATCAACAATTGGGACATATTCTCACACAAATACATGTAGAGTCATTAGGAAGAGGAGAAACACATAGAAAACATGAGTGGAGAGTTTAAAAATCACATGAGAACAGAACACCCACATGGAAGTGTATCTAAGAAAAAAAAAAAAAAAACAGGGAAAGGCAGTTCAATGGTGCAGGGCTACTGATATCTTTTATTTCCCCCTGAGGCAATTGGGGTTAAATGACTTGCCCAGGGTCACAGCCAGGAGGTGTTAAGTGTCTGAGATCAAATTTGAACTCAGGTCCTCCTGACTTCAGGGCTGGGGCTCTATCCACTGCCCCACCTAACTGCCCTCCTCCCACAACCCCCATATCTTTGAATTGTTCCAACCAACATAGCACTGATTTCATTTTCTTTGTTAGATACCATTTCTTGCTGCTGGACCACACTAGCTTAGGTGCTTCCTTATTTTGCTTTGCTTGAGTCTCTGAATTAGCATTTATTGTTCCCAGCTATTTTCTCAGCTGAAATCCTTAGTTAGGGCATTGTTGTGCTCCTTTAGGAAAAATAAAATCACTAAATTTGATCTTATGATCAGCAGAAGTTTTCTTATTTTGTATCTCCAGAATCTGGACTTCACAACTCCTGAACAAAAGATTCTCAGTCCTAAGCACCAGCTATTGAATATTATTAGATTTAGGTCTTTTTTTTTTCATTGATCCTTCTTGTACAGGGTCCTACATCAGAGATTTTACTCTAGCTTATGCTAATTGTTCAATACTCCAAGTCTCTCCTTCCTTTTCTCTCTCCCTCCCTCCCTCCTTCCCCTTCTTTCTTCATCCTCTCTCTCTCTCTTTTAATGTTCACTTTTAATTTATGGATATTTTTATATATGCCGGGATACAATGAGGTTTTTCTACTGGCCAAAATATAACAAGAGGGTATTGTTACTGAATGATAGGCATAATAAAAAATGCAGACTGGGTAGTTGGAAAATAATGACCTTGTCTCCTTAGTTTACCTGTTGTTCTGGCTTGTTCTGGCTCAGATTCATTTTTATGTTAAACTAGAGAGGCCCTTGGGAATATCTAACCCTGAGTGGGCTAGTTGTCTGGAGCAAAAGGTTTTGATCCCTGTGTAGGAATAGAGGTTAAAAAAGACTTATTTTTAGTCTAAGAATATTCTTGGCTTTTGTAGATGGGCATGGTGATTTTGATTATCAGTCTGTCTTGAGAAGGGAGAGATTCTACCCACTTTAGCCTATGGTGCTGGAACTGAGAAGACCAAGAGATGACTTTAAAGAAATGAAGCACAAAGGCTGTTGTTAGTAGGGAGTATCCTGTCCTGTCCCATATATTATTTACCCAGCAGTCATCATGAAATCATATGAGACCAGAGGAGTAATGCTTAGTAGTCACTACAAGATCAATTAAGACTAAAAGAATACTGCTGGACCTGGAGTGAAGAAATCTGAGTTCATGTCATGTCTCAGATACTTATTACTTGTGTAAGCCTGAATAAGTTACCTAATCATTCTCAGGCTTAGTTTCTCCATCTGTAAAAGGAGTATAATAATAGATCCTATCTGATAAGTTTTCATAAGGAGCAAATGAATTAATATAGTCCTATAAATATTAGCTATTGTTATTTGGCACTTTTGGCACCTTATCATGCTATATAAATTCTAATTATCATTATTTTAATGATTATTTAATTATCATAACCTAGGTTGTACAAATAGATAATAAGTCAAGAGTCTAATTGAAATCCTCTGGATTTCAGATCAAGAACTCCTTCCAATGTACCTAATTATTTTGTATTAAGCCTCAATCTGCCTCTTTATGATTTGTACCATTCAAAATTTCAAAATAACCAAGAAGCTGGCGAGAACCACTGAATTTGAAATATCCAAATACAATTTCCATATTCAAGTACCACATATATTTGTATCATTATATCATTTGTACCATTGTTCATTTCTTCTTAATTACTTAAAAGTTCCTTTATAATCAGCTCTGAATCTACAGAATTAAATTCTACAGCAATAACTATTCCTCTTGTAAGATGTCACAGATACATAATGTTTCACAATATGATCCAGTGACTTTTCAAACAAATAATTCTGAACACCATTACTGGTATGACTTGGGCAATGGATGAGTGGTTATGTAATTAGGAGACGAAACAAGATAGCATCATGTGAAAGAAAAAAGCTCAATAATCAATGCTTTGAGTGCTTTGCTCAGTATTGCCTTGCTAATCCTTTATCAGCTATAATCACTAGAAGAAGAAATAACTGTGTTACTTATAGTAAAAACACAGCCACAGGTAAAAACAACAACAACAAACCGACCACTACCTCTGTATGATGACATTATATAATGTCCCCAGAAAATTCCTGTGTTAGTAAATCTTAGAAGTGTAACTAAGTCATTATGAAGTGTGTATCTTAAGTAAGTGGCCATATTAATCTTATTTACACATTAATTTTATATTAAAATATCAAAGTAAGAAAGTCCTGTAAAGGGCTGATTGAGATATCAAAGGATTAAGTGAGACATCATGAAAAGTACAAAATCAGGATGTCATAGAGTTAGGGTATAATGATCTGCAAAATGAATCTTATATGGATCATCTTCTAGAGGATTTTGTTGTACCATACATGAATTAAGAGACCTATAAGTTACTGTGAATTTTGTATCTCAGGGTCTCAGATTGTATGGGGCAGACTGTAAATCCCACCTTTATATCTCTTAATAATTTAAATTTAAAAATAAATTAAATATTTTTCTTTGCCCAGAGAGACTTTTCAGTTTCTTTTTCACACATGGAAACTTAGAGAGAAATTAGTATTAAGGAGAAGACACTGTGATAAACAGTGTCAAAGGCTGCAGAGAAGTCAAGGAGAATGAGGATTGATAAAAGGCCATTAGATTAGGCTATTAAGACACCATTAATACCTTTGGAGAAAGCAGTTTTGGTTAAATAATGAGGTAAAAAGCTAGACTATATAGAGTAAAAGGCAGAATAAGAAGACCAATTGTAGATGGCTTTTTCATAGAGGTTTACCCAGAAAAGGGAGGAAAGCTATGGAAAGATTGGTGGGGATGAATAAACCAAATGAGAGGTACTTAAGAATGGGGGGAGACATAAGCAAGTTTGTAAGTAACAGAGAAGCAGTCAGAAGTAGGCTGATATTAAAGATAAGTGAGAGTAGGGACGATGACAGTGGCAATCTGTTTAAAAAGACTGGGTTAAATGAGATCACTTGAGGGATTTACCTTAAACAGAAGAAGAGTCATCTCGTCATCATGTGATGTAGGGTTGAAGGAGGAGAAAATATCCAAAGCATCAGGATAATATGAAATGAAGAGGGGAGAAGAGGCAACTCTTATTATATGTTCCTCTTACTTCATTCCTCAGCACAACAGAGTGAAGGCAGTGGAATATTAGGAGTAATATAAGGCTGAGGCTTGGCAGGGCAAGCCTGGAGACAAGATAAGGGAATGAGGAACCTCAAGAGAAAAGGACAATGTAGAGTTGAATTAATTTACTAAAGGGTCAAGATGGGGGAGGGAGAAGAATATAATCAGTCCGGGGGTGATAGTCTGTGGGAAAAACTGAAGGTCAAGGGATAGGAAGTTATGATGTGAACAAAGAATAGGTTAGAGATAGCAAGGGAGAAGGAGAGCAAATATGATTGCATATTGTAATCACATAAGGGAATTTCAGAATTCCTGAATGATGGAGGTACTTTAGTTATGGGTGATAACAAGATCAAAGGAGCAGTAATCTCTGCTTCATGTAGTTAAGGTGGGGTGAAGAAGTGGGTTTTGGAAAATCCATAAATTTATGAATTGGAAGGTTAAAGTGTTTGAGGGAGTATTAATATGTATGTTGAAGTTCCCTAATATGAAGATAGGAATTGAGAGAGAGAGAAAGACTGTGATTCAATCACTGAACTCATTAAGAAAAAGAGAGGAGTGTCTTGGAGGTCAGTAGAATACAGCTAATAAAATTTTGATTGGATGATATATAAGGATTGAGTGAACCTCAGAGGAAGAGAGATAACTGAGTTATTGAAGGAAAAAGAGGGAGGTCCTAGAAATGGCGATGGAGAGCAAGAATAATTCCAACTTCACTACTTTGATTACAGATTTGAGGAAAAAGTTTTTTGAAGGAGTGACTAGTGATGGAAAGAGAGGTCACAGAGATTGTGTCATCAAGAGGGAACCAGATTAAGATAATGAGGTTATTAAAAGAAACATAGCTTCTAAGAAAAAAAAGGTGATGTTCCTTCTGTTCTCTGCTTTAGTCAGATGAATACTAGAACACTGTGTTCAGTACTGGGCACTAGAGTTTAGGAAGGATAGTGATAAGCTGGACACTATCCAGAGGAGGGCAATCATGGTAGAGAAAAGCCTTGAGTCCATGACCTATGAGGAACTGGTGATGTTGATCCTGGGGGGAAAAAAAAGACTCATGGGGGATGTGCTCGCTGTCTTCAATTATTAAGAGAACTTATCATATGAAGAAGGGTCAAGATTTCATAATAAATAATAATAATGATGATAGCTAGGATTTATTGTATGCTAGGTATTCTATAAGTATTTTCTTGCTTTGTCCTTACACTAATCTTGGGAAGTGGGTGCTATTAATATTCTATTAATATTCTAATAATTAATATTAATAGTGGGAGCTATTAATATTCTCATTTTACAGTTGATGAAACAGATAAACAAAGGTTAGATGAAGTCATCGAACTTAAGGTCACATGTCTAATAAGAGTCTGAAGGGAGATTTGAGTCCTTTGTTCTACTTGCCACTAGAAGGCAGAAATGAGTAAGGAGAAATCAACTGACCCTGATGTCAAGATGAATTGGACAGCCATTAAAGTTATCCCAAAGTAGAATGGGATTCTTCAAAAGTGGTGGCTACCCTTTCATTGCAATTCACAAGCACCAACTGGATGACCACTTGTTGGTCATCTGGCATCTTTGATTCTTTTGGGGACATGGATTGGATTGGATACTCATTGAACTCCCTTCCACCTTAAATTCTTGTAATGAATTATAGACAAAATAATAGTTGTATTAATTTAGTGATTACTCAGTGCCGACAAAAGGCACATAAAATATGTATTATGCGACCACTGGTTTTTTTCCAATTCCCTGCTTTTTCTATTTTTAATTTTAACATAGGGAGGTTGGAATTAACTTTAGTGATAAAGGAGTACAGGAAAGAATTCAAATATACCCTCAGCCCTGGACCCAGGAGGCCTAAGTATTTGAAGATTCCTTTAGAATAAATCTTAAAAAAAAATAAAAGTTTCCTACTGCTCTTGTGCAGTGACATAATCCTAAGCCTTTGCAACTATAGCACTACACAGAGTCTGGTGTGCTAGTCCTTGAATCTGCCAAAGTATGTGCTTTACAGTTTCCGTGGTTTCAAGTTATGACTACAAAAATAAATGATTGCTGTTTTTAAATCAGAAAAAAGCATTCACATTTTCTTCTTCCATCTGCTGTTCTCTCTTCCTCCTCTCTTTCTTTTTTCCCTATCTTTCCCTTTTCCCCCTCCCTTTCTCCTTTCTGTCTCTCCTTTTTTGCTTTGTCTCCCTCTCCTCTCCTATCTTCTCCTCTCCTTTTCTCTCTCCTCTTCTTCCCTTTTTCTCCTCTCCTCCCCTCTTCTTCTCTTTTCTCCTTTCTCCCTCCCTTCCTCCCTCCCTTCACCCTCTTCTCTCTCTCTCCTTTCTCTCAACATAGAAATGTTTCTACAGGAAATGTAGAGCACTGAAGCTACTAAGGTCAAAACCTTAGGGGTATCATTAGATTCAAGAATCATTTGTCTGTTAGAAAGAAAAGTTGTTACTTCACTCTATGATATTGTTCCCCCAAAAGAAAGATCCTTCTTGCAGAGTTTTTGAAATGTCAGCTTACAATACTTCCAAAGAGGGGCTTTCATTTATAGGTCTCATGGTCTCAAAGCCATGCTTTGACCACTCATGGTCCTTTCAGTGCCAGCCTAAGCTTTCCTGCTTGCTTGGTTAACTGGTTTGCACGCATAAAACCTTTTGAGCAGGCTTATTAAGGAGCTCAAGTCTCTGCTTTGCACCCTTTTATACCTTCTCTTTCAATGTGCCCCATAGTAAACCCTGTAGATCTCTTATATCTGACATTCATAGAGACACTGTATTTCTGTGGGAGCTGCTCCTTAGCTAACACAGACAACTACTGCTAGGCCAGGTGGTTAGGGGGTACTTGCCCCTCTTTCTTTTCCCTTAGATGTCCCTATAAGTAAAATGCAGAGTCTCATTGATTGATAGACCTTGATTTTTGACCCATCCAGGAGAGTCAGAAATGATACATCAGCATGGGTAATCACAGGATGGGCAAAGCAAGGGTCATTTCCACTGACTAAGTGGTCATAAGATGGTTCCCTCTCATGTTGGGCAAGAGAATAGTCCAGAGATACAAAAATAACTTGGAAAGATTTTCCATATCATGGCAAGACATCCTAACCACACTGAGTTTGGTCATCAGCATTCTTGTGGTTAAACAAGTGAACTTTATAAAAACCAGTCTGCTTTATAGCAGGTTAGTGAACAGTAAGTTTATTATTTGTAGTTTAAAATTTGAGATCCAATATAAGAAAGAATCTATTGAATCATATCTAATTATTCCTATATCTAAGATATATAAAATATGTATTAATATATGTAATTCTTATACTTGTGTTAGTTTTTAGACTGACTAAATGTATATTGTTAAATGAGTATATCACTAATAATTGTTAACAATCACAGTGAACTGATTAATACTGACGAATAAAATTGGGGTCCAATAAATCATTTCTTCTCAAAGAGCATTTGACAAAGTTGTCAATCCCTGCTTCCCATACTATCTCTTCAGCTCTACCCAGGACCCAGGATCTCTGAACCTCTCAAACCAATTAGCTGGTTTCTTAAACTGGATTTGTTCATCTTGGGAATCAATGATGAATTCATCCAAGATTGGGAGAGAACAAACTCAGAAAAAAATAGCCCTAAACCCACTCTGGTATGATCAATAGAGTCTAACCTTCCCTTGTCTTTACTTATCTATCATACATATTGTTAGTCCTGATAGCATCACTATAGATATCATTATTGTTATGTGATAAAATTTATGAAATTAAGATTTGCTACCTTAAAATTTTAAAAGAGGAAACCAATTTAATTCATCTAACATTTTATTAAGTGCTACTATGTGCCAGGTACTATTATAGGTGGTAGGAAAAAAAATCTGAATGGTAACCATTCTCAAAGAGCTTACATTTTATTGGGTATGTAGAACATGAGCAGAAACCCAAGGTCTGAAGGAGCAAAAGCAGAGACATTGAAATATCATGGAGAAGATCTTCAGACACAAAGTAGGCATTGCCCAGTCTAGATTGAGTCTGAAACTTGACTAGCTTCTTTGCATACAAGATGAACTTGTCTTCAGGGCATTTGTTTCCAATTACTTGACTCAATTCATACCTTTATCCATATTGTCCCTAGATACTCCACTTCCAAAGGAATAAGGAATAAGGGAAATCGAACTATTTGGATTGGGACCAATCACTGTAAGGCATTTTGGGTTTCCATATGGGGGTTTCTTGGGAAAGATACTAAAATGGTAAACCACTGCCTTCTCCAGCTTATTTTACAGACGAGAAAACTGAGTTGTGATTTACCCTGGTTATACAGCTAGTAAGAGTCTGAAGCTGAATTTGAACTTAGGTGTTCCTGACTGTAGGATACATGCTTAGCAAACAGGAGAGATGTTAATCCTTTCCCATTTCCTGTCTGGAGATAAAAACAAAAAACAAAAAAAAAACAAGAGTAGAAGCTTTCCCCATCCTAAGTTAAGAGTTATTCTACTTGAAAGAATACTGTAGCTTTCTGGGTTAAAAAGGACACACTAGTTAAACAGAGCACAGAACTATCTGACCATGCTTATGGCTAAAGATGGAAGAAGGCCTCAGATACCCATTCCAAACAGAGGCAAGATCCTGAAAAGATAATGGTGATTTCTAGTGAAATGTCTTTTAACTATTGCAAAATAACAAACTAAACACAACACACTTCAAAACAAAACTCTTGAATCTTTCCAAATGTTGGCATATATAAATAAAAGAAGAAATGGAAATGATCATGAGACATTTTATAAGCTCATCTGCAAATATTGTTCTTGGTTGTTATAGTAAACAATCACCTTTTTCTCACTAAATAAGTAATAGTTCTTTAAGAGTTGTATTAAACTTGATCTGGAAATATTTGGAGGCCTATTTTCCCTTGTAGACAATGCATTTTAGAAGTATGGGGTAGAATAATCAAAGAAATTTCTAAGAATAGAAAAGGCATTTAAAAATGTTAAGGAAAAGGGAAGAGAAAGGTTAGGAAGGACATAATATATTTTAAGTATTTGCATATGAAAGACTTCTGCCTAATGCTGAAGGGTAAAACTAAGAAATGTGAGTAGAATCAACAATCCATAAGCATTTATTAATCACTTAATAAATTACCTGCCTACAGCTAAAATCTGGGAATATAAGTAGGAAGTAGAAAGACAGTCTCAGCCCTCAAAGTAGTTTATATTTTAACTGAGAAAGACTGCTCTTTTGGAAGCAAAAAGGGGGAAGTGGGATGGGGCTGATGGAAAAAGATGCTCAATGCTTGGGACATGGTTGAGAAAGTCCTGAATGCAGCCAGAGAAGAATCAGATGTGGCTTGCATGATGAGGCTCTAGGAGGAGCCATCTCTTCAGAGAGAAAGAGTTCAGCATTCAGAAAAAGAACTGATAAATAGAAATATGTATAGAATGATTATGTGTGTGTGTGTGTGTGTGTGTGTGTGTGTCTAATGGTAACCATCTCTAGAGAGAGGGGTAGAGGGAGGAAGGGAAAAAAATCACATAATTTTGTTGTGTATTGAAAGGAATAGCAAGTTGTGCACAGATTTGCAGTTTCATGTCCAATTATCTTTTTTTATTGTATTATGTTACGGAAATGCTTGTTTTATTCCATAAATTAAAAAATAATAATAATATAAGGAAAACCCTCAGAAGAGGAGTGTGTTTTCAAAGTGTAATTTCCAAGGCTGGAATGATGCTTGGGGATGAACAGCTAGGGAATGATAGGAGAAAGCTGGAGTGCAACATGGAGAATGGAAAAGCTAAAGCTGACAGACTCATTTTCTTTGTTATAGCTGATTCTGTTTCTCTGATGGATTGAGCAAAAAGTGCTCCCTTAGACTCTCTTTATAGAGGCTATAAATCCCAGCCATCTCTTCATTTGCCACGGGCTCTGCTGGGTCTTGAGTTCATTATGATCTCATCACCTCCCTATCCTTCCCCCTGTACCAGGTACCTCTTATCCCTTCTCTTTTCCCACTTCCCTTTGCATATTGTCTTCCTCCTGTTAGATTTTAAGGACAAACAACAACAATAACAATAGCAACAACAAGATGAAGTAGAGTATATCCCCAGCACTGGGGCAACTAGGTAGATGCAGTGGATAGAGTGCTAGATCTGGAGTCAGGAAGATCTGAATTCAAATTGAGCCCCAGACACTTAACTGTGTGATCCTAGGCAAGTTACTTAACTAAATTTGCCTCAGTTTCCTCATCTGTAAAATGAGCTTGGTAAGGAAATGGCCAATGACTCAAGTATCTTTGCTAAGAAAACTCCAAAATTTATTTTTTTGAAGAGTTGGACACAACTGGACAACAACAGATCCCCACCCTTAGTTCAATGCCTGACACTTGATACATATTTATTACAATTGTATCATTATATTATCAAAACAAGGAAATTGAGGTTTGGAAAGGTAGTATTACTTCCCATCTAAAGATCTTCCATTTCTACTTTCCTCATAAGATATTTTCCCTAGTCTAGATCAGTTTCTTTCAGAAAATGTTACCACTTGTGAAACAAACTTTTCTCTCCTCACTCGCCCAACACAAGCTCAGGCTGAGAAGGCAAAAAACCGAAACCAAAACAATTATGCATAGACATGCTTATCAACTGCATTAGTTGTGTTTCAAGAAAAATTTAAAAAAAGAAAATTTGTTTCCACCTGTACTCTGAATCCAACTAGTTCTCTTTTTTGAAGTTGGATTGCATGACTCATCATGAGCCCTTTAGAACTGTGATTGATCATTGTGCAGATCATAGTTCCTATGTCTTTCACAGTTGGTAATCTTTACAATGTTGCTATTACTATATAAATTGTTCTCATACAAGTCTTCTCAGGTTTTTCTAAAACTATGCCCTTAAATATTTATTTATTTGTGTGTGTGTGTGTGTGTGTGAGAAAGAGAGAGAGAGAGAGAGAGAGAGAGAGAGAAAGAGAGAAAGAGAGACTCACTTTATTGATATATTTGCTTTTTTTGCAATAGTCTGGACCCAAACCAATAATATCTTCTAGGTATCCTGTACACCATTCTTTATTTTCCTTTTTGTTTACCTTTTTGTTTTTGTTTTAAAATTTAATTTAAACTTAAGTACAAAATAAGAAAAGAAAAAAAAAACAGCATTGCCATGTATATAGCAGAATAAAAGAGAAGATTCAGAATAAAGCAATAAGTGTCAATTTCAAGAAAACCTAAGTAATAAATACTGCACATTGTTTTCAGAAATGTCCATCTTTTCTTTATGTCCTTGTTGGTTTTCTTTTTTCCTCTATTGTGTGTGCACTTTTTACTTTATTTCTTTTCTCTCTTTTTCACCCCACTCAAAGAAGGCTACAATTAAATGCAGATGTGTATTGTCTTTTGGGAAGGGCATGTAGAGACTACTAGCAATATCTAGGTCAAAGGATATGTATGGTTTAATATGTTTTTTTTTATAGCATAGTTTTAAATTTCTTTCTAGAATAGTTGGACCAATTCACAGCTCTACTAAGAATACATTAGTGTATCCATTTTCTCACACCCTCTGGTATTGTATTTTTCTTTTTAATAATTTCTGTCAATTTGTAAGGCGTGAGGTGCTAACTCAGAGTCATTTTATCTTGCATTTCAGTACTTATTAGTGACAGCATTTTCCTATGATTATTGATAGCTGGGATTTTTTTCTTTTGAAAACTGCCTATTCAAATCCTGTGAGCATTTATCAATTGGGAAATACTTCTTATTTTAGTTCCCTATATATCTGAAGAATGAAATCTTTATCAGAGAAACTTGCCACAAAAATTCTACCCTCTCCTGCTTCCTGCTTTTCTTTCATTTTGAGCTGCATTGGTTTTATTTGTACAAACCTTTTTTAATTTCATGTCATCAAAATTATCTATTTTACTCTTTATCATTAATTTCCTAATATAGTTTCTCCCAATTAAACTCTTCCTTGTAAAAAAGAAAAATACATTGATAAGTTCAATTGATAGGGCAACTACATCTGACATCCTATGCAACATTTTGCATTGTCAGTCCCCTACTTTTTCACAGAGAAGATAGAAGTGTGTTTCATATAATTTTCTGAGTCAAGATTATGGACCTTTATTGTTTTATATATTTTTTGTTGTAACATATCAACAATATTTTTGGTCTGATCCTATCAAGGTGGGCACTTCCCAGTGTAGAAATTCTCTCAAATGGAATAGATAATAACTTGTCTGCAAGTTTTAGCCTTAGAGAGTTTTTTGGGGGATACTGAGAAATTAAATGATTTGTAGTGTTGCATTGGCTCTGAAGTCAGGAGTACCTGAATTTATATATGGCTTTAGATATTTGCTAGCTGTGTGACTCTGGTCAAGTCATTTAACCGTGGTTGCCTCAGTTCTTCATCAATAAAATTAACCAAAGGAGGAAATTGCAAACCACTCCAGTATCTTTGCCAAGAAAACTCCAAATGGGGTCACCGAGAGTCAGACATGACGAAATGTTCAACAAAAGAAAACCAGTATTTCACCAGCAGGCCTGAAAACATGTCTTTCTGACTACAAAGCCTACTTGCAATTTGCCATACTATGCTGCCTCTTGCCAACAATAATGTAACTAGATTAACGTATTATTAATGATCATACATGATGTCATATGTTCATTCTTGACCAAGAAGAAGCAAAATTTAAGGCCATGTGATTAATTTCTCCTAATCTCCAGTGTTTTTTTTTTTCCACATTAACTGAATGCACATATTAGATACAATAGACATGGGCATATGTTTTTCATTTATCCCATTAATTTCCATCATAAACCAAAGTTACTAGTGCCTGGCCATGCAAATTGTCTCTTAAGTTTTGATAGTGCTCAAGAAGTCACCAGAAACACTGTAGAGTCCTCAACCTTTTGACATGTATAATAAATATTTGTTTTTGTTCTTATTCTGTTTTATGTAATAGACTTGGCTATGATTTGGTGGAAATATAGCAGTAACAATGAATATGAGCGCAAAGTGTTGGGAAGTTGCCTTGAATTTCTTGGAAGAAAGTTCATTATGAAAATTAGATTGTAAGCAGCCATTGTCCCCATTTTCAGTTATTTATAATTGTCTGAAAAATTATCAGGCTCATATTTGGTGTATCATATCATTTTTTCCAGAGTATTGTTTCTTTCTTTCTTTTTTTTCTTTCTTTTTTTGGAGCATAGGAGAAAAATGTTTACTTGATTTTGAGTTCCCTGGGTGTGGAAAGAAGACTCTTTTTTCCATTTTAAAAATAATTGAGGTTTTGTCCCTCATGCTCTTATTCTTTCTTGTACTTAGATGCCATAAAAAGAACTAAGCATTAAGAACTGAAAATCTCTGGGTACTTAGTTTTTGCCCAAGGAAATATTTTCTGGGTCATTACTAAGAGTAATGATGTTCTAAGAGAGAGGAAACCATTTTCCTCCACTGGCATAATACAATTTCACATGACTGGTGTTGCAAAAAATCTAGTGACTATGGAGTTTCATAGACATACTACCTAAATATTCGATTTATCCTCAGTCTTTGCCTTTTTGAGGTGGAAGCTGATTGTATATTCATTTTGGAAGATCTATCTTTCCCTCTTCTCTTTCTGGTTAAGGAAATACCAGACCAAGAAATTAGGTGGAACAAATGTTGTTAAGGCCATGGAAAAATGACAAATATAATCATACCAAAATCACATGATCCTAAGGGTATGTTTCACATTCTAACCAGAGCCTGCTTACATAGAGTCTAACTCGAAAAAGATTGCAGTACAATTGCAAAATCTGGTATCTTTAGAACTTCATTTATTCATGAATTCAATAATTCTATAAATATGTCCCAGAATTACAGAATTGTAGAGTATAGATCTAAGCAGAACATCAATGATCATGTAATCCAATCTTTACTTACACAAGGGGCATAAAATATGTGATAAGAATTTTTTAAAGTTGAAAAGAAAAACTTTTCCAGTCTCTTCTTGAAAACCTCTAATGTTTAGATAACCCTCATTTAAGGAAGTTTTTTTTTTTCTTGATATTAAGCCTAAATCTGCCTCTTTGCAGTATTGTCCATTGCTTTTGGTTCTGCTCTGTGGGGCCAAATAGAGCAAAGCTTATACATTTTTAATATATTGGTTCTTCAAATAATTAGTGCTATCATATGCCCCCTTAATTTTCTTTTCTCCATTATCAATCTTTCATTTCTAATCTGACATGAATTTAAGAATCTTGGTTATCCTTTCCTTTGAACACTCTCTGGATAATCAATGTTCATTCTAATTTCTGGTGCCCCAAATTGAACACAATATTAAACTTGTGATAATTAATTAGGAGAACATTTGTTGGTAATATATAAAAAGACTGATATTTTTTGTGGGTCCATGTTATATTTTTCTATCTTACTGAAATTATTGTTTTAGATTTAATTTACTTTTAAATTGTTTTGTTTAATTAATTTCTTGGGCTCTTTAAGGAAATCATCAAATCTGTTGTAAAAAACATTATTTTAATTTTCTCTTTGCTTTTGATATGGAATACCTTCTACAGAAATATAGTGGTGGTTTTGGGGTCTCCTGACTGTGGGGCTTCTGTTCTGGCAATCTATCTGATTCCAATGTCCTCTGCCCCCTTCCCCCAATTTAGGATTGTTATTGTTCTGACAATCTGCCTGATTCTGGAGACCTCTCCTCAATTCTTTGCTGATTGGTAATCTTGTCAGTAATAATCTGGTCAATGAGAACCAGATTCTGGAGGCCACTCCTTCCTTCATATGAGCCATAAAATTAGCATATCTATGATTAAAAGCTGGATAAATGTATTTCCTTGCTTCTGTTTCTCTGCTAAATTCTCTTAGAATTTCAGCCAGCTCTTGTAATGGTATTACTTACAATACTTCAACTTTGCCCTTTAACCAGGAAATGGGTTCAAGCCTGCAAATTCTTTTGAGACACCTTGCAATACCAGTCTGTGACCTCAAACTTTGGGATCCCCCTTCCCAACGTCAACATTTTTGCTTAATCTCACAATTTCTTTTTCTTTTTTATTGCTATTAACATTGATAGAAATATTTCAAATAATAATGATGTCCATGCATATTCTTGCTGTATACTTGATTTTATTGGAAAGCTCTCTAGCATCTCTTCATTATAGAGAATTCTAACTCTTGATTTTTCTTTGATACTATTTATGATGTTAAGGAAAAATTAATTATAGTCTTAAAATTTTTTAGCATAAATATATTTTGTCAAAATATTTTTGTATCTGTGTAATCTATTTTTGTCATTTTTATTATTAACATGGTCTATTTTATTTACATTTTTCCTAATATTGAACCATCTCTTTACTTTTGATATAAATTCAACTTAGTCATAATGTGTAATCCTTTTTATATGGTCCTGGGCCTTTTTTGCTATTTTTTCATTATATATTTTTATATTGATATTCATCTGAGATATTGGTCTGTTGTTTTCTTTCTGTATTATGTCTAACCTGGATTTAGATATTCAGACTATATTTGTCTGTTCAAAGAAGGTTGGTTTAATTCCTTATTTCCTTCTTTTTGCTATTTATAATAATGGAATTAATTGTTCTCTGAATTTTTCACAGAATTTTCTTATAAATTAATCTGTCTTTTTTCTCTTAGGAGTTAATTTTTGACAAATGTTTTAAAATTTTATTTTAAATAAGGCTTTTTCTGAGATTAGGTTAAATTCTTTATTTCTTATTTTAATATGGCTATTTTATATTTTTGTAATTATCCATATCTTTCATTATAGTTTTGTTGACTTATGTAGGAGTACAATCTATTTTATATATGTTAGGCTGGTCCTCAGAGACCATTTTGCTTCTTTGCTCCTTGAAATATAGAAAATTCAGATTTGGAGATATTGAAGTTTTTTTTTTTCTTTTTTTCTTCCTTGTCAGTGGAATTCTTTCTTGAATGGCTGCTGTGTTAATTTTCTAGGAGAAACCGAGTTTTTGTTACCCAATGGTGTCCTACTCTTTATGACTCCATTTGGGATTTTCTTAGCAAAGATACTGAAAAGGTTTGCCATTTCCTTCTCCAGCCCATTTTACAGATGAGGAACTAAGGTAAACAGGATTGCTTAGGGTCACACAGTTGGGTAAATGTTTGAAGCCAGATTTGAACACACATCTTCCTCACTACAGATCTGGTGTTGTATCCACTGCACCACTCAGCTGCTCAAAGTTATTTCTGTTATTTGCTCAAAGTCAAATAGCTAGCAAATTTCAGGGACAAGATTCTCACCTCACTGACTCCAAAGCCAGCATTCTATCCACTGTGTCTTGCTATCTGTCAGTCTGTTCTGACCTGGACAAAGTTTAGATTGATCTTGGTGGGTTTGCTTTATTTCCTCAGAAGTAATGCAGTAGAAGGTTTATTTCATCCCTTAACAGGACTGAGATTTAAGCCTATTTTAGCCAATTAAAAAAATACAATAAAGTTAGATTGGGGCATGTTTGCAGTATTGGGTTACAAGAACAATTACAAGAGCAAACTGTTTTGATTTATGGAAAATAAACAGAAAGCTATTTGAATGAATTTTGCTCACTGCTAACCCCTTCTACTCTGGCTGCTCCTACTGTCTCCTTCTGGTGGCTAAAAAGGATTTGAAGTAACTAAATAAGCTTTAAAAAGAACTAGCAATTAATTTTTATATTTTACCAAAGAGTGCTAGATAGTATAGTGTTTATTGAATGAGGTCAGACGTGACCCTGGACAAATCACTTAACTCTGCCTCAGTTTCCTCATTTGTCAAAAGAATCAGAGAAGGAAATGAATGGCAAATTTCTCCAGTAACTTTGCCAAGAAAACCCCAAATGGGATCATGGAGAGTCAGACATAACTGAACAACAATAACAACAACAAAGAGTCCTGGAATTTACTGTGTTTAGTATTTAGACATGGGATTTTTGCTAAGAAATATGTATCTAGACATTCAATAAACACAATTATGAACATACCATATGTGTTCACTGAGGTCTAGTTGGATTTGATTTAATAGATTCAGAGTTAAAAGGGATATTAGAGAATCTCAATCCCAACCCACTATTTGCAGGGTTAAGGGATTTGTTCAGTCATTTATCTGAGGTAGGATTCACTCACGTCTTCCCTAGTCCAGGTCTAGTGTCCTGTCTGTCTTATCATGCTACCTCTCTTTTTAGGTTAGAATCACAAGGTAAGGTTTTTTTTTAATGTGTAAACATATTTATATAATTCTCACATTAAAAAAGAAAGAAAATGAGTAAAAAAACAAAATGCAAGTGAACAATAACAAAAAGAGTGAGAATGTTTTGTTGTGATACACTCAGTTCCCTCTGAGTCCTTTCTTCAATGACTCTCTTCATCATAGGATCATTGGAACTGGCCTCAATCATCTCATTGTTGGAAAGAACCACATCCATCAGAATTGATCATTATATAGTTTTGATGTCGCCATGTATTCCTGATCCTGCTCATTTCATTCATCATCAGTTCATATAAGTCTCTCCAGGCCTCTTTGAAATCATCTTGCTGGTTGTTTCTTACAGAACAATAATATTCCATAACATTCATATACCACAATTTATTCAACCATTCTCCAATTGATGGGCATCCACTCAGTTTCCACTTTCTTGCCACTACAAAAAGGGCTGCCACAAACATTTTTGAATATGTGGGTCCCTTTCCTTCCTTTAGGATCTCTTTGGGGTATGAGCCCAGTAGTAACACTGCTGGGTCAAAGGGTATGCACAGTTTGATAACTTTTTGGGCATAATTCCAGATTGCTCTCCAGAATGGCTGGATCCATTCACAGTTCCACCAACAATGCATCAGTGTCCCAGTTTTCCCACATCCCTTCCAAAATTCATCATCATTTTTTCCTGTCATCTTAGTCAATCTGAGAGGTGTGTCGTGGTACCTCAGAGTTATCTTAATTTGTGTTTCTTTGATCAAAAGTGATTTAGAGCATATAAGGTAGGATTTCTTAGGTAAGTTATTACCATAACCAAAATGATAATGTGTTCCATTGCATCCAATTCTTTGTGACTCCATTTGGGGTTTTCTTGGCAAAGCTATTGGTTGGAGTGGTTTGCTATTTTCTCCTCCAGCTCATTTTACAGATGTGGAAACTGAGGCAAAGAAGGTTAAGTGGTTTGCTGAGTCACGGTAAATGTCCGAGGCTAGATTTGAACTCAATAAGATGAATCTTCCTGACTTCAGGCTTGGGACCCTGCTTACTACCATAATGATAATAGACAGCATGTATGTTACTTTTTGAAGTTTTCAAGAGAAGAAAGATGGTAGATCTGGAGAAGCAAATGACAAATCACTCAAGAATCTTCACCAAGAAAACCTCAAATAGGTCATGAAGAGTGGGACATGATGAGAAAATACTGAATAATAAAAACAAAGCTTGCAAAGCATATTATATATGCTTTATTTTATTATACTTTTATTATTACTTTATTATTATTATTATTATATCTTATTATATATTGCTTTACTTGCTCCTTACAACAGTCTTTGAGATAATGGCTGTTATTATCCCCATTTTATAGATGAAAAAGTTAAGATTTAGAGAGATAGAGTGTCTATCAAGTAAGTCTCTGGAAGGTAGCTTGAGAGATATGCAGCAAAGAAATACTCTACTGAGATTAGACCTTATGCAGAGCAGTTGTGAGTAGATCACTGGAATATGCCGCCTTTGATGTATTTATATTTTGTCTGGTCATCCAGAGCACATGCTTATTTGACAGTAAAGCAATACGTGAAATAGCACTGGGAAAAGTTGCAATAAAAACTCTCCCCTTCAACCTAACGTACACTTTTCAACAAATATACAAGCTCTCAGGGGGGGAAGAATGAGCATCTGTAAAGATGATGTATGATGAACATACAAGTAGAAAACATTTTGCCAGGGTATCCATGTACCTTCCGGTAAAAAAAAAAAAGTATATTTCTAATCTATGAAGGCAGAAATGCATCAAATGGGCAGTATTCTTTAAAGAAAATATTCTCATGTGTGAAAATATATTGCTTTGTAAACCTTAAAATGTTATACAAGTACTAGTGATGATGAGAAGGATAATGACAATCAGAGGAGTTGAGATCAAGGGCCTGTAAGGTAAGAGATTTAGAAATTCATTAATATGCTTGTGAAAGAGAAAGATTGTGAGCAAGGTGCTAAAGCAAAAATTGAGAGAACTCCATGAGGGTTAAGATGGGATAATGATATCAGGAAAGGGATCCCATGACATGAACTTCAGGCAGTAGTTATGAAACAATGATTTGGAAATAGTCCCGGTGATGGGGATGGGGTGTGTGTGTATGATTTGATAATCAAGTTCCTCTGGGCAAAATCTCAGGCTTTAGTGGATTTCAGTCTCAATAGAAAATAATAATGATCTATGGTTCCTAAAACATAAGCCAAACCCTTTATGCCAAATTTATTGAAAGTCACAGGTAATATTTACATAAGAAAATTGAACTGCATTTTGCATCATTGGAGGGAATACTTATATCTGTGAAATTACAAATCTACTCCTAGGTGAGAAAATTCCCTCAACTGATGTGGCACTTATTTTATAACTTAAAGATTTAGAGAGGTGCTTAGAGCAGTGAGCCTTTGTGACTTTCCCAGCATCACATAGCCAAGATAGGTGAGAATCAGCATTTGAATTCAGGTTTTCTTAGTTCCAAAGTCAGCTTCTTATGCTCTATATATCACATTGCTTCTTCTAAAAAATCATATAAGTACCAAAACATATAAAAATTAAAGAATATATATATAGTATTGTATGTATTGTATATTGTAAATATATGTGTGTGTGGTTATTTATGGCAGGGGTCCTCAAACTAAGCCCCGCAGGTCAGATGCAGCAGTTGAGGACGATTATCCCCTTCACCCAGGGCTATGAAGTTTCTTTATTTAAAGGCCCACAAAACAAAGTTTTTATTTTTACTATAGTCCAGCCCTCCAACAGTCTGAGGGACAGTGAATTGGCTCCTTATTTAAAAAGTTTGAGGATCCCTGAATTTTATGGGATACTAATTTATGGGACATAATTGGTAGAGCTGTGAATTGATTCAATTATTTTGAGGAGCAATTTGGAACTAGGTTCAAAGGACTATAAAACTGCATACACTCTGATCCAGCAAAATCATGATAATTCTATATCCCAAAGACATAATAAAGAGAGGGGTCAAAAATATTTATAGCAGTTTCTGAGCAACAGATATATTGCCAAAATCGGGGAATAGCTAAACAAGCTGTGGTATATAATTGTGATGGCATATAATCATACTATGAGAAATGATAAACAGGATGATTTCAGACAAATCTGGAAAGACTTAAATGAATTGATGCAAAATGAAGTGAACAAATCAGAAAAAAACACTGTGCAAAGTAACAGCAAAACTGTACAATGAAGAACTGCAAGTTAGCTATTCTCAATCTTACAATGACAATTCCAAAGGACTAATGATGAAACATACTATCTTGTTTGAATAGAGATGGAAGCATGACATTTTTCACTTTTTTTTCCATTTTTTTTCTTTTATTCAAGTCTTTTTGTATAAAATGACTAGGAAATGTTTGCACCTATATCTGACTACTTATTATCAAAGGGTGAAGAGAGGGAGGGGAGGAAAAAAAGGAGAGAAGGATAAAATTTGAAATTCAAAACTTAAAAAAATTAAAACATTGTTTTAACATGTAATTGGGGAAAATAAAATGTTAAATAAGAAAAAATAAAAATAATATATATAAGCTACATTTTGCATTTTTCTTTACCATTTAATGATGAAGTTTCATACTCTCAGCCTTATAGGAATCAAACTGCCAGGTGAGGGTAAAATACAATGTTTAATATTTGGAAAAATTAATAAAGAAAATATTAAATTGAGCATGAATCAGGACCTCCCTCTGGCAACTGATCAAATAAAATGTTTCTCTTCAATGGCAAGTTTGGGAATCACAGCTTTTTCTGAAGTGTTAAGAATGAGACAACTTAGGGTACATTTGTCAAAATCATTGCTTGTGTTCTTGAGGTAGTCCTCTACCAGTTTCTGGGACTTTCTATTTATGACACTGTTATATATTATATATATTATATTCAGTATTGTGAATTAGTTATTTCCTTACAATTTGAATCTTTGAAGGCCATTTTTGGGTTTGCTTTTTCACATCTTTTCCTGTGTGTTGTTGAGCTCTAGGAGTTGTTCTTGAGCCATTTATTTTCTTACAGAAACTCTGAATTGAGTCTTTAGAATACTCCCTAAGATAGATGTTCATTTATCACATAATTAAAATCCTAGTTTCCATAGCAGCCATAGTGTTAGATTCAGCCAAGATACTTGGCCAGTTTCTCTCTCTTCCCACCCCTCTTCCCCATCTCTCTCCCTCTTCTTTGCTCTCTGTTTCTTCCTCCTTCCCTCATCTCGTGTCCTTTCTGTCTTTTTTTGTCTTTATCTCTTCTCTCTGTCTCTATCTCTCTCCCTCCCTCCCTTCCTCTTTCTCTCCCTTTCTTCTTCTCTCCCTCTTTGTCTGTCTTTCTTCACTCTCTCTTTCTCTGTCTCTCTCCCTTAATTCCACCTTTCCCTCTCTCCTTCCTGTTCTTTCTCTCTCCTTCCCATTGTCCCCGTCAACCTGTTTCTTTCACCCTCTTTCACCCTTTATTTCTTCCTTTTCTTCAAGATTAATTTTCAAATAATAATTGTTAATTATGTATTACTTCAAAACACTTATATTATACTTTCTTCAAAACAACCCTGTAAGATAGGTAATGCAAGTGTAAAGAAAGGAAAAATATAGGAGAAACTATAACAGGGCAAAGTTCAGAAGTACCCTTCTACCCAATCCAATTTAGTCTGGTCCAGTCCAATCCAAACCAATCTAATCCAGTAATAAGCATTTATTAAGAAACTATTATGTACAAGGCACTGTGCAAGACTGGAGATAGAAAGGCCAAACAAAACAAAATATTCCTTGTCTTTAAAAGAAAGAACTGATAAAATAGATGTATAGAATAATTTTACATATATAGATATAAATATATAAAGTTTGTGTCTAATGATAGCTATCTGGAGGAAGGGAAGAAAAAAGAGGAAAAAGTTTGCATGATAACTTTATTATAAATATAAAAGGAATAATAAGTTGTATATAATGTTTGCAGTTTCATGTGCAATCATCATTTTTAATATTTATGAAAGTGCTTGTTTTATTCTATAAATTAAAAAAATAAAAAAAAAATACTCCTTGCCCTCAGAGGGTTTATGTTCTATAGCAAGTGAATCTTTAGGGTAATTTGGTTTTGCCACTACTAGCCAATGGCATCATGGGAACTGAAGAGCATTTACTTAGCTCAACCCAAATATTAATCTTACTTAGCAATATTAGAATAGTTCAAACTGGACCTGGTCACTTTTGTTTTGTTTTCCTATAACTGCTCTTTCTTCTTCCCTACTGTCCTTAATTTACAGATCAAGAAACAAATTCAGGAGGTCATATTGATGTGAATTCTGAAACTCTTCCCTAATCAATAAATGCTAAACTGAACATTAGTTTCCCAGATTGTCTTATTATCATAGTTAAAATAACCATAATGTGCCCAGATAGCCTTGGATATCTTTAAGATATTTCAATGGGGAACTTCCCAGACTGCTTTACTAAGGTCTGATGGGAACCAAGTTTTCCCAGAATATCTTTAAGACAGTCAATACCAATACACACCTTTTATATCCCCAATTCTTCCTTGGTCCTTCCTCTCCTTCCCCAAGAAACCCCCAGATTATATTTCCCCAATAAAAGATGTCCTCATGATGAAGATCTTAGCCCACTATGAGATGCTCTCTTCCTTCTCATAGCATCTTCCCTTTAATGGCATCTTTCTCCTTAATATAATTAATTCTGATTAGTCTGCTAAACTACTCTGTGGATTTAGCCAGCCAGTCAAAGGCATATTCATACCTCACGGCATATTCTTTTAATGGCTACTTCCAAACCCCTTTCCTTGCTAACTCTTACTCTCCAAAATCTATTTCATATTTACAACTCCTGTTGCCTATTTTATCTTTTCATTTTATCTGTAACCTCTTCTCTTAAATAAAGGTATCTTTTGGCAAAGAGCATAATGCCCTTGTGATTGTGCCTTGTATTTCAAAGTAGGATTTTCTCCTCTGATCTCATCAATAATGACTTACAAAGGTTATGAGCTCAACATTAGACATATTCCTTGATATGGCACAGGTCAGAACCCATTTATGCCCTGTCATTTAGCACTATTCTTACCCATGCCTTTTTATAAATCCCCTTTGAATGATCCATTGAGTGGCGGAGACCTTAAAGGAAGGTCTTCCTTTAATTCTTTTAATATTACAAGGATAACAACGTAATGAATATTCAATCTAGTCATCTTATTCCTCTCCTTTAGGCTACTTTTTGGCTTTTTTTTTTTTTAACTTATAATTTCTTTGCTATAAGTACAGAGAATTTTTGGTAAGAAAACTTTCTCCACAGATGCAGATTGGTACTTGCTTAAAATTTATTATCTTGAAGAAAAAAATCTTGGGGCACAAGTACTCCATGTGACTTTCTGAGAGTCAAATAAATAATATGTACCCCCAGGTGGGACTTGACCTGACTGCCTCTTGGCTCTACAGTCAACCTCCCATCCATTGTACCATAGTTGCTTCACTATCCAAAGTCATACAACAAGCAAATTGTCCAAGCTGGGACCTAAATTCTGAAAGTCTTCCCCTAGGTCTAACCCCTCCCCCCCCTTTTATCATTATATTCCATTGTTTGTTTAAAAAAAAAAAAGCAAAACTACTGCAAGTACAAATATTTACTAACTCTTGTTGACAATCTATAGACCAGGTGTTGATTTAGAAGGAAATCCTTGCATTTTTTGGTCTACTGAGGTCAGTATATTCAAATTATAATCAGGGCACACAGTGATCCCAAATAATTCCCTCAAATTGTTAATTCATTTTCCTTTCCCTGAACTTGACACTGAAAAAGACTTTGGACATTTGCTCTTTGCTTGACATTTGGGAGTTTGCCTACACTTCTAATCACTTAAGGGGATTTGCTGATTGGTTTTGAAGCTGCTATATTGGAACAATTCAAAGAATGCAATTGTTGGTGACCTTGTCTCCCAAATCTTGTTGTACCTTTCTTAAATAGGGGTATGAAATTTTGCAGTTCTCTCTATCCCAAGTGCCCCCTGTCTCAGCCTGTGTACCAAAATCAGCCTAAGTGATGGTGCCAGGTATGCCTGATGTTTCTGTTCTTCTAGAAATTGGCTTTATGTTATTCTAAATAGAATGCACATTTGGGAATGGAAATACACAGTTCATTATGCAGACCAGTACAACCCACTGGCCTTTGGCCATGCTTCTTTAATGGTGTAATTTCCACACCCCTGGGGGAATGGCTATGTATCCTCTTTTTATTTTGAAGACTCTAATTGCAAGCACATGTCTTGACTGAATACCTTGAATCAATAGTTTTCATCCCTTCTGCCAGACGACATGTGCACTGTGCTGGAAGATCAAAGGGAGCCACTGCGATGCTAGTCTATTATTGGAGTCAAATTTGTGCTGGACTCATGCTTAGCTTAGAGATAGCTTAAAAATCAACCTGAGGCTGGGCCCAAGGGGCTTGTGAGGGGAGCAGCTTTCGTAGCAAATAGAGAGGAAGTAAAAATGGAGAGAGAAAAGGGAGATCATGAGTGTCAGCTGCATGGCAGAGTCACCAAGACCACAAAACACAAACCAGGTCCTGTTGTCAGTCACACATAGCTGGTTTATTTATGTCTAATTTCCCAAGCCCATCTGGATGAATTTGTCAGCTTTTCATTGAAAAAGAAAGAAGATGGAAGACCATCTTTCTACTGGCTTTCAATGAGATGATATCATTTGAAAAACTGAGGTCTGGCCAGAGTCAGAGCTTCATTTATGAATAAATAAATAAATTCTTTAGTGACTTATGGGTCTGGAAAATTATTTAGGAAAAAAAAATGAGTGGTAAGGGTGTTAGAGAAGATGTAACAATCTCTCATTGCACATAAAAGGACTCTAAACAAAATCTATCAAATGGCTTTCTTAAGAAGAAATCTGTTTATTGTGAGTAGTGGGGGTTGAACAATTTGTTTTGAATTTAGGGGAAAATCAGTAACTTTACTCCATTACACTTTTATGTATGAGTTCATAAAGTAAGCAGTATTTTGCCCCTCATTAACAGATAAAACAATTGTGCAGCCTAGTGACTCCATTATATATGCGTGGTCATGGGTTGACTGTGGACAGAGCTGGAAGAATTTCCAGATATTTCCCAACAGATTCTCCCACGATAGTTGTCTCTATCATATGGAACGTTCACCCCTTGCATTCCTATATGGTAGAATGCTAGGGAATTGGTAAATTCCCTATGGAAATCCAGTGATTATTATGGAAGTCCTTTTTTGCTGAGGTGTGTGGGAATCCACTACCCAGGCTAGCTTTTGCTGACAGTTTTGTGAAAGGCACTGGGGTGTGGGACTCTCCTGTGCCAGGAGAGCAGATGTCACAAGTCTTTGTTCAAAGGACACATTGGTGTCGTCTGGCCAAGCTACTTTACACAAATATGGCAAAGTCTTGCCATGAGGCACATGAGGACAAGTTTCCTTGCCCGTGGGCGCTGTTGCTTATGTTTCAAGGGAAGGTTTCTTTTAATCAAGAGGCTGGGATTTTTTTTTTTTTTGGATGTATGGAAAATAATTTGAACATCATTAATATTCAGCAAAGAAAATGATATATTTCTGAATGTTTTGACACTATTTTATGAACATTAATATGAAATCAAGTAGATAGAAAAAAAGCTCCTGTGAAGCTCAAACCATATTGTGGCTGAAATACAATTTCAATGACATCATGCAAAATATGTGACTAAAATGGAATTCAAATGTGCTTTATTTATAAATGTGAATATTTAAAAATACTCATTCTTTTATGCTTTTTAGAGAACTTGCTTAAAATTACTTTGTATTTTAGGTATGAGGATAGAGTAATGGATTTGGAGTCAGAAAGATTTGAATTCTAATTCTGCCTGTTGTTTGTCTTTCATTCTCAAAAAGAACCATGGCACTAGGGAGGATGCCATGACAAACAAATGAATTGGATTTAAGTGAGAGAGGGCTATGCAAGGTCACTTGCCTCACTTTCTCTTCTGGAGCCATCTGGGTCCGGTGGCAAGATATATGTTAGAACAACTAAGGTGGCCTTGGATACAGTGGGAGATTTTGGCTTTTTTAAGCTAAGGTCTTTAATAAGTCTCATTTTGACTGAAATAATACCCACTCAGTGATTAAGGCTAGGTGAAAGAATGACTTCCTTTACTCAGCTTAAAAAAAATGTGGGAGGGATGACTTCTAATATTACCTTCCTTTTCAAGAACAATGGACAAACAATAATCTCCTCTTTTATCCTCTTCTCCCCTCCCCTCCCTTCCCTTGTTGATGGATTGGTACAATGCTGCTTACTTTTTGAACTAAAAATGTGATGGGACAAAGTCACTCATTTTCCACCAAATTTGCAAGAAATTGAATAACCTCTATTCCTCATTGTAAATAGCTTTTTCTTCTTAAGATAAAACCCACAGGACATAGTGCTTTGCCCAGAAGAAGCATTTGTTGAATAAAACCTTAAAATTTCCTCATATCACTGGTTTCTGAGCTCATTTATGCGAGTATTCAGTACATTGGAATGGCTTTTTGCCCATTGTTGCCATTCATGTGTGTGAATTCTGATTGAGGGGATATCTGCCACATAGACCATATATGCCCCACTGCTTCCTAAGGCCTAGATTGTACATCTGGACCAAGCAGAGTGTCCACTCTTTTTTTGTGTGTGAATCCAATTATGGGGTATAGTGCATACAGACTTTTTGTGCTGAATTTTGTGGTATTGGAAATCCTTTTGATTTTTTAAAAAAACATATTTTTGAATGTTTATGATTGTCCCAAAAAGATGGGGTGGGATGGTGAGTGGGGGAGCCAGCCTTTTAGAAGAGCTGAAATATGCAGGAGACCCGCTATAAATGTGGTAGCTTGTTATGTGCTTGTAGTCCTCCCTTTTGAGAAAGTTTTAAAAGAATATTGTGTTCATTAAAAATGACTTTCATGTGGTTACCTTCTGCTCTAATAAAAAGAAATTCATAAAGATGGAAAACTATCCAAAAATGGCATTTTATTATTATTATGAATCAGGTTAATGTTTTCAATGTACATTTTAATTAGCAAGTTTGACCCTTGGCCATGCTTTGGATTCATTCAGACATTCTGGTCTTCAAACATTTTACATTTTGCAAGCCCTTGAATGTATTATTCATTTATTTGATTTATAAAATGTACTCATCGCCTAGACCTCTGGGCATATTTACAACAGTGATGCAAATTTAATTAATGCAATATTGTTTGGTGCTCCCCCAGCCAGTTGATTCCCTCACCTCCCCCTCATTTGCCACCATGAATCAGGAGGGAAGCCAAGATGGAACAGATGGACCTTGATGGAGAAATCTGAACTTTGTTATACTGGGAGAAAGAAAGGGTCTTCACACAATATCCTCTTTTTAAGGATCAGGTATTTACTCCACTGAGAAAGAGGGATTGAAATAATCTCTAAGCTTGTGTTGAAAGGTAAGAGAAATAATTGTTTTAGAATACCAAATCCATACCATGGGAAGCTACTAAATGCTGAAATATAAGAAGAATGACAATCTGATTTTTCTTTGATCTTGTGATTGATTAATTAGTTTGGGGAAGTCCAGGCATGGAAACTCCATTCATTCATGCAAGATGGCAACTCTCAGTAATTTACAATCTTGGGGAATTGACATGGAAATGCTCATTAGTTTGTCCATTGTCATATATATCAATCAATAAATATTTATTAGGTGCCTGTTATTTGCCAGGCAGTGTGCTAAGCACTGGAGATACAAGAAGAGATAAAGATATTTCCTGTTCTCAAAGAACTTGTAATACATATGTCAGAAATTTAGACTTGAACTTGTCTTTTTGAATAGTAGCTGGTATTTCATTCTTTCTAGGGGCCGTCAGACTATAGCCAGAAAGACAAATCTGGCTTCCTAGACTGTTTTTATATAATTGATAATAAAAACAACAAACTAATAAGATATTACATTTATAAAGTGCTTCTGTAAGCCGGGCACTTAAATTTTGCTTTCTGGAAGGAGTGATCAAATAGATAATCTCGTGATAATTTCTACATAGGCACTATACTAAATGCTTTAAATTTTTTATCTCATTTGATTCTTGCAATAATTTTGGATGGTTATTTACTACCTCCATTTTACAGATGAGGAAACTGAGGCACATACAGGTTAAGTGATTTGCCCAGGGTCACACAGATAGGAAGTGTCTGAGGTCAAATTTGAACTCAGCAATTCCTGACTCCAAACCAGGCATGCTGCCCAGGAGCCAAGAATGGTTTAATTAAGAATATAAAAATCTTTCTTAGTTCTTTGGCCTTACAAAAACAGATGGTGGACAGGATTTGGCTCACAGACTGTAGTTTGCCAGCCCTTCCCAGGACATGTTAACTTTCCTCTTTGTTCACATTTTAAAATATTTCCTTCTTTCTACATTTTCCTTCATGGTCTTTTTCAAGAAGGCAAAAGCTGCATCTTTTCAATCCACTGACTGAGGCACCTCAAAGAAAGGAATGGAAGAGAGACTTGTGTTGATGATGGTTTGTATCAGCCAGTGGTTTTCCCATTGCTTCCTGACTAATTGCTACAAATAACAGATGGGAAGAACGCACGTAACTTTCTCTTTATCAGAAAAAGAGTCCATTTGTGTGGAAATTATCACAAGATTTGATCACTTCTGCCAGAAAGCAAAATCTAATTGATTATGGGTTTATCAAATTATATATTTGAGATTTTGAAAACTGTCCAGCCATACGGACAGAAAGTCAGAAATGAAAGAATGAATAAAAAACAGTTCTTAATCACTTACCTTGTGCTAAATGCTGGATATAGAAATCAAGAGCAAAGTAAGTCCCTATGCTTAAAGAGGGCCTCTAGGAAAGTTGCCAGGTTGTTGAACTGATTAGGAGGGGAGTAGATTTGTAAATCTTTTCTAGTAATCAATAACAGCAGTTTGATGATGGCTCTAGAATTCTAAAGGAGAAAGAGGAGGAAGGTGATCTAATGGTAGCAATGCAGTGGGCAAGAAGGCAGCCAGAGAATAGAGTGAAACATGGCTGGGGCCTCCCTGACTGTTCTGATCAATAAACCAGTGTTCAATAAGTATTCATTAAGAGGTCTTATCTGGCTTTCTCTACCTTTCCTTTCTTCAAAACAGCCAGCTTTGTATCTAATAATAGGAAAGTCAGTTTAGCGAGCCCAGTAGGTTTAGAGAGATTGGATCCTTGACCAGGGCTTTTGAAAATGGTATATATATCTTGTGTGTACTTGTGAGGTCTAATGGAGTTTTTGGTGGCAGGGACTGGCACCAGGAGAAAGTCCAAATTTTGCTGCCTGAGTTGCTCCCTGAGGCAAGCAGGGAGGAGCACAGATGATGTGGCCCTAAGTGGACTTTTGTTCTCCCTAGAATTCCTTACTTTGACATAATCATCATAACCCCACAGTTAAAGCAAAGTTATACTGTCCACCCTAAGGTTATTTCCCCCCCCCATAAAAATGCCTATTCATACTGTAAACCTCTGCTAAAGACTATTAGGACCCTAACTCCTTTTTAGGGTTAGCCAACCTGCCAATAGTGCAATCCTCCACTTATCTCATGGCATCTTTCTCCTTGTGATACCTAACTCCTTTTTAGGGTTAATCCACTTTCTAAGGGTCACAATGGCTAACTTCCTAGATCCTTTTTAGGGTTAGCCCATTTAATGGACTCCAGGGTTCATTAGAAACTTGGGACACCTTCACAGTATTGTCCCTCCGATAATTGTGAGTTCAGCTAGGAAACTTGTCTTTCTCCTTGTTAATTGCCCAAATTCCTTTTCCTTGCTTAAAAACCCTTATGGATTTAGCCTGCTTTTAACAGTGTAATAAAATCTTTGCATCTTGATTGCTCTAAGTCTATAAATTCTTTTAAGACAACTTGTGACATCTACCAGTAATCCCAATATATTTTGGGGTAACATTCTCTTTCCCCAACATTTGGTGGTCAAACCTTAACATTTTGGTGGCCCTGTATGGGGAGAGTGTTACTGCACTACCAGAACCCCATCACCAGAACACCCTGCCCTTACTTGGGAAGTAAAAAGGGAAGGAAATGTGTTGGTATTATAAACTGTGTCCCAAATGTTTGTAATTATTGTGAAACTCAGGAAGTCACTCAGAATCACAGAATCTCAGAGTTGGAGACACTCTCAGAACAGAGACTGTCTGGTCCATTATTCTCTTTTGGATTGTTTTAGGAGTAAGCCCAGGAGAAGGACCTGACACAGGTCTCAGCCTAAGGGGATTATAAACAAGAATATGAACCCAGTAAAAGTATCCATGATTGATGGAGCCCAGGGGCTGTCAATACTTACTGTCCTGACAAAGAGTTAGAAAAAAGTGTAATGTAAAACAGGTCCAGAAGGTTGGATCCTGGAAGGCTTAGATTTGGAATAAGAACATAAGCCTAAATCTTTGGGGGGCTGGTAGGCTACTGATTTGGGCAGTAATATTGTTATAATATGAAATCCTAAATCTTTTGGTTTTGGAGTCTGCTCCAAAGTGGTTCTGACCACTCTTAGCCAGATAATTCTAGCCCCAGGAAATTCCTACTCCCAATCTGTCCGATTCTGAATAGACTACTTCTCAGTTCATTGCAGACTGCTCTGGTCAGTGATAATCAAATTTTGGAGACCACCCTCAATTTATCTGGCGATTATTCCCTAGCCCTACCCTTGAGCTATAGAATTAACATATCTATGATTGAAAGCTATATAAGTGTATCTCCTTGGTTCTGTTTCTTTACTGGTTTCCCATAGAATTCAGTCTGCTCAGTAATGGTGTCATATTGCTTTTAGTAAACTTTGCCCCTTGAATAGGGGATGGGTTCAAGCCTGCAAATTCTTGAGACAACTTGAGACACTGGTCTGGGACTTTTGGGGTCCCTCTTCTCAACCTCAACAATATGACTAGAGAGATGTGGAATAGAATGTAAGGTGGAATACCTTTTTTATTAAAAAAAATTTTAATAATAGCTTCTTATTTTCAAAATACATGCAAAAATAATTTTCAAAATTCACCCTTGCAAATCCCTCTTCCAAATTTTTTCTCCCTCCTTTCCTCCCTTCCCTAGACAGTAAGCAATCAATATAGTTTAAACATACAGTTCTTCTAAACATTTCCACATGATAAAATTCTTTACTGTGGTCCTGGGGATAGGGACAGGGAGGAGATGAAGATCACTAGAGAGGACTGACCTGAAGCCCCAAAAGAATTGCTAGAGAAGTCAGGGAAGGGAGGGTTTTCCTTATCCAAAGTCCCAGGCACTGATTCCTGAGGGCACTACCATCACCTTGGCTTACAACCTAAATGTCATCTTTGAGTCTTCTCTTATGCTTACTCTGCATATTTAGTCTGTTTCCAACAGATAGGAGTTGTCATTGTGTATATCTATATCTATCTGTATTTATACTATATGCATTTCCTTTCCACCATAGCCATTGCCCTGGTATAGTCTTATTTCCTAACAGCTAGATTATTGCAGTAATGCGCTGGTTGGTCTCTCTGCTCTAAATCTCTCCCCACTCCAGCCATTTTCTATTCAGTTTCCACTTTCCAAAATTATTTTCCAAAAGGTACAGGCCTGGAGTCAGGCAAACTCATCTTCATAAGTTCAAATCTGGTCTCAGACACTTAGCTGTGTGATCCTGAACAGGTAACTTAACCCTGTTTGCCTCTGTTCTTCATCAGTAAAAAATGATGTGGAGAAGGAAATGGCAAACTGCACCAGCATGTCTTCCAAGAAATCCCAAATTGGGTCTTGACTGAAAAAATGACTGAGCAACACACACACACACACACACACACACACACACACACACACACACAAAATATATGTATATCTATAATATTGATGATCTGTATTGTATCTCGATATTATCTTTTCATAAATATATATCTATATAAAAATCTCTCTCTCTCTCTCTCATGAAGTTTTTGGCAGAGAAAGCCAGAATTACTGTATATAATCTGGAAGCCTAGCTACTCCCTGAGGCCCCACATTCTCTAAATATGAACTGTAAGCTCTTCAGGGGACCCTTAAATCAAGCTTCTCTTGATTCTTTGACCATATGGATCACTCTGGTTTAGGTCTGCATATTTAGAGGGTACCATCTCTCTTGCTATCAGTCTGTATAAATGGCTGTCCAGCCACTGACAAGAACTGAGATGCTCAGGTCCCTTTCATACCAAATTCAATTTGTCCAGGACCATAAAAAATAGAGTTTTTGTGTGCATCCCTGTTATGCAAGCTTAGGACCTTTAGGCTCTTTGGACCCCACAAGTATGTTCAGATGCAGTAATCTAAAATGATTCATCAAACAATTCATTTTGTTTGAATCAGACGTCCTGCAGGAGTTGTGTACCTGGATCAGATTTCTATGGGGTTTTTCTTAAGAGAGTAAGAGTACTTAACTTTATCTTGCACTTACCTCCATTCTTTGCAGCTGAGGGTTTTGTCTGGGGCTGCTCATAGGTACAATTTCTCTATGAAACCTGAAGGGCAGGTCAGCTTTCTCTGTCCAGGATATCAATCTTAGCTTTGGACCTTCTCACAAGTGATACGCTGTTTTCTGATTTAGGTGGACTAGCCCTCTGTTTATGCTTTCCTTTCTGATTTAAAGAATGAGAGATCAGCAGCATCCACAGATAAAGCATTGTGAAGGTGAGAAATTTGTTTAAGTTTCCTGTACTGGTGAGAATCCAAATATATGTTCAAGCTTGTCCCTCAAATGCTGGGCAACATCATCACTTTTATTCATCTATGCCATAACTTTTCAATAGCATTCCATTTTCCAGGGATGAATCTAAGCCATTTTCTAAGGAATGACCTTTGTGTAGTATTTCACAACGGTCAGTTGGGTTTGGTGAATCACAGAATAAATCTTTAATAAGTTCCTCTGACCTCCAGGAGTATAAACAATTTTATAGTTCCCCAACTATTGGACTTTGTACTCTAAAAAAATTTATATAATTCTTATTTGTGAACATAATACCTACTCCAAATATCATCAGTACTCTATGGATGCCAGTCTTTTTTCAAGGATCATACTTACATTTTTGCTCACATTTTTCTTTTGGGCACAGTGAATAGAGCACTGGACTTGAGTTCAAATGTGGCCTTAGACTCTTACTAGGTACATGAACATCAGTAAGTCATTTAATCTCTGTCTGCCTTGATTGCCTCATCTGTAAAATGGGAATAAAAAATAACACTTGTTTCTCAAGATTACTGTAAGAATAAAATAATTATAAAATGCTTTGCAAACCTCAAAGCAATATAGATATTTATTATTTATCTATTTACATATAAACATCATATGTAGATATAATGTTCATATATTTTAGGATATGTTTATATATCTATATGTACATGTTATTTATACACATATTATACATTTGTAGAATATCATACGTATAAATGTTTGTTGTTCAGCTGTGTCCAACTTTTTGTGACCCTACTTGGGTTTCCTTGACAAAGATACTGTAGTGGTTTGCCATTTCCTTCTCCCGTTGATTTTACAGATGAGGAAACTGAGACAAACAGGGTTAGGTGACTTGCCTAGGGTCACACAGCTACTAAGTATCTGAGGCCAGATTTGAACTCAGGAAAATGAGTCTTCATCTGACTCCAGGCCTGGCATTCTGTCCACTGTGTCACCTAGCTGCCCATAAATATACACATCTTTTTGATGATTATTTCTAGTATAGTGCCCAGCACATAGTAAGTGCTTAATAATTACTTGTTGATTAATTGACTTATAATGCTAATATTCATTAGATTACAAGAGGAAATTGTATTAGCTAATTAATCTTCTGTTATATAGAAGGGAGATGAAGTAACTAAGATAATTGACAGGTAACAACTATCAACAAAGCAAATATGCAAATTAGCAGCAATAATAACAGCTGCATCTCTTAGCACACCAGGCAGGTGATTATATAACACCAAAGAACAGACATCTATATGCAGATGTGGGATAGGGAAAGAGAAGAAAAGGGGAAAAATGCCATAAAAGCAATAAAAAATAAATGAAATCCCAAAATAGAAACAATGTTCAAACAAAAATCCAGGAGATGACTTTAATGGGAAAAAAGAGAAGCATCAGTGTTAGCAATGGTAATAAATATATACATCAAAGGGGAAAAATTATGTATATAGGAAAAATATAAGTCCTATAAAGAACAAATCTTCCCCAAAGTAATAAGAAGTTCAGCTAATGAGGATGTATAAAATGATTTTCTCATGATCTAAGATCTAAGATCTTATGATCTAAGTTTGCACATATACTTTGTATCCAGAAGGCAATTTGATCATCAGTTATTAAGCATTTATTAAGCATATACTATGTACCTAGGATTATGTTATTCCCTATTCTCAACATGCTCAGAGTCTAATTGGGAGATAATATGCAAAGAAAGATATATAGACAAGCTATAGACAAGTTGGACTCATCATCAGAGAGAAGGTACTAATATTAAGAAGAGTCAATCAATCAATAAACATTTATTAAGAGCTTGTTGTGCACCAAGGTACTGTGCTAAGTGCTGGGGATACAAAATGAAGCAAAAAACAGTTCCTGCCCTCAAGGAGCTCATAATCTAATGGAAGAGATAATGAACATTTGTCTATAAAAAGTTAGCTTTATATAGTATAAATAGGAAGTAGTTGATAGAGGGAAAGCATTGGAATTAAGAAAGGTTGGGGAAGGATTCTTATAAAAGTAGGATTTTAAAGGAAGCCAGAGAAGTCAGTAGTTAGAACAAAGCAGGAACAGTGTTCTAGGCATTGGAACAAATAGAGAAAATGTCTGGAACTGAGATAGAGGGTCTTTTTGTTGTTGTTGTTGTTGAACAGGAAGGTGGCCAGAATCATCAGGCTTCTTGTAGAAAGGGAGATTTTAGATGGGACATAAAATCAGCCAAAGAAGTCAGCAGAATCTCATTTTTAATGTAGTTCAGCCACTGAATTATGGAACTACAAAAGGCAAATACATGACCTCTGCTCTTCAGGAGTTTACAGTCTCAGGGGGGAAACAGAAAACAGCAACTATGCACAGACGAGCTATAGGTATAGGATAAATCAGAAATAATCCACAGAGGGAAGGCACTAGAATTAAGGAAGATTAGGAAGTAAATGGTTTGATTTAAACTGGAATTTAAATTAATAATATCATATCAAGAGCTAGAGGGCACTCAGCATGACCCTTTCATTTTACTGAGGAAGAAATTTAGTCCTGGGGGTGCTGAGGGAGTAGTTTAAAATTTTTAGTAGTCAGCCACATTTCAAGACCAGGTCCTCTGCCCAGGTAAAAGTTCTTTATTGCTGAAAGAAAACATATAGTAGGTGTTTAAAAATGCTTATTGAATTGAATTATTTTCCTAATGGCCAAAAGTTCAGGAAGTAGCACCTTTAATAGATTTTTACTCTGGTATCTTTCACTGGAGAATTAGAGATAAGGGTAGAGTACAAGGTAAAAGGTGGAGGAGGGCATTGTTTTATACAGCTTGGATGTCTGATGGTGAGCAGACCCTCCTCTTCTCTTTCTTTGGTTCAAGTCTGTTATGAACAGTGATAGGCATGCCTTCCTCCAACCAGCACCTGAAACTTTCTTTAACTGGTAGCCGCAACAGCAGTAGCAGCCACAGCAGCAGCAGCAGCCTATTAGATAAGGTTCAAGTCCTCTCCTTGACTCTATTAACTGTTTAAAAAAATTCAATTTGTTACTTATTTAATTTTCATCATCCTTTTCTTTTAAAATATTTGAGTTCCAAATTGTCTCCCTCTGGTTCCCACTCAAAAGGCAAGCAACATGATATCACTTTTACCTGTGAAATCACGCAATACATATTTCCATCTTAGCCATATTTCTTTTTTAAAAAGCAAGAAAAATAAAGAAAGTGAAAAATCATTTCATTTTGCACTTATAGTCTATCAGCTCTCTCTCAGGAGAGGCCTATTAACTCTGTGATCTTGCTGTTATTACTTTTAACTTCTTTGAAGGTCAGGAGATTTTCTGAGACAATTGGTATGTTGGTGATAGTGTTGATTGGAGTTGGATATTGGTGATTAGTAGAGAGGTTTTCTTTAGTACTAAGAGTTCTCTACAAGAGTGGAAAATTGTGTGTGTTTGTGTGTGTGTGTGTGTATTTAGAGGGAGGCATCTTACACTTCAAGGTTGTAAAGTACTTTAATTTGAAGCCCACAAAATTCCTCTAAGGTGGGTGGTGAAATTATTATCCCTTTTTTGTTGATAAGAAAACTGAGGCAAGACAAATAATGAGTTGCAGGGACAGGCTTCATGGATCATGTGAATTACAGCTGGAAAACACCTTATTGATCATCTAGTCTATTCCCTCATTTTACAGATGAGGAAAAAAATAACTGAGACTCAGAGAAAGAAATGACTTTATTAGACTCATTGAAATTAGTAAATGGCAGAGTGAGGATGTGATCCCAACCCATTTGGACTCAAAACCCATTACTCTTTTTCCTGTGCCATCTTTTCTTCTACAAATGGTTTGTGCTAGACAGGAGAGAGGAAAGATGCAGTCATTTAAAGAGTCAAAATTTTACAGATTTTTCTGTCAGCTGGTGGAAGATTTTCTTTTTATTTTCTAGGAAAAAAAAAGATTGTTACAGCTGTTAGAAATGGCCTGCACTAGCTATGGCCCAAAGCAAGGATTTAGGCATTATCTCTGTCTGGTAGAGCCGTATTTAAAGATAGATTGGACACGGAGGCCCTTTTCGATTCTGATAATGGCCAGACAGAACCTTAGGGCTCTAGTCTATTTAGAGAGTCAGAGTTTTTGAGTTAAAGATAAACTCACTTGACTGGGCACATAACTCTTCAGAGAAGGAACGAATATTTTCAGACAGCATTTCAAATGTTTTCTCTATGGCTGAGACATTTATTGCTTCAATAAAAGCCTTTGTGTATGGTTTGTGGGCAGCTGCTCATCCTGATATAGTATAGTCCTTCTTGGCCACTTAGACTGGAGAAAAAGAACCAATATGTGTCCAAGAAAGAAGCATGGGTTTAGTTTTCCTAGCAATAAAGTGTGTGTGTGTGTGTGTGTGTGTGTGTGTGTGTGTGTGTGTGTGTTTAGGGAGGAGTGGGTACAGAATCAATTGCCCAAAGGTATTTATTCAGAATCTCCTCCATACCAGGCACTTTGATATACACTAGGAATACAATGAAAGGCAAATCTCAATAAAAAAAAGTCTCTGCTCTCAAGGAGCTCACAATGTAATGGAGATGACAATAGTCAAACAACTTAGTGTAAGGTATGGACAGAATAAATTGAAGGGAATCATTAGAGGGAAGGCATTAGTATTAAACTATTAGAGAAATGCTATCTATTAAAGTTTTCATCCTCCTTGTCCTCCTCCTCATTTGTAGTATAGCAGGGTAGATTTGGTGCATGGAAACTGCCCCCAGATCTCTTCCCCCTTGGATCCCCGCATTGACCTGATGTGGTCTGACATAACCCCCCAGCTTAGGAGACAGCCTTGGTGGGCTTCAATAGCTCTCTTTCAGGAGGTCAGTTGGAAAACTCAAATATTTGTTTGCTGGCAGAAGCTGGGAGCCACTGATGCGAAGGGGCCACTGAGTATTAACGGGGCTTTCTTGGTTTGGGAGCAAATGGTCCATTGATTGACAAATTTCAGAAATGGACTTCCCTTCTTCCTCTATTCCAGCTCCAAGGAAAGCTGGAAAGTGGGAGGTAGTTGCAACTTATAGTGTAGCATTTTCCCTTCCTGCTGATCTTGTACTGGGCTTAGATGACTGAAAGAGAGACTAAAACTGACAACTTGGTGAAACTCTGTTTCACTTAAATCTAATTATTTAACAAGTTAAGGCTTTAACAATGATGTCACTTGTTTCCTTTGAAAATGAAGGACAAACAACAACAAAAAACTCTTCTATGGTTACCAGTTACTTGTTTGTATTTTGGTGGAGAAAATAAATAGCTGCCGTATAACTGCTATCTATTTTTTACCTCGAGTACTTTTCCTAGAAAGGACTCTGTTAATTTTGGGGGAGACTTTAGACAAAAGCCATAAGATTTGTTTTTGAGATTCTCCTGAGTATTCTATCCCTGGGGTAGGGACATAATTACCAGGAAGTTAACAGAGTGCTATTCCCTTTATCTGGATTCCTTGTGAGGTCATAACCATATCTGCTTGTGGGAAATAGAGTCCCAGGACCAGGGATAACATATTGATGTATCATTCAGGATGGGAGGGGTTGATTCTAAACAACCCAAGTATTTAACCCTTTCCTGGGAGCCCCACATGTCTTTGAGCTTATCTGTTTGGTCTATTTATTTTTGAGCCAGCTTGCTTGTCAGGTGAATTTAGCACTCCATTTGGAGTACCTTATGCTTTTACAGAGAAATGTAGAGAAATGTAGTACCCTGGGGGTTTGCAGGGACTTACTGAAGTTGTTTTATTTAGACTTTCATCTGGAATAACTATGCATTGGCAGGATCCAGTGGAGAAATCTATGGCTTGCCCTACATGCTTCAGGGACTCAGGGGAGGAATTTCTTCTGAGAAATTTGGTTTCTCACAGGAGGATAAGGGAATAATTTTTAGTGAACCCCCAATCTGTAGTCTCTCTTGAGAGATGCTTACCTGCTCTGTGTTCTCTTTTGTGGTGGAGAAAACAAATATATTTTCCATATCTGATATCAATTTTGTTCATTGGATACCATTTCTGTTAATATTTGGGGGAGGTTTTGTCCATGAAGCTTACCTAAACTTAATTTAGGGATTTTCCTCAGAGTTCTGCTTTAGGATTGGGTCACAAAATACCAGAAAGCTGGAGAAAGGATTATTCCCTTTTCCTTGAGTTCGGGATGAATCAGGGGATCATGTAAGTTCAGAAAAGGAACCTTTTGAAGGGGGGCTTCCCCTAGGTCATGTATTACAAAAGTAAATACAAAGATACATGCAAATGCAAATTATATGCAAATTAGTAAAATATAATTTGGGTGAAGATTAAATGATTTTCCCTGGGCTCACAAAAGCAGGAAGTCAGAGGAACTGGAGTCTTCCTTTTTCCAAATCTTGTACTCTATTTGGTATGCCATACTTCTCTGCACAGTCTTTCTTATAGCCAGAATTTATTTATTCTCTGTCTCCCTCTCTTTCTCTCCCTCTCTCTTTCCTTCCCTCTCTCCCTTTCTCTCTCTCTCTCCCTCTCTCTCTCTGTCTCTCTCTGTCTCTCTCTGTTTCTCTCTCTCTGTGTCTCTCATACCTATACATGTATGTATGTGTTTAAATTCATTCATATACTCCTGTATACATACCTATCTGCCATATCAAAAGTTATGAGGAGATCCTCATTAGTTTTTAATAGTGAAGAAACTACAGTTAGAATTATATAGGACTTAGCAGCAGCCACAATAGAAGATCACAGGTCTATGTGTGTAAGTAGGGGATGGTATGTGTGTGTTTCTATATGTGTATGTATATATCCACATATATATTTACATAAATATATTCTTTCTTAAATATAACCTGCTTGGGGTTGGTGGGGGGGGGATGAAAGAGGGGGAAAAAAGAAACTTAAAAGGGTGTTCCAGAGACCAAAAGAAAATTTACAAGGAAATTAAGAAAAGATGCTCACCCGTGAATATAATTTCTTCTACTAATACATACTTTCTTGAACTGGTAATTTGTTATCACATATTTTGAAAACTCCCTCATGTTCTGCTGGGCAAGAAAAAATGGAAAAAATTAAAAAGAAGAAAAAATGTTCATAGTGAAAAGGGATGCTGAGACCAAAAATTTTAAAGAACCATTGATTTACAGGGATGATCCAAATCAGTAATAATGCTTTTCAGGCACCATAGGATTTGAGGATTACTGGGATGAGGAAATCATCCTTCCTATATTTTGTCTATTATTTACTATATATAGAAAGGCAATGGGATATAAAATCTGGATGACTGGGTTAGAGGAAGAAGACCTGGATCCAGGCTTTACCTTTGTTGATATTATCTATATGACCTGAGTAAACTGATTTTTAACCTCTCAGTACCCAGGCAAATTTCTGAGATTATAAATTAGAGGTGAGTTTCTTTTCTACATCAGTAGATTTCATGCTGGGAGTTCTCTACATTGACAGATTTACAAGATCCCCACTCTACCATCACCATTACTTTTTCTTAAAGTGTATTCAGGAAATTGGATATTTTATAAAATGTTGATCTTAACAGCTGAGACAAAAAAGTAATTGCTAATAAACTGAGTTGACCAAGACAATCAGGGAATCACAATTGCGGAGACCATTCCCTGAACATTTTACTTATATGAGATTTCACAAAATTTTCCAAGGGGTTTCTTACCTAGGCTCACCATTTGTTATATTCCCCTATATCAGCGAATTTTATTCTAAAGAACTTAGGTTAGACTAAGCTATTCATGGTTGCTAGATTTAGAGATAGAGGGCCATAGAGTCCACGTCGTTATATAGCTAGGGAGACTGAGACTCCAAGATTACCTAGATGTTAGAGTTACAGAGGTTGGGATTTGATCTTCTCTGACTGAATCTGGAGTTCTCTCTATAAAGAATAATGATCTTTATATAATGCTTTAAGTTTTAAAAAGTGTGTCACATAGTATTAATAGTTGATATTTATGTAGGACTTTAGGTTATATATACACACCAACACATATGTATGTAAATATGCATACACATTTATATATCTGTATACATATATTTATATACACACATATTGTTGTATAGGGTAATTGTAGGGATCAAATTATTTATATACATATATAATGTATATTATATAAAATATATATGTAAGGTTTTATATAATATGTAAATTGTATATATGTATGTATGTGTATACACATACATATATATGAAAGAGAATATATAAATTATATGTATAATAATACCATATATTCTAGAAGGCTGTTGTAAAGATCAAATTTATATATACACACACATATATACATATATTTTTATAAATCTGACTATGTAAAATATATAAAATTTGATCTTTACAATAGCCCTATGGAACAGGTAGTATCATTACCCTCATTTTATTGATGAAGAAACTGAGGTTTAAGAATGAATTGCTGAGGGTCACAAAATTAGGGAATGTTTGGGTAGGATTCAAAGTCACTTCTTTCTGGCTCTAAATCTAGCATTCTATACATAAGGTCTTCCATGGGGATGCTAGTGGAGTCTTTTCCCCTTCCCATTCCATTCTCTGACCTCTGGGTAAGGAAAATATTCTTCAGATCAGGTGCCTTTACACTCCTCCTTTTGAAACCCACTTTTTAGCCTCTCTAGGTTTACTAGTTTCTGCTGAGGTTTAAGCCCAGGAGGCAGGTTGTATCAGAGACCCCATTAAAGGATAATGTTCCAAGAAAATTGTTCTTTTGAAGTTCTGATTTGGAACTCCTGCTGCTCATTAAAAAGGCAGCAGGGTGCCTAGAGACCTGTTACTGAGAAGGGCCCAGATGAGCTGGGCCTTTGCAAGAGTTCTCTGCTTGCACTCTTAGCTAGGGAGCAGGGAGAGCAGACCTGCAATTGTGTGTCTGGTAGTAATTTCAGGGCCACGTCACTCAGGGAAGAAGCTTCAGTTTCCAAGAAGCCAGTGCTTCTGAAACGCTGACCAGTTTATAATGGAAACACCATTGTAACCTTAAAACCCCTAGTTTTCCTAATTGTACACATGCCAATGTCCCCCTGGAAACTTTCTGGCCAGAGCACAGCTGGCTAGTTTGCAATATTATTTGTTGCCTCCCCTCAATGGAAAGAAACAGCGATGGAGTGTAAGAAATGCCTTCCGGGGACAGGCTGTACTGGGTGATTGTCCTAGTTTGCCTGGAAGAGTTATAAGAAATTTATCTGAGGTGGGAGGAAGCCTAACTTGGAGGTTATTACCATTCAGCCTGGAGCAGACGCCTGATGGAGGATGTGTTGTCTTTGAAATGAGAGAGGGCAGCCAGATTGCCAGAGAATTAGCCCATAACTCCATTAGATTCCACAGCTCTTTGTAAGAGCCTACTATGTGCTAGGTCCAGGAGATATAGAGAAAGAACCAAAACAGTCCTTTAAATTTGTGAAGGGCAGACAAAATAAAAATAATTGCAATGAATAGTGTTGGATTTGAAATTGATTTCAGATCTGTGTCAAATACTTAGTAGGTTGTATGACTCTAAGAAAATAATTTACTCTCCAGTTGCCTGAGTTTCCACATCTTTAAAATGGGGATAATAATAGCCTTTACCTTTTAGGGTTGTGAGGATGTAATAAGATAATGTCTTTGACAAACTTTAAAATATTATATACATGTTAGCTGTTGATGTAGCTGTGCAGAGAGCACTAAGGACTGGAAGATGTCCTTGTAAATTTAGCCCCTTTCACCTGAACCTTGGAGGATTTTGTAATTCCAAGAGGAAGAAGTGGGGAGGGAATGTGCTCCTGGCAAGGGGGACAGCCTATTCAAATAGAGGGAAGTGGAAGATGATACCAGTGAATTACTTTTCTAAGTAAGGTTGAGAGGAAATAGCAAGAAGGAAAATGAGGTTCCCTGTCTTTTGTCAACTTTAATCATTGCCTCCCTTTTAAATGGATGCAAATCGTCCTAGAAAATGCCACCTTCTATCTCCTCTCTTTTCTGTTTCCTTCCCTCTTTCCCTTTCCTCCTCTTTTAGTGGAAAGAGCTCTGAACCTGGATTCAGATCCTTACTTAGCTATTTGTCGGGCTGTGCGTAAGTCATTGCATTCTTCAGAGCTTGTTTTCTTAAAGGTACTCTGAGAACGATAATACTTTACTTATAAAAATCATTTGGAATATTATCCCCCGTTTCATAGAAGAAGAAACAGATCTAAGGATCACAAAATTAGTGAGTGTCTAAGGCAGGATTTGAATTCAGACTTGAATGAGGATTAAGCAGGAGTGATGTATGTAAAACAGTATAGAAATTCCAGTTATTATTATTTTTTTTATTCTAAAAGACTCACAAGGAAAAGTGATCCTGGTTTATTTCTTCCCTTGCCTTACATGCTATAACCAATAAACTTGGTTTTGGGATATACTTCTCATTGTTGCCACTGGATCTGTTCAATATAACTGGAATTGGCTCCTTGCCACTGCTTGACATATAGCAAGGAATTCTGGTCCAATGGAACATATTCAGATGTACCATTCTCAAATTGCTTTCTGAGTGGAAGGTAGATAAATTGCTTGCCTTATCCACCCTACCCTACCTTACCTTGGCCTGAACCTGGGATTTGAAGTGCATGTCTTGTGTTTGCATTCTTTCTTTTAAAAGAACCCAACAATAAATAAATTCATTTATTTTTATAAGCGTTCATCATGTCAACCTTCCCACTGTTACCTCCCCCGATTGAACAATCATTAAAAAAACCAAAACAAAACTTTCACAACAAACAGATATATTCCAAAAAAATATTCTCACAATAACCATGCTGAAAAAGCTTATCTTAATTTGGACTTTAAATTCATTATCTCTCTAGTGTAAAGTAGCTGATATGATTCATTTTCAGTCCTCTAGACTGCTGCCTTATCATTAATTTCTAACTGACATTTAGAATTTCCTTAAATTATTTAAAAACATTACTCTGAGAAGGAGTCCTTGGGAGTCATCAGGTTGTCATAGGGGTCCAGGTTGTAATTGTTGTTGTTTGTCTGTCCTATCTCCCTTCCCTCCCTTCCCTTCTTCTCTCCCTCCCCTCCCTTTCCTTCCTCCCCCCTTCTCTCCCTCCCTCCCTCCCTCCTTTCCTTCCTTCCTTCCTTCCTACCTTCCTTCCTTCCTTCCTTCCTACCTTCTTTCCTTCCTTCCTTCCTTCCTACCTTCTTTCCTTCCTTCCTTCCTACCTTCTTTCCTTCCTTCCTTCCTACCTTCTTTCCTTCCTTCCTTTCTTCCTTCCTTCCTTCCTTCCTTCCTTCCTTCCTTCCTTCCTTCCTTCCTTCCTTTCTTCCTTCCTTCCTTCCTACCTTCTTTCCTTCCTTCCTTCCTTCCTTCCTTCCTACCTTCTTTCCTTCCTTCCTTCCTTCCTTCCTTCCTTCCTTCCTTCCTTCCTTCCTTCCTTCTTCCCTCCCTCCCTCTTTTCCTTCTTTCCTTCCTTCCTTCCTTCCTTCCTTCCTTCCTTCCTTCCTACCTTCTTTCCTTCCTTCCTTCCTTCCTTCCTTCCTTCCTTCCTTCCTTCCTTCCTTCCTTCCTTCCTTCCTTCCTTCCTTCCTTCATTTTCCCCCTTCCCCATCTCCCTCCATTTTTTCTTTCCTTTATTCCTTCCTTTTTTTTTTTTTTTTTTTTTTGATGAGGCAATTAGGTGACTTGCCCAGAGTCACATAGCTAGTAAGTCCTCTTGACTTCAGGGCTGGTGTTCATTGCCAATGACATTATGATATTGGGATAAAATAATGACTGACAGGTGATATCTTGTCTGGCATGAATTGACTTTAAATGAGGCAGAGTTGCAAAGCTGTCAGCCTCTTTCTTGCCAAATCAAGCTGACAGGACAAGATCAAGCTGCCTGGAGACGGTCTGGCTTGCAGTGGATGACCGTGGCATCTTTTGTGCTGGACCATCCTCTGAAAACTCCCAGAGCCTGCTTCAGTTCCTTTCACATTGGAACAAATTGCTCTCATCTGCCTACTTATCTGGGGGAATTCTTTCCATGCTTTGGGGAGACACTCCCCTAACTCACTGATGGTTTGAGGTTTGGGGCTTAACCTCAACCTGTTTAGCCCATCTGCAGTGATGGTTTTTACAGGGGTGTGGCTGCTGTGTATCCCACAGAGAGGAGGGTGACAGGTGGACACCAAAGGTGTATGAGCAGCCCTGAAAAATTCTTTGGACTGCCAAGGGGTTCATGACAGAAAAAGTTAAGAAATCCTTTTCTAGTAGCATCCTCTGACTCTCTAGGATAAAATCCAAACCTTTGTGTTTAGTCTTTCAGGCTCTTGGCCATTCCAGGGTTACAACATATTACTGTTCTTCAGAGGGTATTATATGTGTATCTAATCATCTCTCCTTGCTGTCCCCCTTCGTGCTACTGCATATCCTGTTTCTGTGTCTTTGTATAAGCTGTCCCTTGCATCTGTAATGCATTTCCTCCTCTCCTCTGCCTCATAGAATCCTTAGCTTACTTCAAAGCTCTGCCCAAGTACCACCTCCTGCAGGAAGCCTATTAATCCAACAATCAGGCAAGTCTTTCTTGATCCTCCAGTTGCTGGTGCCCTCCTCCAATTATTTTTTGTATACTTAGTATTTAATTTTCTAAGAATGTCTGTCAACCCTCTTCCTCCTTTTTGGTAAGGAAGTGGTAATCTTTCTAGTGGTAATCCATTGCCTTGGGTCAATGAACCCTATGTTTTATTATGTTACATGGGTTTTTGTTAAGATTCTTTCCAAATCTGTTGTGGTCCATTTTACAGTTCCAAAGGGGCACATTAAGCTCAGCCTTGCCTAGGTTTTACTTGTTTTAAACAGGGTTTTCCCATGCAGCTTTGATTTCAGGATGTCAGTAAGTTTCTTAATATATTCAGCCACAGGCTTCTCTTTGATATCTTTATGTTTGATTTGTTTTGCCTGGAGGAGACCAAGGTATTTATAGAAATATTCTTCACCCTTTGCTTCCATTTTGCCTCCAAATTCAAAAGCAAAGCTTTTAGCCCCTTATCTTTCCTTAGCATTAAGAATTTCACACTTGTTGGGTTTGAATGACATTTTTATATCATTACAGAAAGAATCCACAAAAATTAAGGTACTGTTAAAATTCTTTTTATTTATTTATTTTTTTGGTGAAACCCCTGATGCCATCAGTGTTTATCAAATTATTAGAATATTATTAGTATTAGTAAGATGTTTTGATTCCCTCTCCTCTTTAATTTTAGAAGCTACATTTTGTGCTATTCAAAAGAGTTTACAATAGAATTAAATCAGAGAACCATGATGGCTCTAATAGGGCAAGTAGGTGGCACAGTGTATAGAATTTCAAGTCAGGAAGACTCATCTATCTGAGTTTGAGTCCAGCCTCAGACACTTACTAGCTCTATAATTTTGAGTAATCACTTAATCTTGTTTGCTTCAATTTCCTTATCTATAAAAAGAGTGGGAGAAGGAAATGACAAATTACATCAGTGTCTTTGTCAATAAACTCCCAAATGGAATCACAGAGTCAGATATTACTAAAATGACTGAACAACAACAATAGAACCACAATAGGTTTAAACTACTACATTTTATATTAATTGTTCTTGAAAATATTATATGTTATATCAATTGTTCTTGACCTTAAAAGTTTTGGTATACAGTTTAAATAGGGAATAGTTTTCCATGTGGACATTTTGACTATATTTATATTTATTTGATATTTTTGTAGCATATAAATAAGGTATGGGTTATGGAACACTTGATAAAAGTTTTCTGAAGGGAAAGAAGATTCTCATTTTGTGTACTTCAGTGTCTTATTGAATGGAACAGGCATCTGTTTTCCTTTTGCTTTAGCTTTCATATCTGATTTCCTATCTCATGGTGACAGAGATCAGGTCCAAGGAACACAAAAGATCTAGTGGTCCCAGATTCATATATTTTCTTGTGGATTCTTCTTTCCTATGGATTTCTTATTTGAGTAGAGAGACTTGTCAGTGCCATATACAAGAGGCCCTCAGCTTGAGATCTTTTAAGTTCATTTGAATATTTTGTATTTTTCTGTCTTTGCTACCTGAACTTTTGCTCCCTCCTTATCTATCTCTAAATAAGTTACAGAAATCTGGATTGTTCTCAATGAACCAATTAGCAAACATTTTAAGGCATATACCATGCACTAAGCTAGGCAATATGTATATAAAGAAAATTATTAATTAATCCTTTGCCTAAGGGATTTAGAGTCGTTTGGGGAAACAGCATATACCCGTATAACTCAAAGCAAATAATTAGGCATCTGAATGGTGTAGTAAATGGAATACTGAGCCTGGAATCAAGATCTGAGTTTGAATCCTGCCTCACACACTGAATATATGTGTGATCCTGGGAAAGTAATTTATCCTCTTGGTATCTTATTTTCTTCATTTGTAAAATGATAGATTTTATGAATATGGCATATGAAATATTATAGAAATTTATGAATCTGTCACATAAAATGAATTGAATGTTTTCTATTAAATAAATATAAATGTAAGGGAGTTGATCTTTGAATGCTTCCTAGCTAAGAATATTATCATAAGGTATTAACTCAGTAATATCCCTTTATTATGTGTTAATATCTTTGCTGATAAAATTCAGCAAAGTCACTTTTTGGACAAGCAGGGCCTTAATAGTTGACAAGCGGGCCTTAATAGTTAAGATACAATTTTAGAGTTCAAGGTCAAGTGAATTCAGTTTCAGGAATACTTGAGTGGAAGGAAGGAATACTTAAATAAAGAGGGAAGAAAGCATCTAGCAGTGGAAAAAGAGATATCCCATCCAGCAGTTAAAGAGTTCATCACACAAGAAAGTTTAAGGCATAGAAGAATAGCAGAGACAAGCATACTCCAGATAGGTAGTCATAGATATCTAGTCAAAATAAGAATAATTATAATTTTAAAAAATAGCTGGCATTTATATAGTATTTTAAGATTTTCAAAGTGCTTTACAAATCTCATCTTAGGTCATGGATACAGGAGGCAGGTTTGAGGAATAGGGGCCCTGGTAGCAGAGGAGAGAGGCAGTTGTAGAAAGGAGCAAGCCTTAGAACTCAGCTATAAACAACTTTCTTAGCAGAGATGCTAAATCTAAGGAGAGGTTGTGTGGGTTCTACAAAGAGAGAAAGGACTCCCAGACTTGAGAACTAAGAACTGTGAGCCCCTGCCATTCCTGTATCCCACATATGTGCCTTACTACTCCTGTACTCTAAGTTTCTCATTCTTTCCATGTCTGCTATGTATGTGTTTGGGAAGTTATGTATTAGACTTATGGGGGAAGAGTTTTATAATTATTATTTTTACTATGTCATCTTATTAAATACCTCTGCCAAGAACTCACTGATTTTTAATGAGCAGCACATAGGGGCGCATCTACTTTGTTGTTAAGAGTATAGACCAGTGGTTCTCAAAGTCTGGTCCAGAGCATCCTGGGAATCTCTGAAATCCTTTCATTCATCAAATTCATAATTAGTTTTAATTTTTAATGTGATCAATATCTATAACTATAAACCACATAAACAAAAACTCTTTGGACAGATCCTCAATCATTTTTAATAGGATAAAGATATTGAGAACAAAAGTTTGAGGACCACTGGTATAGACCAATAGGTACATCACTACAGTCCAAGAGAGGTAGTCATTTTCTGGAGATTCACCTCTTTCATGTGAGTGCAAGTGGATACACATTGAAAGGTGTCTTGAAAGAAATAGTACTTGATCTAAGCTTTGAAGAAGAATTGGAAGTCCTAGAGGAGTAAGTGAAGCATTTGCATTTTAGTTATTGGGACAGCTTTTTGTGTGTATGTATGAAGGATAGGTTGTTTATTTTTACTGGGCTACGTAGTTGCATTTAGGGAAAATAATTTTAAAGAAAGATACAAATCAGGTAGATGATTTTATTGACACAGGATATTTTGGAGGAAGAAAACTGCATCTATCAATGAAGGTTGGCAACTTTTCAGTAATTTCTATTATTAGAGAGTTTGACCTGGGGTTAAGTGATTTGCCCACAGTCATACATCCGATATGTATCAGAGAAACTTGAATCAGAAGAAACTTGAATCCATATCTTCTTGGCTGTGATGTCAGTCATCTATCTACTACTCCATGCCAATGGAAAGAAAGAGTATTCTATTGGAAACAAGAGAACTTGTATTTGAATTTTGGCTCAGCTATGTATTAGTTATATGACTGTAGACAAATCTGGGTCTTATTTTCCTATCTGCAAAATGAGAAACTTAGACCAGATAATTTCTGATGTCTCTTCCAAATCTAAATACTATAAGCTTACCAATCCTCCTTGTTTCCTAGAAAGTTAGCAGAAGACGTAAATACTTGGAAAGATATTCATTGCTCATGGTTGAGCCATGCCAATTTAAGAAAAATGACCTTGCTACTCACATTTTGGAAACACTAGACAGAGCCACACCTAAACTTTGTTTTAGAAATTTCCCTGGAGTTATTTCAGGTCCAAGGCAAAAAGAAAGAAATCCAATACCCCCTTTCCCCCGTTTTTTTTTTTTTTTGGATCAGGACGTATGTTCAGGATTGAACCTAGCTTTGTGGGATTCGGGAGCTCCTTATTTGGACCCCTTGTCCTTCAGGGTACAATAGCATGGGATAATTAAAATCCACATCTTATCCAAAAATCTTGGTTTAGTGATTAGTTTTGACCTTCCCTTCTAAGAATTGCTACAAAGAATAGAATAAATTGGCTTAAGATTCAGCTCCTTTTATTTCCTCAGCCCTGATGGAGAAGTGAATGAGCAGGGAACCAGAAGGAAAAGGAAGAAATCAAGGGCTAATAGAGTCTATAAGAAGAGCATCTACCTCAGAATTGTTTGGCCCTCAACAAGTCACAACCTCTCAGGCTCAGTTTTCTCATCTGTAAAAATGAGGATAATAGTAATACCTATTTTACATAGAAATTTTATGAGGATCAGAAGAGAGACCAGATGAGACTTTAAAAATCTTAAAGCATTATATATGTGACTAAAAAAAAAAAAGCCTAGATACATCTAGATAAAATGATTTATGAACAGAACCTAGAAAAGTCAGTCTCTCCCATGATCCTTTGACTGTTCAAAATTTCCCCGGCCTCCCTCCCTCACCCTTTCCATTTTGGTATCCATTTAATTATGGAAAAATTGGTTCCATGTACCTCCTTGGGTTTGAGAACCAGAAATAGATTCTCCAGAGGGTCATGCTTCATTTGGATAATAACATGATTTTATGCCTTAGCTACACTTATGCTCTGCACCTTCCTGCGTGCAGAGGTCCCATTCTCTCCATACCATTGTTGGTTGGATTGTTACCTCCCTCCATCACCACAATGAAGGGCAGAGAGACCAAAAGCTGGCGCCTGGGAGCCTCTCCTGAGTGTGGGTAGATGGCAAGGGAGCTAGACTAGGATCTTGCCTCAATGACAGGGTAAAATTCTCAAATACCACAGAGAGGGAAGGAGATGGTTTGTATTTAAGAAGGAGGGCAGTGGTGAAGAAGCATTGTGCGTGAAGAGAAACATTTTCCCCATTTGAATGACTTCTCCACAATTACATGGAAATGACCTGGCCCAGTGGAGAAGAAACATGGCTGAACACGCCACGGTGATCCCTATGGAATCCACTCAAAGACTCTTCTTTGAAATAGGAAGGGAAGCCAAGAAGAATTTCTATGGCAGCCATATAATTAGCCAAGGCCCATGGGCCCATAACCCAAGGAAAGTTAGGTCATGCTTGAAAGAAATCAGACAGCAGACACAAGAATTTTAAGGAAAGTTGAAAAAGGAACAACAGTATTTAAATGGATCTGTGCTCCAGTTCATTTTCTTCCAGTGTATTTTGGTGCTCACTAAAGAATGGACTGGACAAAATTTGAAAATCTGATCAGTTTTTCTGCTTGCTAAAATAGTAAAAATTATATACAAGAATGCTTTTAAAATCCCTATATTGTTGTCTTTTTTTTAATGCCACATTTTCCAAAATACACCCTTCTCATAGCAATGAATTCTTCCTTTAAATTTTTTTTTTTATTAACAAGCATTTATTTTTCTCTCTCTCCACCTTCCCTTCCCTTTTGAAGAAAAACTAAAGAAAAACCAAACTGTTGTAAAAATATGCATAGTAAAACAAAACAAATTCTCACATTGGTCACATCCAAAAATATATGACTTATAATCATCTTGAGTCCATCATTTCTCTGTCATCAACTTTCCTCTGGAATCATATTGGTCCTTGCATTGATTAGTGTTCTGAGATCCTTCAAAGTTATTTGTTATTATATTGTTGTTGTATAAATCCACCCCTCAAAACTACCCCTTTTATTATTTCTTATGGAAAAATAGGATTCTCTTACATTCACATTACAGAATTTACCTAGTTTTCCCCCAAGTTATGGGCATTTCTACAAAACAAGCTGCTATGAATAATTTTATATGAACATTTCATTTTCTTTTCATTTTGATTTGGTATAGGCTTGTGATTAGGAAAGGAGGTTCAGGTAGAGTTAGAGAGAGGATAAATACTATTCTTTTGGCTTTGAGAGAGGAACCATAATTCTGGTTTTCTTCAGAGCTTTGTAGATAGGTAGGGAGGTAAAATCTGTAGGGAGAAATCTTAAGAGTCTATTTCCAGTTTTCTATACTAGAAACCTAGGAGAATTTCTAATTGGGTGAGATGGGAAACTATCTTTTGGTTGAACTGACATATCTTAATTCCAGTGGGAGAGTTCACTCATCTGGTATATGATTATCTGCATAACTTTTCTGATTTCTCTTTTTTGTTAGCTTGGATAAATGGGTTGGTTCACTATTAGCTATGTATGATGAGCTTTGTGTAACTGGCATTTGGAGGAAGGTCAAGCCTTTGGATAACAGCTTAGAATATTTCTCTGCAAAGGGATATTGGCCCAAATGGTGGCATGAACATGAAAGCTATTTCCCCTAAACTAACAATATTTGGGAAGCAGAAATATATAATTCTAATCTGTCATCTTATTCTCTGAGGAGAAGAGAGTAAGGTAGCTCCATAGTTCCAAAGCATAGTTCTTCCCCTCTGGGCAGAAAAAAAAATCTCCCCAGGAGAAAGGTGGAGGAGATGCTTGAGAAATTTATTCATGTCCCTCTGAGTCACATGTAGACAAATTCACATGGGCAATGTACACACAGACACAGACACATGCATACAAACACACCTGCCCTCCTTTTATGGTTCTATTATTGGGTAATCCTGCCTTGTAATAAAAGAAGCAGCTTGCAAAACCCACGACAAACCTCATTTGTTGTTCTATGTACCATTCTGTACCTATAGTGTCCTATTCTTTTAATAAAAGGAATGGATTGGGCTCTATCACCTGTTTTCTAGGTGCAACATTGACCTTTGTATGTTTTACCATCTTTATATGTTTTGCCGTCTTTATGTTATTCTAATTACCAAGTATATTTCTCCCAAATGTACTTACTTCATTATGCATTTGTTCAAACAATCTTTCCCATGCCTTTGAATACCTGATATTTATTAGTTTTTATTGTATAATAATCTGGAGAAGGAAATAGCAAATCACTCCCATATCTTTGCCAAGAAAACTCCTTGAACTGTTGGTATCACGAAGAGTTAGACATGGCTAAATGGTTGAACATTGCATAATATACCATAATTTATTCAATTATCTTTCAATTTATGGGTATCCACTTTGTGTCTATTTTCTTGCTAACACCAAGAGTACTGTTGTGAATATATTTGCAAATATGGTACAAGTTTTAAGGAACGATTTCCACATCACAGAAAATAATATTTTAATATGGAAGCATATCCTCTGGGGCCTCAATTATAAGTATTAAAAAATATTAAATAGTGTTCTATTCTGATTTCCTTTTTCTCACTTGAATCAAAGACTTAATAATAGAAAACTTATTCAGTTTCAGAGAGAGATTTGATTCCCTAGTATTAAGATCATTAAAGAAAGAAAAATGTTATTTTTCAATGGTGACTAAACTGAGAGTAGGAAAGTCTTCTTGCTTAATCCAAGTTAAAAGGGTTATATCTTTGTTTTTGAGAGTAGCCTGGAATATTTAGATGTTAAACAAACTACTCAGGATCACACAGCCATTATGTATCAGGTGGCCCATGAATCCAGTTCCTTTCAAGTCTCTAAGTTGCAGAGAAGGTGACAACTTGCATTGGTAGGAAGATGGTTTCTCACTTGGAAATTCTCTATACCAAATGAAATTTATTCATGCAGTTCTGAATCTATCCTTTTTTTTCTTTCTCTCCTCCTTCTCTCTTCTCATTCCTTTCCTCTGCTCTTCTCTCTCCCTTTCCCTTTCCCTTTCTCTTTGTTCGCTTTTGACCATATTGAAAAGGGAATCCTTATACTAGGGAGCTATGAAAGATGCAACAATTAGTTATGGAAGAAGATATCTGGTCTGTGCTATTGACATTGCTATTGCTCTGCTTAAAAGTAAATTAAAAAAAAAACCTATTCCTAAACGATGCACTTTTATTTTACACTGCTGGGGAATTTTGTCTTTGTTTCACGATTCTTATAAAATATAATTAGGCATTTCTTGGATTGGAGAGAATTTCAGTTACCAAGAGGAAACTCTGAACCTCTTTTCAAGCAGAAATGTTTATTTATTAATAAATTGTTTTTGACAGATTTTGACCAAAATGGAGAAGACACTTTTTCTTTCACATTATGGAAGGCACTTTTTGTGGAAGGATATTCATATGAAATGTAGTAGAATCAAAGATACTGAAAGCTTTTAAATTTAATTCTCATGAATGTATTAGCTCTGCATGGATATGTTTACTGAGAAGTGGAGACAGGGAGAGGGGACATTTGATACTAGACAGAGCTCTTGTTTATTTTTGCAGAGGAAATGAAGTCATGGACAATTGGGGCAAGGAAGGAAAGTGAATTGGTAATGTGCTCAAATACCTTAATGGAAGTTCTCTAAGGGCTAAAAAGTTCTATATTCATTTCAAGCCATCAGTAATGGCACCAACAGGTCACACAGTGCATTTTTAGACACATGATTGCAGACACTATCCTAGAATAGTTAGAATCATTTCTGTTCATTTGACTTATTAACTTACTCTAAAAATATCATACAAGATTGCTTCAGTAAGAAAATATTGGTTTTTTTTGTCTCTATATCTGGGCCAGATAATTCCTCTGAGGATGAAGAAATAGCTAATGATTGAACACTATCTAACTGATAATCAAATATATTGTCTGTATGACAGCTCATAATCAATCAGCCAACCAACAAGCATTGATTAGATGCCTATTAGATTAGATGCTTTCTAATATGTTTGATTTCCTTTGTAATTCTATGGATTTTATTTTTTGCACCTAAGAATATCTTACTGGCTTTTCCACCTTTGCAAAGGGTTCATAACAACACATACACACCCCTCCCAAGAACTCTTTGTACAGACAGAGAAGAGAAAAAGTATTTGGGAAGACTTTTGGTGATATACATACAGCCATGTGGCATGTTATGGATAAGAAACCAGCCAAGGAGACGAAGAAAATGGGATAATACAGAGAAGAGGAGGATCAAGGGAGAGCAGTGTCATAAAAACCCAAAGAAGAGTTGGGAGTAGGAGAGAGAGAATCAGGGAGAGAGAGAGAGAAACAGAGAGCCAGAGCCAGAGAGAGAAACAGAGAGATAGAGAAAGGCAGAGAGAGACAGAAAGAGAGACACAGACACAGAAAAAAGACACAGAGAGAGACACACACACATACACAGACAGAGACAGAGAAAGAGAGATAAAACAGACAGACAAAGAGATACAAAGAGAAAGAGAAATCAACAGTTTCTAATGCAGCAGAGAAGATAAGAAAGATGAAGGTTGAGAAAAGACCTCTGGTTTTGACAATCAAAACATAGGAAAATTTCCAGGTCATATAACCAGTAAGATGATATATTAGTCATTTTTGTCTAAATGACTTTAATATTCCATTCTTCCCCCAAAATGAATTACAGTTGAATCCATGGAATGCAGAAGAGATAACTATAAGGTAAAAATCCTTTTGAGTTATCCTTAAGACCCCCCAGTCAGCAGCTTTCCTTCATCATACTTTGCACACCCCAGCATATATAAACTGATCTAGGGACCACCTTGAGAAGTCTCTCAGGTAGAGAGACATAGATGATACCCTCAACCTACTGCTACTCCCCACCCCCTAGCAAATGACAGACACTGATACTGTCTAACCAAATGATGAGGGAGAAGAATACTTTAGAAGCTTTAACCCCATATGGAAAGTAGATTACAAAAGAAATAAATAAAAACATAGCTCATGAATCAGAGAATATAATTTCACAATAAACTGGAAGAGAAGAGAAGAGAATAAAACAAAGATAAACTTCTTAGGAAGAAAATAGTCCAATGCAAAGCCACACAAATATCCCAAAGAGCATTGGGCTTCAGTGTTCAAAGATATACACAAAAGTATCTTGCCCTTTACCGTTTGTTTACTCTGGGAATAAGAATAAGATCAACATTTCCATTATCACTGGAAAGGAAATGGTGGGCAATTGTCCTCTTGCTCAACATACAGTCCCTGGGATTGCCTACATCAAAACGTCCTCCCTTTCCTACTAGCATTTCCCTTTCTATGCTGTACTCCTTTATTGGAATTTATACTCCTGGAGGACTAAAATTATCTTACTTTTGTACTTTTATCCCCACATAACACAGTTCCTAGTTCATAGTAAGTGCTTTAAAATGTTGGTTGTGGTGCAGCTAGATGGAGCAGTGGACAGAGGACTGGCTCTAAAGTCAGGAGGACCTGAGTTGAAATTTGACCTCAGACACTTAGCATTTACTAGTTGTGTGACCCAGGTGTTAAGTATGTGTCACTTAACTTTTTGTCTCACCAAATATATATATATATATATATATATATATATATATATATATATATGTATGTGTGTGTGTGTGTGTATGTAATATTTTTAAAATGCTTGTTGACTGATTAATTGATGAATAAAAAACTGTAAATCCCAATGGACTCTGAAGGGAGGGTCTGCAATTCCAGATTGAGTGAGCTTTTCTTGATGTGAGAAAGTGAACTCCTTGAGAACAAGAACTCTTTCCTGTTTATGTTTGTATGATATTCCTATCAAAAAGTACAGAGTTGTCAAGTAATACATGCTTGTCAAATTGAATTATCATGGTATAAAAATAAATACCTCTTGCTATGAGAGTCACTTCTGTCAAATAGAAACCATAATATATATAATATTAATGCCAGTGTATACTCCAGGGAATACTTTTTAGTGACTTTTGAAGGTGAACTTTGTTTTGGGGTTGAAGAAATAACTGGTATAATAAAATAAAGCTTTGATTTGCCCTACCTCATTTGAGCTTCAAGCTACTTAAGAGTTCCAGAACTTCAGAGGTGGAAGGGACCTCAGAAGTATCTGGCTCATACCATCCCTAAGCCAAAGTCCCTTCTGTAATAGCCCTAAAAAGTGATCGTCTTCTTGAAGACATAAAATGTAAAGGAACCATCTCCTCCCAAAGCAGTCCATTGGGCTTTTAGGGAGCTCTGTTAAAAAGTTTTTTCATTCATCAAATATAAAATTGTTTCTTCAATTTCCACCCATTGTTCTAATTTTGCTTTCTAGGACCAAGCAAAAATGTCTAATACCTTTTGTCCTGGAAAGGTATTAGAAAGCCCTTCGAATGCTTGAAGTCAGTTTAGTTCATTCTTGTTCATCTTTTCTCCCAATTTTACATCTTCCATTTCCCTTATTCTGTGCTCATGTAATTTGGTCTTGATACCCTCAGTCAGAATGTTCTGCCCACCATTTTTCTCTCATTTCTAGTCTGGCACCAGGCCTCCCTTTGTCATTGCTTTCACCTTTGAAAGAATGAATTTAGCATAAAAGAAAGTCATGAATATATCAGTTCCTTGATATTTTGGCAGATAGTTGGATTGTTTAAGTTCTCCACTAATACGATAATATGGATGCATGAATGGAAAAGCATTTATTAAGTGCTTTACTGTGTGCCAAGCTCTGGGAATGTAAATAGAAAAAGCAAGATGGAAGTAGCTAGATGGCACAGTAGATAGACCACCAGCCCTGGAGTCAGGAGGATTTGAGTGCAAATTCAGTTTCAGACACTCAGTACTTAACTGTGTCACCCTGGGCAAGTCACTTAACCTCAATTGCCTCACAAAAATAAAAAAAGATAGGAAAAAAAAGAAAAAAGCAAGATGGCTCCAGCCATTCTAATTAGGGGAGACAATTTTAAAAAGAAAGTTTAGCTATGAGATGGATGAAATAGCCTGGAATTCATTAGTGTGGATGTCAAGGTCTAAGAGTATTAGGCTTTGTAAGTAGGTCAGCAAATGCCAAGAGTCTTTGGTTGAAGGTCAGAGAGCCTTAGGAGGTAGTGACAGGGCAGATGATAACATTTTAGTCTCCATTTCACCAGAAGGAATGGAGTCATTGATTCCCATGTCCTCTAGGTCCAGTGAGAAATCAAACAGACTTGGTAGATTCTGGGAACCAAGGAAGAGGACTTAGAAGATATAAGGGGTAGTGGGACCTAATGTTGGTGGATCTTCTTCTATGGCTGATTTGTGATTTGATTCCCTTCAGAGGCCCTTGATGTCTTTTTGTGATGTTACTGTGGGGCTTCTTTCCATGAGTCTGCTCATGTGGTTTGAGCTTTTCTAGATCTTACTTTATTAGCTGGAGCCAGTCTCCAGGGGACGGTGCTCGATTGGACGTTCTGTTTCTGTTGCCTGCTGATGTGTAGACTCCTTGATGTTCTCCTTGGTAAATCACAGCCTTAGACTACTGCTCAGCTCAATTTGGCTTCTCCAATACCTGCCTGTTGGTTGAAACCCACAGTTTTCAGCTGCTTCCTGAGCTGAAATCTTTAGCTAGTTTTTTCCTTAAGAGGCAGAAACCCCTTTCCAGATCAGCTTATGGGGAAAAATATCTCTATAGAACTACCATATAATGTAAAGGACTTTGTTTACCTCCTGGTCTAGGCTTCCAGACCTTTTTTCTATCCATCTGGAGATTCTGGGCTCCAGGAACTGAGATCTTTAGAATAAATAGCTGAGATACTCCCATCTAAGACTTGAATTCAAATTGAACCTCAGGTAGTTACTACCTCTGTGATCCTGGGCAAATTTATTTAACTTCCTCATCTATAAAATGGGGATGATAAAAATAGTACTTACCTGTTGGGATTATTATAAAACCCAAGTGAGATAATAATTGTAAAGTGTTTAACATAATGTCTGGTACACAGCAAGTGCTATATGTTAGCTGTTGTCTTTATTAGCTATTTCTAAGTAGCAAGTATCTTCAAAATTTAATACAGCTTTTCTTTGGATTCAACCCTACCCGCTTGTTACTCTAGAGATTTTGGAGAGTTTTCCTTTTGGGAAGTTTCAGAGAGATCTGGAACTCTCTTGGTTGTACTGTGTTATCTTCTCTTAGTCAGAGTTTCATGCTGTATTGTGTGTTCTCCTACATATATAACTTTTCTGATTTCTGTTTTGCCAAGATTTGGATAAACAGGTTCTTTTGCTATTGTGGAACTAGGTTTAAGAGGGAAAAGAGGAATTATCCTAGCAAGGATGGAGATAATGCACCTGGAGTTTATGACAATGTTGTATAAAGGTGATCAGAGCTCCAAGGTTTTTCCTAACTCAATTCTCTCAGTCCTAATGGAAAGGAAGTGGGGGTGGCTATAATCCCAAATATCCAGCACCCAACATTAAAAGCACTCTCTTTCTAGGGAGAGCAGAGTAGTAGCCTCTGGTTCCAATCTCTAGCTTCCTCTTCTGCCAGGATGAGACTATCCTTTGGAGAAAAAGGTTGGAGATGAATATTCTGCCTCCCTCTCAGCCATGTCAACATCCTTTGCCACAGAAGAGTTTCACTACACAAGTGAATTCCCCTCTCCCTCCTTCTTCTTACTTAAGTAAAACAAAGTAAGTGGATACAGGGACCATCCCAGCCACTGGGGAAATCAAGAAATTCTTCTTGTGGGATGCAGACACGAGCTGAGCCTGGTGAGACACTAGGAGTTGCCAGAAGCTGTGAGGAAGGAGAAGATTCATGATCTTGGATTGATAGCTATCAAACAACTCCAAAAGATTGCTTTTCATCACAACTCTGCTAATTCTGCACACCTAATCCTTTCAGAAAAGAGGAAAATGGAAGAGGAAAGGGGGCTGATGCTGCCTTTGGAGACAGAAGATTGGATTCTACCTCTGCAATGAATTACAACCCTCACTTTGGATTGAGGGTTCTCAGTTTCTTCATTTGAGTGGTTTATAATACATGATTCTAAGAGCCTGTTTAGCTCCTGACCTAACAAAACTGATTAAAATAAAGATCCCACCTAAACATATCTTCACTTGAAGATGGAGTTGTTGAGGTTGGGAAAGGGGACCCTACAAATTTGGGGTTACAGATTGGTGTCCTGGTGTCTCAAAAGAATTTGCAGGCTTGAACCCAAATCCTTAGCCAAGGGGCAAAGTTTTATTGTAATAGCAACTCCATTACAAGCATCCTGAATTGTAAGGGAATTCAGCAGAAAAACTGAAGCAATGAGACACATTTATCCAGCTTTTTAGCATTGATATGCTAATTCTATGGCTCATAGGTAGGAAGGAATTTGGTTCTCATTGACCAGATCATCAGTCAGCAATGACTGGAGGAGTGGTCTATTCACTATTGTCTCAGGAGTCTGATCTGTGGGACTATCCTGAGGTCAGAAGCGATCTGATTGAGGAGTGGTCAGAATCAGATAAACGTCAGAACAATAGCATTCCTGGGTTGGGGGTGTGTGTGTGGGGCAAAGCCAAAGGACTTTGGAATCACATTGCCAGAACAGAAGCCCCCTTAAAATCAGGAGACCACAAAAATCATATTATATCGGAGTGGGACAATGTCTCCTGGAAGTAGGCAGAGACTGAGCTACTGGTGGTTAGATCTTGTTACTGGAGAGATAACAGTTGGGGAAAGGTGGAAGTAGAAGAAGATTTTAATTATTCTCTTCCAATCCCTAGATTAGGAAATTCTCTCAACTCATCTGGTAGCTTCTTATTTTTAACAAATTATTGGCATTTACACATGATATTTTATTGTCCCTTGGTTTCTTTTACATCTTAGTACATCTTCTGAAAAAAAAACTTTTCTCAATTCTCCTTAATGCCAATGTCTCCTCTCTGTTGATCATTTGATTTTTCCTTACATGACTTGTTTGGACATAGTTGTTTGCATGATCTCTCTCTTATTAGGTGGTGAAGTTCTTGAGACCAGGAACTATCTGCTGACTTTCTTCATATTCTTAGGATTTAATTATAGCTCCTGACACATAGTAGGTAGTTAATAAATATTTATTGATTGACATTGCTAAAGCACCCCCTAAATTTGGTGCCCAAGAGTAAGCCCAATCTCCTCATCCTGGTTATGGCTCTTCTAGAGAAAGATGGATTTTGCATAATAAAGTGTGTTTCCTTCAAGAAGAACCAACTTCCTTCCTAACGACAATTTTTCTCCAAGCTAGGGCTGCCAGAAGTTTCTTTTTTTAAATTCAAATTTTTAAAAACATTTATTTATTTATAATAAACATTGCTTTATAAATCATGTTGGGAAAGAAAAATCAGAGCAAGAGGGAAAAAACATGGGAGAGGAAAAAAAAATCCAGAAAAAAGAAGTGAACATAGCATATGTTGATTTGCACTCAGTCATCTCCATAAGTTCTTTTTTTAGATACAGAAGGCATTTTCTGACCAAAGTCTATTGGGCTTGCTGTGAATCACTAAACCATTGAGAAGAACCAAGCCTTTCATAGTTAATCATCACACATTCTTGCTGTTATTGTGTACAATGTATTTCTGGTTCTACTTGTTTCACTCAGCATAAATCTTTCTAGGCCTTTCTATAATCAGCTTGTTCATCATTTTTTTTTATAGAACAATAATATTCTGTTATCTCCATATATCACAACTTATACATCCCTTCCCCAATTGATGGACATCTATTCATTTTCCAATTCTTTGCTACCACAGCAACGATTTCCTTTTGATGCAGACCCAGTAGTGATATTGGTAGGTCAAAGGGTTTGCACAGTTTGATAGCCCTTTGGACATAGTTCCAAACTGCTCTCCAGAATGGTTGGATCATTTCACAATTCCACCAACAATGCATTAGCGTCCCAGTTTTCCCACATCCCCTTCAATATTTATCACTATCTTTTCCTATCATCTTAGCCAATTTGAGAGGTGTGAGGTGGTACCTCAGTTGTTTTAATTTGATCAATAGTGATTTAGAGTATATTTTTTCCTATGGTTATGCCTGCCAGACGTCTCTTGACAACAAAAAAAGGAAACTTGTGTTTAGGGTAGAAGATTCTAAAACTTTCACTAGAAAACTATTTGGCAAAAAGACAAGGAAGAACAAGGATTGATTTTCTTTCATGGGGAAGTAAAGACTGAGTTTAAGATGGTTTCTTTTTTTCTTTTTTAAACTCATTTAAATCACACTAAGCCAAATTTTGTGATCTAAAATCATTCAGCCTAGAGTTTGGTCTACATAGGCATTGTTAGCTTTACTACTGATATATAAAGAGTAGGGACAACAGCTAGCTTTGTTACTGATATATAAAGGGTAGGGACAACAGCCAAGTAATCCTCAAGGTGTATTTTTGAAGGTAGCCCTTAAAAGGATCTCAGAATGATAGCAAATTTGGGATGAAGTCATAAAGGATTTTAACCTTCTGTGGTTGCCAAAGAAAACATGAGCCATACAAATGCTTTCTCTGACCTGCTCTGTCTTGCAGGCAATCTTACACTCATTTGCAAATGTTTCTCCAGAATAAAGCAATTATTTTTGGTGAAACACATGGAGGCTGAGGCCCTGTTCTTTTAGCCACCGCCCTGTTTCAGACTCCTTCCTCTCCCCTCACCCCCACCTTTACTTCTCTCCTTAACCTCGATACCCAGAACCCATCAATAGATTCTAGCTGGCTATCAGCAAGGAAAGAGCCCAACCCCAAATCCTTCTCTAATGGCTTGTTTGATAAATCCAGTGGGGTTGTAAGTCTTTCTTGAGGAAACTGAAAAATTAAAAAAAAAATGGTACTGCCAACTTTTATGCTGACAAAGAGAAGTTTCGATGTCTTTTGGCCCTATATCTAACAACAGAAATACTGTGATTATTAATAGTAAGACCTGCGGAACTCTACTCTACTGTGCTGTCAGCAAAGAATGTGCTGCTTGCAATGTATTAGGCGAAGACTTGACAAGTTTAAGGCACTGTGATGCCGCAGTTGCTTGGGACAGATAGATAAAGTAATCCTGCTGATAAATCAGTTCTTTAACTTATTTGTGCTTGAATTAAAAAGTAAAGAAAGACCTAGTTTGTACCGGGAGGTAGGGAAGGGTTTCTTTGTCTGAGTGTTCTGGATACTTTCCTATTTTTTGTTGCCATTTTGGTGTTCTTTTAGACATCACATGTGCAATGCTAGGTCCCAAGATGGTTAGGGAACAAGGAAGAGAACCTATATGTTCTAAAATAATTATAACTCTCTTTTTGAGGGAAAAGAACTGGAAATTTTGGGGAAGACCATCAATTGGAGAATGGCTGAACAAACTGTGGTATGTGATTGGGATGAAATATTACTGTGCTGTACTACTGAGCTCAACAAACTTAGAAAAACATGGAATTACTTGATTGAAATGAGCAATATTGTTTTAAAGATATCTTTGAGTGACTAAGTACTTTTGACTATTGTAAATACTCAAATTAGCTAGAAAGAACATATGAAAGAATATGATATTTGCCTCCAGAGAAGGAACTGATAAATAGAAGTATGAATAGAATGGTTATATATATATATTTATACATGCATATTTGTATTTAATGGTATTCATCTGAGGGTGGGTAAGGAAAGAAGAAAAGGAAAAATAAAGTTACATGATGTTTATACTTAAAAGGAATAGCATGTCATACATAATAGATTTGTAGTTTCATATACAATCATCTTTTTTCCCCTTCTATTTTACTGTTATGGAAATGCTTGTTTTATTTCTTGTTCAGAATAAAATAAATACAAACTTTAAAATACATGCACATGAATTAAAAGAAGAGATATGAAATGATACATTCAACCCATTCCTTTGTAGAGGTGGGAAGTTCACAGATGCATCTTACACATGCTTTAGGACTTTTTCAATGTATTGCTTAATTGTGATGCAAACCCCCCCCCCCATTTTTTGTTTTTTAACAAAATGCTAGTTGTTATATGGGAAGGCTGTGTGTGTGTGTGTGTGTGTGTGTGTGTGTGTATGTGTGTGTGAGAGAGAGAGAAAGAGAGAGAGAGAGAGAGAGAGAGAGAGAGAGAGAGAGAGAGGAAAGGATACAGGTTAATATATACATATATACACACACATATATTAATATATATAAAATGTATTTGTTTTTTATTTTTAAATTTTAAAAAAATTGCTTTTTATTTTCAAAATACATACACAGATAGTTTTCAACATTCACCCTTGCAAAACCTTGATGTTCCAAAATTTTCTCCCTCCCTTCCTCTCTTAGACAGTAAGTAATCCAATATATGTTAAACATGTGCAATTCTTCTAAACATATTTCCACATACAATATTATTTAAAAAAATCAAATCCCCACTTTGACCATTAACTGGTATATGACTTAACCTGTCTGAGTCCCCATCCTTAAATTGAGGAGCTGAGATTCAATATTTGCTAAGGTCTTTTCCATCCCATGTGATTATATGATCTTATGATCTCTTTGGATCTAAGTTTCTCCATTTGTAAAATTAATGAGTCAAATAAGATGATCTCTGAGACAGAGTTATAACTCGAGAAGGTCAAATGGAATTTCCCCCCAATATACCAGATTTAGAAGGTATCAAATTTAGAGCGTACTCCTTGCAGTGCTCTGGTAGTACAGAAATAACAAAACAAGAATAATTAAAGTAAGAAGTGGACAAAAGTTGGGCTGGAGTGAGTTTCTTCTGGCCCCCATCCAAGGTTTCTGTCTATCTCTTTCCCTTCATTTAAAGGCATACTTTTCTTAATAGAAGACTGCTTGCTTCTGGGGCAAAAATTATTAATTACAGTTCTGTTCTAAGGTCCTATTCAGCTCTAAATTCTATTACACTTTCTTAAGTTAGAACACTCTCTTGAAATCATAAGACCTGGCATCCAAACCTGTTTGTTCCACTCTCTAGCTTCATGATACTGATCAATATACTCATTGCGTAGACAAGCCAGCCTAGCTGAAGCAGCGCTGTACCCTGATGGGGACAATTTGTTCCAAGGAAAGTCCATGAATGCTTTTATTATTATCTCCCCTCAGATATTTATGCAGACAGTTTAAGACCCTAAACCAAAGAGCCTTGAAAATATCAATACCACCAGAGATGCTTACAGCCCATTTCCAACAACTATCACTGAAAGGAGAAATCACTTTGCTTAACACAGTGATTTATACATAGTAAACACTCAATAAATGTTTCATTCATTTATTCCTCTTTCAGTTTTTAGGACATGGCTCTCTTTTTCCTCTTCCTGTATATCTGATTGACTTTTAGTTTCTTTTTCAGGTTCAATATCCGAACTATTGACATATCCTATGTTTCCATCTCAGGCCCACTTCTCTTTTTCTCTCTACACACTTTCTTTTCTTTTTTCGCAAGGCCATTGAAGTTATGTCTTATTCAGAGTCACACAACTCTGGGACGGGTGGGCTATCCACTGTGCCATTAGCTGGCCCTTCTACACTCATTCACTTGGTAATATCATTAGTTGCCACTGGTTCAAATATCATTGTACACAAGATGCCCAGATTTTTATATCTAGCTTTAATCTCTCTCCTGAGCTCCGCTGTCAAATCATTAACCACTAATTGAACATTTCAATTACCTAGGCATCTCAAGCTTAATAGGTCAAAATCAGATGCACTAATCCTCCTTTAAATCTTCTCTTTGCTCCTTACTTTCCCATAAACAATGATATTTCTCTATTACCTCCTGAAATAAATATGTTTTTCTTTTCAGCATATAAAACTTTGGCTCTTTCTTTCCTTTTCTGCCTTATTATTATACTGTTCACTCCTGTTGCTCCTCACAGGACTTCTGGCTGTTCCCACACATAGCACAGTATCTTCCACTCTATGTCTTTGATTTCATTGTCCTTTGGGTCTGGAATGTTGTCTTTCCTTAGCTCTGCCTCTTAGAATTCTTGATTTTCTTCCAGAAAGCTCATGGACTACTTTTTGCTTTAGATTTTTCCTCTCTTTTCTTCCCCTAAAGTTACTTGTATCTATTTTACACACACACACACACACACACACACACACACACACACACTATATGTGTGTATAATGCATGCATGCATATATACATACATATTTCTATACTCATGATTGGAATGGATACTCATTGAGCATCTTTCACTTTTGTCTTTGTGTCCCCCATTTCCAAGCACCATGCCTGCCATATCACAGATGCTTAATTAATGCTGGTTGAGAGATTTTTCTTGAATTGACTGTTAATTACCTGGAAGAAGTTTAATCACATAATTTTTTGAGTAATAAAGATGAAAGTTATGTTCTCTTTTAAAAGAATTATCTGCTTGGGGGTAGGATATTTAATTTGTGTTCTTTAATTTCATTGTCAAAGCATGTCGACAGGATGGACTTTAAAGGGTAAAATCTGGTCCAATGGTTCTTAACCTAGGGTTCATAGACAAATGAAGAGGAAAAGATGATATTATTTTTCCTAAAACCTAACTTAAATCTAGTATTTCTTTCAATTGTGGATGTAGACAACAATATATGCAGAAGTTCATAGCATTTACCAGAATGACAAAGGGATTTATGATGCAAAAAACAAAGTTAAAACCCTTGATTTAGCCTAACTCATGTTTTACAAATGAATTGCCACTCTAAACATGTGACTCCCAGATTTTTACATTCAGCCTTCCTCTGAGGCTCAGGAAGACTAAATGAGCTATTCAAAGTCACATTATCAATTGAGTGAACATTTGAACTCAGATTCTAAGGATTCAAAACAATTTTTTTCTATTATACTATACTCCCTTCATGGAGGAGTCTTCAGTTTATGGAAAAGACCCACTGAAATTTTTCAATGCAAAGTTCTGGGCTGTTTCTATTTAAGTATGGAGATGGTTGTAGATGTGATTTGTCTTGCCAATCTCCCTCCCTTCCATCAACCTCCCTACCCATTTCTCAAATTGGACAGATTGAGAATCTTTTTTTCTTTTTATGACATCTCAAGTCTGGGATTTTTAATTCTTAAATCTACTAAGACTATAAATTTTCACTTTCTTAGCTCCAATCATTCTAGGAATGGGATCTTTCTCCTTAAATTGTCCAATTTCTGAGTCTATTAACCCTGATATTTGCTAGAACATCCTAAACAAGTCCCCATTATGGTGTAAGAACCAATAAGTAAAATTGTTCTGGGTCCCAGATCAACCATTGCTATTCATGTAAAGAATTTGGCAGAATCAAAAAGTTCATCTGAACTGAAAAAAATTGATCTTCCTTTGAGAATTAAATTTTATGTCACTGTGAGGGGTCATAAAACAATAATTCATAATCTAACTGAATAAAACAGATGAAAAATCTTTCAGATTATAGCCAACTCAAAGTCCAATAATGTCTGAGCGATTGGGCTAAGATTCCTTAACCTTTCCTGTATAGGTACTTCCATTGTGACTACTAACCTCCCTGGCCTCTTTAAATCCCAGCTTTTATAGGAAGCCTTTCCTACATGTCCTTAACTCTGTTTTCCCTCTATTATTTTCTATTTATCCTGAATATAACTTGCTTTGTATATATTTCGTTTCATATAGTTTATTGGTTAGATTGTAAACTCCTTGAGGGCAGGGGCTATTTTTTGCCTCTTTTTGTATCCTTGGAACTTAGTCCAATGCCTGGAACATAATAGGTACTTAATAAATATTTATGTATTGATTGATTGAGCCTGAAAAGTATAGTAAGGACTATGTTTTTTTGTTCTGAGGATCTCATATAACTGTTTTGTACTTCTCTTAATACAATTCTCATGTAACAAAATGTATTATAATCATTTGTGTTGGCATCATAAGGGCAGGGACCCCCAATACCCAGTCCAATGTTCTATATATATATTGGTTAAGCTTAATAATTGTTGAATGAATTGAACGCCTTTTTTATTATTCTGTACAATATTCTTCTGGTTTTGCTCTTTTCATTCTGAATCATATTTCATTCATATAGGTGCTCCCAGGTTTCTCTAAATTCATTCCTTTTACTATTTATACAGAACAATAATATTCCATTTTGGAATATTAACAATGTTGAAACATTATCATTATGGAACAAAAATAATCCATTACTTTCATGCATCACAATTGTTCAGTTTTCACCAAATGATAGCCATTTACTCTATTTCTAATTCTTTGTTTCCATGAAAACATTACTATAGTTTATAAATATTTTGTACATATGGATCCTTTCTTCCTTTTTTTGATCTTTGCTGAGTATATATCTAGTAGGAGTTTTGCTGGGTCAAAGTGTTAAAGGAGGTTATTGACATTTTGTGTATAGTTCCAAATTGTTTTTCCAAATGACTGGACAAGTTTACAAGTTCATTAACAAGTTCAAATAGAAATAGGAATCCCTAAACCATACATAAGTATCCCTGTGGACTATGTATCGATTTAAAAAACCATATATTCATTTTATCTATATTCTATTGTATTTTTATTTGGTCAAATATTTCCCAGTTATATTTTAATGTGGCCCTCACTGCACCCAGGGGCCACCTCTTTGATATCTTGGTACTAGGGTATCTTTCTATTATAGCTCCTCTAAAAATTGTGATTATGTTTTCTTTTGGTCATTGTTGTCAAACTGGGTATGAGATGGAAAGTCAGAGTTATTTTATTTTACATTTCTCTCTATATTAATAATTTGAAGTATTTAAAAAATCTTTAATTTCTATTTTTTTCTGCTTTTTGACAATTATTTTATCGAGTCCATTTAGAAATAATAGATAATTTCATCGAAGAAAGTGATAATAATGAAACAACATACCAAAATTTTTGAGATGCAGTTGAGGCAATGCTCTGGAGAAAATTTACATCTCTAAACACTTTCATCAACAATGACAAAAAAGAATAGATCAATATACTAAGCATACAAATACAAAAAGCTAGAAAATTATAAAATATAAAACAACCAAGCACCAAAATAAAAATTTTGAAAATGGAGTAAAAGATTAATAAGATATAAAGCAAAAGAAGAAGAAAGGGAAAAAGAAATAAACAATTCACAAAAAAATAGCTAAGTATAATTAAAAGGCATTTCTTAATTAATAAAATAAACCATTAGCTCCTTTGAATTTTAAAATGAGAAAGCAAAATCAAACTGCTAACATAAAATTTAAAAAGGAGAGTTTATAAGAAAGAAAGAAGAAATAAAGGAAGTTCTTAGAAACTATTTTACCAAGGAATGTTCATTGAAAAGTGAAATGAATGACTATTTACAAAAAACACATGATATTTAAGTTAATAGTATATATAAAAATACAAAATATCTGGATTACTTATTAGAAGTAAAAAGAACCTAAATAATCTCAGACTTAACTGGATTTATAAGTGAATTATATTAGATATAAAAAGAACAATTAATTTCAATATTAAATTGTTTATTAAACTAGGAAAAGTAAAAATCTTGTTAAACTCTGAAGAGACAAATATTATCTTGGTATCTAAAACAGAGATAAAGTAGAGAAAATAAGCTAGAGGCAAATATTTCTATTGACTATTGATACAAACATTTGTATAATATTTTAGCAAAGAGACTACAGCAGTATATTAAAAAAATTAAACACTATTTTTACCAAGAATTCAGGGTTAATTCAACATCAGAAAAATTATTAATAAAAATATTAAGAGTCAATAAAAATCACTGGATCATATCTATCGATATCAAACAAATCTTATGTTAAAAACATAAGAATAAATGGATTATTACAAATAGTGTTTATTTAAAACTAAGTACTAGTATTATCTGTAATGAAGAAACAGAGGAGGACTTTCCAATGAGATCATGGGTAAAGCAAGATGCTTGTTGTCATCACTATTGATATAATTCTTGAAATGCTAGCTATAGCAATAGAACAAGAATGAGAAGATAAGCATTGGCAAAGAGAAGACAAAATTCTTACTTTTTGGATGACATGATAGTTTACTTGGAGAAACCTAAAAATTTAACTATACAATTAGCAACTAGAAATGATAGAAAAAAGTCCATAAAATCATTTTACCTTTCAGCATATTACCAACAAAACTTACCAGAAAGATGGGAAAAAATTCTTTTCAAAATAAATGTAGAATATTTGGGATATCTGGGAATCTACCTACCAACACACACATAAGTATTGTATGAATATGACCACAAAGTACTTAGAAATAAAAAAAAAATCTTAAATAATGAGAGAAAAATTCTTTGGTTTTATTTGGCAGTACCAATATAATAAAAATTACAACCCTGTCTAAATTAATTTATAGATTCAATGTCATGCTAAATTTCCAAAGGGTTATGCTATATTATTAGGCAAAACAGCAATACTCATCTAGGGGAACAAGAAGTCAAGAAACTCAAAAGAAATAATGAAGAAAAAAAGGGAATGGGGAAAGAGGAGTCTAGCAGTGCTAGATTTCAAACTACAAAGCAGTAATCATTCAAACTATTTTATACCGGTTAAAAAATAGAAAAAGTGAACACATTTACTATGCAAAACAGATTTACTATACAAAAACCAGAAGCAATAGCAAAAACTGCAGCAGAGTACTTAGTAGCCTCCAAGATGTCATTTACTTGTGTAAAAACTCACACTTAGACAAAAACTATTTTGGTGAATAGTCCAGCAGAAGTTAGGTTTAAACCAACATGATACATCATATGTTAGATGTGGGACTTAGATATAAAAGTCTTCTCATAAACAAATTAGAGAAATAGTGGAGGTGGTATCTTATATAACTATGCATAGGGAAAGAATTTTTGACCAAAACTGAGACAAAAAAGGTCATCGAGTGGAAAACATACAATTTTTGCAATTTTTTTTTTATGTGTGAGGCAATTGGGGGCAATTGTGAGACTTGCTCAGGATTACACAGCTAGTAAATGTTAAATGTCTCAAGCAGGATTTCAAATGAGGTCCCCCTGAATTTAGGGCCAGTGCTCTATCCATTGTACCACCTAGCTGTCCCTGAAAACATATCATTTTTGACAACATAAAAATTAAACATCTTTATTTTTTTAAAAAAATCAATGCAATTAATAGGTCAACAATGAAATAGGAAAATATTTATAGCAATTTTTAAATAAAGGTCTGAAATCCAAATTAGATACAGGGAACTTAGAAACTTGATACAAATAAACAATTAAGAACAAACTTCAAACTTTTTCAAACTTCACTGTTTTCATTCCCATGTTATCCTTAATTTCTCACTCTTATTTTTTCCATATAGCCAATTATTTGGCAAATTTTATAATTTCTTTCTTCATAACAATTTCCAGATAACATCTTCATAACATTTTCTAGCTTGTTCATTCTCTTAAGTTAGTCAGTTCTCTAATTCATACCTTCATCACCTCTTACCTGGACTATTGCCATAGAATTCTAATTTGTGCTTTTCCTTTCATGTGTCTATCTACTCCAGTGCATTTGCTAAAGTGATTTTCCTAAATGTGACTAACCTCCCTCCTGAACACATTCCAATGGTTCCTTATTACTTCTAGGATCAAATATGAATTCCTCTATTTGGAATTTAAAGATCTTTGCAACCTGGTCTTTTCTGATCCTTCTAGCCTTCTCACACACTCATTTTTAAGGTCAACCGTACTGGTCTATTTGATTCGGTACGCATAATACTTCCCCTCTTAATTTCAAGCCTATAATCCTCTCTTTCTTCTCATTCTGATTCTTAGAATCCTTGCCTGTCTTCAGGACTAAGCCAAATTTTCCCTTAGTTACTAAATAGAACTTTTCTTCTGAGGTTACTTACCATTTACTCTCCCATATCTTATTTGCAATTTTTAAAACTTGCATGTTGTCTCCCCCATTAGTATGTAAATGCTTTGATGGAAAGTATTAGGCTTTGTAAGTAGGTCAGCAAGTGCCAAGAGTCTTTGGTTGAAGGTCAGAGAGCCTTAGGAAGTAGTGACAGGGCAGATGATGACATTTTAGTCTCCATTTCACCAGAAGGAATGGAGTCATTGATTCCCATGTCCTCCAGATCCAGTGAGAAATCAAACAGACCTGGTAGGTTCTGGGAACCAAGGAAGAGGACTTAGAAGATATAAGGGGTAGTGGGACCTCAATGTTGGTGGATCTTCTTCTATGGCTGATTTGAGATCTGATTCCCTTCAGAGGCCCTTGATGTCTTTTTATGATATTACTGTGGGGCTTTTTCCCATGGGTCTGCACATGTGGTTTGAGCTTTTTTAGATCTTACTTTACTAGCTGGAGTCATAAGCCACAATTAGCTTGTGTTTCTATGCATTCACTTTGTTTCTAATTTATTTGTTGCTACAAAAAAGTGTTACTGTGATTATTTTGTTGCATTTAAGTTTTTTCTATTTTTTTAAAAAAAATTTAAATTACGGCAGAGAAAATAAAATTGGAAAACAAAATAAGATGAGTAAATTGATTTAGTAAGTGATAGAGCCAGAAATCAGAAAAAAAAAAAAAAAGAAAAGAAAAACGGAAAACAGTCTTCTCAAGAAAGTAATTTCACTATATTGGCTGGATTGGAGATTTATGGCTGAAAGAAATGGAAATGAAATAATATTCTTGGGATCCCCTTCTATGTCCTCTAATATTTAGACTTTTCTGGGACTTAATTTTATTGTATTTTGAGGTCAGAACTAAGTAGAATATGCTCTTTTATCCAACTTCTTTCAAAACTCAATTCATGTTCTCCTAATCTGGGGATTGTTCTCATTAAGTGAGGCAGTTTATAGAGCATCAGGCCTGTGGTCAGGAAGACCTGAATTCAAGCCCAAATTCAGACACTAGCTGTATAACCCTGGATAAGCCATTTAATCTCTGTCTGCTTCTGTTTTCTCATCTGTAAAATGGGGACAATAATAACATCTTCCTCCTAGAGTTGTTGTGAGTATCAAATGAGATATTTATTTATTTTTATTTTTATTTTTATTTTTCCTGAGGCTATTGGGATTAAGTGACTTGCCCAGGATCACACAGCTAGGGAGTGTTAAGTATCTGAGATCAGATTTGAATTCAGATCTTTCTGACTTCAGGGCTGGTGCTCTATCCATTGCAATACCTAGTTGCCCCTAGTGCCTAGTAGTACGGTGCTCAAAACATACTAAGTACTTACTAAATGCTTGTTCCTTTACCCATTCTGTACCCTCCAATTTGCTAGTATTTTCTCCTTTTTGAATTACTTTGCATTGTTATTTATATGCTATATAGTTTTTTTATCTAAATTCAGGTTGTATCTTCCTCATAGAAAATAAGCTTCATAAGGGCAAGACTTTGATCTTGATCAATGTGTTGAATTGGATTAATATGAAATGGAGGCATTCTCCATTATTTTTAATTAGTGAGCAAAAATTCCCAGAATTTTCAAAGAAGGATTTCTAGAGCATTTTCTTTCATCAAAATATCAATATGTCATTGTTAATATGGTTTAGTCATGACACATGTTTCTTTCTTGTAGAAGTTCTGCCTGTGGGGAAGTTTGGATTTCCAGCACACTAGATTGCCAGAAAAGAGAATGTTAAGGTTACTTAAAAAGATTTTTAGTGCTTCCAGGCTCCTGTACCCCCTCAGGGAAATCAGATTGTATTTCAACCTTTCCTATTAGAAGAGCAGTAATAAAATGAGTTGTCTACAACATAGAATTCTCAGGCCAAGTACTTGAAATGTACCTAGAATTCTGTCAACTGACATTGTACTAACATTCCAAGTTAGCTCCATTATACATAGAAAAAATATATATAGAAAATTAATTTCTTAAATCAACCAGTCAACAAGGATTTTATCAAGTGCCTTTGATGTGCCTGGCACTATACTAGGCACTGGTGATATGAATATGAAGAGTGAAACAATGTATATTCTCCATGTACTTACAATGTAATGAGGAGATAAAGGAATTATATATACCTATATCATAAAGTGATTAAATAGTAATATATAAAAAACTTAAATACAAGATAGTTTGGGGAATCAGGAAAGGATCTCATGCAGATGATGTGTCCAAGTTGTGTATTAGTGAGATACAAATAAGAAAAGAGTGAATCCCAGATATAAGGGATACCAATGCAAAGGCATGATGACAAGAGACAGAGTACCATGTGTGAGGAACAGAGAGAAGGCTAGATTGGTCAAATTGCAAAGCTTGAAAATTGGGTTGAGGCTAGTTTTGTATAAATTTTTAAAAGTTAAATAGAGTAGTCTATATTTTATTTTGGAGCCCATAGGAAGCTGCTGGAATTGGTTGCATAAGGGAATAATATTGGTTAGATCTATACTTAAAAAATTGGCAGCACTGTGTAGAATGGACTGAAATGGAGAGAGTCTTGAGTTAGGGAGATCAATTAGAAGGCTATTGGCAATAATCTAGGTGAGAGGAGATGAGGGCCTGAACTAAGGTGGCAGTTCTATGAGTGGAAAGAGATACAAAAGATGCTGGGAAAGTAGAAATGCAAGATTTGGCAACTGATTGGATATGTGGGGTGAAGAGAATGAGGTGTCCAGGATAATGCCAAGGTTGTGAACCTGGGAGGCTGGAAAAATGGTAGTGCATTTGATGGAAATTTGGAAGTTAGAAAAAGGAGAACTTTTTTTGAGGGGGAGAAATATCCCAAGTTCAGTTTTGGACAGGTTGACTTTAAGAGGTCTCCGGGACATTCAATTTGAAATGTCCAGTAGGCAATTGTTGATATATTTATGGCCCAAAAGAAAGGATATTCTTACTTTGCCTTGACTTGTGCTCCCTGAAATTGTTTTTGGGGAGGGAAAAATACCAGTGAAAACAACATATGGTCTTGTTGGCTAGGATTCCCAGTAAGAGCAAGCTATTCTATATATGACATCAACCGTTCTTTTCTTTCTTGGTTGTCTTCCATTTTTTTCTTTGCAAGAAAAGTGGCCTATTGTTGAGAGGAAAAAGAGTACAAAATCAAACCTGGGAGGCTTCTTTTCCATATCACAGCAGTCAAAATGTCAAAAGTTTTCCAAGCATTTTGCATTTTCACAGTGAATCATTTTCCTTTTTTGAAAAATTTAACATTGTCTTCCAAGGGAAGATGACTAAGCCTCTGAAAAAATGAAGAAGTTTCACTTAGCCCCAGAAGAAAATGGTGAAGGATTCTCAGATTAAAAAAAAGATTGAGCATGAAGGATTCTGTTTTTACAAGGGCACATTTTTTTCCCCCGAGTAATCTGGCGACTTTGATGGACTTTACTAATATATTCAATTACCTCCTCCTTCTGCCCTCATGACCTCTTTCTCCCCATGGTATATTCTTTTTGTATCCTCCATTTTGAGAAGACATTTAGGGCAGACATTCTCCATTGTCTAGACTTCACCACTGTTTCTTGAGTGTGGACCTCCCTCTCCAAGTTTTAGCTCTCGTTTATGTGTATCTTCCCCCACTAGAATGTAAGCTTTTTGAAGGGAGGCACTGTTTTTTGTTTGTTTTTTCTTATGTTTGTCATCTCAGTGCTTAACTATATTGAGCACTTAATAATTCTTATTGCTAGAATTGGAAACTGAGAGAATGTCTATCATTTGGAGAATGGTTGAACAAATTGTGATATATGATTGTGATGGAATAACTTTTGTTGTAAGAAATGATGGAGATGGTGTTAGAAAATTCAGGGAAGACTTAGATGAACTCATCAAAGTGAAGTGAATAGAACCAGGATAAAATTGCACATAGTAACAGTGATATGGTAAAGATAATTAGCTGTGAAAAACTAAGCTACTCTAATCAATACGATTCATGAAAATTCCAAACTATAAGTCCAGTGCTCTGTCTACTATATAACACTTCCACTACCTTCAATTATTCTGTTCTATATTTTACCACAGGAACCAGAAAGCTCCAGAGGAGAGTGTGAGACTGGTGGTTTTGCACAATCTTGAATTATTTAAATCCAATTAACTTGAAAATCAAAGCATCACTTTTCTGATGTCATTGATCATTTTTGAGAATGAAGGACAAACATTGCTTCCAGCTCCTCAAAAAATCTGTGATCCTTATCATTTTGATTATTTTCTGCAATGAAACAGACCTCAACTCATCTATGTTTTCCCATCATATATGATTCTTATCCATATTCTCCCATTATTCTCCATCCAAAATATTAGGAATCTTCTTCACTTTCCCCACTGATGGAACATTCAGGTGTTCTACTCTCTACCTAACTTATCCCTAGTCATGTGACCATCTCATCTTCCTTTTGGATCATAGAATCCTCTGATATCATACTCATTGCCAGTTCTGTGTTTTTCCTTATTTGATATATATGGCAGCCCATTAGCATTCAAGGTGTGCTTTTTTTTTTTTTTTACTGCCTTTTGTATGATTTGCATTTTCAGTTATTATATGTTGTTCTTTGTCTTGCAGACGTAGAACAATGGTGCAAAACAATGGTAAAAAAGGGGGGCTTTTGTAAGGGAGGTAAGCCGAACCAAGAAAGCAATATATACAATGATTATTACCAGGCAGACAGAAAAAATCTCACCCTTTCAGTACTCTAAAGAAAATTTAATCAATCTAGATTATCACCATATGAAAATAAAGGAAGGGAAAGAGAAAGAAATACAGAAAAATAAATGTTATGTAATTATGACTGAGAAGCTTGGCTCTGGAGAAGACTTGAGAAAATGTATGTCTTAGAAGAAGTGAGGGACTGTATGTACATTATAGCACGCTCTATATATCATCAGACTTGGTTGACATGCTGATTAATTTTGCCAAGTGGCTTTTTTTCACTTTTGTAATTTTGTTTTTACTTCACAGCCTGGCTTGTGAGGAAAGGGAGGGGAGAGGTATCTGTTTTTTTAAGGTAGGGTTTTGTTTCTGAGATTTCTTGAAGACAATTCATCTGAAAATTCTCTTCTTGTCTAATTCTGGGTATAGTGGAACAAAAGTTCTATAGGATATCCATTATAAGATGTTATAATAAGATGGACAATAGATAGTCTTCATACCCTAGGGATAAAAAGACAAAGAATGAGTCTTTGCCCTTAAGGAATTTATATTCTATAAGACTTTTCTTTCTTTCTTTTCATTTTTTATAAGGTATATCATCTTCTTCAACATGTGAAAGTATTGGTAAACATGAAGAAATTCTTTAAATTCTTTTGGTCAAGTCTTTATACTTATCTGGCACCAGAAGTATGGAAGAGAAGTTTAATCTCTTTAATTAAATATCTCTGTCTTCTGATATAAGTGTCACTTCATACATCGAGGAGTTGTAATCATTAACAAAACTACTCTAATCATTGGAGAGTTTTTCAACAAAGGTACAATTCCAGGGAGGGAAAATATATCTGTGAACACCCATTGGCTTCAGTTAACAAGTTATAAACTTGATATATGGTGTTCTTTTGTTTCTTTTGTTTGAAAATGAAAGGGGAGGGATTATTCACCTGGCTCCAGGCCCAAGGTCCAGCCCAGGAGGGAGGTGAGGTAGTCTGAAGACTTACAGCCTTCATCAAATCAATGTCTTGTTGACATTGGCTAGGTGGTGTTCTAGTATTGGATGCCAAGGTTCCACGCATGGTCCCCATTACCCACCTCCACTCGTTTCTCACACAAGGTCTTCCAGATGTTCCAAAAGGAGAGTAGGTCTTGGCAGTGGAAAGTAGTTAAATCAGCTGTGGTTTCCCCAGTATCCCTGTGGCGCCCTTTTACCAGAAATACATCTTGTGATCCTAAACCAATGCTGAGCGCATCCCCGTACTTGCTTTTGAAATTCTGGGTCAGGGAGCAGGGAAGACCTGCAATGGCAATAAGAGACCAAAGATCTTGCTAAGAGATCACTAGCATTCTATGGTAAACATATCATGGGCAGGTAGAATCGTTTTCAGCTGCACATTTTTATTAGATACAGTGAATTGGAAAAGTGGTATCTATTTACTATGGGTATCTATTTTAACTAGTACTGAGAAATCCTTCAAATATTAGGCAGCACCTTCCAACCTCAGCTGTAGGTGGGGAGATGAAAAAAAAGAGCTATATCTCATTTCCCTTTCTTTTGCTCCAAATTATTTTTTTAAATAGTCACTGGATCTTATTGTGAAACATTACACTACTGTATCACGTGGAAGAGGAATATTTCTTATCAAGGAATCTAATTCTGCTGATTTAGGGATTATGATAGAAGGCAATCTTTTATGGGACTGGGAGAGAATATATAATGTGTGAAAAAGTTGTACAGAGAGAAACGAGAAGTGGGACAAGAATGAAGGTCCAAAAAACTGGATTCATGGGAAGGAGTTCTTGATTTAGAGTCAGAAGTCTTGCTGTGGGATCCATGCTCTTCTATGTACTACCTTCCATTGTGACCTTGGGTAATAATAATAGATATAATATTATAGTTCTTTAAGTTTTGCAAAGTGTGTTTGTGGCAGCCCTCTTTGTAGTGGCTAGAAACTGGAAACTGAGTGGATGCCCATCAGTTGGAGAATGGCTGAATAAATTGTGGTATATGAATATTATGGAATATTATTGCTCTGTAAGAAATGACCAACAGGATGATTTCAGAAAGGCCTGGAGAGACTTACATGAACTGATGCTGAGTGAAATGAGCAGGACCAGGAGATCATTATATACTTCAACAACAATACTATATGATGACCAGTTCTGATGGACCTGGCCATCCTCAGCAATGAGATCAACCAAATCATTTCCAATGGAGCAGTAATGAACTGAACCAGCCACGCCCAGAGAAAGAACTCTGGGTGATGACTAAGAACCATTACATTGAATTCCCAATCTCTATATTTATGCCCACCTGCATTTTTGATTTCCTTCACAAGCTAATTGTACAATATTTCAGAGTCTGATTCTTTTTGTACAGCAAAATAACAGTTTGGTCATATATACTTATTGTGTATCTAATTTATATTTTATTATATTTAACATCTCCTGGTCATCCTGCCATCTGGGGGAGGAGGTGGGGGGTAAGAGGTGAAAAATTGGAACAAGAGGTTTGGCAATTGTTAATGCTGTAAAGTTACTCATACATATAACCTGTAAATAAAAGGCTATTAAATAAATAAAAAAAAAGTTTTGCAAAGTGCTTCACATAAGTTAGTTCCTTTAATCCTCATGACAATCCTATGAAGTAAGTGCAATTATTATCCTCATTTTATAAATAAGGAAATAGAAGTTGAGAATGTAGGAAGTGACTTGACCAAAATAAAACATACAGCTGAGGCAGGATTTGAACTTATATCTTCTTTACTCTAAGCCCAGACTTCTATCTTTTATTCCACCTTCTTGCCTAATGTGTCATTAAGCTTCTCTGAACTTTTATTTCTTTATCTGTAAAATGTCAGGGTTGGACTATAGGATCTTTGAGGTGCCCTCCAAATGTATATCTATCTATCTATCTATCTATCTATCCATCTCAGTAATACCAGTGGAATGAAACTGCCTTGGGATGTTCTGCAGTTCCTCTCATTTAATGTGTTCAAGCAAAAGAAAGATGACAAATTGATCAATCAATAAAGATTTATTAAGCTGGACCACGTAATGGATAGAATGGCAGACCTAAAGTCAGGAAGATTATTCTTCCTGAGTTCAAATTTAGCCTCTGACACTAGATGTTTGACTCTAGGCAAATCACTTAACTCTGTTTGCCTTAAATTTTTTTTCATATGCAAAATGAGCTGGAGAAGGAAATGGCAAACCACTGCAGTATGTTTGCTAAAGCAATTGCCAAAGCAAGAGGGTCACAAAGAGTCAGACATGACTGAACAATAACAAAGGCATAGAAAAATGTAGGTGATTACTGTTACAGAAATGTAAGATAGTGGTTTTGGTTAATTTAGGATTGCCTTAATAAGCTACCCAGAAATTTAAGAGACAGGGATATTTGGTAAGAAAGAAGTATGCTTAGGAATCCATTCACTTCATTCAATTTGATAGGCACTTATTAAGTACTTTTTAAAAAAAAATCCCTCTTTTTATATCAATGTTTAGCACACTGCTTGACACATAGTAGATGCCAAATAAATGTTTACTTATTGATTGGTTGACCTATTATGTGCCAAGCACTGTGCAAAGTTGCTGATGATATGAAGAGAAAGTGGAAAAAAGTCCTTTATCTTAAGGAGTACCTCTGCAGTATATCCACTAGAAGCTTACAACATATAAATAGATAAGTGTATTGTCATTGACCAAGGCTCAGATTTGTCCAATTATGATGCAATAAGAGACCAAAGGTCTTATATATTCAAATAGTTGCTTAAGTGATAGCTAGAAGATACATAACCATCTACAAAATTCAGGAACCCTGGGCAGAAGCAGCTTTTGCAGAGGCAAATGCTCATTTTACTAGTCCTAAAGAATTCAGACCTTATGGTGTCTTTAGAGTAGTTCTTGCTTCCCAGACTTCCCAGAGTTTCTAACCAAGCTCCAGTTCATCCATTTCGGGGACCATTGCCACTATCAATATGTTCACGTCAAATCCACTTCTCTGGGTGAAATAATTATTATTCCCTCCTCTTCTTCATCTTTACCCAACCCTCAAATGAAACATTACCCCATCACCAATCTATATTTGCTATTGTGCTCATTCCAAATTACCAGATAATTTCTCTGTTGTTTGCCTTGTTTTATAATGTCAATTGAAGATCTACAGATATCAAGAGCATGTCCAGAATTATTAGTTACTGTGGTTGTTCCAAATGACCACAATGTAGTCTTTGTGCCTTGAAATCAAGTAAAAATGCTAAGCTATTAAATTTCTTGGGATATAGGATTCATTGCACAGAAAAGAGGTTCTTTAAAAAAAGTTCCTTTTATCAACTTTTAAGAAAACACTTTAGTGTACAATGTATTTGGCTTGTAAGTCTTCTTAAATCTCTTGTCTCCTTCCACCAAGTAACAATGACTTTCATCTGTGAATTCAGTCACAGTTGCATTAGTTTGCCAGTTGGCTTGAGGGTAAAATCCCAGAAAACACAGATCTCTACTCATTATCTGACTCAGGAGAATTACTTAGCCAGGTTTCTGTAGACCATTAAGAAAACAAACCTTCTAATTCGTCATTTAACTTTTTTTCTTTTCATTTCTAGCCTTCAGAATCATGCCTTGTAAATGTAAGACATGACCTGTGTTTAATTTTTCCAAATTTAAATTTCAGTTATTGAATGGAGATGAATCTTGAAGATCATTGAGTCTAGTATGGACCTTCATGTAGGTGTACCTTATTGACATCTTTGATAAGAAATATTTTAGCCTTTCCATTCACATCCAGTGATAGGGAGCATACCATTTTTCAGGAACCCATTCTATTATTGGACATTTTTGAAGAGATGTTCTTTCTCAGACTGAGCTGAAAAAAAACTGTTTCTATCTTACTTAATGATTTGGTGAGCCAAAGTGTAAGGGATTTTTACTGTTTGATAGCTCCTGTGGAACTTCCTTCTCACTTCCTGTACTTCCAATTTTCTTGTAAAGTTACAAGCATCAACTAGAAGGGGAGATTGCCACAGGGTGCATTCTGAATTTTTTTTTTGTTTCCTCTCATGTGAATCATCATCAATGATTGAAAACATATGTGGAGTCAGGAATCAGGACTTGGAGTCAAGAGGTCTGAATTCAAACCCATCTCTGCAACATATCTTTTAATCTCCCAATTCCTCAGCTTACTTATCCCATGACCTTTTCCACTCCATCTTTATAACATAGGGATGGTCACACACTGGAGCCCATCATTCCCCAGAAGTATTCTTAAAAACTGACATTCCTGTATCTGAGCATAACCTTTCACCATTCCATCTATCCTTATGCTTCACTCTTCCAAAAGGGATTTTCATTATTATCACGCCCTTCAATCCTTCCAGTACTTTTCTCAGGTCATCATCTTTAGTCTGACTTTCCTTTCTTCTTTCTCTAATATTCACTCTATAGTTAACCAGTTCTATCCTACATTGTCTTCTACTCTTGAATCCATTATTTCCTTGTCCTGTTCCTCCTGATTCCTTGACAAATCCCTACTGTGAATCACTCCCATTAACAACTTCTTTCTCTCCTGCTCACATGTTGCTGGACATGGACCTGGGAGGAAGTTAAACAACTCTGTTATCTTTATAACCTCAAATCAATGTTTTCCAGCTCCATCTGATCCTCTTTATAGCAAGGCAATTCCTTCCCTCCTCTCTAATTGATTCCTAATTGATTTATATTTTATTCATTATTGTATGTTTATGTTTTACAATTTAAAGTACTTAGACATTTTCCTGCCAAGACAAGCCTAGGAACTATATGAACATAATTACAAAACACTTGTCATACAAAATCAGTTCTAAACAATTGGAAAATATTAATTAATTATGGGTAGGCTGAACCAATATAATAAAAACGACAATTCTACTCTATATCAATCTATTTATTCAGTGCCATACCAATCAAACTTCCTCATATTACTTTCAACAGAAGTCGTTCCAAGTCTTCTCTTCTCTCCTCAAATCTTCCAGGCTTCCCTTTCTCAACTGCATGTTTTATTTCATTGAGAATTTTGAAGTTATTTGCTGTAAACTCTCTCTTTTCCCTTCCCAATATTTCATGCCTACATGACATCATGCCTAACTCTTTCCTTTTCCTGATTCTTTAACAAAGAGATACCAAGGCCAATCCCTCTAAGTATGCTTTTGATCCTGTTATTATCTAGCACATCAGAAGCTCAATCATTCTCTCTCTTTAATCATGAGTCACTCCCAATCTCTCCTTATGACCAAGTCTAACAATATTAAACCAAAACTAAAACCAAACCCAAAACAATCTTTCTTAGTTCCTATTACCCCCTCAAGCTATTGTGGTATATATATCATCTCTCTTTCTCAATGGAACTCCTAGGAAAAGCTGTCTATATTTGTTGCCATCATTTCCTCTTCTTCCTAGCCTCATTATTCAACTGAACTTCTCACTCTCAACATAGTAATGATGGCTGAATTGCTCAATCTAACGGGCTCCTCTTGAGCCATATTCTTATGATTGCCCTACAACATTTGACATTGACCACTCTCTTTCTTCCTGGTTATGTTCTCCTATATAGGTTTTCATGATGTCATTCTCTCCTATTTCTCCTCCTCCTTGTCTTGGTTGATTCATCATCCATATCATTCTTTCTAGCCATGGTATTCCCCCAGACTCTTACATTACTCCTTTATATTTCATACTGTATGGATGATGACATTGATCTGTTCTTAAGATTCTATCATCTCCATTAAAAAGCAATTAATTTGATGCTTCTTTATTTACACACTGCTCGTTGAGTTCCAGTGGGTCTTCTCCATGATTTGATTCCAATATTGGTTCTTTGAAATTTCACAGATTCCTTCCTGAAGGTATCATAATTAATTATTCATTGTGTTCTTATCATTTTGATGAAATTTAAATTGAAATGATAGTGTAACAGGATACTTTTATTTTTTGATATTTGACATTTACAAAGTCCTACAGATCAGGATTTCTATTTTTTATATTTAATGAAAGTATTGGATTTAAGTTCATCTGTAGGATCACTTAAAGCTCTAATTGGACAACTCTAGTAAGAGATAGAATGATGGAAATAATGTGCCTTGTCCTCCTCTCACATGAAGTTTGGTACCCAATAATGGTAAATAGCATTCACAAATTGTCTTTATCTAACTAGTTAGCAATGCATAGACCCCAAAATATCCTTTGAAATTCAACAAATAAACTGTCCTGGAAACAGATTATTGTCCTAGTACTTATACAATTTTGGATCTCATGTCCCATTTTCATATGATTTTGGAATTCATAATCCTCTTTTCTTTTCTTCCCTTTTAATAAGGGTAGAATAAAATTCCCTTGGGTATTTCTTTCATGAGCCAGTTCAGAGAGAGGATTTTTCCCTCATAGTCTTCATTTTCTTTCTCCTCTGTTCCCACCTTAGGAGAGTAGAGAATATCTCCTAATCAACATCCCTAATTCCTTTAGTTTTCCTCTCCTATCCCTTCTTTCTTTCACTGGAATATAAATTAGAAAGATTTAGCTAGCCATAGCTTATTACAACAGCAGATACTTTTAACTTGGTTTGTTGTTGTTGTTTGTCTTTTGTTCTGGAAGAAGATTATGCAATCAGGGATGCCATGACATGCAAGTGAATTGAATTTAAATGAGGGTGGGCTGTGTAAAATCACTAGCCTCACTTTTTCCTCCAGTGCCATCTAGGTCCAGTGGCAAGATATAGATAAAGATGACTAAAGATGGCCCTGGATGTAGTGAGCCTTTTTAAACTAAGGTCTTTAACTGGTCTTAGTTTGACTGAGGCAAACCCATTCAGAGAAAGAAAGAAGGAAGAAAAGAAGGTAGGGAGGAAGGAAGGAAGAAAGGAAAAAAGTAAAGAAATAGAAGGAAGAAAAGAAGGAAGGAAAAAAGGAAAGAAGGAAGAAGGAAAGAAATAAAGAAGGAAGGAAGTGATATGTTGCTCAACTGACCAATTCTGTTTGGGTCCCCAGTGGGGCAGCTGTACTGATAGAGGTCATTCTTTCTCCATTGTTCTTAAAAAGGGCATAACATAAGGGAGTGGATGCCATCAAATGCAAGTGAGGTGACTTTGACCCAAAATTCAGTTTAAACTCTGCTTATTGAGAAATTAAGAATGATTAAAAATCATAACCACTCACTAAGCTTTCCAGAAAGCCCTTGGCTGCCAACCTGGAAGAGAAATTTCCCCAGTTGGTTAAATTCTAATTATATCCAATGACTTTCCAGTAGAATTTAGATATACAAGATACACTTTTTTATGGTCAGCCATAAGTTTTTTTTTTTTTGAAGAAGGCAAAGTCACTATAAAGGAATGACTTAAAGCACAGCAAAAAACCAAATCATAAACTGGAACCAGAGAGTATGCAGTCATTATTGTTTGCCTTAGAGTAGCTGTGAGGAATGTTACTAAAACTGAATTATTTGTTGCCTAAATCATGTCATCTCACCCCTACTTGACCTTTATCCCAAATAGATTGATTGCTATATCTTACTGGAATCATAAATAAAAATTGCAGATGGACAAATAGTGAGACAAAGGTTTGGCTAGGGATTAGGAAAAAAAACTGCTGATGTGCAGGGACTTATAATAAATATTTCTCTGATGTGGATGATATGGATGAATTAAGATGGGGGTAGGATGGAGAGGAAGAGATGTCTGTATGGTGATGATTTTCTGAAAACCAAAAGTAGAACATCTTTGTATCACCATGACCTTTTGACTTTTATTTTGAATGACTAATTAAGTAAATCTATAATTTCTTATATACTTCTTTTTCCCTAATTCCTTTCTATTTCTTTTTTTTTTCTTGCCTTTAACTGGGCAATAAGTTTCTACTGCATGTAGCAGATAGCTATTGATACAATCTTCTAATGCTTTCTGTAGAATAGTACTCAAGTTGCTTGTGTGATATTTGCATTTCATGCTTATGCTACCTTTCTTCCCCTACTCTTACCATGATAGAGGTTGCCATCCATCTTGCTGTGTAAAGGCCTTGAAATGTTTTTGCAGTTTCTTCCATAGACTACAGAAAATGTCTTCATTCATGATGATAATAGAAGATACAAGCTTTAAAAATATTATACCTCAAATAGCTGTTTTGGTATAATTGGTCATCTAGTTAATTTTATATCATCAAATTCAGAAAGACTTTTTAAGAATTCCAATTTAACTATTCACATCTCTTTTGTAAAATTACCCGAGATATTCCTTGATACTCTTGCTATCCATTTTATCATTAAGTATTAATTATTGAATTTTTATTATGTGGAAATTTTCAATATTCTTGGACCCTTCAATTTTTCCATCCTCAGATTTTGGTATCTTCTTAAATTCATCTATATATAAAATATTATAATCTATATCTAAGATACTGAAGGTAATTAACAATGCTTAAATCTGTTGGTGAGTTAGTGTGCTGTCTATTCCTTGCATGGGAAGACTTCCTCTGGTGGAATGGACAGATAAGAATAACTTATTCCAATGGCTATGAAGGCACCATAGAGTACTTAGTGCTTGGTCAGTCATCAAAGAAGCTTAGGGCATCCATTGCATCACTAGCCATTGTCAGTCATCCTATCTTTTGTCTTGCCACTGGACTTTGATGCCTCTGGAGGATAGAATGAGGATGAAAATTTAGTACAACTCCACATCACAAATCCAATTCATAAAAGAATGAAGACATTATCCCATGATGTTACTGGTCCTTTTTGAAAATGAAGGATAAACAATCATCTAAGGTATTGTCCCTTTTTTAAGTAGATAGTCTGATGACTGAAAAAGGCAGAAAGACACTTTTGTTTGAGAAAAAAACCTACTGAAATCCATATGTAAAGAAACACAATTTTCACATAAGATAAAAGCAGTCTGGTTTCCAAAAGGGGCAATGAATGAATTTAGCATTAAGAAAAAAAGTTGTTGCCTAGTAAAGATAGAAGGTAATGATGCCTCTTTCATATGTAACTATAAAAAAGCAGAAAAAAGAACTTTTGTTTAGTAAAAAACTATTAAAAATTCAAGTATAAGGAAGCCCATTTTTTTGAGATAAGGTATAAATAACGATTTTCAAAAAAGGTGCTAAATGAACCTTTACATTAATAAAAAGACTTAAATCAGCTTGTAAAGGATGGAAGGTGATATCTCTTTCATATGTGAACAGTTTGGTGTCTTAGAAAGGCAGAAAAACATATTTTTTTCTTTACAAGAAAGTTGCTAAAATCTATGTGTAAAGAAACACAGTTTCCAGATAAGATTTGAGCAGTTTGGTTGCCAAAAGGTGCAATAAATGAACTTTAGCATAAATAAAAAGGCTTGAATCACCTTGTAAATGATGGTAGGTGATGCCCTTTTTGTGAACAGTTTTATGGTTAAAAGGGGCAGAAAAGAACTATGTAATAAAAATGTATGAAATACACATGGGATGAAACAGTTTTCAGAAGCCTAGACTGTTAAGGAGATTCATCTGAAGACTGAGAAATATCCTGAAGCTGCAGGGCATTTCAGTACCTCAGTTCATTTGTATGTAACTCTTTTTAAGGTTTGCTATGGGAGAAATGTTTCCTCTCTGAGTTCATGTGGTAGATAATTGCTGTCAAATATATATTTACCATAATGCAAAAATTATAGAGGTAAAAACATAGGTTTATTATCATGCTCAAGCATAGGCCTCAGAGAAAACCTGAACCCTCATTAGGATTCTAACCAGACTTCTTTTAGACAAAATTATACCAGAGTGACAGTGAAATAATTCTTTTATATATTGCAATTTTGTACATTCCTTTAAGACCATAAAAGTTAAAGAGAAGATAGATTCTTAATTCCATACTTCCTTAAGTTTCATAAAAGTTGAACAATTTAATTAAACAGTCATAATCTTATACATCCCTTAAGAAAACAAATCTTTTCAGATAAACTATATAGGTAAACTAAATAAGAGTATAGATTAAACTATATTTAAAGAATTCACAAATTGATTGAGAAAGAGGATTTACATGTTTCCAAGAAGTCAGGGACAGTTGAAATTCTTCCTCTGACTTTTTATGGTAGGAATGTTCAAGACTCTCAGTAAATTTTACTCTTTAATAAAGTTTTGGTCAGGTGTGGTTACTATGAAAACAGACTTTTAGTTAAGCAAGATTTGTAGGAGGAATGGTCTTGAGTCCCAAATAATAAAAGGAAATAAAGCATTCCCATAACAGGTTTATGATGTTAAAAATTACAAACGGAAATATTCAACAGCTAAAAGCTATGAGATAATTAAATAAGGGCTGTTGGCTTTATAACTAACAGAAAAGATGATTTTATGAATTATTACTTCTTAAGGAAAAGGTTAATCAGTGTGAAAAAATGTTCTGAGTTGAGCCATCGAGAGTAGTAAAGAACTTGGTGAATAGTGAATAATTGGGTAGGAGATAACTTAGCAGAGGACAGAAAATCGACTGTTGACTGAACTATGAATAAGGACAGAATATGAGGGAAGCTCTGATGAAAAGAAGACTCCAGCTTATAACCTAATTGTTAGTTTAAAGGTTGAAGTTCATTGGAGGAGAGCAGAATCCTAGGGGCTTTCTCTGCATTGCCCAAAGAGTTAGTGTGATAAGCTTTGCAGTTCTCTGGCTTAAAGGAAATGGTTAGCCAAGGCAGTTTCTTGGTGCTTTCTCACATCATGAATGGAGATCCTGAGTTAAGAGAAATTGTCATTGCTTTGCTGGTTCAAGAGCAGAAAAAAAGGAGATTTTTCTCATCAGGAGAGTAATGAGGAAAGAGAGATCACAGGAGAGAAGCAGGTTTGTGTGGTGCAGATGTTCCTGCATAGACCAATAACATCAACGTCTATATAGTCCTATAAGTTACCTTGAACATGTGAATTTTCCTTTTTTTGTGTTTCTGTGACAAGTTTCTTTAAGTGTACTTACTCTTCCCTTTAGATATTGAGTATATTGGTAGGAGAGTATGAGTGAGATTTATATATAGAAAGATGAATTTGCTTTATATTGAACCCCATAGTGATTATTCTTGCTTAAGCTTTATTGTGAATTAAATGGTTGTTTAAGTATTAATGATGTCATTGTTGGGAATGGATAATTTCCTGTAAATGGAAAAAACATTGGTGGGGGCTATAATTGTGCATCAGAGGAATCTATCCTTTCTAGTTTAGCCCCTAAACCCCTGAGAAAATTTGAATATAGCTATATAGTAGTGGTTCTTCTTTGGAAACTCAGATGTCTCAAGATGAGGACAGTGGAGTACCTGGGTCAGCTCCAATAGTAAGTATAGTGAGTCCATGACAGGGATGCAAGTAAATACGGATAATATTTAAAAAAACCCCACTCTTCCTGCATTGATTGGCAATATGGTGGTTGAATAAATTTGAGCTAGAGTTGATAGTAAGAATCTCTTATTTATGTCTTATAGGGTTTTATTTATAATTTTGTTATTACTAGATACCCCTGTATAAAGAAACTATTGATTTCTTCTGTCCATTTCATATAGACTTTTGACTTGATCTCTTTAGTAGTTCCAGGAACTGCACCTGGAATATATGGCAGATGGGGTTGGTGTTTCTAACTTGTTCTGAAATATCTTGATTTCTTTTGGAACAAGAACTCCTTCCTGAATTGTCCATATCCAGCAGATCACCACAATGATTTCAATCAGGGTCTGCCTGCAATGATCTGCAACATGATGTAGCCACATCTATTTTTTTGATTCATAGGAGCAGTTTCATCACAATGACTGGTTTCTTAATATGAAGAATAGTATTTTTTTCCAATCCAATTAGTGAGCATTTTTAGAGTTTCTGCCATCATACATTACCCTGGTTTGAATTTTCATACTTTGTGGTTGTTCCTATGTCATGACATGACAGTATATTGGACATTGGGAGGATGTTGTTGTTGTTATTATTAAATCCCTTACAATGTCTAGGTATGATAGACTGCATACTGGTCTATTTGTGCCAAATTTTTGGAGCAATATTAACTTCCAGCTCAATATCGTGGAATGATTCATTATAAAACAAAACAATCATTTTAAGTCTTTTTCTATTTTCTTCTTCGTGGCTACAATTTATATGGTTATTAGATATGTTTTGAGTATTGCCTTTGGAGATATCTGCTTTCTATGGCTCCTTATTTTTAGATTAGCAGGACATAAAAATGGCAAAGTAGACTGTTTTGTTTCCCTGTTGTACTATAGGTTTAGAAAAGAGAATGGAGAACTTTGATAATTGCACAGGCAGGGGTATGTAATGGAATGAGAATAAATTCAACAGAAATAGGAGCAATTGAAACAAAATGAATTCATATAAAAACTTAGTTGGGGGAGAATTCATGGATCAGAAGACTAGATAGTAAAGGAATCAGTATTTATTAAGTGCTTACTAAATGCTTCATAATAACCCTATATTGAACAGGTTATCACAATGATTTTAATCAGGGCTGGCCTGCAGTGACCTGCAGCATGATGTAGGCATACTGTTTTTTTGTTTCATAGGAGTAGTTTTATCACAATGGCTGGTTTAACACAAAGAATGGCATTTTTTCCAATATAATGAGCTCTGGGGATACAAATATAGGCAAAAAGATAGTCCTTATTACTGAAATGTTTACATGTTTTTAGAAGGAACCAGTATGTAAAAGGAGAGTGAAGGGCAAGGATGTGGAATGGTGATCTAGATTAGGAACTCATCAATCAGAAGAGAGGGCTGCAAAATTTTGAGTTTCTAAAAAATTTCCATATTTTGTGCTATAATTATTCTTATTTTAAAGTTGAGGAAATTGAGGCAGAGGCTATATGACCTTTTTAAGTCACACAGTTAATAAATGTCTGAAGCTAGCTTTGAACTGGGATCTTCCTGATTCCAGAAGCAAGGCTCTATTAATTGAACTACTAGTTGTCTCCATGAGGCAAAAAAACAAAGCAAAAAAAAAAACAACCCAAAAAACAAAAAAACAAAAAAACCAAAACCAACCACAGGACAACCCTAGGAATTGTCACCAATATCAAGTCATTCCTCTCTGCAGAGTCATATGCTTTATGGATCTTAATGAAAAAGAAGGCAAAAGAGAGTTCTCTTAGTCTGTGATCCTTTTAGCCACAAACATGACCACTTTTGATCTCACTCAAACCATTTACACTGAATGAAAACCTCATTTCTGTAATTGCTTGATGTACTTGTTTAGCTCATTTGAAACTCTATTTCTTTGAAAAGAGTTTCATAACTTTTCTCCCATTCAGTTGTTAAAAAATAAAGTGGAATTATAACTAGCTGTTGTGGTATATATGGCAAGCAATACTAAATGTGCCTCAAACCAATCTGGTAATTCACATAAAAATATCATCAGAAGTCGTAAAGACAAATTTAGTTGAGGGAAAGGAGGAGTTAGTACAGTGACTAATAGATGGATATTTTTAAACTGTCTTCTTGTTTCCTAGGTGTTAAGTTCTTGGCAAGAAAGTTAGTATTTGCACCATCTAAATTTCATTCTCCTGCCCTCCTTATGGTTCTCTTATAGTAAGAATGTTCAGTGGTTATTTCTATCTAAAAATGTTTCGCACACTTTTAAATTTGTGGTCCAAATAAAGAGAAACCTTGCAATCTTCTCATTTCCTTGCATATTTTATTCAATTCAACAACAAATATTAATTGAGTGGTGACAATGGGCAAAAATAGTGTCCTAAGCACTGGGGATAAAGACAAAATATAACTTCATTGAGTTTATTGATATTCTTTTGAAAGGAGCATATAACACGGGATTGAAATTATTCCAAGAGGGAGAGAATACAAACAACTGTGGGGACCAGGAAAGTTTTCATGTAGAAGGCGACAGACGGGAATTATTCTAGAAGGAAGAGAGGGGTTCTTAAAGGTAAAGGTGAGGAGGGAAGGCATTTTAAATATGGCAAAGCAGTTATCACAAGAATGAAGGGAAGAAATAGAATATCATTGGTGGAGGGGACAAAGATGAAATCAGTTTGATGTAAATGAAGAATACATGAAGAAAGAATAATGTAAATAAAACAAGATGAGAAAAGTAAATTGGACAAAAATTGTGTGGGGCTGTAAATTCCAAACAAAGGATTTTAATTCTAAAGACAAAAATGAGCTACTAAAAGACATTTGAGCAAAGGGGTGATGTGGTCAGATTCATGTTTTGATAATGTCGGTATGGTAGCTGTGTAGAAAATGAGTTGAAGATGGAAGAGGCTGGAAGCAAGAGAAGTTACAATATAGTACTTTACAACAGAAGGGTGAAACTTAGGATCTTCTGGTTACATGTGGCCCAAAAATCTCCTGAGTAGGATCTAAAGCAGATTAATATGTAATTGAGATACATGTAATAAAAGAAATAAAAATACAATACAACAGATCATGTTAATTTGTGAGTTTCTAAACCAAAGACCTATATCCTGTAGGGATTTATCTCTATTTGAGTTTATACTTAAATAGGACCATATTACCTATTGAATTCTCTTTTGTGGTTGTTAAGTTGTGTCTAACTCTTTGTGACTCTACTTAGGGTTTTCTTGGGAAAGATACTGGAGTGGTTCACCATTTCCTTCTCTAATTTATTTTACAGATGATGGGATTGAGGCAAACAAGGGTAGGTAACTTGTTCAGGGTTACACAGCTAGTAATTGAGGTCAGATTTGAATTTAGGTTTTCCTGACTCTAATCTCTTGATCTATGGCAAATTCCAATCTATGCTTAATAAAACTTTGGAAATACTGTACAAATAGGCATAAAGTGCTCTATGTACTTTGCTATAATTCATTATAGAGAATTCAATTAAATAAATATTAATTAACATCTCCTATGTGTTAGACACTATGCTAAGCTCTGGGGATACAAACATAGGCAAAAAGATAGTCCTTATTACTAAAATATTTACATGTTTTTAGAAGGAGCCAGTATATAAAAGGAGACTGAAGGGCAAGGATGTGGAATGGTGGTCTAGGTTAGGGATTCATCAATCAGAAGAGAGGGCTGCAATTCAGGATGAGAAAGCTGCTGAGGAGGTAGAAAAATCTAGAGAATCAGGGATTATAATATTAACAATGATGATTACACACTCATAGACTAAACCCATTATTTATAATGTGTGTGATCAATAGTAAAATAATGAAATCCCACAGCACACTCTGTGCATTGTAAGATCAAAATGGTAGCTGTGAAGTCATAGAGGGAATAGTGAAACATTAGCCATTTAGGCTCTGGTGCTATCACTCATCATGATCCGTCTCCATTTAGTGTAATGAACTACTCCTTTGAGTGTAAGAAACAGATGAGATGACATAGGGATGTGAGCTGGGACAGCTTGAAGCTTTCTTGATGAGCAGGATGACATGGACAAGGAAATAAATGGTGTTCCTCTTTGTTAACAGGTCCAATAAAAGGGAAATATATCAGAACTGATCAGAAATAATAATAATATTCTACATACTAGGCATGTTTTTATGCAGATGCCATTGGCAATTAACTTGGATAGTCTATAAGTGTGCAAGAAATGAAATGAAGATATAAATTTTTTTAAATTATGCATCATCATTACATGCAAACAAAACTGGAAAAATATTTACTAGCTATAAGCAAAAAGTTTATGCTGCTATTATTTCCCCCATTTTAATAGAATATTATTCCCCCAACTATATAGGAACACAATACTTAGCATTTACTTTTACAAGATTTTGAGTTCCAAATTTTTCTCCCTTTTCTCCCCTCTCTTTCCCCCCAAACAGCTAGTAATCTGATGACATAGGTGATATATATATATATATATATATATATATATATATATATATATATATATATATATATTATGTAAAACCTATTTCCACATTAGTCAGTTGTGAAAGAAGTAACAGATCAAAAAGAACAAAAAAACAAGGAAAACATAAAATAATTGAAAATAAAATACTTTAATCTACATTCAAGTCCATTAGTTCTTTATCTGGATGTGTATAGCATTTCCTTTCATGAGTCCTTTCTAATTATATTTGGTCATTGTATTGCAGAGAAGAGCTGAGCCATTCATAGTTGATCACACAATGTTGCTGTTATTATGTACAGTGTATTCCTGGTTCTGGTAATTTCGCTTTCCATAGAGTTCATATAAATCTTTGCAGTATACTACTATTATTGCCATAGTAAAGACAGCAGAAGAAGGATAAGAGCTACTTGAGAAAGTGATTGAATGCCTTTGGAAAGGCATTAGAAGATTACATTAATATTCTAGCTAATATGTTATATATATAGATGCTTGAAACTTTTATTTTAATCTTATTATTGAGAAATTTTATTACTCAACTAAAGACAACAACAAAAAAAGAAACGTGGATTAGAACGTATCAGGGATTCTTGATACCTTTCTTCAACAATTGGAAGTGAAAGCACATGCTGCTAAGGGAATATAGGGGGCTAATAATATGAAGAAGAAAACTAATAAAAATTATACTGCAGAGTTGAAACAACAACAACAACAACAAACAAACAAACAAACAAACAAAAAACAGTGGAGCTAAAGAAATTTCAAGGAAGAAAGTGTGGAAAAATTTTAGTCATCTATTTGGTGGAAAGAAATCTAATAAAATAAAAATGCAAAATAGGTTAAATATAAAACAGAATGGTCACCACAAGGTAGATGACTGAAACTAACTTTTTTGAAAAACTGAAAGTGGTCGGTCTAGATAAGATAAATAAGTATTGATTCAAATATTTCATGCAGTTCATGAAATTACTAGCAAAATACTTCATAATTTCTTCTTCTGATATAATCCCAATTTCATTTTTATTTTTAAGATTTTTAAAAATTAAATTAAAATCTTAATGAGTATCAAAATGTTTTTATGATTCCTATTACATAAACCATTTCACAACAATAGTTTGAGATATGGTACTTCTATGCCCTTTTCCTTCCCATGTCCTCCCATTATTTTCTTTGAGTTACTTGAATATTTGCTTTTCTAGATTATTTTCCATTATTATTTTTCTCATTCTATATATTAATCTAAAAGGTGATTTAAAATTACCAAAGTGGTAGTGGTATGGTATTGAATTAATGAATTAACTTAGGTAGTATCATTTTATTTGGTAGGCTTAGCATACTATCCACAAGTGGGCAGCTATGTGTCATAGTGGATAGAGTACTGGGTCTGGAGTCAGTAAGATTCATCTCTATGAAGTAAAGTGTTTGGCCTCAGACACTAGTTGTGTAACCCTGAGCAAATCACTTAAACCTGTGTGCCTCAGTTTCCTCATATGTACAATGAAATGGAGGAGAAAATGGTAAACTGCTTTGGTATCTTTGCCAAGAAAACCTCAAATGGAGTCCAAAAAGCCTGACATGATTGAATAATGACTGAACAACAACAAATCCATGAGCAGTTAATATTTTTCCAACTATCCAGATTTGTCTTTATTTGGGTAAAAAGTATTTTATAATTATATTGTTGTATTAAAATACAGTTGGTGTGGCTTGGTAGGCAAATCCAAGTAATTTAAACATTCTGTAAGTATTTTAAATGTAATTTAATATGTATAATTGTACATATGTACATATCATGTACATATGTGCAAATACAATGTAAAAGTAATTTAAATATAATCTATTTCTTCCTTCTAGAATTGATAGTAAAAAAATCATCAGAAATGCTAATGATTTTTGTGAATTCATTTTATATCATGCAACTTTGCTGAAGTTTTTAATTGATTAAAAGTATTCTGCTTTAATTTGCATTGGCATCCATGCACTATTAAGTGGAGTAGAAGGGCCAAGCACATTGCTTAGGTCCTCTGCAGATTTATGGAAGGAATACAAGAGGTTCTCATAGAATGAGAAAGCATGGATGGATTAAAAGCTGTTCCTAGTGAGGGAGTTCCTATGCCAATGCAATTACAAGCTTCATCTTTTAGTAGAAGTTAAAAATCAAAAAAGATTTTCTTCACTGCTAGACTTCTTTATGTATTTAAAATCTATGTCTAAGACAATAGCATGGGTTGGAGCCTAATGACTATAATAGTCTCCTTTTCCCCACCCAAGTTCTGTAGCTCATTATTCTTTTGGATTATTAATTTAATGGATTTTTCTACTATATATTAACAGATGGTGTGTGTGTGTGTGTGTATGCACATGTGCCTGTCGCTGTATATTTGTGGCCTGTATGTATTGTCTTGTTCAGCTGATTTATTTACTAGTTTTAAAGGTGAAACATGATTCTGGGCAGAGATTGTTCATAAATGCCTGAAAGCAAAAGCCACTTTGGTTATATCATCTCCAGTTTTTACTAGTGGTCAGTCTGAGGTTAGGACATTTCTGTATTAATGTTTTCTTGGAATACGTAATCTGAAGTAATGGATATTTGTATTTTCCTTCTTTGAGCTGGTTGTGTCCAAAAGATGCTGCCAAATGGCAATGGCTGTACTGATGACAGATTGGTCCATGGATTTATCCAGTTCTGTCCTTTGAGATTTTGGGGTGTATCATTTATGTGACCATAAAGGAGAGTTCTCTGGGGCTGAGAATTCTTTCTTCTGGTTCATGACCTCAAGCCCATCATAGGACCTACTTTTTTGAGACCTACATCCTGTCTTAAGGTCACAAAGATGTCAGGAGATACTTAGCTTCATAAGTGGTTGGAAAAATGAAACTACTCATAAAGGAATTCTCGATGGTGAAATTCTAAGTAACCTTATTTCCTTTCTAAGAGTTTCTAAGGTTAGCTCCAAAGGTCTTCACATGGCCAAGCAAAATCAAACTCAAAACAAAACAATTGCTGTTTCACGATTTGTGCTTTGAGCCCTACATTTCAGATCTCAATTCCAATCTCATCTCCATTTAGTTCATGACATTTGTCTGGATAGTTAAATCATATTTTAGATTTTGATTTTCAATGAGACCACAGCATATTTAGAATGGAACTTAGCCCGTAGGTTAGTCTCTGTTGTTAAAATCAATCCCTAAGCTACTGATTTTAAACCAAACCATAGGCAAAAGAAGGTAACGATTGCATTGGCTGTGGGATGATTGGGAAAAGATTCTAAGAAAGTTCATGGCAGTTTTGTTCCCTATTATTTGGAGAGAGACAATGCTTTTCCCCCTTTTTCTTTCTTTTCTGCATATTTTCCTTCACACAGAGAAAGAATGCAAAGGCATATTTCCAAACAAAGGAAAACTCAATTTGCAATGAGATGGCAAAGCATCCTTTATGGAAAAGTACAGCCCTCGGTTCCAAGAAAGTTTCTTTGGACCTTGTTGGGAAAAAAGAGATTAATGCTTATTGGCTTTTAAATAAAGCTTTATTGGTTCAAAAGCTTTCAATTGTTATTAAAAATAGATATAGTTTCTATAAAATCAAAAAGGTTGATTCTATTTCAGTTTGAGAACTTTAGCTATATAATTCTCATTCAGAAATAAAACAAAAGCAAATAATCTCAGAGAAACATTTTTATTGCAAGAAAAAAAAATTGGGGAACCTACCCAGGAACTGAGGGAAACAAAGTTATTTTCCTCCTTGTAAAATCCCCTAATCAACTCAAAGGAGACTCTGATATCTTTACATACATTCATTAATAAAAGAGAAGGAGCAAATACATTAATTAGGCCTGCAATTAAAAATTAGAAAAGCAGCAGATCAAAAAATAAAACACAAAAGTAAAAATTGTGAAAATGATGAGATGAACAAGACTGAAAAAAAAAAACTCACATTGCTTTGATGGATAAGAGTAAGAACTTGTTTAGAAAACTTAACAAAATAGGTAACTTGTCAGCTAATCCAATTAGAGAATAAGTCAAATAGTCATTGAGAAATGAAAAAGACAACTTTATGACAAATAAAGAAGAAACAAATTAAAATTAAAAGCCATTTTGCCCAATTACATGTCAACTAAAATGATAAAAAATGAAATGACAAATATTTTTTAAAAATAAAGTGGCCAGAAACCTAACAAAAATTAGAGAATTTCAAGAATACAATCTCCGAATAAAATTTTTAATAAGACATGAAAGAAATCCAAAAGGGGAATGGGGGAAGGAGGAACTCTAAAAGCCCATGTTCAGATAAATTTGCAAATGAAATCTATAAAACATTTAAGGAACAATTAGTTCCAAAATTACTTAAATTATTCACAAAGATGAGAAATGAAGAAATTTTGCCATACTCATTTTATAAGACAAAGTTGATCAAATCCAAAGGAGAGAGAAATTAGAAAAAGAAAACAATGGAACAATGTCTCTGATGATTGATGCAAATATATTAAATAAAGTATTGATAAAAGACTACAACAACATATAAAAAGGTTATTTAGCATAATCAAATAGGATTCATATCAGAAATGAAGGTTTGATTTAGCAAAATTGTAAACGTAATAGCTCATATTAATGAGAAAAATGATCAGATGATTATATCAAGAGGTACAAAAAAGTTTTAACAAAAGAAAGCTATCCATTATGTTAAAAACAATAAAACTCAAAGGAATAAATGGATAGTTTCTTAATGTGGTAAAGAGTATTTATACAAAACCAAGAGCTAGCACTTTATGTAATTGAGAAAAACTATAGAGGTCTTTCTAATAGGGTTAAGTATAAAACCAAGATATTCATTATTATCATTATTAGTTAATACTGTATTATTCTAGAAATATTAGTTATGACAAGAAAAGAACAAACAAAATGATGGTATAAAATAGGTAAAGAAGAAATAAAAGCATTCAGGGAGTTTTTAGAGAATTTTAAAGGTTCAAAATTAATTGAAAAAAATAATAATTAGTTGAAACTATAACAACATTGGAATAAAATAAATTCACAAAATACTTAGTCCCTTTCACAGGAAAACAAAGAAAGATATTCATTAAGTGGAATATATAAATGTCTGAATTTATGACATATCTGGAATTCCATCTACCAATAGACATAGATAAATTATATGAAAACAGGGATAAAATTTTGATTAAAAAATAAAGACTGATCTAGATAATTGGCAGGATAATAAATCCTTATAGTTGAGTCATATCAATATAATAAAAGTTACAATGCTACCTAATTAGTTTGCTGATTCAGTGCTGTACCAACGAAATTTCAAGAGTCTACATTGCAGAATTACAGGAAATCAAAATATAATTCTTTTAGGGAAATAAAAGGTGAACAATTTCAAGGGAAATAATGAAAACAGTGAGAAGAAAAAAAGGGGGGGAGAAAGTAGCAACAGAACAGAAATTATACTACAAAACATTAGCCATCCAAAGTCTTTTGTAGTAATTGGAAATCAGAAATGATTAGTGAATTACATTAAGTATGCAAAATCCAGAAATAATCCAATAAAATATATCTTAATACTTCATATACCAAAGCATTTGGACAGAGTCTTATGGTGGTTTGACAAAAACTTTTGGGAAAGCTATAAAGAAATATGGCAAAAATTAATTTAGACTAACATTTGTACCATTTGACAACATTCACAAGTAATTTCCACTATGAAGTTAGTATTAGGATTAGCTATAAAATGTAGGTTTAAAAAGTCACATTATACATAATTTATAGAACAGGGAATGAGATACCTTTCACCTCTATGACTAAAAATAGGTTAGAGAAAATCACAGGAAATAAAATAGGGAATTTTGGTAACATAGAATTGAAAAGATTTTGCATAAACAAAATCAATGCTGTTAGAATTAGAAGCTGAACAGTTAACAGGAAAAATATCTTTGTAGCAAATTTTTCTGATAAAGGTCTGATGGTAGGGTTTTACAAGGAATAAACACAAATAAGAAAAAGAACTTTTCCCTAATAGATCAAAGGATATGAAGTTAGCCTTCAAAAGAAAAAGGTTATAGATAGCCATATGAAAAAATGCCTCAAATCACTAGAAACAAAATAAATGAAAATGAAAACAATTCTAAAGCTCTACCTCATATTCATCAGGTTAAAAAAGATGATAAACAAAGAAAACAACAGTTGTTGGAAAAGCTATAGGAGGACTGGCATACTAATATATTGCTGGTGAAACTATGCATAATTGTCCAACTACTCTGGAAAATTATTTGGAATTGTATCTCAAAGTCACTAAACTCCATTTGCCTTTTGGTCAAGTTATACTCCTATTTGAAATATATCCCAAAGATAGCAAAGAAACAGGGAAAGTTTCCATATGTGTAAAAATATTTATGATATATATTTTAACATATTTAACATGTATCGGTCAACCTGCCATCTGGGGAAGGGGTGAGGGGAAAGGAGGGGAAAAATTGGAACAAAAGGTTTTGCAGTTGTCAATGCTGAAAAATTACCCATGCATATATCTTGTAAATAAAAAGCTATAATAATAATAATAAAAAAGAAAAGAACTAGCTTTGGAGAAGGAAGAGAATCATCTAGACCAGTGCTGTTAAACTCAAATGGAAAACTATTAATTTATTCATAAGGATCTACAAAAGCCACATATTGACTTAGTTTGAAAATATGCTATCCATATTTTATTGTGTTTTTATTTTGTTCAATATTTCCTAATTACATTTTCATCTGGTTCTTAAAAAAATATTTATGATAACCTTTTGTGTTGTTACAGAAAAGAAATGGAAACAAAACCCATCCATTGGAGGAACAGTTGACTAATTTTTCATAGATAAATGTGATTGAATATTAGTATTTTTTAAGAAATATGAAAAATTAGGCATGGTAATATATGACTACACTGCCAGCTAATAAGGAGGTTGTAATTGGTGGACTCTTAAGTTTGGGAATTCTGAATCATAATGGCTAAGCAGATATCTGCCCTAAATCTGACATCAAAATTGTGATCCCTTGGAAATGGGAACCACTAGGATGCTAGATGAGAGATGATCACATCTTGGTCAGAAATGGAGCATATCAAAGTATTTGTGATGATAAGTAACAGAATTGGGCCAGTGAGTAGCACTAGCTCTTCAAGTCTTGAAGACCCACTGTTTAAAAAAAAAAGAAAAAAACTGGTTCAGAAAAACCTGGGAAGAATTGCATAAACTGATATAGAGTGAAATGAGTAGGACTAATATAGCAATTTATACAATGATTTTAATACTGTAAAGAAAAAATAATTATGAAAGGCTTTCCCATGAGACTAAATGTAATGACAAATCACGACTAGTAATAAAACATGTTTTCCACCTCTTGGCGGAGAGGTTGATGAATAAGAATTGCATAAAGAGATTTATAATTTTGTATACAGCTAATGTGTGGATGTTTTGTGTGTGATTGGAATTTTTTTTTTGGATACATGTGCTACCTTTTAATTGGGGAGTAATGATGCTAAAAAAAAAAAAAGAAGAAAAGGAAAAATGACATGTTATCCCCCTTTAAACTTCTTGCAGGATGTTCAGTTTCCATCTCTTATGTCCATGCATTTGCACAGATTATTTCTTATATAAATTGGATAGTGTATATAACCACTTTGTAAGTATTAAAGTGCTGTGAAAATTTAGGTAATGATGTGGTTAACAATAATAACATCTGGAACAGATCCCTTCATCACTTCTGTCTCATAGAATCCCTAGTTTCTTCAATGTATAGCTCAAGTGCCATCTGCTACATTAGACCTTTCCTCAGTTTCCAAGACTATTGACACTCTATCCCTCTTGAAACTTTTCATGTTTGTATTTACATATAGACAATGGTATGCTGGTAAATGTTTAACAATCAGCTCTCAAAAAATTATAGCTGACTCACTTTAAAATTTAGTCTGCAATATCCCATCTTGTGGAAGGTAAGATCCTTGAGGGCAGGGACTATTTCCTTTTTATCTTTGACTATTTTTTTCAGCACATAGCATAATTCAAGATACCTAATACATATTTAATTGAAATTTTTTGGTGAAAACACAGTTGTAACATGCATTTGAAGATACCTATTATCATTAAACAGCTCTTTCAATTCTCCCTTCTGAAGTGACCCAATGTTGATCCCTTGCACTATAACTGAGTACAAAAAAATATCAGTAGGTAAAGTTTATTTTTAAAACACTATGAAATTGAAGAGAGGCTAATATTTCAGAACAGAGTTCTCCAATGTATCTGTTAGTTATTATTTTGGGAGGTTCCAAATTTATGTGAGAAGGAAAACAACAATTTTAAAAAAATGTTTGTAAGCTCCAAACAATACTTCCATCTTCACTGCCTGATGATTTCTTTTTGATGATTCATGGGTTTTGGAACGTGGACATGGGCTATTATTCAAAAAAAGAAATGCTGGATTACTTTGGACATTCAAAAGGTTAGGGTTTGGTTTTTGTTTTGTTTTCATTTACAGAAGCTCAAGAAACGGGGTGAACTAAATACTATCCCTTCTGCAACCCTGCCTTTGTTTTTATGGTGAAGATTTATTACAAAGAAAAAAAATGTCAGCATTTCTTTTCCCCTCTTCTCCCTGCATCATTTTAGAAACTGGTTAGACTGATGCTATTAGTTCAGTCTCTACAATATGAAAATGAATCCCATTGCTTAATGTGGTCTAAATACGTCACATTTCTGTCAGCAATTTTCAAAATGGTAGTTAAAAAATGAGGTGGCAAATCACTGTTGAACCCATCATTGAGTGCTGGTCAGCAGATTCCTTAGCACTGTCCTTAAAAATGAAGCTGGCTTAGTGGAGAGAGGAATGGATTTAAGAGTTACAAAGAGCTGAGTTCAATGATCATTTCTGATTCTAATTATCTGTGTGATTGTGACTAATTACTTCATCTTCCTCAGCTTAGTTTTCATATCTGTAAAGAAGGGAGCATAATAATATCCTGACTACTTCACAAGTTATTGGAAGGCTCAAATGAGATTATGTATGTTCAATAAAGCACTTTGGATACTTTAAAGTGCTATGTAAATGCCAGTTATTTTTATTCAACTGAATTATAGGGCACTGCACTGTTTCATGAATGCCTATAAACTTCTAGAGGGCAAGAGTGGGTGGTATGTCTCATTTTTCTATTGTCATTTGAGCATGTTTTCATTTATGTCTGAATGCGCCATGACCCAAATTCTCATCTGAGCTGAATTTTGTAGGAAAAAAGGCTAATAAGAAGGATTTGTGAGAAGGTCAAAAGGCTGAATATGATGTGTTTGTTATTCTGAACTGTTACTCTTATGTTGTCAACAAAAATGGTTTGATTTGCATACTAATCATTTTATTTTGCTTTTTAAAGCAAAAATGCTAACCAAAATGATAGGGAAGTATAATTATTAATATTTCTAAGTGACTATTTCTAGGTGATTTTTAGTGAATAATATGCAATGCTTAAAAGAAGAACAGTAATTTCTGCAAGGATCTATAAGGTTGTCTTCAAAAGCAGAGCGCTGGTGTTATGACATTAGCTTTAGAGAAGAATGAATGCTTGTAGTGAAAGCTCTTGATCACCTTGTTTTGATGAAAGTGTTAAGGAGAAAGGGAGAGGATTTTTTTCTTCTAGTTGACTAGATTATTGTTAATCAATCAATCAATTAATTAATCATTATTATTATTATTATTTTTTGGCTGAGGCAATTGGGGTAAAATGACTTGCCCAGGGTCACACAACTAGGAAGTGTTAAGTGTCTGAGGTCAAATTTGAACTCAGCTTCTCCTGACTTCAGGGCTGGTGTTCTATCCATTGCACCTTCTGGCTTCCCCTGTTATTATTAATTTAGAACATACAGAGTCACCTACTGTGTTCTGGGCCATTGCCAGTCATCTTGACCTTTGTCTTCGGGTTAGACTTGACAGTAGACTCTGAATGAATCTAGAGGAGAGAATAAAGCTGATGACCTTGCACCGCCCTGAGTCACTTAAATGCTATTTATTCACTTGCAAATAAAGACATCACCCTCATGATGTCATTGCTCCTCTTTGTGGATGAAAGCTACCTGTAATCTTGCTCTCTCTGGAATGTTGCCATGGAGACTTAATGGACCTTGGAAGGAGATTCTAGGAGAAACCATTCGACTAAGATGTAAAGAAGTCATGAAAGATGGAAAAAGATTGATTCCCCCATATTTCACTTGCTAAGGAGAAAGATAATGGAGGGGATGGAAGATTGGGTACAGTTCTTCTGACTGGAATCTAGAAAGACAAGGGGAATGGAAACCTTATGGCATGGCAGAATGCTAATAAAGTTGAAGTGTCAGTGGACTGGAGTATGATAAATATATGATAAATAACATTACCAGAATTCAGTCCACAGATCTTGTGTCCCCCTTGCTTCCCTGGAGCAATGAAGTGAAAAAACCAGAGTTTTTCTTAAGGGTGCTACAATTTCACTCTCTGTTTTCCCTCTAATTGGTGGGAGAAGAGGTTGGATTGGGGTGGAGGAAGAGATTCAATACCTCTGATTGTAGTCATCATGGTCTCCAACAGGAAGCCTGTTTATATATGTTTCTAAGCTATTTGAAATTGCTATTAAAGTATATGCCCATTTATAATGATTTTAGTTCTGGCCTATAAATAAATGGCTGGGAAAACGAGAGGGTAAATTAACTAAAAAGGTAAAGGAGATTTCCTACCGTTCAGAGAGAGGGGTGTGTGTGTGTGTGTGTGTGTGTGTGTGTGTGTGTGTGTGTATGGAAGAGAGGGTAATGATGGAAATCTGATTAGAAAGAAAATTTCTATGATTTTAATAATATTCCACAGTATATATCCTTATCCTTTATAGTGTTTTGTGAACCTACAGAGAGACTTAATGAGGAAACGAGCCATGGCTAGTGAGAAAAAAGAGAAATGAAGGGTCTGTTTAGGTAGTCACATAGTGGCTACTCAAAGTTCCACTGGGTTATATAGTGATGTGGGTACTTCCTTTACCAGTGAAAATTCTTACCTTAGCTAAACATTAACCAGATGGTCTTTATGAGGTGCTATCACTGAAAAACATCATCCCCTGGTGGCCAACTTTCTGTTGATTAGTGTATTCAGGCATAATGAGGCTGGTCCTCAAAGAACAGACAAAGTCTGCCAGACTAACAGAACTTGTATTCTCTAAAGATTCAGGGCCACCTTTCCTTTAAACGAGTTACTGGGGTCTGAGCTAAATTCCTATACTTGTTATTGGGTGGAGGTTTCTCTGTCCCTCCAGCTAATCATTTTTGTTAGAAGGTTCACCAGTTCCTTCAGTGTTGCAATGTCTATATGACATTATATTTCTCTAAGGTCAAGTACTTGAGGAGTCAGGGGGCATAGTAAGGAAGATCCAAGTTTAAATTCTGCCTAAGGTAATAACTATGTGATGGTAGGTAACTCATTTAATCTCTATTAGTCTCAGGTTCCTCATAAGCACTATATAAATGTTTAATATTATCACTCTTCTTCTTCCTCCTTCTCTTCTTCCTCCTTCTCCTGTTTCTCCTCCTCCTTCTCCAGCTAATAATGACTTCTACTAGTAATATACTACTGCTTAATATTAGTTACTACTGTCACTATTACCATCACTAATAGCACTAATTATTACAATTTGCATTATTAATAGTGCTTATTAGCACTATTGCTGATGGTTCCAGCACTAGTAATATTATAACTAGTAATAGTAATAACTGTATTACTACTTAATATTACTACTACTGTTACTAGTAATATATTACTATTTATTTAATATTATTGTCACTGCCATGATGATTATGATTATTAGTAGTAATAGTAATACTAATGCTAGCACAAATAGTAATAATAGTACTAATTAACAATAACAATTACTAACAGCACTCATAGTAATAGTACTATTATTACTACTAGGAATCATAATAATCATGATAGTAATAAATTTATTAAGTAGTATTAATATAAATCATTTAAGTATTAATGATTATTAATTAATGATTATTAAGATAACTAAACAATAGTAATAGTAATAACAACCACTATTATTAACATTTATTATCTAGCATTAATAATTACATAGATTTTAGTTTGATTCTTTTATATTTGGCATATTTTTAAGGGAATTGGTGTTTTGCTTCCATTTAGATTTGTATCTTATTTTGTCTTGAGGGACTTGCTACAAGTCAATATGGAGAAATGGTAATGTTTCACATAATCAAATATTAGAGGTATTTTTTAATCATAGTCCTATGAGGTATATAACATAAACATTATCTCTTGTAAAAGAAAGAGCATAAGTAAAATGGAACTCAAAGTTCCTAAATCTATGATTCTCTATTCTATAGTTTATAGATGAGGAAATGGAGATGGGAGTTGCTAAATGACAGGCTATCAAACATGAGCAAGCAACTGATAGAGACAGAATTCAAATCTATTCCTGTCTGAACTCCAAGTCTGGTTCCTTTTTTTTTTTTCCTCCCGCACTATATTGGGAGATTTCCTACTGCTTCGAAGATGAACTTACTGAAGAAGAGAAAGGTATTATTTATACCGTTGATTTGGGTATAGTTCCCTCATGAGTCACTGAGAACTGGTTAATGAAACAGAATTTTCTCCCTCCCTTTCTTTCTTTTCCTCCTTCCCCTCCTTTTGCTCCCTCTCCATTCACTCCCTCCCTTTGTTCACCCCCTTTCTTCCCTCCCTCCCTCTCTCTCTCCTTTCTTCCTTCCTTTCCTCCTCTCCTCCTTTCCTTCCTTCCTCCCTCTCTCTCTCCTTCTTTTCCTCTCTCTCTCTTCTTTCTTTCTTTCTTTCTTTCTTTCTTTCTTTCTTTCTTTCTTTCTTTCTTTCCTTCCTTCCTTCCTTCCTTCCTTCCTTCCTTCCTTCCTTCCTTCCTTCCTTCCTTCCTTCCTTCCTTCCTTCTTTCTTTCTTTCTTTCTTTCTTTCTTTCTTTCTTTCTTTCTTTCTTTCTTTCTTCCTTTCTTCCTTTCTTCCTTTCCTCCCTCTTCTTCCTCCTTTTCTTCCTTCCCTCTTCTTCCTCCTTTTCTTTCTCTCTCTTTTTCATCCCTTCCTTCAGCAAATTAGGTTAAGTTTCTTGCCATTCTATCTCTAATGGCTTCCCTAGAAGGAACTGTGCTGATTTCACAAGATCTCTATATCTACTCCATCCTCTCCATGGAAGGGCACATATTCTCAACTTGAGTTGAATAACTTTTTGGTGCTGCTTAACTTAGAAGTGATATTGTTCATGAGTAATGGAAATTTGGAGTTTGGCAGTAAGTGCTTTGCCTTTTCCTGTGTCAACCTTCATCTCAAGTACAGGAATTTCTTCTCATTATCCCTCAGTGTTGACAAGAGCATGGACATGAAGGAGAGTAGCTTTAAATCAGAAGACAATGAGGGCAGGTGATGAACCAAATCAATTGAAGACTAATAATGTGACAAAATTAATTCATACAAAGAACCTAAAATAATTGTTTCTCCTTTGAAAGATGCTAAATTGCTTGAGCCTGTTAAAGAGGTATTTTGAGATGCATTTTTATGCAAAGATGAGAGCAAAAGATTCAGAGCTAGAAAGACCTGGATTCAAGGCTTACCCATGACCCTCCTTAGGTGTATGAACTTGGGCAATCCAGTTAATCTCGCTGAACCTCATTTTTTTCCCCACAAAACGGAGACAATAATAGCACCTCCTATTCTAGTATTCTAGTATTGTTGTGTGGAGCACATGATAAAATGTGTTTTCAGGGCTTTGCAAATCTTTAAGTACTATAGAAACATCAGCTATTATTATTGAAAGGTTTCTGAGATCGGCTCCACTTGTTCTTCTGAAAGGTTCATTCTTCTTGAGTAGGAACTCTTCCTGCCTGTCATTCCTACATGCCAGCCTTAACCATCTGCTTTTCAGTGTAGACTTCCTTCCTGGTAACCCTGTCATCAAATGCACATTTTACCATATTATTAGTTTTTCATGGCAGGTGGGGCTTCATACTGAGTCTTGGCAAAGTGCAGAGCGGCTTTTTTCTTTGCCCTGAGGATTTTTTCCTGCAGTGGCAGAGAAGAGTGATCCAATCTTGCTTCTCTCATGGCTTGTATTAAATATTATTTTCCTCCTTCTCATTCAGTAAAGGGAGGTGAGGTAGGTAATTTTTGGCAAGACATGGAACAATGACCTAATAATCATCTCAATTCAATAAATGGCACCTGGAGACTCCCTGGGCAGAGGAAACTGATAAACTGCTCAGTATTAAAAAACTGTAAGCAGATATTTGTATGAGTCTTCTCAAAACTCTTAAAAAGTCAGATTGGCCCCAAACTAGTTTGGAAGAAATAAAGAAGTAATTGGGAGCAACAGAATTGGGGGCACCAGGATGGGATACAGGAGACTCCAGGGTCTAATGCTGGCTCCATTCTCCAAGACAAATAATCCAGTCTTGTTGAAGCTGATTGTCGGAAGCATGTGAAATGCCCCCCACTCCATCCTCTTCAGAATGTTCAATGTAAAACACTCCTCTTGTTCTTTCCTGCCTTCTTCACATGCTATTAGATTATTTATGCCCTTTCTGCTAACTGTTCCTACTTCACGCTTTCCACCAAGCTTTTATCTCCCATCCCTCCCATTCCTCCCACCTAAGTGGTCATGCCTTATGATTCCAATTCCCCAAATTCTGAGGGGGAAATCAATAGCTTTTTATATACTTCTTTGCTTGAGTACTGACCACTGCTGGATTCCTCTACTGTCCCATCCTCTTTTCTTTCCATTTGTGAATCTTTCTTTTGGATTACTTTCATACCTATAATGTTGCTTTTCTCTTGAATGAATTTTTTTTTCAGTCTTTAAAACACAAATTCACTTCTTTTACCTATTCTGATCCTTTATTTTATTTTATTTTTTACTATATCTTTCACATCTAGATTTTTAAGTTCATTGCTGCTCTCTTTTTCTTTGTTTACTCACCATTAATGGAACTGGTGTAGTGTGTGTGTGTGTGTGTGTGTGTGTGCGTGTGTGAGCGCACATGCATGTGGCCACATGTGCATATGTTTAAAATGATTAAAGAACCAACAGGAGCAGCTAAGTTGGTCAATGGTTAGAGTGCTGGGCTTGGCATCAAAAACATTTATTTTTTCTGAGTTCAGATCTAGCCTCAGATACTAGCTGTGTGACCTCAGGGAAGTCACTTAACCCCATTTGCCTCTCAGTTCCTCCTGTATAAAATGAGCCAGAGAAAGAAATAACAAACCAGTCAAGTATCTTTGTCAAGAAAACCCCAAATGGGTTTATGAAGAGTTGGATACAACTGAAATGAAGAACAAAGCCCAAATCTCTGTTCTCATACATTCATATCCTTGAGTAGCTTTGGTTACATAAAAATACAATTTTTGTTCCTTAGCTTTTCATTACTGTATGAAACTAATTTTCTTTTGTTTGGTCATTTTATTAGTTAAATCTTCTGATCTCTGTTTTGTTTGTTTGTTTGTTTGTTTGTTTTTTCGTTTTTGTTTTTGCTGAGGCAATTGGGGGTTAAGTGACTTGTCCAGAGTTACATAACTAGGAAGTGTTAAGTGTCTGAGCCGAAATTTGAACTCAGGTTCTCCTGACTTCAGGGCTGGTACTCTATCCACTGCGCCACCTACTAACTGCCCCTAAACATTGAATAATTCCTTTTGTTTGCAATTGATTTGCAATGGGAAAGGCTGTTTTCTTGCTACCTACAAAATTTGTCTAATGCAGTTTTGGAGTCCGACTATCATGTTTCTGTGACTTAAACTAAAGGTTTATATCAACCAGTAATCTGTGAATTCATTCTGCATCAGTGCGATGTAGGCCATTCATATAGGGCCTCTTTGCTTCAGTGATTTCTCTGAAGATCTTTCCTGGACATGACCACTATTAACTACCCATCCTTGCTTATCGTGAAACAGGCTTCCTGGCCCTCAGTGGACACAATATCAGTGGCTAATAGGTTAGACTTTGAGGGATGAATGGTCGAACTACTTGTCTTCCTCATTGGACTTCCCTCACCACTGATACTTTGCCTAGACTCATTTTTTAACAGGGAATGTATTTCCAAACTCTACATACCACTGATTCTGAATACCTGGCTAGGTAAATACAAATCTTTGTCTTTATTCCCAGCACCTGCTGCTTCACTCCCAAACCTCTCAACTCTATCTTCTCCAGCAGATTGCTTTGTCTAGCATCCATAATTTCTCCCTAATCTTCGGAGTCTTTACCTATTACTGGATCCTTCTTTTTCCTATAAATATATCCATGTCATCTTCAACCTTAAAAAATCAACTTTCATTTGATTTAACCATTTTTGCTATTGTCCTATATTTTGCTTTTTTTCCCCCTTGGCTAAACTCCTTGAAAAAAGATTTCTTTAATTGGTGCCTCCATTTAATCTTATTTTCATTCTAAACTTTCTACCACATGACTTATTACTCTTAATTTGACTAACACACTGTTCACTCCAAAGTTACCATAAATCTCTTAATCACATCTAATGATCTTTTCTCAATGTATCTTTTCTACAGTCTTTGACACTGTTACTCATTTTCTACTTTTGATTATTCTCTGCTCACTAAATTTTGGTGACTTTTAAAATCTCTTCCTACACATCTGACTCTGCTTTCTCATTTTCTGTTGCTGATTCTTTATACATATGTCCTCTAACAATGAATATCCCCCAAATCTCTGTCATGGCTCCTCCTCTCCTTATCTTCTATACTATTTCACTTAGTTGTCTCATCAGCTTTTATGGGTTCAATTTTCATCTCTATGCAGATGATTTCCAGATCTATATATCCAGTCTTAATAGAGTTTGAGATCAGTTCTCACATTATCGACTACTTTTTGTATAACTTGAATTTCTTCCAAATGCATCTCAGATTCAACATGTCCAAAACCAAAATCATTTGTCCCCTCAAACCTTCCCCACTTCCACAGTCCTCTTAATTACTCAGACTCAATATATATATGTCATACTCAACTCTTCTCTTGCACTAACTTTATATATCCAAACTGTTGCCAACCTGTTTCTACTTTCATATTATTTCTTCTGTAGTTCCTTTTTCTTTGCTTACACAGTAACTAAAATTGATGCTGGCCACATCACCTCAGGTTTGTACCATTGTAATAGTCTTCTGCTTGGTTCCACTGCCTCAGCTCTCTCCCCACTCTTGTCTATTTTCCACTCATCTGCCAAATTTTTTAAATGCAGGTTTGACTCTGCCATCCCCATCTACTCAGTAAACTCACAAGAATTTCTATTATTCCAAGCATATAATATAAAATGCTCTTTCTGGATTTTAAAGTCTTTAATAGCCTGGCCCCTTCTGATCTTTCCCATCTTCTCACACTTAATATCCTCTGTGCCCTGACCCACCCCCCAAATAGTCTATAATCCAATGACATTGAACTTCTTTATGTTCCTTAAATAAAACTCTCCATCTCTGGATTTCATTCTTTTTTTTTTTTTTTTTTTTTTTTTTTTTTAAATCTGACTGTCTTTCATGTCTGTGATGCTATCCTTCCTCTTTACCTTTTGACATCTTAACTTTTCAGGAAGACTTTTCTGGTCCTCAATACACTAGCAGTATTGCTACTACTAGTGCTTTCCCTCTGAAATTACCTCCTATTTACACTGTATATATCCTATGTAATCCAGACTACTCTGGTTCCCATTGTCTGAAGGCCATATTGGACAGATGTCATTTTCTATTTAGGGTTTTCCAATAACCTTAATAGGACTGGAGTTATCTTGGTTCTCCACTAATGGTGTTCCCTCAAGTGTAGGTGGCTTCCCTGTACCCCAGTTTCATTTAACCTCATAGTCACATTAGCTTTGACAAAGAAATATTGATTTTAGAAGGTTTAATCACAAATATACCAACTCACTCCCTCCTCCTTACATGGGGACACAATCTTCTTCACTATGTTTCATATTAATTCAGTTTCTGGGGGCACTTGGGATCCCCAGAGAGGAAGAGAAAGGAATTAGATTCCTAGCTTATCTTAGTTACTCTGGAGCACAGTCCAAGTCCCCTCCAGGGTAAGTCCCAGACACACTGGCTTCTCCTGGCTCCCGTGTTGGGTTGATTGGTCCATTCCACTTGCAATCTTAGCTGCAAGGTCACCATAGTCTAACTCCCAAATGTAGTAAGGATCACCACTGGTATATGAAACTGAGTAGGGCAAATAGCACAACACAGAGACAAACATTCTCAGACCCACATCTTAGAGTCAGGGACTCCTGATAAAGGGAGAAGGGAGAAGGAAGTCCTTCTCTTCTCACAGAGCACCCATGCTCTGAGTAAACTCTAATATTCATCATTTGAATGAAGCAAATAAGAGTGGATAAAAAAAGACAGCAGAAAGTGGTAATGTTAGCTCAGCTTTAAAAACAAAAGCAGCCAATTAAAGATGGTAATCCCCATCCATATGGTAAGAAATGCAGAAGATTTCATGTTAAGACAATATGCTCCAAAGCCCCTTGAGGACACTTCTATGTTATAGGGACAGGCCTGCCTCAGAAATCAAGATTATACTTGTATGTACATAATTGTTTATGTGTTGTCCCCTCCATATAATTGAAGCTCCTTGAGGGCAAGGGTTGGGGATTTTTCTTAACTTTTTTGGAGAATCTTTTCTTACTGTGTTTAATTTCTTGTTAGATTTGGTGCTTTGGTAGTAGCTTAATTTCTTGGTAGTCTAATTTCTGTTTTTTTCTTTGACATTTGCATTTGAGGTCAAGAGAGGGACTCATGAACATTTCTTGTCATCACTATGCTTATCATCATCATTACAACAACCACAAGCACAGTACTTTAAAGTTTAGAAAGTGCTTTATAAGCATAATTTCATCATTTATGTGACATCATTGAAGGATGACAGACTCACGGATTTAGATCAGGAAAGTACCATAACAATTCTTTAGTTTAATCCTTCATTTTACAGGTGAGGAAAATAGAGATCCAGAGAAATTCAATGAATTGCCCAAAGTCACAAAAATAGTAAATCTTATACTTACCTCTTACAGGTAGCATTGGGACTCAAGTTATCCTGACTCCAAGTTGAGTTTCATATTCAATGACTTCATTTTAGAACTAGCATTCATTTTTGTTGTATATTGAATGAACAACTGACTTACTGGAGTTTATCTTAAGTCATTTTTGCTGTATAAGAAAAAGCATAGATAGAGATAAGTTATCCCCGATAATCAGAGGAAACAAGCTTCTTTGTTCCCTTTCAAGGTTAAATTTAGAGAAATAAGTCATCTTGTCCTGAATGCAAGAACAGTTATAGACAAATTTAAAATAACAAATTAATTATCTTGATCTCTAAAACATCTCTAAGGTTATTTATATGACAGAGGTGAGGACTTACCTGAAATCATCTCCTCAAAACTGTGCCTTTGAATTTATTTCTTTCACATTTGATTCAATAAATTATTTGCTTTTGGCTTTGCTTTTTACCATGATAGAATAGGAATGTTGGATGAATTATATTCTATGGTTTTTGTCCCTACGCGTATGATTGTATCTTTACATTATGGAGAGAATTTGCTGACCTCAACAGGATTATATATGTCCTTTCTTGTAGATCTCTGACTTTTTTGGAGGGATAAAATAATCATTTTATTTTATTTTTAAAAAACATTTTATTTTTCCTTAATTAAATGTCAAAAAAATTTTAGCATTCATTTTTATTAACTTTTGAGCTTCAAATTTTTCTCCCTTCTTCCCTCTCCTCATCTCTTCAAAGATTTTAGGCAGTTTGATATATGTAAAATATATTTCCATATTATAGTTATGAAAGAAGAAGAATATCAAAAGAGAAAAAAAATGAGAAAAAGTAAAGTGAAAAAATATGCTTTAATCTGCATTTAGAATCTATCGTTTCTTTATCTGGAAATGGATAGCATTTTCCTTTGTGAGTCCTTTGTACTTGTCTTGGATCATTGTGTTATTGAGAAGAGCTGAGTCATTCATAGTTTATCATCATGGCCAGTTACTGAAACTATGTACAATATTTTTCTGCTTCTTCTCATTTCACTTTGTATCAGTTCATATAAGTCTTTCCATGTTTTTCCTGAAATCTGCCTGTTCATTTTTTATTGTACAATAGCTCTCCATTACATTCATATACTATAGTTTGTTCAGCCATTCCCCAAATGATGGGCATTCCTTTAAGTTCCAATATTTTGCCAGCACAAAAAGGCTGTTATTAGTATGTTTGCATTTGTGAATCCTTTTCCCTTTTTTTATGATTTCTTTGGGATACCAACCTAATCGTGGTATTGCTGGATCAAAGGGTACACACAATTTGGTTGTCCTTGTTATGTACCTCCAAATTGCTTTTCAGAATGTTTGGATCTATTAACACAGTCCACCAATAAAGCATTAGTGTCCCAATTTTCCTACAACCTCTCTAATATTTATAACTTTATCTTTTGTAATATCAGCCAATTTGATAAGTGTGAGGTAGTATCTCAGAGTTGTTTTAGTTTGCATTTCTCTTCTTCATGTGTCTCTGGATAACTTTGATTTTTTTCTATCTGAAAACCGCCTGTTCATATCTTTTGACCACTTGTTAATTGGAGAATGGTTTGTATTCTTATAAACTTGACTCAGTTCTCTATATATTTGAGAAATAAGGTCTTTATCAGAGACATTTGTTGTAAAGCTTATTTTCCATTTTTCTGCTTTCCTTCTAATCTTGGTTGCATTGTTTTGTTTTAGAAAAGCTTTTCAATTGAATAAAATCAAAATTATTTATTTTGCATTTTTTAACACTTTCTATCTCTTCTTTGGTCATGAATTCTTCCTCTCTCCATAAATCTCACAGGTAAACTATTCTACACTCTCTAATTTGATTATGGTGTCACCTGTTGTGACTATATCATGTATCCATTTTTGATCTTATCTTGGCACATAGTGTGAGATGTCAGTCTATACCTACTTTGTAAACTATTGTTTTTCAATTTTTCAGCAGTTTTTGTCAAAGAGTAAGTTCATATCTCAAAAGCTGGGGTCTTTTGGTTTATCAAATACTAGGTTACTTTGGTCAATGATTACTGTGACTTATGTACCAATTCCATTCCACTGATCTGCCACTCTATTTTTTAGTCAGTACCAGATAATTTTGATGGTTACTGCTTTATAATAGTTTGAGATATAGTATTTCTAGGTTATCTTCTTTTGTATTTTCCCCCATTAATTCCCTTGATATTCTTGACCTTTTTTCAACCAGATAAATTTTGTTGTTATTATTTCTAAAATAATTATTGGTAGTTTGATATGACACTGAATAAGTTAGTTTATGCAAAGTTGTAATTTTTATTATATTGGTTTAGTCTACCTACGAGCAATTGAGATTTTTCCAGTTATTTAGACCTGACTTTAATTGTGTGAGAAGTGTTGTGCTCATGTAGTTACTGGATTTGTTCTGGTGGACAAATTCCTAAATATTTTATGTTGTTTAAATTTATTTTAAGTGGAATTTCTTTTTCTGAGTCTTGCTACTGAACTTTGTTGGTCATCTAAAGAAATGTTGATGATTTTTATGTTTATCTTACATCCTGCAAATTTGCTTAAGTTTTTAATAATTTCATATAATTTTTTTAGTTGATGCTCTAGTATTCTCTAAGCACACTATCATATCATCTGCAAAGAATTGTAATTTTGCTTCCTCATTGCCTATTCTAATTCCTTTGATTTCCTTTTCTTCTCTTATTGCTCTAGCTAACATTTCTAGGACTATATTGAATAATAGTGGTGATAATGGACATCCTTGCTTCATCCCTGATCTTATTGGGAAAACTTCTGGCTTATCATGATTACAGATAATGCTTGCTGATGGTTTTAGATAGATACTGCTTGTCATTTAAAGTAATTCTCCATTTATTCCTATGCTCTCGTGTTTCTAATAGAAATGAATGCTGTATTTTGTCAAAAAATTTCATTATCTATTGAGATAATCAGATGATATCTCTCAATTTTGTTATTGATATGGGGTGGTTTCCAGAGCTGGAGTCCATCAACTTCCCTGTCTATGTTTAAGCAAATGGAAGGTCCTGGTACTGGCATTCACCCACTTCATTACACTGGCTCTCAGAATCTTCTGCTGGTTTGCTGAGGATTTACTGGGAAGCTTTCTGTCCTAGACTGTGGGAGGGCCTGTACCCTAGTGAGACAGACTCCTCCTGCTGATTCTCTAAGTTTTCTGGGATAAAAGGTTTCATTTTGTCTCTTTGCTGGTCCACTCCAGGATTTGTCTTGGGATGCTATTTTATGGTTTCCTGGTTGTTAACATAAAAATGTAAGGAATTCACTGCTTACTCTGCCATCTTGACTTTTGGAAATAGTTTTCCTATGAATTTTTTGTTAAAGCTATTGTCCCCACCTTAGCAGAAACTCATCTACGAGTGTGGACATAGTTATTTACTAGGAGATGTAACTATAGCCTTGAATGCTTCAAAGAAGTTTCCGTTTTCCTTAATGAGTGAATAACGCTCAAGATTTCTAAATGTATGTAAGGAAAAAAAACCCTATAAATTGAAGGTGAAGAAAGAAATTGACTGCTTTCCCAAATTTTACACAGTTCCTCCATCCCAAATCACCCTAAAGAAAGCTGAATATGAAGAGGAAAAGACAAAGATGGGAAGCACTCTTTAATTGATTACAATTTATAAAAGCAAGGAAAAATAACACCTAGATCTGATTTTGCAATCTTGCTTATTTTTTCATGTTATAAGCATATTTGAAAAGCTTTCCCTCCTCCCAGCCCTATCTCTATCCCCCAGTATTTCAGGGCCTTGAGTTTGAAACAGGGAAAAAGTCATGAGAGTTTTCAGTAAATGACTTTAAGTTCTCAAAATTTCCTGGTAATTTAGCCTGCTTTCTTTATTGCAGACTGATTACTTGAAGTAAAGAAAGATACCAAATTATACATTAAAAAACTCCCTTACTTCTGAGAGTTATTGCTTCAATATAAATAGAACCTCTCAACTAAAATGGAGTAAGAAACAGTAAAGTGTTTTGAATTTATAATGGAGTATTAAATTGAGAATTAAAGAAAATTGAAAATTTGAATTTAGGTACTCTTTTCTGATAGTCAACTGTCACAAAAGTAGGAATTGAATAGAGGAGTTACTCAAACCTTGTATTGATTCTAATTAAATCCTATGTAAAAGCTGTCTTTAATGTGTTTCTTTAGAATGGGGGAAAGATTTCTTATTGCTCATGACAGAACTGTGGAGCCTACTAAATGATTTGTACATTTATCTTTAAGCTGAAATTTCCCTAATATGACCATAGTGTTTTTTAAAAAATGTTTGATTATATATAATTTTGTTTGAAAGATATACTTATAAAGCTGTAATTATACAACTGATCAAAATCTCAAATGCTATAATTTGGAATGCTTAAGTTGTACATATTTAAATTGCATCCTGAAGTTTTCAGAATTAATCTAGTTTTTGGTGAAAAGACCTTGAGTAAATCAGAGTACCTAGCTGTAGAATTGTAGTGGCTATGCAAAGAAAAAAAAGATCAGAAAGGAGACCATGATAATTAAAAATTGGGCTTGGAATTAAAGTTTCATTGTAAATTTTCAGATTATTGTGATTACTGATTATTATAGAATCATTGGATAACAATGGCAATTATTGGATTTTTGCTGCATAAAGGTTTGGTAAAAATTATAAACTAATTGATAAATTCTTTTTGGATTTGTATATAGTAAATTTTTAGTTGCTGTAAGATGCTGATTTTTTTTTATGTTAAAGTCTTTTCTTTCCAAAATTTAGACTCTTTACCTTAAGTCCAATAAGAGGGGAAAAAAGACAAAAATAAAACTTATTTACATGCCTGCTAAAAGAAAACCTAATTAGGTACCCCCAAACAGCACAACTGTGAAGTGTCAGAAACTTAAACCTTGACTCTATAGATCCCGTTTTAAAAGACTTGCTCATTCAGAGGTTGCTATTATGCAGATAATCCTATCTGAGAGTCATTAAGAGAATTATATCAGTGCTATCCTAAGCAAGCTTCATTACTCTTCTGTAAATATATATTAATTTAAAATCAAATCAACAAATATTTTCTTTTCTTCCTCCTTCCTTCCTTCCCCCCTCCCTTCCTCCCTCTCTTTCCCCTTCCTTCCTTCCTCCCTCTCTTTCCCCTTCCTTCCTCCCTCCCTTCCTCTTTTCCTCTCTCCCTCCTTCCCTTCCTCCTTCCCTCCCTTCCTCCTTCCCTCTCTTCCTTCCTTCATTCCTCCCTTCTTCTCTCCTTCCCTCCCTCCCTCTCTTCCTCTATTTCTCCCTCCCTTCCTTTCTTCTTCTCTCCTTCCTTTTTTCCTTCTTTCCTTCCTTTCTTTCCTCCCTCCCTTCTTCCCTCCCTCCATGGACAATTATGTAAAAGAAAGCTAGAGCAGAAACTTAGGACTATAAGAAACTAAAAGAGCAGGAGTTTTTATATAAACTTCATGAGCTAAAGTAGATAGAAACATTGGATTTTCATGGACTTATTTTCCACAAGAATCATCTATTCCTAACTGTTTTACATGCCAAAGATTAAGTGATCCATCATGATCGAAGATGGTGGGATGGGACATGAAGTTTGTGTAGGCTGGCTTTAATTCAGTCTAGTTTGATGCCTCGAGTTTAGAACTAGAATAAATGAGATACTTGGAGACCATCTAATGGCTAACAAATGGAGATTTTCTTAGCCACACCATGGGAAGCATACAGCCTTGATTCAATGAAACACTGTTTTCTTTCCTCTGTGTTGTCCATTTTGGTAGAATGATCAGAAACCTGAGGAGACTCTTATCTCCTGGTGGGCAACTTTTGTAATTAGAATCAGAAATTAGATCAGGTCAATTTTCAATGGACTGAGACTTAGATCCCTGAACCTATTAAGTTTCATGAATGGTTTCAGAAAAGTGATTCTGGTCTATATGTCAGAAATTACTCCTACCATAAAGCTTATAAAAGGAAAACAGGAATTAACTTGACTTTGTGAACTTGAGTCTTTGAGTCCTATGGAGGAACCCAAGGCTCTATATTGATTCTCTGATCTTACTATCCTAGTCTTTTTTTTTTTTTTTTTTTTTTTTTTTTTTTTTAGAACCTAGAGAGGCTTCAGAATATCTCATAGCTGCAAGACATCTAAGTATGAAAAATTCTAAAGAAGTAATCCTTAGTAAATGTTACCATGATTCTGATTCTTTCCTTTTTATGATGCTTGATTCACCAATAATTGATTCTATATATAGTCTATATCTAAAGGTTTCCAGGTGTTGTAAGAAAAATGAATAATCCTACACTTTGGGAAAGCATATTTCAAATGATGACAAATTAATGAAATGACAGAAATTAGTAAAACAATAACAAAAATACAGCTCTACTTGAAAATTATAGGGGACCAAAATTTCCCATGATATTAGGAATATCTTCCTAATAATTAGAATTGTCTGAAAGTAGAATAAACTTCCCTACATGGTGCTAGGTTCTTTCTAAAAAAATGGAGGCTTTTGATTTCTGAACTATATAGAGAACTGAGTAAAATTTGTATAAGAGCTATTCCTCAATTGATAGTCAAAGGATACATTTTCAAAGTAATGAAAACTATCTATAATTATATGAAAACAGCTCTAAATTATTGTCAATTAAAGAAATGCAAATTAAAACAACTCTAAGCTGCCACACCACAGCTATCACATCAGCTAAAATGAAAAAAATTACAAATGTTGGTATAGATGTAGAAAAATTGAGACATTATTGCACTATTGTTGAAGGTGTATATTGACTCAACCATTCTGATCCAAAGGGCTATAAAACCATGCATATACTCTTTTAAAATTTATTTATTTATTTATTTTTATTATAGCTTTTTATTTACAAGTTATATTCATGGGTAATTTTTCAGCATTGATGATTGCAAAACCTTTTGTTCCTGTTTTCCCCTCCTTCCCTCCATCCCCTCCCCCAGATGGCAGGTAGAGCAATACATGTTAAATATGTTAAAGTATATGTTAAATACAATATATATTTACATATCTATACAGTTATTTTGCCATGCATATATTCTTTAACCAAATAATACTAGGTCTGTATCCCAAAAGATAAAAAAAAATCTAAAAGGAAAAGGATATATATGGACAAAAATACTTAGAACAGCTCTTTTAATGGTGACAAAAACTGGAAATTGAGGGAATGTACATCAGTTAGGGAATGATTGAACAAGTTGTTGTATATGATTGTGATGAAATATTGTGCTGTAAGAAATCATGAGTAGGAAGCTCTCTGGAAAACCTGGGAAGACTCATAACTAATGTAAAGTGAAATGAATAGAACTAGAAGACCACTGGTCACAGTAACAGCAGTATTGTACAATCATCAATTGTAAATGACTTATCTATTCTCAGCAATACAAAGATACAAGACAATTCTCAAGGACTTTTGATGAAAAATGCTATTCATCTCTTGAGAAAGAACTGATGGCATCTGAATGCAGATTAAAACATACTTTTCTTTTATTTTCTTTTTTGGGGGGGCTTTCTTTTCTTTCACAACATGACTAATACAGAAATACATTTTGCATGACTGCATGTATATGACATATCAAATTGCTTTCCTTCTAAAAAAGGGAAGAAGGGAAAGGAGGAAGAGAGATAATTGGAAACAAAATAAAAAAATAAAATTTGTTTGTATGTGTAATTGGGAAAAATAAAATATTAAATAAAGGAAGAATAAAAAAAAATCTTCAAGACCTTCAAGCAAATTGAGATGACTACTTTTCAGGGCTATCAATAGAAGTGATTATCATTCATTTCTGAGATGTATCAAAAACATCTCAGGTTCCTTTAATTGCTGAGATGCAGTGATTTCATAGGATAACCAAGAAAAGATAATGGGATGTCCCCCTTAATATGGGGAAAAAGTGGAAAAAAGATTATCTTCCTGTCTTGATTCCATGAAGAATTTTGAAAATCTAGATCAGAAATTCTTAACTTTTTTGTGTCATAAAGTCTCTTTGGCAATCTGGTGAATCCTATGGATCCTTTCATGGAATAACATTTTGAATAGTTGAAAGAAACACCAAATTTCACTTAGAGACCAGTTAAAATAAAAATGTAATTTTTGTCCTATCTAAATTCATAAATCCTCTGAAATCTATAGACCTCTGGGATGTTCTCTCCCCTACTCTCTATCACCCCCATTTCCTCCAGGGTAAGAACCCCTGACCTATAGGAAGGCAACTAGCCCACTAAGTTGAATGTGTTTGGAGGATATGAGAGAAACCAAGAGTCTGATAGACTGAGAAAGTATAATTTGCTTTAGTAGAAGAAGGTCTTACAGCAGTGAAATCATGGAATTGCAAACATACTAATATCTCTTAGCCATGCCATGTTTTTGGACATTATTAACAAACCAAGTCACTTAATTCACAGCATTGTCATATAAAGGAAAAAGTAATAGATTCAGAACTGGACTGTCTGGGTTTGGATCCTTTTTCCACTTCTGATCTTGAGTAAATTTCCTCCTTCTCTCCAGCTTTATTTTCTTTGGATAGAATTTGGCAGTTGGACCATTGGATCTGCCAGGTACCTTCCAGGTATAATGACCTATAATTCTAAAACCAGTAACAAGTCTCTATTAAAGAGAAAACAGGCAGCAACAAACAGCAAGACAGAGGACTGGAGCCCACTCAATTTTTTGAGTCACCAACCATCCATTCTGTCAAAGGGCTCTGGAGACATATCCAGCTGCCAAGCTCAAAACTGAGTATGAGAGCAGCTGGCTGTAATTTTGAATTTGAGCCTCAAACTCAATTGAAGTGATGTGTTTATCACTTACATGTGCTCTACAGGTGTGTGACATCACTTCCGAGAACTGACACTAGAGCCTGCCTTTAACCCTTTCCAAGCCAGTCATATTGTGGGCAGATGCTGCCCATGTCCTTGAATCCATCTTTCCAAATAAGCTTTTGGGGGGAAGCCAGCTGTCTCTTGAGCCAGGCCTTTGTCCACAAGGAATAGCAACTGTGAGTCTTGTCAGGAAGTTGTATGAAGATGGAAATGTATGAAGAGGGTGAGCAAGTTGAAAACCGCCATGTGCCTTTTAGTGATCCAGATGGTAGAGGAACTAAGAACATGGGGAGTCTCTGCTTGTTCAGAATACAGTCACACCTCATATGTTCAGAATTTGGAATAATTTGGCTGCTGGCTGTTCTGAAGTTTCTTTTTCTAATGTAGGGAGAAACCCTAAGCAGAATGAGGATTCACAAGGAAATCCAAAGTGAAGATAATATTGTAGGAGAAATATTTAAACTATCTTAGTGAACAAAATATTTTTGCTTTTTATCTTGAAGTTAGGTCCTCAGTATAAAATGGAAATGAACACATTTATGTGAATTAGATGTTAGCATCTATGTATATGTGAATTAATTTGTCAATAAATATTTAATAAGTACCCATTGTTTCCTAGGTACTAGGGATTATTACAAAGACAAAATAGAAGCAGTCATTTCTTTAAGATAGTTTCCATTCTACAGGGGGAAAACATATCTACATTTAAATTATCCATCCATTCATCTAACTATAAATCTAGACATATATGCACACACACATATATGCACAACTAAGAAGTAAAAGATTATTTCGAGGATGGAATTCTGTAAGTAGTGGGGAGATGAGGAATAGCCTCATTTAGTTATAATGTTTGAACTGTTCTTTGAAGGAATGCTAGGGATTCTAAGAGATGGAAACATGGCAAATTTACTTCCAAGTACAAGGTCTGCACAAGGACAGAAGAAGTAATATGCCATGTAAGTTATTGTTAGGGGTTCATAGAGTTTGGTTGTAGATTGGCAGGAATAAAGACAATTCCCTGAGGGACACTCGAGGACATCATATGTGTGTGAAGTACCTGCTAAGGAGATGTCAGCCAGAAGGGAGGAGAACCAGGAGACAGTTACATCACAGACCCAAAAAATAAAGAACATCCAAGAGCAGAAGGTGACCAACACTCAAAAACTGCACAGAGGATTAGGACATATGGCTGGTCTATGTCAATATAACAAAAACAACAATGGTACCTAAATTCTATTCATTAGTAGTATACCAAGCAAATTACTAAAGAGAAGTTACAGTGAAGCAAAATAAAGATATTCATCAGGGGGAAGCAAAGCTCTAGAATCTCAACTTCAGGGCAACTAGGTGGTAGGTTGGATAGAATGCCAGGAAGACTAATCTTTGTAGGTTTAAGTCTATTCTCAGATACTGAATAGCTATGTGATCCTGGACAAATCATTTAACCCTGTTTGCCTCATTTCCTCATCTGTAAAATTATCCATAAAAGGAAATGGCAAACTACTTCAGTATCACTGCCAAGAAAACCCCAAATGGGGCCATGAAAAGTTGGACATGGCTGAAAAACAACAGAACAGAACACAACAAAACAAAACCAAAAAAACCTTCTAGATCTCAGTTATGTACCAAAGTTGTAATCATCAAAACTTTGTATTGTGGTGAGAGAGAGAGAGAGAGAGAGAGAGAGAGAGAGAGAGAGAGACAGAGAGAGAGAGAGGAGAGAGAGAGAGAGGAGAGAGAGAAAAGTAGATCAGTAGATTAGACTATTTAAAGAAAAAACACAGGATTCTAAAATTCTCTATATTTGACATAATATCCCATATAATCCCTATTGGGAAGAATTGTAAAGGTCATTTAGTCTATCTCCATCATTTTACAGATGAGTTGGAAAATGAGGGACAGAGATCATCTGACTTGCCCAAAGCAGGCTGGTAAATGTTGAAGGCAGAATTTGATTTTTTTTTTGGGGGGAAACATATACACACAACAAAAATACTATTTAACAAGACTTTCTAGGGAAAACTGCCAAGTATTTTGATACAAATTAGCTTTCAGTTAGATTCTTAATATCTATACAATATCCACAATAAACTAAAAATGAACACAATATACTGTCTTTTTAAAAATTTTAAGATCAGGTCTCCCTATCTCACCCAAATTGAAAATCAAGCAGTAATTCATGGACCCAGTCCTATTACTGATAAGCATGGGACCTTTGACTTTCTTTGTTTTGGGCTGGGCTGGTTAGGTTTTCCTTAGGGATCCTGATAGTCTTCCATTCTTGGGTACTCGTCATATTGCTGTTGTATTTGATGCATTTAGGCTTCCACAACTCAACATTCCCTGAGCTCCTATGATCCCAGCTTTAGGTATTATAGTTAGGTATGACCATTTATTAAAGCAACAATATGCTGAAGAGTCATAGCTTCTTCAGTCACAGAGAAGGGGAAAGTTGAATCCTAGTTCTGGATCTATTGGACTTGGAGCTCCTCAGTCACCTTCTTGTTGGGGAGGTTGAAGACCTTCAGATACAGATTGGATTAGAAGTGATCCTAAGGTTTTCAAATGTCTAGCCTCATATTCATTAGGGGAAAGCAAAAGGGAAATGGGTACAGTATCAGTAAACAGAAAGAAGCTGCTCATAGGTTTTTAGAATAATAGAATTAGCGTTAAAGGGGACCTTACAAGTCATTGAATGCAAGTCCCTTAATTTGACTTAGAAAAAAGCTGAGGTTTAAAGTCAAGTTGACAAGTTCACAAAGTACATGGCAGAGGCAAGATTTGATCTGATAATGTCTAACTACAAATCTAAACTCTCCATTGTTTTGCACTGTCTTTATTGTTACTGTAGGTTCTCTTAAAAAAAATCTTCCTTTCTTTTCCTATCCTTGAGAAAAGTGTAAAAGAAGTATTTGCCCCATATAAAATTTAGAAATTCTTGCTAGGATGAGGAAGTAGCTTGGTAGAGGACAGCTTCTTGGCTGAAGTCTCCTTTATGGCTGAGTTTAGACTTTTCTCAGAGACAATAGACAGACATTTGTGTTCACATATTTGGGGAATTACACAAACAAGTATAATTTAGGCAGGTCCTTGAAGCTGTAAAACATTAAACCACATTTTGTTAATGAGCTTCAAACTACTTTCAAATAAACCTTTATTTTTGTGTGTGTCACATTTTATGTCTTAGGGAATGAAGTAGACTCATAAAACAGGACTATTAATACTAAAGAATTGTGAGGAGTCTGTCATAATGTCTCCCCCACTCCTTATGTTCCTTTATTTCATTTTTGTTAAAATTCTTCAAATTTAAGATAGCTATTTTCTGGGAGGAAAATTTTAGCCTAGCCTTTAGGGAACTCAAAGAATTGACTATTTTTTGAGGGGGTATGGAAATACTTCTGAAATTCCATTCATTAAATTTCCCAAATATTACTAACAAGTAAATTAGTTGGATCAGTTTTAATATTTGAAAACAATTGAGTTTATGCCTAGGTCTTGGTGATATAAATTAGAGGAAAAAAGGAGTCAGATTGATAGACTATTAATAAATTTTATTATTATTAATTATATTTTATTATTAATTATTATATGTATAATATAATAATTAAATATAATTATTAAATTAACTATTAACAGACAGATTAACCATTTATTATGTGATGGGCACCATGCTAAGTGCTAAGGCTATGAATATAAGCAAGCATGATAATCCCTGTCCTCAAGAAGCTTACATTATTTTTAAAAAAATATTTTCCACAATTCCATATAAAAATAATTTTTAACATTTGTTTTAAAAAATTTTGAGTTTCAAAATTTTTTTCTTTGAGTTCCAAATTTTCTTCCTCCTTCTCCCCTCCCTGAGAAGGCAAGCAACTTGATATAGGTTATACATGTGCAACTATGCAAAACATATTTCCATATTAGTCAAGTTGTGAAAGAAAACAGAAAAAAATTAAAGTAAAAAATAGTATGTTTTGATTTGTATTCAGACTCCATCAATTCTTTTAAGGAAGTTACATTCCAATGAAAGAAAACTATGTCTAAAAGGGAATTATGAAATGGGGTACAGTATGATTTGAATCTGGGATTGGAAGTGTGGTGGGACCCTGATTCAAGGCAACATAGATAAAAATCTCATTTTTCAAAGTCCAGTGCAATTCCAGGGGTGGATCCAAAGTTCTGATGATGATGAGGAGGAGGCAGAGATGATGGCTAAAGTGTAAGCAGCAGGTTTGGAGCTAGTGATTGGGATGTGAGCTGGCAATCTGATTTTTGAATATCATCTTACTCCCTAGGAATTTGATATAATAAAGTGAATTATCACAAAACTGTGGGATCTCAGTATGGGTGTACTGTTAAATGTTTAACAACTTGTTCACTAGGGAAAAATGAATGCATTTAAGCTTAATGTGCATTATTAACATTTTCCCCATTGCTTTCTTAAATCTAGATAATCAACAAAACAAATCAAGTCCTGATTTTTAGTGTTGGCTGGTTTCTGAGGTATAAATGCTTACACTGAAAATTTGATAACTCTCATGAGCTTAACTCTAGCATATTTATGGATCTTAGAATGGGAGCAAAACTCAGAACTTTAGAATTTCTGATTTCTGAACAGTAAGTGCCCTACAAAGAATTCATGTAAACTGCTTCAGTTATGAAAACTCACTGTCATCCTAACTATCTCACTGCTTTTCAGGGTAGATGGGATCATGGGAGGTAGATGGGAACTGGAGTGACGTAACAGGGGCTTTGCCTAGGGGTACTGAATTAAGAGGACTTTGATAACATGTGAAGTCCTTCAGCAAAATAGAAACGATAGACATTAAGAGTAATTAGCTAATTAAATAAAAGTTGCTCTTTCCTACACAGAGCTCCTTTAACTAAGGGCAAATTTCATGCCAATTGCTCTAGAAAAAAACCCAGTTGTGACTGATCATACCAGATGATTGAAAGAAAGTATAAGTACTCAGATCTTATGTTACATTTTCTCCCTACCAATGAGAACAATTTTTCCCAATGGGAAAGTTAAAGATTAAAGACAACCTGTCTGGTTTTTGAACAGATTGAGTTTTTAAAAAGTTTTCTCTTGCATAAAATCTAAATCTACTCCACTGTAACACCTAGATATAGTTTTCCTCCATTTCAATATGATGGCCTTTTAGATACTTGAAGATTGTTATGGCGGGGGACTTCTTTGTCCTCTAGTTGTCTTCTCTGATTCAGGTCAAATACCCTGATTCCTTCAAAGGATCCTCAGACCTTATTATATGTATGATCTTGGATAAGTCATTCTGTTTCTTCGTCTGAAATATAAAGGCCTTAGACTAAATGACTCTGAGTTTCCTTTTCATTATACACCTGTTAGCTTCTGGTCATTAGATTTTATTGTTTTGCTAAAGCAAAAATATTATGTTGTTGTTCAGTCTTTTCAGTCTTTTACAGGTGAAGCCTAAGAACAATCTAAGCCTAAGAACAGATTCAGGTTTGGGATTAAAATGCAATGAGACACATCATTCATAAAAATAACTTCATTAATCATAAAGAAAGAAAAAAGGGTATAATTTTTTTTTCTGAGGCAATTGGGGTTAAGTGACTTGTCCAGGATCACAGAGCTAGGAAATATTAAGTGTCTGAGGTCGCATTTGAACTCAGGTCCTCCTAACTTCAGGGCTGGTGCTCTAAGGATATAATTCTTTAAGTTCAAAGAACAGTAATTCTGATAAAGAGGCTATTCTACCAGGCCTCTATATTCAACATAGCAATCAGCCACACTAGGTCAGAAAGTCATCTGTGCAGAACAATGATAATTTTGCTAAATCCTCTGGCACCAATTCCCCATGAATAGGGCTTTACTTCAGGAAGTAAGTTTGCCAAAAATAATGTTTCCCCCTAAATGTTTCTCTGTCCTCTTATGGGTAAAACAGACCAGCCAACATTCTACTCCACCCCATCCCCTGACATCAATTTCTTGGTGTTCTTTCTGTCCTACAGATATATTCCAACACTAAATAACCTTAAAACAATACAAACATTAGGATAAAGACAAATATAACAACAACAACAATAATAACAAGAATAATAGCTAGAATTTAGAGAGCTTTAAGGCTTGCAAAAGACTTTGCAAATATCACCTCATTTTTCTCCTTACAAGAACTTTAGTGAGGTAGTTTCTGTTATCCCCATTTCCAGAAGAAGAAACTGAGGCAGATAATGTTTAAATGATTTGTCCAGGATCATCTTGATAGTAAATATTGAGGCTGGATTTGAACTCAGTTCTTCCTGACTCCTCCAGGTCCTGAACTCTATTCTTTTTGCAAATAATCTTAGATTTCTTGATGTCAGCACAACCATGATGGCCAGTAGTAGCACAAGGGACATCAAAACATAGATGAGGATAGTTTTGAGTATCATCCTCAGTACCCATCACAGTTCTGGGTCATCACTAGCAATGTAGCTAAGATATCATAAGTATTTTTTATCCAACCTCTCCTGGGGTGTGAGTTGATATAGGGACTCATCCTATATCCCCATCTACTTAGTGTTCCTTTGTACCAAGAATGCCTCTTTCATGGAGCTCCATTAGGGAATATTAACATTTTGGTTGCTTTAGAGATCTCTATCAGAGGTCTACTGTCTTCTGTGGGAGTCAAATGAGAATTTCTTCTCACCTTCAACTAGGCTTTCAAGATTATTCCATTCTATAAAGGATTCCCTTTCTTTTAGGCAAATTTCCGTTCACCATAAATATAAAAAGACAATTTTATTACCACCATATCAGTAAAAAAAAGAAAATACCATCTTGTGATATACCAAATCCCTATGAGGAAAGAGTTGTCTGAACTATTCTGGGGGTTTTCTGCCTATTAGGGGTGACTTGGGTAGCATAGACCCTTCTGAAGAAGAAGGAATGTCAAGGCCCAAAAGACAAAATACATTCTGAGGTCAGAACAAGGAAGATTTGGAGATGTTTAACTATGAATGGGGATGTCCATCCTTAGCAAACAAGTTTTTCTGAAGGTAAGATCCAAGAAGCTGCTGGTCCAGAAAGCCAAGCCATTTTTTTGGGCAGTACTTAATTATCAAAGACATAGGCTTTGGGAGGTAAAATTCTAAATCCAGTAGGTAAAATGATGGATCTAGGGTTTTAAAAATCCATTCTAATGTTAAGTAATACTAGCTGCCTCGGGATGAAAAAATGAAGTGAAATCATGGCAATGAATACAAACTTGATCCTTCTTTAAGGTAAAATGGGTGCTCTAATTTTCTAATTAAAAGCAGTTGTATGGGGAAGGGAGATATAAGTAAGAAAAATGTTTTGTTTTATGGATTTGATGGTGACTGTCACAGTGGTTGACAGATAGGTGGTGCAGTGAATATAGTGCCAGATCTGGAGTCAGAGAAAGACTTATCTTCTTGAGTTCAAATCCAGCCTCAGACATTTACTTCCTATGTGACCTCGGATATATCACTTAACTCTATTTGCCTCAGTTTCCTCTTCAAGTAAAATGAGTTGGAGATGGAAATGGCAAATCACCAGTATTTTTACCAAGAAAATTCCAAATGGGATCATGAAAAGTTGGGTACAACTGCAAAACAAGTCAACCACAAGCCACAATGGTAGACTTAACTAGCCTTGCAATACATAAATTGAATAAATTTATAAGGACAAACTTCTTGACTGGAGATGGGGAAGAAGGTCAACAAAATCAGTTTGCTAGAGGTAAATCAAGAAACCCAAAGAGTCATATAGACTTTGTGTAAAATATAGGGATGACATACTTGTGGTTAGGAATGGAATATAACAAGCAAGATTGGTAAAATTTCTCATACAACTAATCCAAAAAGTTTTAAATGAAAAAGAATGGGAAATGGAAAGCAAGGAAACAAACAAATAACTGCCTATGTATATTCATTAAGCTAGATACTATAAAGAGAGTTGTTGATACATCTCGAAGTTCATAGCACAAAATCCAAGGAAGAAACCACAGGTAAAATCCATGGTTTCTTATATTTGCTTAAAGTATTTTTTCTTTTGGATCTGTACAGTAGGGCCATCCCTCCATGGATAATTGTTTTGTTGATGTTTGGAAACTGCTTCAGTCCATGTGGTTGACTCAGTGCCAAAAGGATTTTGTATTTTTCTATGACATGGTAACCTCATAGTATTCCCTTAGTTTTCTTCCCAACAGCATCAGTGGGTTGAGGGTTGCATCAGTTAAAAACAGTTTCCAGGTGAGTCTCTTAACTGTGATTTTACCAGGTGACAAATACTTCACTTTTCACATTGACATCCCTGTGGGTTGGAGATAAATGGTGTTCATTATCATCTCCAATGGTCTCACCTGGAGCATGGACTTAACTAGGAGAACTTCCCTCTGGGCCCCTGGCTGCCTTTTCTGCTTCATTTCCTTATGCTAATTAGGTAATCAAGTATGAGACTCAAAGGGGATGTATACAGGTGAGGAGATGAATTTCTGAGATTACTGGAGAGGCTTAGATGTCTTGGATGTCTGGGACCAGACTTGCTGCTGTCAGAAACAGCTTCTCCATCAGAGATGATGGCTACCAACAAAAGAACTGGCTCAAGTCTCGCTATTTATCAGCACACATATATTTGGAGTTTAGACAATACAAAATCAATGTGATATACAAAATGCTAATTACCATTCTTACAAACTTGTTTGTATCCTAATGAAATTTAAACACCAGCCTCCTAGCTGATTACAACAGTAGTTATAAGTTAAGTTAATGAATTCTGTTTTAATTTTAATTTTTTTAAATATACATTTATGAATGCCCTGTGTTTTGTAACCCTTTGTGGGTAGGAATAAGTTACACATTTCTTAGTTGACTTATATTGTACATTGAATCCCTTTTTCTTTCACTTCTCCATTTTTTTGGTAGGCTCTAGAGAAGCCATGATCTAATTTATAGTACTTAAAATGATTCCCAGGATGAGGGACTTAATTAGCTGAAGTGTCTGAAAGTAAGGATCCTAAATTCCCCTGGGTAAAGGCAGACTTACCAGAAAGAACTTATTCAACAGATTGGGGAGTGGTATTAATTCACTGTCTTTCTGGGATCAGTCAGGATTCCTCAAGTTTAAATCTTGAAGTTTTCAATTTTGAATATGATATTTTTAGGTGTCTTCAACTTAGGGTTTCTTACATGAAGTAATTGGCAGATTTTATTTTCATTTTGCCCTCTGGTTCTAATAAATATGGACAGTTTTATGACGTCTTGAAATACAGTTTTGAACTTTTATGTTTGATCATGATTTTCAGAGATTCTGATTATTACATTTCCTTCTTTGAGCTTTTTTTCCCAGGCCTATTTTTCTGTACAGCAGTGATATGCTCTTTAAATTCTTCAATCTTTTGACTTTGTTCTAATATTGCTTGTTGTCATTTTGAATCATTGAGTTTTGTTTACTTCATCCCCCCCCCCCCCCAGGGATTATACTATTTGGGTCATGTCTTCAACATTCTGTTGTAAACTATTTATAATCCTTCCAATTTTTTTCTCCAATAGTTTTAATTTCATTAAAAAAAAACAACCAAAAAAAACCTCTTGCTTTATTTCTTCCATCCATTTTTGCAGTCTTCCTGGCCACGTCATTTTTCCTTCTCAATTCATTTTCCTTCTACTTGTACTTATGGTGGAGTTACTCTCTTTTTTTGGGTTGAACTCTTGGTTTTCTTTTTACTCACATTCTTTCTTATTGTATTTGGAGTTTTATTCTATTTACCCATATTAGCCTCAATTTCTGGTTAAGACATCGTACCATGATCAGGATCTTTCTCCTGTTGCTTTCTTAGATGCTTTCCCTTATGAACTTGTCTGCTTTGCAGGCTGGATGCCACTGCTGCTACCCTGCTGCAGTTTTGGATGGAGCAAGTGCAAAGAAGCTCCACTTTTTGCCATGATCCTTGCCTTATTCCCCTTACCTAGTGACTCAACAAGAATGCTATCTATGGCAACATGTCTGCTTCCTCCTCTTTCAGCATTACCTCGTTGCAATTTAGCTGGTTTTTGTCCTCTTCTCTGGCTTGGAAAGTAATCATAGTGATAATAATAATAATGATAATAATTGTAAGCTTGTTGAGGGTAGCAGAAAGAAGTTATCTATATAAATCACTTTTCAAATATTATTTCAATTTATTATCCCAACAACCCTGGGATACAGGTGCTATTAATAACTCCATTTACAGATAAGAAAACTGAGACAGAGGTTAAATGACTTGCCCACAGTCATACAGCCAAATGTGTGATGCCAGATTTTGAATTCCCGTTCCTGATTCCAATGTGTCACCTAGCTGCCTCTGAAGATCATATTAATTTCAGGTTCGCTAGACATCTCTTTCATTCTCATGTAGTCTGTCTAGAAACTTGCTTCTTCTCTTTCCTGTGAATCGCTCTAATCAGAATTAGCTTTTGTCTCCTTCACTGTCTTTGAAAGGATATTGGTTTAAGTTTCAGTTGCTTTCAGGTTTCTTGGAACACTTTAAAGTGTGAAAACATGGTCTAGGGTGAAGCTGTCTCCGTCTCTGCGCAGTGTCATGAGCTGCTTTGTTAAGCAGGATCAAAATGCTGCTGGTATTGGACCCTGTTTACTTAAGATTGGTTTGTCTTCAGGCCTTTTGTATGTACCCCTTCTCACCATACTCGCAGGCTTTGGGTCATCTTCTTGTGCTTTTGATGTTTCCTTTTGATTTTTCTGTTCATTTCTTTATCTGGGACCATTTAGCTTTTTTCTGTGCTGTTTAATAAGATAATTAAACTTGGCTAATTCTAAAAAAGTCTTGATACTAAATGGATCAGTCTTCAATCTTGTCTATAAACTGAATAAAGTTTAAGAAACAAGATGGTTTCAGTCATGGGATGATGGAGCAGGACTTATTTGAGAACTGAAAACAAAAGGAAAAGGATGGCTTGGAATCATTCACACTTCTTTCCATTATCCATTATCACAGTACCATTCTTCCTAACCAACTTTCCTTGCCCTTCTTTGATTTTCTTTCCCCTCCCAGCTTAGCTAAAATATCCCTGTTGCTATCTTAGGTATTCATGGCCACCCTCTACTCATGTGGAACTTTGCCAATTATGACACTATTCTTGCAGAATTGTGTCATTTTTTTTTCACCATTAATATGGAGAGTCCTTATTAAATAGGTGACTCTAAGAGCTGTTTCAGTTCCCCTGAATCCATATGGTTCTGTTTTACACAGTATTGTTTTTTGTTTCTCATGGGGATTTTCTAGGTTTGTGGTTATAAGAATTTCCTTCTAGAATATTTTTCATCCCTTTGGAGATAAGTTCCCCAGCAGAATTGTAGACCCTCGGGGTCTTCTCTGTTGTCTAACTTTCTACTTTATCAAAGTCTTCGTTATTGGTGAGAATTATGTCCAGTTTCTCTTTCTTCTACCTTTTGAAGAAGAAAATTATAATTACCTTCTTAGATCTGTTAGAAAATTATCATGCTCCAAGGTCAAGAATATTAAGGGAATTAATGAAAAAAAAATTACAAAGGATGGTGGCTTAGCAGTACCAAACCTAAAACTATATTATAAAGCAGCAGTCATCAAAACCACTCAGTACTGGCTAAGAAATAGAGTGGTGGATTAATGGAATAGGTTAGATACATACAACATAATAATATCTACCACAGTCTGGTATTTGATAACCCCCCCCCAAACTCCAGCTTCTGGAGTAAGAACTCACTATTTGACAAAAATTGCTGGGAAAATTGGAAAATATTATGTCAGCAACTCAGCATAGACCTACATCTCACACCCCATACCAAAATAAGATCAAAATCTGTACATGATTTGTTTGTTTTTGCTGAGGCAGTTGGGGTTAAGTGGCTTACCCAGGGTCACATATAGGAAGAGTTAAGTGTTTGAGGCCAGATTTGAACTCAGGTCCTCCTGACTTCAGGGCTGGTACTCTATCCACTTTAGCTGCCCCATGGGTATGTGATTTGGGCCTAACGGATGATACCATACACAAATTAGGAGAACAAGTTATAATTTACCGGTCAGATCTTTGCAGAAGGGAAGAATTTATGACCAAAGAACTACAGAACTTTATGAAAGGCAAAAAGGACAACCTTGATTACATTAAATTGAAAAGATTTTGCACAGACAATTTTTAGATGACAAAATTAAAGTCTATCTATAATGATATGAAAAAATGCTCCAAATCACTGTTGATTAGAGAAATGCAAGTTAAAGCATTAGGGGGATACCTCATATCCCCCTCACATCTCTCAGATTGGCTAAGATGACAGGGAAAGATAATGCTGAATGTTGGAGGGGATGTGGGAAAACTGGAACACTGATGCACTGTGGGTAGAGTTGTGACATGATCCAACCATTCTGGAGAGCTATTTGGAACTATACTCAAAGGGCTATAAAACTGCAAATACCCTTTGACCCAGCAGTGCCATTAATGGATGTGTATCTCAAGGAAATCATGAAGGAGGTAAAAACATCCACTTGTTTAAAAATGTTTGTAGCAGCTCTTTCTGTGGTAGCAAAGAATTGGAAAAGGAATGGATGCCCATCATTTGGGGAATAGGCTGAACAGGTTGTGGTATATGAAGGTTATGGGATAATCGTTCTATAAAAATGATGGGCAAGCTGATTTTAGAAAGGTCTGGAAAGATTTACATGAACTGATTCTGAGAGAAACAAGCAGAACCAGGAATACATTGTGCACAATAACAGCAAGAATGTGTGATGATTAACTATAAAAGGCTTATTTCTTCTTAGTGATTCAGTGATCCAAGGCACTTCCAATAGACTTCAGATAGAAAATGCCATCTGTATCCAAAAAAATAACTAAGGAAACTGAATATAAATCAACACATGCTATGATCACTTTTTTCCCGGTTTTTTTCTCTTTTCCACGGTTTTTCCTTTTTGTTCTGATTTTTATCTCCTAGCATGATTCTTAAAGCAATGTATATTAAAAATAAATAAATTTACTGGGAAAAAGAAAGTTATCATGTTCCAGTTGGTCTTCCACCAGGTGAATAAGTCCCCAAACTTGCCAGCAATATTCTATCTTTATCCCAATCATTTTTTACTAGAGAGCTAGGTAGCAGTCCAGATGACGCTGGAGTTGAAGATTTGAATTCAACTTCAGCCTGAGACAATTGCTAGCTGTGTGATGCTGAACAAGTCATTTAATCTCTGACCACCTCAGTTTTTTCAACTGTAAAATGGAGATCATAATGACTACTTTACTGAGCAATTGTGAGGAGTCAATTAGATTATATATATATATATATATTTTTAAATAGCTTTCTTTTTTTTTCAAAATACATCAAGAATAGTTTTCATGAGACATTATTTGTAAAGTATAGCCCAGTGTCTGGCACATAAGAGGTCATTAAAAATTCTTTTCAAATGATTTATTTATTTCCTTTGAAAAGAATAAGGATTTTTTTTTACTGCCATCTTCTTTCATAACTAGAAAAAAGAAAACAACTATTTCCTTTCTTTTTGTGTTTGAGATTATTTTTGTATATTGTACTGGCAATTTTAATGCTAGATTAAGACTGATACTAATAATGCTTTTATTTCTCCAGCACCTGACCAAAAGAAAAAAAAAAGGTTTTATGAATTCTTCCCACTCTTTAAAAAATCTTTTTAAATGATGCATTTAATTGATGCATGTGGAATCTGGCTCATAGCAATTAGTTAGAAAATGGCATTTGAGAATCTGAGTTCAAATTTGGACTCAGACACTTAACACTTACTGAAACAAATAGCATGTGATTGATTGATTAATAGACACTGGAATCTCTTCACAGGAGCCAAGACTCCTTATAGTCAGGTAACATTTACTGATATAATTTTTGCATCTGACAATATATGTAACATTCAGTACCTATAATCCATCACTGTTTTGTGGAGGGGGCACGGTGTATTTCATTATTTGGATCTGGGAATCAGGAATGATTATTTAACTTCATCTGAATTCTACTGAATTTTAAATATGGCTTTCATTTGTATAATTGAAATGCGTTTACCCTTTTTCTGGTTCTGCTGTGTCCCATTCTTTTTTCCCCCCTCAAGTCAATTAGGGTTAAGTGACTTTTCCAGGGTCATATAGATATTAAGCATCTGAGGCTAGGATTTGAACTCAGATTCTCCTAACTCTAGGGCTGGTACTCTACCTGCTGTGCCATTTAGCTGCACGTCTCCTATTCTTTTGAGATTAATTAGTGTGTTATGAACAATCAAACACACATTTATAAAATACCTACTAGATAACTGACTTCATGCTAGGCCCTGAGAACACAAAGATAGAAATAAAGAATTCCTGGGGCAATGACACAACAGATAAGCCAACATAAAGTGTGTTCTCAAACCAGCCTTAAACACCCGACATCTCCAAAAACTTAGAGGACAAAAGTGAGACATTACAGGAAAATTCTTTTCGGGCTGGTTCCTGATTTTTATGAGGCACCCCCCACTGGCTGACTCTGGTTAAGCCCACCCTGCTAAGTCTCAGACATGTGGGTCAGGGATTATTTTCATGGCTGGCCCCTGGCTTTGTGCTTTTGCTCTCTCCTTTCCCTTCCCCCCTTCCCCAACTCCCATCTCTGTTTCAGCTACATTAAACAGGGAGCAACCTTCTGGCCCATCTCCCTCCAGGGTTCTCTTCTGTTCTGCTCTGCCCTTCCAGCTGCTGCTCCAAGCAAGAATTTCAACCACAGTTGGAGGAGCAGATTTCCAGATGTTGATATGTCAAGCAATGTCTCATCTGATGGATGGGACCCCTGGAGGAAAGAATCAAAAAATGGAAGAGGTCTGGGAGGGACGGCCCCTTTGCTTTGCTCCGGGAGGAGAGAGGCGTATTAAGACCTAGCCGGATTTCACTTTCAGAGAGGATACAGTAGCTCCTGTTAATAGTGGGCATTATGACCAGCTCTGGTACAGAAGCCAGACCACAAAAAGGGTAAAAAATGTGGAACTGAGCATAAACAAAGATAGTCTTGCTCTACCCTATCCTATTTCTATTACTTTCTCCTATCCAGATGTTCAGTGTCAGATCTGAATTCTCCTTCTATTAGGCTGTACATGAGTCTAATGAGACTGAATGGCTCTATTATTATGTCTTATTTTCACAACATGTGTGAGCCATGATGCCTTAAAATTCGAGTTTAAAGCTGCTCCCTCCCCCATCCCTCACCCTATTATTAAAGTGCTCTTCCTTCACAACTCCTTCCTAACCCAATAACGCGGCCTCTTGGAGCCCAAGGTTGATTTCTTTGTTAGCCTGCCTGCTGGGAACTGAGATGGGAAGCCGAGCGTCAGCTGGAGTGACGGTGTCCATTCCAGAGCAATTGTCTGTAAACACTAGATGGCACAGGAGGTGTAGGAATGGACTCCCAGCAGCCCAGTCCTCAAACCCCATTCACCTCTGCAGGAATTCTTCCGACTAAGGCTTAACAGGAGACACATTTTGGGGCTGATTTTAAACATTCCTTCATATTTTCTCACTTCGTTGGGATCCTGATTTATATCTTGGAATACAGAGAGCACTAGGTTGTAGGAACTACCTTTCCTTTTCCTAATTTAATAGCTCGTTGGTATTCTGGGGGCTTTTGTGTCTGTTCTCTCTTCTCCTGTTCTTCCTTGCCCTCTTTCTCCATTCTTCTTCCCTGACGGCCGAACCTCTCAAATATGTTCAAATACGCCCATTTCAGCAGTGGTTTTGGTCATTTTTGATCAGGCAAAGCAAAAGAAAAACACAGAAAAGGGCTCAATCCCAGAGAAAGAATGTTTTAGTCACCATGAGCCCATGAATGAAGTCTTCTTTTTGAAAGGTCCACTGTAACTTCCTTCCTTCCTTCCTTCCTTCCTCTCTCCCTCCCTCCCTTCCTTCCTTCTTTTCTTCCTTCCTTCCTTCCTTCCTTCCTTCCTTCCTTCCTTCCTTCCTTCCTTCCTTCCTTCCTTCCTTCCTTCCTTCCTTCCTCCCTCCCTCCCTCCCTCCCTTCCTTCCTTCTTTTCTTCCTTCCTTCCTTTCTTCTTTCCTTCCTTCCTTTATTGGGGTTAAGTGACTTGCCCAGGGTCACACAGTTAGGAAGTGTTAAGTGCCTGAGGCCAGATTTGAACTCAGTTCCTCCTGACTTCAGGACTCTATCTACTGCACTTAGCTGCCCCACTGTAACTTTGCAATCAGCACCCTATAGAAGAGATGGCTTTATCATTCTCACACATCTTGAAAGTGTTGAGTCACTGGAAGTAACTAGGGGATTTCCTCATTCTCAAAGCATCCAAATGCTGAGCTAACAGGAAGGGCACCTTTATATGCAACCTCTTCAAACCCTATTATATTTATCAAAATGGATGACAGCTCATCACTTCTGGTGATTGATAGGAGTGCACAACAATTAGTTCTCTTTTTATACTCTATGGCATCATACTTGGTCCATGTGGTCCTCCCCTCTGTAGTTTTATGGTGCTTATATCAGATGAAAGTTAGTAGTACAATCACAATACGACAAAGCTTCCAGTTAGGAAAATTCTTGACTTTCAGACAGAGGTTTGGCTCTCTGCCCTAATATAAATTTACATTTACCTCTCCATAATCCCTGTCCTTTTTATGTTTGAGGGAAAAAATCAGGATACGAGGAATGTTTAGTGAATAGAAGAATGCAGAGTATATTATATTACTGACTACAGAGAAGGTAGGAAGATTTGGGGGAAAGAGTAGGCCTTTTTGAGAAAAACTTTCTCAGTTTCTGGAGAGTTGGGAATGATTGGTAACTTTACACTGAGTTTTCAACTTCTAAATATTATTTTGGTTAGTTTTAAAAAGTAAACCCTTGCTACTTTGATTGATGTAGCCATAAAACTGAAGGTTAATTGCACAACAGCATTTCTTATTTTATCAGTACAGGCTATTCTTAAGCTACTCTTTCTACAATTACTTGTCTTCTCTTTCTATAAAGTTTTTGTAATTGCATTCATGTAATTCCTGTATATGTCTTGGTAGGGAGACTTCCAGATTTTTGATGTGTTTTGTAGGCATTTTAAATGGAATTTCTTTTCTTTTTGATAGATTTTCCTTGCCATGCCTTACCATGCAGGTGAATTGGATTTAAGTGAGGGAGGACTGTGCAAGGTTACCTGCCGCTCTTTTCCCTCCAGAACCATTTGGGTCTAGTGGCCAGATATAGATTAGGACAACTGGAGATGGCTGTGGATGCAATGAGAGATCTTGACCTTTTTAAGCTAAGATCTTCAGTAGGTCTTAGTTTGACTGAGGCTGTGTCCATTTCGTGATTAAGGATAAATAGCAATTGAGACAAAGAATCTCCTCTTTTACTCAGTCAAAAAAATCTAAATAAATAAATCTGGATGGGGAAGACCCTCAGGTTTCTGACCAAAGCAGTAATGACTATTTATATTCAAACTGAGTCAATCAGGATCCAAACAATTATGAAATGGGGCTTGGCCTGGGACTTAATTGTTACCTGTCAATGAGAATCTTGAGTGGTTTAAGACATGGTCCTTAAGAAAGAAATCTAGTCAGTAAACCCCAAGATATCTTGGGAGGGTTTACACACACACACACACACACACACACACAAAAGTCAAATAATTAAATAATTTTATGGGTTTATTTTATATCTTGTTACCTTAGGAAAATTTATTTTAATTATTTTTTTTTTATAAATCTCATGTCATCTGCAAATTTTGTTTCTTCATTTCCTATTCCCTCATTGTCCTGCTCTTGAAAGATTATATGATTGCAAAAGATAGCATTTTTAGAACTATGCTAAATGACAATAAGGACTTTGAGCATCCTTGCTTTACCCCTGATCTCACTGGAAAGGCCATTATATTTTAATATATAGTCTGCCCCCAAAGCCTTAGTCAAGTTTTAAGCTACTAAATCTTAAAAATTCATTAAGCAGTAATGTGATGGATGCTGTGGTATGACCTATATTCTTTCTCTAGTTGTAGACCTGGAGTGGCAATCTCTGTATTAGAAATAGATTTTAATTCTGCTAAAGTCTGGATACTGCAGTATGTCTGTAATTCTAGACAAAGTAGGTTGATCTATCCAAAGTAGGTTGATCTGTCCAAATCTGAGTGGAGGAGCTCATTGATATTCCTATTTAGTTTTGTTAAATCTTTATTTCATCTGATTTTTCCTGAGGTATTTCTCAGGGATCTGGACTAGATTAAAAGTTTTTGCATTGCCATCTTTTGAGGAAGAATCTATTTACATTGACTCACCCAAGTTTCTTTCAACTGTTCCCCCTGGCCTCCATTTTATCTTTCTGTTTCATGGATTACTGCCCATCATTTTCCTTCGACCTTCTTTGCAAGATTTTTATAAACAGCGGTGATTTGTATTGTAAATAAGTATTGCCTTCATCTCTCTCCTTTTAGCAAGTAGGTTAAGTGTTTATTAATTAAATCACTTTTGGAGTTTTTTTAGTTTTCTTGTTATGTCAATTGATTTACTTCTGTTAAGCTTCTGAGTAAAATGATCATCATTAGCATTGATGTCACTTCTGTCTGTTACCCATTTTTCTTAATCAGCAACTTGTCTAAATAGGTCAAAGCTGAGTTCTTCTAATTTCATGCCATCTGTATTTTTCATTATTTTTCTTCTAGTTAAAAATAAACAAACTGATTTTGATCTTTGCTTTCACAAATTTGTGGTCTGATTGTACACAGTTAATTAATTTAGGTATGAGTCCTGCATCAATAATGACTCTTTCCTTGCCTGTTAAAAATATATTTCTTTGGACTATTGTAATATTTATTGGCTGCTGGTTAATCTGTCTGTCTCATTCCTCTTCACTCCAGTCTATCTTCTACTTAGCCATTAAAGTGATTTCCTAAAGTGCAGGTTCAACCATAGCACTTTCCTGTTCAATACATTTCAGTAGCTCATGATGACCTCTGGAATTGACTATAAAATCTATTATTTGATGATTCAAAGCCTTACCACAAAATTCCTTACCTTCCAGGGTTCTAACACTCATCTTCCACAATATGCTCTTTGATATTGTCTTCTTTACTATTCTTTAAATAAGGTACTCCATCTTAAGACTCTAGCTATTTTTTCCCCTGGCTATTCCTCATACATGAAATGTTCTCCTTTCTCCCGCTTCCTAGCTTCACTGAATTCCTTCAAATCCCATCTAATATCCTTTCTTCTATGGGAAATGTTTCCCAACCTTAATTTTAGTAAATTGTCTCTATTGATCATTTCTTTTTTATCCTGTATAAAGTTTGTGTATTTTTGTTTGCATGTTGTCCCCTCCATTAGATTATGAGTCCCTTGGGAGTTGGGACTATCTTTTGCTTCCTTTTGTATCCCCAGTACTAAGCCAAGTGCCCAACACATCGTAAGTACTTAATAAATGTTTATTGACTTACTGGTATGTTCAATCCAACGTTTTCCATGTGCAACATTCTTTTCACTAAAAAAGTATTCATGATGTAGAAGCATGTGGTTTTAGCATGATCTTCATTTTTTTTTTTGCCTCTCATTCATAAATCCTGAAACTTCCTTCCTAATCTATTTATTACCCTTTATTATTACTATCTTCATATCAAAGTCACCAGTATCAATGTACATATTGATTTAATTTATAGGGTCTTCACCAAGTTTTTCTTTGAATTTCTCTACCTCCTAATTTTATGCAATTGATGTTAGTGTATAAGTTCTTATTATTTTCATGTTGACCTTTTTGCGTGTGCACAAACACACATATGTATTCATACCCACATATATATTTATACCATGAGTATTGCAAGATGAGGTAACCACATACTTCATGACATGTGGTTTCTTGTTTCCCTGGTTGTGTGACAAAATCAACTTCACCATCTCCTTCCTCTGCCACCCTTTCATTAATCTGCCATTTCTTCCTTTCTTCTGGCTTATTTTGCAATGAAAGATGTTTGGATTTCATGGTCATTATGGTTCCTTCCTGTTCTAGCATTTGAAATAGTCAAGTGAGTATGTTATAAATGTGGAGAAGTTTAATTATTTAATTATTAAAGTTGAAAACTACAACTGAGACTCATGGAAAAGTTTGTATATTAAAATACATGTACATATGAACATATAAAATGTTAAGAAACTTAATTATGAAAGTTTAAATCCGGACCAAGATTTTAGGAACAAATTCTATGTTAAAACATATGTATATGTTACAGATATTGAGAAGCAATGACTTAGAAAAAAGGCTGGATTTGGAGTAAGACCCATATTCAAATCCTGCCTCTGACACTAATTAGCTTTGTAATTGGGCAGGTCACTTAGGCCTTGAGTCTTCTAAGCAGCTCTCTAAAACCATAAATTGCAAAGAAAGTGCTGAACTGCATTGGTAGAGGGAATTTTCTCAACTGGGAGTTCCATGTACTATTGAAATCACTGTAACTAAAGAAAATGAGAAAGATAAACACATAGTTCTCATAGGCATAAAGGTAGAAGGAAGAATGGTGATGGAAGTAATAATTATATATAATCATTGTAATTATTATGATTGTAAATAAAATAATACACATAAAGTACTTTGTTAACCTTAATGTGCTATAGAAATGTCAGTCAGCTTTTACACAGTATTTTTTAAGGTTAAAAAGTGCTTTGTTTCCAGAGAGAAAGAACTTTACTTGGCATAAGGAAAAACATCCTGACCAATTAGAGCTGTCCAAAAAGTGGTATAAGTAGCATCAGGGGGTAATAGATTCTGTCTTACTGGAAATCTATTAAGTGGAGAGTGGATGGACACTTGTCACAGATGGAATTATGAGTTGGATTAGATGACTCCAAAAATCCTTCCTTTGAGAGACATGCTGGAGCTAGTCCTGAGGAAAGCCAATTGCTAATTTTTTAGTGTGAGAATTTATATCTCACAAACCAGTAAGTATCATGTTAGGATTTGATTTATTGTTTTGTTGGATTTCTAGAATTAAAAAAGTGATAAGAGAAATGTTGATAATGCAGTTTAAATTTAAAAAATGCTTATACTGAATACATTTATAAGAGAGATGGTTGTTAAACACTTTCTAGCACCTGATTGCCTCCATCCCTGGGGTTATATAAATTTACCACAATGCCAAGGATTGTTTTGGATAATGCTTAATACGTCCTGGATGAAGTGATTTAAAAAAAATGACACCATATCCAGTTGCTTTGTCTTTATAACTTTATATCTTCACCTTGTTTGGGCATATTTCATCTCCCCAGAAAGCCAGGATTTATTCAATTTAAAAAACAAAGAGGCCATATGGCATAGTGAATAGAGAGTGGTCCTAGAGAAAAAAAGCTGGATTCAAATTTTTTCTCCAATACATATTGACTAGATAACTTTGGGCAACCTCTCAGTGCTTTAGCCAACTCCCCAAAACTACAAATTACAGAGAAGATGTTGAACTCCATGGATAAAGGAAATCTCTTACCTAAGAGTTCCTCTTCTACTGAAATCACTAGCCCAGTTCCCATTCCTTAATTTAACAAACAATAATTAAATATTTACCATAAATAAAACATTAATCTTGGGATTGAAAAAAGCAAAATAACCTATACCCTGTCCTCAGGAATGTCATAATTTAGAAGTGTTTTACTTCTAAAAGGATTCATTTTTAGGAACATGAGTTGAACTACATAGACACTGAAGTTCTTGGCAATTCTGAAATTCTGTGATTCTGATTTTATATGCACTGAAAAAAAACCCCTGGAATGGAGAAGAATTGTGGTTTATTAGGATACAGAGGGATACAGAGAGATGCCCTCTCCTGGCACTCCATGACAAATACCCAAGCACAGCTCTAAAAATAAATCAGAAGGAATGATGGTAAAGAAAACCAAAGAGAAATAGTTGTAAGCTACTCTATCAAGTCCAAGACTTCAGAAAAACTGCCAGAATCCTATAGAAATTCTAAGAAGAGACATTCCAGAGCAACTGGAAAGAAAACACGAGGATCACTTAAAAGAAGACTGGACTAGAGCAAAACACAGGAAGTTCAACCCCAGGCAGTCCTACATAAGGCATACCAGGACTCAGTGCCAAGAACTCAGGCCCAGAAAGCCCAGCACCCAAGCAGCCCACACCTGAACTTGGGTTATTCTAGTAATACAATCAACAACATCTGGTTGGGACCTGTCAGACTCACAACAAGGGACAGAGCCAACACTGGCTTCAGAATTGTGCAAGGGAGGAAGGGAAGCCAAGGTCATAACCCAAGGTGAGCCACCAGATGATTGAGCCAAAACCCAGGAATTTTTATGGAAGGTGGTCACCTACTTTTAGTCCCCTCCAACTATGCAGGATCTGCCTCATCATAAAAGAATATGGATGAACAGGATCTAATCTAAGCACAGAGTCCCAACCCAGAAACTGGGTTTGGGGATATAAATAAACAGAAGAAATATTATGAACTGAGAGAAGCCTAAGTGGTAAACCCAGAAAAGGGTAACTCCATAACAATTCCAGAGTTTCAGAGAAAAGAATGTCCTGGCCACAAGAATTACAAGAGCACCTAGAGGAAATGAAATAAGAGGTACAAAATGTAATATTAAAGGAAGGATAGCTAGGGGTGAAACGATGGCAAGGAGAATTAATAGCTTATAAAAGATGAGGATAAACTACATCCAAGAACTGAGCTCCTAGAAAATTGGAATTGGCTGAAAAGAAACATCTCAATGAGATAAAATGAATTATGGAAACAAAGTTTAAAAAAAATGTCAATATAAGAAAATGTAAACTATAGGCTATCAAAGATAATTGACATGGAAATAGTGACATAATCAAAGAATCATTTGACTGCCTGAAAATCATGACCAAAAACCCCTCAAAAAAACAAAAAATGATACCAAGATATTAAGTTTCAAGAAATCACAACCCCAAACTGCTCAGATGTATTAAAATGAAAAAAGAAAGAATCTAATCATCATCCTTTAAAAGAGTGGGTGGGTGGGTGAATTGGCATCTCATGAATTTTACTTTCATTTAACAAAAGAAGATTAAACACATTCATGAAAACTTAATGACACATATTCAAAGAATATGGTCTAGAAATATAGTAAACTCCACAGGAAAATCAGTAGAGATGGGAAAAAGTGAGGGGAAAATTAAAGAGGGAGGGAGTTCTGATTGATAAGTATTTACCCAAAAAACTTCCAAAATAACAAAACTCCAAATAAATCTTCCAATATAGAATGTGATGAAAAGCAAAGAAAGAAAGCAAAAATGTGTAATTGAGATGAAACAAGTATAAGAGAAAATGTAATAATGGAACAATTATAGAACATCAGTGATAAGCAAAGTTCTCTTTCACTACCTTCTCCTTTATAGGGAAGGTAGGGAAGGAGAGGAAAAAGAATAAAGGAACAGGATAGAGGATACAGAATTACTAATTAAAACTGTGAATATGAATGGAATGAATTCACCCACAAATGCTACAAAAGTAGCAGAAAAAGAATTGAAAGCAAAATCCTGTATATTATTTGGAAGAAACACATTTGGAATATGAAAATTCACATAGAGTTAAAATAAGGACCTGAAGCAAAATACATAAATTGAATTAAAAAAATCAGAGAGAGCAACTATTATTTTTTTTGGTGTGTATATGTGTATATTCATATATAATTTAATGTGGAAATGATTTTTTCTTTTATTTCTTTTGAATTTATTTTATTTGAAGAAACAGAATAAGCAAAAAGGAAAACAAAAAAGCAATACAAAATAAAATGAAACAAAACAGAGCATTAACATGTACTTAGCAGTATATCAGGGAGAATTCAAAATATATAACAATAAATATCAATTTAAGAAATATTCATATATATTAGTAGAAGAAATTATATTCATGAATGCCCATCTTTTCTTTACTTCCTTGTAAATTGTTCTTTTGTTCTTTGCTGCACACCTTATTTACTTTATTTTTTCCTCCCTTTCATCCCTCCCCGCACCCCAAAGTAGGTTACAGCCTGTTAAGAAAATGTATATTTATAATATATATATATTTATAGTTAAAAAAGTATATATTTATATATACATACACATACATACACACACATAGACACGAATATCTCCCTTTCATTCCTCCTACCCCCAAGCAAGCTAAAATTAAGAAGACATATTTATATATACATTTATATAATATATCCATATATACAGACTTTTACACACACATATCCCACATGCATACATGTGTTTCCCATCCCTGTTGACTTTTTCATTAAATTCTGCTTCATAACTTGGCTTATTATTACTTGACATCCCTACATCCAAGGATCTCTCCCTTGTCTTCTTCCTTTACCCTTTGCTTCTCTATCCACACATCCCTTCCCCCTAATTTCTTTATAGATTTTGGAGAGTACTATGTCCTTCATGGTATATATGTGGTATTGCCTATTTCAATCCATTCTTGATGTGAGTTGGTTTTCAGAACTATGAGCCTTCCTCCTTCCTCTAATGCCTCTGTGTCTATTCTTCCTCTGCACCTCATTTGTATAACATGAATACTATTTTTACTTTTACTCTGCCAATCTTTCTTTTGAACTTACCTTATTGTTGATGTAAATCTTAAATATAAAGTATATATTTCCCATGTAAAAAAGCATAAATAATTTGTCCATATTTAAAGTTTGTCCATGTTGAATTCCTTAAAATTGTTCTTTGATGTTGACTCTTATATGTTAAATTTTCTGTTAAGTTTGGATTTGGTTGATAGAAAGTCCTGAAATCTGCAAGTTCATTGAATATCCACTTTTTTTTCACATTGAAAATTATAGTTAATTTTGCTGAATGTGATAGTTTTGACTGTGGCTGTTTTTTTGCTTATCTGTAGATATGATTCCAAGACCTATTGTTTTTTTTTGTTATTGTAGATACTGATAAGTCTTGTACAATTCTAATTGTAGCTCCAGTGTACTAGAATTACTTTTTGTTCCTTGTTTCTTGCAAAATTTTGTCTTTGATTTGGGGGTTTTGAAATTTGGCAATAATATTTCTTTGTGTTTTTCACAAAGGATTTCTTTGAGGTGGTGATCAGTGGATTTTTTTCTATTTCTACTTTCCCCTCATGTTCATTCCCTTCAGTACAATTTTCTAGGATTATATCCTGCATTATTTTCTCAAGGTTATCTTTTTGGTCACAACTTTCTGGCAGTTCAATTATTCTTATATTTCCTTTTCTTGATCTGTTCTCCAGATCTGTGGTTTTTCTTATGAGATGTTTCACATTCTGTTCTATTTTCTCATTCTTTATAATCTATTTTGTTATATCTTGGTCTCTCATAGCTTCACTGGCTTCCCCTTGCCCGATTTTAATTTTCAAAGCATTATTTTCATCTTTGAGACTTTGTACCTCCTTTTATAATTGGTTAACTTTTTTCCCCCATAATCTTCTTGTTTTTCTTGGATGGTTTTAATTTTTTCTTTAGTTTTTCCTCAATGTCTCTCATTTGATTTTTGAAAATTTTTTTTGTGTTCTTCTATAAATTCTCTCTGGGGAGGGAGCCATTTCACATTACTCTTTGGGATAGAAGCTTTTTTTTTTTAAAAAAAATTAAAAAGTTTTCTTCTGAAGATGATCCTGGTCTTGAATTTGAATTTGATGGGGTTCTTTCTTCTTTGCCAGTTCATTTTTTTTTTAAAATAAGGTAAGCATCTCTAAATATGGAGTGGGGAGAATGATGCCTCAAGTATCCCTTTAGCTCTTTACTCTGGGAATCCCAAATCAAAAGTTACATTCTCCTGCAAGTGCCCATAGCCAGCAGTGCCCCGGTTCCTCGATTCTGTACTTACCAGGTGCTGTTTCCTTTTCACCAGGGCTGCAGCTCAGCAGCACAGCTGGGCTGGTATTCCCAATCAGTCAAGGTTCACTCTGTCTTTCAGAACTCAAACTCTGACTAGACAAAAAGTCCAGGGGGTGAAAGTGTCTGTGGTTCCAGCTGAGGCTCCAGCCACACTCAGTTAGCCCAAAGGATCTCCACTTAAAATTACTAGGGAGCTAACCCTGAGGTGTTTGCACTTCAGACAGGTTAATTCTAGCCCAGGGTCTTTCTTCAAATCTTGCATTTGTGTCAGGAGTACCTCTGTTTTGCCCCAAGTCTTCTTGGTTTTTCACAGTCTGTGTTTGCACAGACTGAAGTGCAAATTAAGAAAAACGAGAGGGGGAATACAAATTGTATCAGTGATAAAAAAGATTATTCATATGTGAAAAGAGGAAATAAAGGAAATTATCACAAATTATTATACTAAATTACATACCAATCTGATAGCTTAGATAAAATAGATCAATTTTTTAAAAGTTCAGATGAAGTGAATAAAAATAGATAATTTATATGTTCCATATCAGAAAAAAATGGAAAAGCCAGAACTTACAAAATTACAACAGCAATAACAACAACAACAACAACAACAACAACAATAACAAGAAGACATTCACACACACCCATATCTCAGGGCAAAATGGATTTACATATGAATGCTATGAAAACATTCAAAGAATAACTATTTTCAATATTTCATAAAGTATTTGCAAAAATCAGAAAATAAAAAATCCTTCCAAAATCTTTCCATTATACAAATAAGGTCTTTATACCTTAATTAGTAAGAAAAGCAAAATTTCATACTAATATATCTAATGGATATTGATGCAAAAATATAACAAAATATTGACAAAAGGACCAAAGCAACATATTAAGAATATGTACCATGTTATATTTATGCTAGAAATGTAGGGTTAGTTCCATATATGGAAAGTTAAAATTTATCATTGTTGTTATTCTTAAAACCTAATTTTTTTTCTGAGGCAATTGGGGTTAAGTGAGTTGCCCAGGGTCACACAGAGTAAGAACACAGTGAACATTTTTAAGAACAAAAGCCATAAAATCCACATGATTATATCATTCCCCCCCCCCCACAAAAATCCAAGATCCATTTTTTTTGGTTAAAAAATAGAAAGCTAGGAATTAATGAACATTCCTTAATGCACTAAATAATTTTGATCTAATAGACCCAATATGATATTAAATGAAGAAATGCTAGAATCCTTTCCAATAGAACCAGAATATAATAGTGCTTAAAATGATTAGAAATGGTATCTAGCTAAGAAATAAAAAAAATTAAAAAAGAAATAAAAGAATAAATATAGGCACAGAAGAAATAGAATATTTTGCTCATTTTTGCAGATAATATGATATTCTATTTTAAGAATCCAGATGAATCAATTGAAATTAATTGACACAATGAATAACTTAAGCAAATTTGCAGGATATAAAATGAATTTATATAAATCATTAGAATTTTTGGTTATTATCAACAAAATGCAGTAGGGAAAGAGAGAAAATATTTCATTTGCTATAACCACAGAATATATAAAATATTTGGGGGTATACTTACCAAGACACACAAAGGAATTATATAAATACAACTGTAAGACATTTTATAGAATAAAGATATGTCTAAGTAATTGTAGAACTATTAAATGTTCATGGCTAGACAATGAGTTAATATAATAAAAATAACAATGCTCCTCAAGTTAACTTATACTTTTGTTGACATTCAAATAACATTAGCAAAGGATTACTTTATGGAACTGGAATAAAATAATAACCAAATTCATCTGGATAAGTAAAAAGTCAAGAATATCAGAATCATATCTTAACATATACTACAATTGTGGTATAGCAATAATCACCCAAACCATTTGCAACTTATTAAAATATAAAGAGATTGATCTGTAAATATATTAGCAACACTACATGAAAATATAAAGAAATATTATAGTGTAGAGTTTGATAAACCCTATGACTTTGATTACAGCTGTTAAGAACTCTTTATGTGGTAAAATCTTCTGTGAAAACTGGAAAGCAGTCTGGTAGAAATTAGTTTGAGATTAATATCTCACATTATATGCTAAATAAAGCAGAAAAAGATACATGATTTAGAAATAAAAGGTTGCATCATAAATTAATGAGAGGAACAAGGAAGAAAACATCTTTCCCAACTAAGAATAGGAAAAGAGTTCATGACTAAATGAGTTAGAAAGGATCAAAGGAAAAGGGACAATTTTGATTACATATATGTAATATAGGTGCATTTAAGTATGTTTTGTGTGTCTATATGTTGTTGTTGTTGCTGCTGCTGCTAGTTGACATAACACATCTTTCCTGAAAAACTTTGACACTTTCCCACTAGAATACAGAGTCCAGGAGAAAATAGAGTAAGGCTAGAGAGCATAATTTCTAGAAATAGTTTTGTTGGAGTCCTCAAAATGTCCCCTAGAATATAGTGAAATATTTTTTCCCCTGGGATCTTTGTAAAAGTCATTAATTTTTCTTTCTCCATTGCATCCTATCTATTCTTGGCTTCTAATTTAGATGCCAGAAGTCATTGCTGGCAATATTGTGAGGACTCTGGAATATTGTCTTATCACTATCACTAAATTATCTTTTCACTTACTATCTTAGCCTGAGCCATAGTGTTAGAAAAATATCACACAGTCTCTTGGGGATACTTCTAGGTGAGATGTAACAGCTATCTTCTGGGGATCCAGGATTCTAGCTTGAGTGAGTATTGAGAGAATTCACTCTAGAGCCTGTGCTGCGAATGAAGTGCCCATCCACCAACTCCAGTGGATCGATAATGAAACATTCTACCCACCCTCCTAAAGGAGAAGGGATGGACTCATAATGTAGTAGAAGACAAACATTTTTAGATATAGCCAATGTGGAAATTTGCTTTTGTTTATCTTTTCTTCTTCCCATTTTTTAGGGATATGGGAAGTAGAAAAGTATGGGGCTAAAGTAACCACAAAAGACATAAAAAGAAAAGAAAGGAGGATTTAAAATGCATAGAACAGAAGAAAGTCCAAAAGTAACTACAGGCAAGTGGGATAGCTTTGAAAACTATGAATTGCTTTACTTAAACAAGAAATGCAATCCATCCTTAATGAAAACATTAATTTTATTTTGTGTTTTTAAGTTCAGAATTAAAAATTAAGAAAAAAAGAAAACTAGCTAGAAAATAGGATTCTTATTTGAGATCCTTTCAAAGTCTTTTGTTTGGAATGGAAGGTGAATGAACAAAAATCACTTTAAGTGCTGAAGAGATCCATTTATTTTTCTGTGATCAACTGTAATATATCGGAAGAGTAGGTCTTTCAAACCTGGGATGCTTTCCCAAACAAGAGTTGGCTCAAAAATTATCAGATCATTCAAGGTCTTGGGGTATTACCTGGATTTTCCATATTTTAGGGCTGTCATTTTTGGAATATGCAGTTTTTTCCATTTCTGGTTCTAAATCAGAGTGAAAAGGTCAACACGAGGGGAAGGTTAGAAAGGGTCAATGGGTACCTTGTACTGAAGGTGGCTCATCTTGTTCTTGGGTTTACTTGAAATGGGAACAAAATGACTATTTAGTTAAAATACTTTACATGATATTAATGGGTACAAATCATATTAGATGTAGGAGATAAAGGTCTTGGTAAAAGCAGCAATGACTATTAAGGACTCCATACTCTAGAAAAATGCCAGGAATTGGTACAGTTCAGGAAGGAGCAGGGCAGAAAGTCATTGCTTTTATCAAGCCTATTAAACCAATCCAGTACTGGACATGGAAATGTAAAGAGGATGAGGTTGTCATTGTTATTATTATTCCAAATTATCCTTTAACTGGCTCAAAATAAGATAACTTTTTTTTTCTTTTTTTGCTGTGTGAAATATCTCTTACCTATGATGGAAGCTTTAATGTAATCAAATAGCATTCACTTTCTGGATGAAGAAATCTCCTTAAACTTTGGAGGACACAAGTTGGATTGGGGTGGAAGGTGATGGTGGAAGAGGAGATATGGCTCTGGTCACAGATGCTGCTGACAGGAGAAAGATTTTCATCTTTCCTTTTTTCTTCCATCTTCTAGATGCATTAGAAACTTTTCTATTTCACAGAAAACAATCGCTCTTTGTACTGCTGGCCAAATAAGACTTTTGATTTCCCTGTGCAGTTCTGCTGGCAGGTTTGGTGTAATCAAGGGTGGGTGTCATCAAAAAGAGATGAGAGGATACAGCATACAACCCCTTATTGTTTTTGGAGACAAAATACTCTGTTTTCTGCAGAACTGGAGCCAAGCATACATACAAATCTTTCAATATAGAGGCTAATATTCAGCCCCAATCCAAAGCAATTGTTTGAATTATATTTCTGACTAGTTCTCTGAGACCTAAGGCCTTCCTCCCAAGCATCTCCCTTCTTTTCTTTTTCTTTGTCTATCTCTCCCTATTTTTCTTCACTCCCTCCTTTCCTCTCCCTTTTTTTCTTTCCCCCTCTCTTTTTAGCTGTCTTTCTCTTCTCTATCTTCCCTAACTCTCACCTTTTCTCCCTCACCCTTTGTCTTTCCCTTCCTCTCCTCTTCTCTCTGTCTTCTTTATATATATGTTTCTACTCCCTCCCTACTCTTTCTCTTCTCTCTTCTTTCCCTTCTTCTCTTTTCTTACTTTCCCCTCTCTGCTCTTTTACACACTGCACAGGTGTGTACAAACACTCCCCTAGAGAAATTATGTGTGTGTCAGAAACTCTAGCTTAGACACCTTTAAGTTTATACATTTCCTAAGATGTGATGCTATGAATTAAGATATCTCTTGGGAAATACAATGGAAGAAAGGTCAAGTGGATCAATGGTTAACTTGCTGGATATTGAATCAGGATGATTTGGTTCAAATATTACCTCAAATACTTATTAGTAGCAGTATGATACAGGGTAAACTGATTAACCTCAGTTTCTTTATTTGTAAAATTAGGATAATAAAAGCACCTACCTTACAAGGTTGTCATGAGGATCAAATGAGATAACATGTGACATGTTTTGCAGAATCTTAAAATATTACATGAATATGAATTTTGGGGTGAATTATTGGAGTCATAAAGAGAATCTCCACATATTTATTTGCTTAGAAGTTAGATATATCTTAAAGTTTAGTATTCCTTGCTATCCCTTCTCCTGTTCCCATCAGATTGACAACTATCTGAATAGCCAAATATGAAAAGTATTCATTAAGGATTTCCTGACAATGTAGATGTTTTATAACAGGGTACTTTTAGAGCTCAGTTTGTATTCTTTTATTTGGATAAAAACATAGTTCAAATTATTATCATTTTTTAGATGTTACAACACTGAAAGAGAATGTTAACACTGGTTGATAGGTTGTCAACAGGCTAGAATAGTAGGTCAAATATAAGAAAAGAAAATTCATTAAGCATAAAAGTAAAGTTTTAGATTTGGGTTCAAAGCATCAAATTATATGTATAAGATGTGTATGTATCTTCCATGTATAAGATGGGGACAGGTATGAGTAGATGCCACATTGAGAAAGGTCTAAAGACTTGTCTGCAACCATCAATACAAGTCAACAGTATAAAACAGAAACTTTTTTTCACAGGATCATTGATTTAGAGTAGGAAGTGATTTCAATAAGAAGAGCAAAGTATTTAGAAATAAGAAAGGATAGTCTTTTTTCCTTCCTCAAGTATACCATATCTGGAATATTGTATGCAGTTCTGGTAGTCCTATTTTATTTTATTTTAAAAAATAATTTTATTGTTATTTTTTGTTTTTACATTAGCAACATTACTCAGAGTATCTCTATCCCTTCCTAGAGAGTTCCTTACAATAAGATAAAATAGGAGGTAAAAAGAAATTAACTAAAACTAGTCATATATTTTTAAAAATCTGACAATGTACGCAGAGCTCCATACCTAAGGTATTTCACTTCTGCAAAACAGTGGAAGTAGGGTAGAGAAAAATATCTCTTTGGAATCAAGTTTAGTCATTATAATTTTTGTAGTGTTTATCAATCAACAAATAAACTAGTTGCCTAATTAAATAAATTGGTTACTAATAAAATTAATAAAAATAACTAATCAGTATTAATGGAAAGCAATAAATACTTATTGCTTTGGCTTATTTACTTTTAATTATTTTATTGTTGTCATTCTTTCCATTTATAATTGTATCATTTTATATTATTTTTCTGATTCTATTGACTTTACTCTGCATCAGTTATTTTTACCCTTGTAGCAAATCATATTCCATTATATTCATGTATCACAATTTCAATTAATAGGCATGTACTTTGCTCCAATTTTTGTTATTAAAAATAATGCTGTAAATAGTTTGGCATATAGGGGGACTTTAACTTTTGTCTTGATGGCAAGTTTTAGGACAGATGTTGATAAAAGGAGAGAATCTACAGAGAACAATACAAATGGTTAAACATCTTGATTCTGATTTACATGAAGAGCTATTCAGAGTAGTGGATCTGTTTCACCTTTAGAGTGAGAGAAACTCGGGAAAGATTTGGTTCCCTTTAGTTATTTGAAGGACCATCACACAGAAGAGGATCAAGACTTGCTCTGCTGGGCCCCTGAGCACAGACTATTAGAAATAGAAAGTTTCAACAAAGCAAATTAAGATTTGAAGTCAGGAAAAATTCCTTACAATTAGAGCTTTGTAGGAATATATGGGAAGTCATGTGGCTTAGTAGATAAGAGTGCCAAGTCTGGAGTCAAGAAGACCAGAGTTCAAATTTAGCTTCAGATAATTAATAGCTGTGTATTAAATCATTTAATTCTATTTGCCTCAGGTTACTCATCTGTAAAATAGGCTGAGAAGGGCAATTAGATGGCATAGTGGATAAGGTGCTGGCCCTGAAGTCAGGAGCACCTGAGTTCAAATCTGGACTCAGACACTTATTATTTCCTAGCTGTGTGACCCTGGACAAGTCACTTAATCCCAATTGCCTCGGGGAAAAAAAGGCCTGATAAGGAAATGGAAAACCATTCCTTTATCTCTGCCAAGAAAATTCAAAATGAGGTCATTAAAGAGCTAACCATGACTGAAATATGACTGAACAGCAACAAAGAATGGATGAGTTTTCAGTGGAAAAAAAAGCAATCAGAAGCTGAAATCTTAGTCTTCAGGCATGTCCATAATTCAGGGATGGGAAGCAGAGTTAGTGAATGAGTGCTCTAAGAAAGAGGAAAAAACTAGAGAACATAGTATGGAGGCAGCTAAGAGGGGAAGAAAATTTAATGAAGCTGACCAAGTACATTGGCTGATCACCAGGAATGATACTGTCCTACCACAAAATGTGCCCTAAAACCAGTGGCAGAGAAGTGGGCAAGTGCTTAATTTTAATATAGATTTTTTGAGGTATAAGGGTAGTGTGTGAGCAGGGAAAGCTTGATGAGAACCCATGAGCCTTCCACCTAAGGCTTCATACAGGGAAGACTTCACAGCATACTATGAGACACTGAAGACCACAGTCTTCAATGGGCAGGGAGACTCAGAGACACTATATATTGCTATTGGGGAGTTTTCCAGGGGAGGCAGCAGGCTAGAGTTACCGTTGAGCTAGACTGGAAAGGATTCAGGAGTATGCGCAGAAATGTTTAACAACTAGCTTGGGCTGTTGGAGGGAGGATGGATGCATGATATACTTTTAAATATAATGTACATTAAAATATTTTCTCTATCACTTTCTTAATTCTAGACAATCAACAAAGCAATAAATCAGGCTCTGATTTATAGGCTGTACTGATTTCCAAGGAATATGTGGGCTTGCATGAAAAATTTTCCACCAACCCTGGAGAACTAGTTGGGCTTAGTTCCAGTATCCCTATGGGGATAGGGTAGGAGTGTGAAAGCTCCCACTGCGGTAGACGAAGTGAAGGGAGGGAAAGTAACAGATCATTTGATATAGTGATTTCCTATTTTAAGTAGTCATTCTGAATAATAATAATAACAATAAGAAGCACTTTAAGATTTGCAAATCACTTTATATATAACTACTCATATATTAGCTTTACATATATTAATTACTTAAGCTAGTAAGTATCTAAGCAATATTTAAATTGAAGACTCCCTGATTCCATGTCCTTCTTATCAGCCAGCTAACATGGTGTCTTACTTGTTTGTACCTCAGAAAAAATGCAAGTACTGTCAGTACTCTCTAAATATCAATGCCATGGAATAAAGTCCTAGTTACCTTGTCTTAATTACAACTTTGAGCAATAATGCCAAATACAACCAAAAGGACTCAAGCTACAAGGGGGTAGCTAGTGATCTGAGAGAGAATTCAGAGGAGGGATAAAAGACTATTTTTAGGGTATGGTTTTACATTAAACGTTTTTATACTATACATCTAACAAGCTGAATCTTCTTTAAAGTATCATGCCATTAAATCTTTTCAAGTGAAGGATTTGACTTTTAATGAGGAATCTGCATTTTCTTCTAAAGAAAGTACATAGCATCCCTGGCTTACTTATTCTCTACAGAAATAGGCTCTTTTGGTGTCCCATCTGTTTAGCATATAGTAAACACACATGTTTCAGCAAATTTATTTCAGGCATGATAGACAAGAGGCATATATACATATTAATAGATACTATACATTGTCCTTTGGTTTCTACCCACCTTAGTCCATATTTATATGGATAGAGCAAAACACAACTAGACCAAGATCCTTAGCCCAGATTTTCTGCTAGAAATACTTACTCTTGTAATATTAGTGACTTTAATAGTGATGCTAATAAAATAAATGTATTTTCAATGTTAAAAGAATTCAGTATCCAGCACAGTGTCTTGAACACAGACATATTCAAAACTTAATATCTTAGAATTAACATTAGATTTGTAGTTAGGGGACATGAATTTGAATCTTGGTCTTGCTAGTTGCAATTTGTATTATTTTAGATGAATAATTCACTTAATCCCCGTGTTTGATGCCTCATCTGTGAAATGAGATGGCTGTAATAGATGTTTTTTGGATCCCTCTAATTCATATAATAAATAGGTATTTTTGTTAGTTTGTTTCAGACCTGTGATTTTGTGGATATAAGGAATTCTTGGGTGGAGTGTTCTTCTTGTGAAATATTTGCTTGCAACTATAAAGTCTTATAAAGTTGCCTGAGCACACTGAGTCAAAGTAATTTAGCTCTGGTTGCATTGCTACTATGTATTAGAGAGAGGAATTGAATCCAAGTCTTTCTGGTATCAAAGCTGATCCTCTATTCATTAACCTACCCTTCCTCTAGTACGCTGAATTAATGTTAATTATGTAGCTAACAGATCTAGAAGAGAAGCATATCTATACATTAATACTTAACTTGTTGGGTGCTTCCTGTTTTTTATTTTCTCTTCCTTCAGGAATAGGGCAGGATCTGGTTTCTGATAACACACTCTATCCTCCCATGGTCATCATTTGATCCCTTCTTTGGTTTTTGACTCTATTCCTTTCCCCTTTCTACTTCATGAAGGAAGCTGGAGGAGATTCCCCTAAGGTACCTATGTTGTTCAAACAACTTTGGCTTTGTATTCTACAAAGTACTTGTGGTTTTAGACTATAGGTGAATTGCTCTAGATCCATATGGATTTTTTTAGTTACTTTAGGGAGATTATAAATAAAATAATAATTAAAAAGTCCAATATGATACTCTCACACACCCATAATTTGGCAAGCCCTCAATTAGGGAAATACTTAACCTAACAAAAATGTCTATTTCTTTATTTTTCTAACTGTGTCTTATTAAAATTCTGTGTATCACTACATCTCCCATTACCACTTTATATGCACCCACATTTCAAATGTGCAATGAAGAACATTCATAATCAATCATTGATTTTTATCAGTCACAAACCAGAAAAAAAATAGCCCCAAATAAAAAGCATTGTTAACTTATGACATGACGAAAGAAAGTTGAGTGATATAAATTTTTTTTTTATACAATCACACCTGAAAAGATTCATTCTGAGTTCTTTTCTCCATGAAGTGGAACTTGACTATGAAGTCAACTTTCTACCCATCATCTGGGGGATATATACTGCAAGGAATATTCAGGAGCCCAGTTACCATAGTTCTGTTCCTACAGTTGTCTTCACAAGCTGTTCCATTGGCAGCAAACTTCATTATCTTCAAGAGTCATGTGAAAGAATTATCAGGATTAAAGAGCAGAACTAGGATCAATGGCTAGAAGGGATAGAGGAAGAAAAGTAAAGTTTTTTTAAAAATAGTATTTTATTTCCCCCCATTACATATCAAGATAATTTTTAGTATTCTTTTTTTTATACAAGATTTTGAATTCCAAAATTTGTCCCCTCCCTTCCTCTCCTCCCTTCTTTTTAAAATAGTAGGCAATTAGGTTGTGTATATGCTATCATGTAAAACATATTTCCACATTAGTCACAGTTATGCAAGAAGAAACAGATCAAAAGAAAAAAAAACCACTAAAAAGAATGAAGTAAGTGAAAAAAGTATGCTTCATCAGCATTCAGAGTCTATCAATTATTTATTTGCATGTGGATAGCATTTTCTTTAGTGAACCCTTTGTACTTGTCTTGGATCATTGTGTTGCTGAGTCATTTGTAGTTAATTATCACACGATATTGCTGATAATGGGTACAATATTTTCCTGATTCTACTCATTTCATCTTGCATCAGTTCATACAAGTCTCCATGTTATTCTGAAATCTGCCTGTTCATTTTTGACAGCATTTTGTTACATTCACATACCACAGTTTTTCAGTCATTCCCCAATTTGTGAGTATTCTCTCAGTTTCTAATATTTTATCACCATGAAAAGGGCTGCTATTAATATTTTTTTTGCCTGTATAGGTTCTTTCCCCCTTTTAATGATCTCTTTAGAATATAGACCTAGTGGTGGTATTGCTGAATCAAAGGTCATGTAGAGTTTGGTTGTCCTTTGGGCATAGTTCCAAATTGCTCTTCAGAATGGTTGAATCAGTTCATGATTCCACTAACAATGTATTAGTATTTCGATTTTCCCACAAAGGAAGATAATTATAAAAGAAAGAACATTGGATTTGTAATTAGAACCCTGGGTTCAAATCCTTCCTTTGTCATTTTGTGTGTCATTGCTCCTTCTTGGACTCAATTTCTTCATCTGTAAATTGAAGGGATTGGAGTAGAATACTTATAAGATCCCTTCCAGCTCTGACTCAATTATCCTGTAAGTGACAAAAAGGTATATTTGAATTTAAATATAAATATAAATATATATATATATATATAAATTTAAATATAAATATTTGAAATAAATAAAGGAAGGAAACAAGTATTTTTCAAGTACCTGCAATATGACAGATACTATATAGAGAACTTTACAACTATTATGTCACTTGATCCTCACAACAATCCTGGGATGTAGGGGCTGTTTATTCATTCTAGTTCTTGTTCAGTCCTTTCAATTGTGCTCAACTCTTCATGACTGCATTTGAGTCAAGACACTATCTAATGTGCCACCTACCTGTTTTATAATCCTCATTGGTAGGTCCAGCATCATGCATCTAGTAAACTCCTGAGGCTGGATTTGAATTCATATCTTCCTAACTCTAGGCTTAACATTCAATCTGCTATAACATCTGGTCAACTTTTTGTATGGCACAGCTAAGGGACACATAGAGTGCTGGACCTAGAGTCAGGAAAAATCAATTTTGTTCAAATCTGACCTCAGACCCTAACTTTGTGACCCTTGGCAAATCATAATTCTGATTGCCTTAGTTTCCTCACATGTAAAATGAGATGGAGAAAGAAAGAACAAGTCACTTTAGTATCTTTGCTAAGAAAATCTCAAATGGGGTCACAAAGAGTCAGATGTGACTGCCCAACAACAACAATTGGGAAGTTAAAAAGTGAAATGGGCTATTTAGATAGGTAGATCAATTCCTTCTGGAGCATTATTTGTGAAATAGGATAGAGAGGCAATTATTGCTCAGGTGTTGGTTGGGTTAGATGGCCTCTGAGATCCCTTCCAATGCAGACTCTGTGTGCATGTGTGGGCATTGGGGAGCCTTCTTGATTGTTCTGGGTTTCTAGGTTAATTATTGAGCTTGATGAGGTTTTTACTCTATGTGGATGTCTGGAATGATTGATTAGTATTCCCCTTATCATCCACACCTCACTTAGTCTGGGGAGAGGAGCAGAGAAGGCACAAAAGTTTTGTTTCGTAACTGGAATTACCTTATAATTTGAACCCCTAATTGTTCATATTTTCCCTCTATGGTGATCTTCAATATATCTTGATTATATGTAGATGTTTCCATGTCATCCCACCCTTTAGATTGTGAGCTCCTTGAAGACAGAGACTGTGGATTGCCTTTCTTTGTGCTTAGCATAGGAGCCTGGCACAATAGGTGCTTAATAAATACTTGTTGACTTGACTTTGTATTTTAAAATTTGTTATGATGATATCTTATATCTGCTTTAGTCTTTGAACTTCATGATGTCAAGCTTAATGTATCAGGTATTCTCTCCATGTCCAGTTCAATTTTCTGCAAACAATAGTAATTTAATAAATGTTTACTGAATAAAGGAATGTTTTGTGATGATTACAGACCAAAGATCCAAAGGACCCTTAAGACATAGAAATATACATAGAATCTTAGTGTTTAAAAATAGCATGGTGTAGGGGGAATAGTATTGGACTGTGGAATCAAAAAAGTAGGTTACTCAGATAGTAGGCAGAAAAAACAATATCTAAACCTGGGTCTTCTCCAGAGATAGAATTCTTTTCAACCAAACCTTAATTTTCCTATATGTACAGTTGAAGAAATAAAATTTCTACTGCTTTGTTTAGGAAGACTTTTATCAAGAAAAAGAATTTAAAAAGTGGAGTTTAGAGGCCCCCTAGAGGCAGAAATTTAGTCTTAAAGTTCTTTTAAGAAGGAGTCTGGGTTGACATCTGTGCCAAATTCAAACTGACTGTTGATTGCTAACACCTTAGCAGGTTAGCAGACGTGAACAGAGACATCAAACTTACCTGTCAGTGGTTTCTGGGATGCACCTTTGTCTCAGTGAGAAAACTGGGACAATTGCCCATCGCTAGTCTACTGGCTTCTCTCCCATTCATCGTGATTTCTGAAGGATTACTGACAACAGTTCTATGATCCCATCTGCAAGTTCCTTCAATATGTTAGATTGTTATTTATCTGGGCCAGGTGACTATTTTCTATTATGTGCAGTACTTTAACAAAAATTAATCATTTTTAGGGTAATGGTCTCCAAAGTGAATGCCATGTTTTGACCAAAGGAAGGATGTAGGCTTATCTGATCCCAATCCACCTGAGTGAGAGGAGATGGTCATACCCTCCATACAATAATCAGTCATGAAGTTTATCCTTCACTTATCCTTCACACTTATCCTTCAACTTCAGTATAGTTCTGTTCTGTACTCTTCATCTTTCCCCCATTTTGAACCATGTTTTGTCCTCTCAAATCAATTGCAACTTAACCCCAATTCCAATACCTATACCAGCAACTGCTCTGCTGACATTGGGAAAATTGGTCCCTGTCTCAGAATATCCACCTCATGCCCTCAAAATCACCTCATAATTGGGGCAGCTAGGTGGTGCAATGGGTACAACATTAGCCCTGAAGTCAGGAGAATCTGAATTCAAATCTGGTCTCAGACACTTAACACTGCCTAGCTGTGTGACCCTGGGCAAGTCACTTAACCCCAATTGCCGCAGGGAAAAAAAATCACCTCATTATTACAGCAAGTACTCCTGGATGAGTGGGTTCTCTCCAGTTCATTTTAGGTAAGATAGAGTGAATTGGATAGGATGAGTAGGTATGAATAGGTTGTTTTATTTACTGCAGATTTCATTACATTATTTTTCTTCTCAAATCCTAGTCTATCATCCTTATAGTCACCCATATTTAAGAACTTTGTGTTATTCTTGATTCTTCACTTTTTCTCATCTATTAAATCCAATCAATTGGTAAAGCTTCCAATTTCTACTTTCACAACATCTTTACATCTGTCCCCTTCCCTTTACTTGTAGACCTTATCTAGTTTAGACCTCATTGTCTAAGCTATTACAGTAGCTTCCTATTAGGCGTCATTACTTTAAGCTTTTCCCTTCTCCAGTTTATTCTCCACAAAACTGCCAAAGAGATTTTCCTAAAGTGCATGTTTCCCCATTACAGTGGCTCCTTTTAGATTTTAAAATAAAAAAATGATTTCATGTTTATTTTATCCTTTATTTGTGTGTGTGACCTTTATAGAGGAGAGGATCAAACCTGTGATTTCACTGATATAGGATACTCTCAGATGAGGAAATTCTGTACATACATGTAGGTTGATGTTTTCTCTGTAACTTATGGTTGTAGTGAGTTTACCAGGAAACTAGAAGATTAAATTATTTGCCCCAGTTATCACAGGTAGGATTTGAACTCATCTTCTTGGCTCTGAAGTGAGCTCTTGATCTTCTCTACATATTGCCTCTCTAACTTTTAGTACTTTATCACATATATTTGAACATATAATTTATAATAAGAAAACCTACATGAATAGTGCTATGGGCACAGCTAGATGGCTCAATGGATAGAGTGCTGGAATTGGAGTTGGGAAGATTCCCCTTTGTAGGTTCAAATCTGGCCTTAAATACTGTATGATGCTAGGCAAGTCACTTAACCTATTTGCTTCAGTAAAATGGCCTGGAGAAGGAAATGGCAAACTACTCCAGAATCTTTGCCAAGAAAACCCTAAATGGAGTCACAGAGAGCCAGACATAATTGAAAAAGGACTGACTGAACAGCAAATTGGTGTATATATTCAAAAATTGTTTACTGACAGGATTGTGACCAAAAAGTGTTTACATACCATTAGCATAGGGCATAGAAAGTTCAAGGTTAAATTCAGAAATATAGACACATTTAATATATTTTTTGTAAACTACAACATATGAAAATAATAATAAATGAAATAAAAGAAACATAGAGACAAAATGCATTAAATAATGTCAGTCAAAGACCAAATGCTACACATGATGACATTTAATAAAATAACGATTACTGTGACATTTTGGAGCTTTGATTTCATTGAGGGGAGTATGATCTACAGTGGTATAAGCCATTACCCAGTCTTACCTTTTCATCCTTGGTCATGACTGCTTACAATTCTTCTATAAGGGACCACCTAACTTTTGGGGAGATGCATTGGACCTCTAGATAATGTAAGAGCTAATGATCTGTTGATCTACTATATTTCATTCTATGGGGTTTGACAGGATTTTTCTTATGTTGTATTGCTATTGTCAAATCTATGAGATGTAATTAAGATGTCATCTTCTCTTGGTCACCATTCTCTCCACCTTGCTCCCTTCTTCTTTGCAGACTTAATCAGCCACACTTTGTTACAATAATTACAAACATTTTTAGCTTAACAATAGCTCAGGTCCACAAAATACTTTCTCTGGTTATTTTATAAAGCTTACAACCACAGAATCCCCAGTTAGCAAAATTTCTATTATTTAGATATTTAGCTCTGTGCTTTAATTTATTTATTTTGTATTTCCAATTTACCCCCAGCTTCCTTCCTTGTGTTTTTCTCAAGATGAATTAAGTATAAAAATATAAGCCTTTATGATCCTATATTTTTAAAAATAAATATCTTAAAAATTCATGATAAAGGAAATGCATAGATAAAAGAAACACAATATAATAAGTCTATTACTGCAAAGGCAATGGAGAGAATGATGGAGAAATAGATTTTAAAGAGGTGATTTCAACTAGCAACTTTATTCTGAATTCAATTTTCCAAGGTGTCTAAACAGACCTAATGGCCCAAGATGATTTCTTCCTTATCGTTCACAGCTCAGTTCTGGCTGTCTCTGTCTCTGTTTCTCTCTGTATGTGTGTGTGTGTGTGTGTGTGTGTGTGTCTTCTGTCTCTCTCTTCCCCCTTCCCTCCTTGACCTTCTTTGACCTTTCTCCTTGATAATTTTATCAGGGTCTGTTTGTTAGGGAAATTGTGCTTTGCAAGTGAATGTGTGTGTGTGTGTGTGTGTGTGTGTGTGTGTGTGTGTGTGTGTGTGTATTGTGGTTGTAGGGGCAGAATTGTGTTTTTAATTACTCTTCTTCCTACACCTTCTTAATAAATATCATTTTCTAAAAGCAGATAGTTGATTGATGATAAAGAGCACACTCGAAGGGCTTTGTAATAACCTCCCAATAACTTACATTTATCTCATGAACTCTCATGGGTGATACCAAGAAGCATTAGAATAGGAATTCAGTGGTACTATAAAAGGTATCCTCAATTTGGGGTCAGCTAGTCTGGGTTTCAATCCTGGGCTTGTTATTTATTTCCTATAAGATGGTGACTAAGGTTATTTCTCCGGCCTTTCCTTCTCTTTAAATGCGAGATTGGGTTAAACCAGGGATTCTTCATCTTTTTTTGCATGTGTGTCATGGACCCTTTGGCAGACTGGAGAACCTTATTCCATGCATGATGCTTTTAAATGCTTAAAATGAAAAAAATATTATTTTTGTTTCATCAATTTGTTTTGTTTGACTCTTGGCAAAAATATTGAAGTGGTTTGCCATTTCTTTCTCCAGCTCATTTTACAGATGAGGAAAGTGAGACAAATGGATGAAGTGACTTGTCCAGATCACATAGCTATTAAGTGTCTGAGGCCAAATTTGAATTCATAAAGATGAATTCATATTCATGAATCATATGAATCATATGATGATGAATCATAAAGATGAAAGACTCCAAGCTGGACACTCTATCCACTGTTCCCCATAGCTGCCCCAAAATAAAATATATAGAATGATAAATCAAATTACATTGAAATATTGTTATAAAATTTAAAAAATATCAAAGTTTACAGATTCCAAGTTAAAAATCCTTGAAATAAATGATTTTTGAAGTCATTTACAATACTATATCTTGATCTTCTAATCTAAAATATTTATTATTAAAATGAATGGAGAAAATGTATACCTTGAGTCATTCAGTCAGCATCAGCCACTAGTCAGCATACTAGGGATGCAACAAAAGGTAGAAGACTCCTATTTCAAGGAGTTCATGGTTGAATGGGAGAGATGACAACATGCAAGCAACTACAAACAAACATGCTATAGCTTGTTTGATAAATTAGAATCAATTGACACAGCAGGTAGAATGCTGGGATTAGAGTCAAGAAAACCTTCCTGAATTGGTAAATCGAGCTTCAGACACTTATTGCTATGTGACCTTGATAGTTTTTTCACCTGTAAAATGAGCTGGAGAAAAAAAGGCAAAATCATTCTTGTATCTTTGTCAAGAAAACCCAAATGGGGCATGAAGAGTTGAACAAGACTCAACAACAACAAATAAAAATTATTAGCATCTAGAGAAATAGGGAAGGGATATCTGCAAAGGATGGAATGATAGCTGAGAATTAAAGGAAGTCAGGGAAGCCAAGAGGCAGAGATGAGAAGAAAGAGCATTCTAATCATGGGGGGATAATCAGAAGACATTTAAAGTTGGGAGATGGGGTATCATGTGTGAGAATCAGCAAGAAGGTCAATGACCTTCATAGAGCATGTAGAGAGGGGGCATAAGGTTTAAGCAGAGTTGGAAAGTAAGGGCCACATTACAGAGGGATTTAAATCCAAATATATTTTCTCCTTAACATGATTGGGAACCAATGGACTTATTTGAAGAAGGGCTTAATACATCAAGATTTAACAAGAGGGACGAGTCTTGGATGTGGTTCACACGTGACATAAATTCTGTGCTTTCTCAAGGAACTTTAAATAATAGAAGTGAGTTATAATCTGGGGATTCCTCTCCAAATGTGAACTAATTTCAAAATTTCAGTTACATGACTGAAAAGACTCAGATCTCTGATACTATATAAATTCTGGGTTAGGATCACACATGATTTTCATTGGTAGGTTAAGGTCCTGAAGTAGAAAATTATTGTGCAACTTTGCAAAAGATTGGACCTTTTTTTGTTTTTTGTTGTTATTGTTTTTCTGAAGCACTCATGAACAACAATTTGGCCTGACCATCTTTCTCAGTGGCAGCATGCTCTCACCATAGGGTACAATGTTATTAGTGCCATGAGGCTCTGACCATATGGTATAGATCTATTTTCTTCTGCTGAAATGTATTCTCTGTCATTTCATAGTTATCCCTAGATTCCCTCTCCAGAAATCATTTCTCATTTGGAAACCTTTGTGGATGGAATCCATGCACTGTCTCAGAACTGGGCAGGGAGGGGCAGATTTTCTCTGGACACTAGATAATAGTTGATTTCATAGATATGACAGCAGTGTAGCCAGATTGCCTGTGACGAAAAAAAATTGCTTTCATGCTGTTATTTGAGAGAAGAATAACAGCCTTTGTTATTGAGGGAATTGGCTCTTTTCATCACAGATTCTGAGGCTTCTAATTGGCTCTTCTGCTCCTCCTTTTTGGTCCATGCTGTGATTCTGCCTCGTGCACAGATGTGGAAACTACAGAGGGACATTACACGGGGCTTGACACTTTTTAAAGGGAGTCTATCTCCAGGGTCAAAATCTAATGTCTTATGATTATGGTTAAAGACAGCCATTTTTGTAGAAATGGTATACACCAAAGAGCCCTTTCCGGAAGAGAAAATGGTATTTTGGATTTGGTGGAAATATATCGTTATTGTTATATCTTTTTGAACACTGGATAAATCCATCTTAGGTGATTCACAACATATGTTTTGAGAAATGACTTTACCCTTCACAGGGTCTAGGAAATTCAGGTCTGGAAAGCATGGGCTGCTTTGCCACATGTTACACATTAATGAGAATTAATGTGATTGGAGAAAATTTCTGGTAACATGCTGTTACTCTTCCAGCTGGTGGGTTCAGGAATACAGTGTTACTGAGTATAGTTTGTGTGCACGGGTGTTTGTGTGTGTGTGTGTGTGTGTGTGTGTGTGTGTGTGTGTGTGTTGGGGAGGAGACTGGGGGAAGAATTGGAAGGAGATCTCTTCTAGGTTTTTGTCACAAATGCATAAATTAAGGGCAGCTAGATGGTATATTGGAAAGATTTCTGGAACTTAAATCAGGATGAACCACACTCAGACATCAGCCCAGGAATGGAGGAGGAATCAGTTTTAGCCTTTGCAAAAGCAACAAAAATGTAGATGGGATGTCATGTGAAAAGAACAGTGAAAAGGCCTGTTTGCTTGGAATAGGGTGGGTGAAAGGAAAGACTATTAAATATCCCAAAGCTAGAAGAGTTTTAAATGTCAAGCTGGAGGTAATAGGAAGCCATTAGACATTTTTTGAGCAGGCAGTGATGGAGAAAGACCATGGGCAAGTCATTTAACAATCTAGATAGCTCATTAAGAATATAAGTCAATTTGTATCCTCCCCCTTTGTTTTCTTCATATAGTAGAGGAGGAAATCTTTATATTAGCAAAATCACAAGTCCAGGAGAAAGATGAATTTCATTCTTTGGAATTAATTTGGAATATGGCTGTCCGAGAGTTTCCTTTGTACTTTCAGTGGCAGAGGATTGATTAAGCAAATAAATAGTATTAATTACAAAATGGATGTTGTTGTTCAGCCATTTTTCACCTTTGTCTGATTTTATATAACCCTATTTGGAGTTTTCTTGGTAAAGATAATGAAATGGTTTGACATTTTCTTCTCCAGTTCATTTTACAGGAGATGAAATGGAGGCAAACAAAGTTAAATGATTTGCTCTGGCTCATACATCTTTTAAGTATCTGGGGCCAAATTTGAATTCAGGTCTTCTTTAGACCTGGAGTGCTATCTACCTCACCATCAATCTCTCTTCCTGGATACTGAGTCTTTCTCACATTGATGTTGAACCTGTACCAACTTCTAAGAGCAGCAATTTTCCCAGTTCTGAATTTCTCTGAATGAATTGCTCCACAACTCATCATCTTTACAAGAATAGTATGAAAGGTTTGCCAAAAACATTAATGTACAGTATTCCATTCATCTGCTTATTCAAAAGCTTTTTTTAAAAACAAAGTAAATAAGGTGAGTCTTCTTTATTTTAGATAGATTATATCTACTATATTAAGGAAAGGTCCTTATTATTAGGCTTTAAAAACATTTTTGATTTAAAAAGGTGGTGTATTTTATGAAGAGTTTCTTTTTTACCTGTTGATGTAATCAGAAGATTTTTGTTTCATAATATGGCATATTGTGTTTGTAATTTTCCTAACATCCTACATTTCTAATATAAATGCAAGCTGGTCATGTTATATCATCTTTTAAAACGTTTTGCTATAGCATTACTGACCTTTTGTCTAGTATTATTTTGTTAATTTTCATTAGGGATGTTGTTTTATAGTTTTGGTTATTGTTCTTTCCTCTCCCAGATTTAGGCATCAATACCATATACATTTCATAGAAGGAACATGACCAGATTCCTTACTTTTGCAAATGACTAACGTTCTTCTTTGAATTTTTATAGAATATATTCATAAATCTATCTGGCCCTGGACTGAATTTTAATGGAGTTCAGTTATACTTTCTCGAATTTCTTTTTCTGACACTGAGTTATTTAAATTCTCTATTAGTATAGTAATCTGGATATTTAAAAGTTTTTCAAATATTTACCAATTTCATTTAAGTTATCAAATATTTGTCAAATAACTTGGCAAAACTTTTAAAAATGTCCTTTATTTTCTCTTAATTGATTTATATTTCTCTTTTCTAATTTTTGGCATTAGCAATTTGACTTTCCCCTTTTTTTGCATCAGATTAGCTAATATTTTATCTATTACAATGTTTTTAAAGCTCTTAGCTTTATTGATCAGTTTAATTTTGGGGAGACAAAACTAAACCACTTATGAGAAAATTCTGACATTATATGTGCTATGCTACATTAATGTCTCCCCATCACCCACCTCTTCAAAGAAGTGAAAATAGTTTTCTTCTCATAATTCTTCTTTGGGGCCAAGCTTGATTTTTTTTTCAGCATCCATTTCTATTGTTTTGTGATTGTAATTTTTTCCATTTACAAAATTGTAGTCGTTGTATATATTGCTGTTTTATACCTGTTTATTTCTTGTTATATGAGTTCATATAAATCTCCCCATGTTTCTCTGTATTTATTATATTTGTCATTTCTTTCTGTATAGTAATATTCCATTATATTTATGTACTACAATTCATTTAGCTAGTCCTCAGTTGATAAACATCTACTTTTTTCTTGTTTGGTGCATCTATTTCTATTGATATTATTTCATTATGATACCTCTAAACTAACTATTTCCCCTGTTTATCTCCTTTAACTATGCTCATTTTTATTATTACTTTGTCTGAGAATTATCTACTCTTATCTATGCTTGCTTTTTAAAATACACCTTAAATACAATAAATTTTTTAATTTTTAATTCTTCATCTTAACTCTGTGTGAATCATTGTATTTTAAGAAATTTCTTCTAAACAATTTAGCACTGGCTTCTACTTTCTGATACTATTTGCTTTCCTCTGATGCTCATTCTATTCATATTCACACTTGTGATTGTTTATCATTGGGCCTTTCTTCTCATTATATTTCTTCATTGTGTTTTGTGTTTTCTTCTGTTTACTCATATTTACATACCCTCAGTTCCTGGTTTGGAATGTTTTGTCATGGTTATTTTCTGGTTTATTCCATATTCTTAGGATAGAAGGTTAGGCTTCTCTGAATTCTTGTCTCTAATTTCTGGGGTTCCTCCAAAGTGTGGCTGCATTCAAAGTGATGAAGGCTTTACTTCCCTTGATATGATATGAGTTAGAGATTCAAACTTCTAGTTTCCTGATTGTCCATGGTCAGAGAATTAATTTGCTTCAGTTCTATTTACTTCAGCTCATTCTGGTTTTCTTAGAAGATTTTTCTTTCTATGCCTGCAGGCTTCTGGTTATATTTATTTTATTCCTGGACCAAATAGAAAAAATTACTATTGTTTGTCTTCAATTTTTTGGTTATTATTCAATCTATTGCGCTTTTTAAGTCTTTTGGAGTACCAATAGGAAAGCTAGATTATGTTAGGACCTTTAATGTTGTCATTTGAATCAAGGTATTTTTTAAGATATTTTCCAAAAGCATCTCTTCATTTTTCAGATGTTAACTATTCATTACCTTAGTATTTTGGTCTAAAACTCAAGTTCATTGTTCTCTCATTTGCAGACAGTTCTCTTCCCTTTTAAAATTTCTGTCCAATCTTTTTGTATTTCATTTTCTGTTATTTAAAAAAAAACCCAGAGGATCTGCTTCAAAATTCTCCTCTGACACTATTTGTATAATTTTTTTTACAAGTAATTTAATTTCTCTGAGCTTTTGGTTTCCTCATTTTTAAAATGAGGTATTTTGACTAAATAATCTAGTATAATATCACTTCCAACCCTAAATCTGTTATCCTCAAAGATGTACCTGCAAAAAATATTATTTACATTTATTAAGAAAAGACAAAGAGGAACTTCTTTACAATAGTCATTTAATGAAATAAAAATGATTTTCTTTTAAAATTTTTATTATTAAAATGATTCACCATTCAAAATGACCTTTCTCCTCCCTCTAAAGTGCTCATAAATATTGTTGTGTAACTTACGTTTTATCTTATGTCAGGAACAATAAAAAGTATAAATTTTCCTTGAGTTCTTTAATGAAAGGTTCCTTCTGAGGCATGGGAAGGGAGGAATACATGTTTTTCCTTTCCTGTTCCCTTTTCCTCCCCAACCTTCATTATAATCTTTAACCAGTATTTATAGGAAGATTCTCACTAGAGAAGTATAGAATATGAAAAAAATTTGCTCTGGTTTTTAAATGTGTATCCAAGAGTTGCTGCAATACATTTTGAGTTGAGAGCAAGCCTAACAGGAGAAAGTTGTCATGCCCTAAGTATTGTCCACTTCATTTTTGTTAGAACAAAGACTAGTATAAATTGAGAAGACTTTGGAGGTTCCCAGTGTAGGAAATGGGAATGTGTGAAAATGGAATTTACTTCAAAATATTTTGCTTGAGATATTATCTAATTTAACTAAAAATGTGAAGGCAAAACATTCAAGGTTTTTGATCGTGAAAGGACCATGATGAATTTTAAATTATCATTAATGATCTCTACTTCCTTGGTATGCTAAGAATATGAGCTGGAAGCAATACTTATATCAAAGACATTAAAAAAATGTCAGAGGCATAAAATCTGTCAAATTCCTTTCAGTAAAATGTTCTGACACTGTCTTGGTATCCTTATATAATAGCAAAGAGCCTTCATGTGAGCTAACTTTAACTCTGGGGAGCAGAGATGTGACATGAATTAGTTTATCTGTTACAGATTTGTTAATTTTCATTTTAAATATCTTTAACATTCTGAGTATCGGCATGGAAGATTAATAAAGAGACTTTTCTTGAAATAATCCAATATGGTTGACTTGATACAATTATTTCATGGTTGCTATGGTAAGGAATTCATCATGTAATTGCAATAAGCTAGTTATTTATCTCTTTGAGCTTAGCTGGGCTAGTCTATGAACAAGAGAGTTTGTTGTGAGAACTGTGCATGAAATCTTATTAACGTAATGAGACTTGGATGAGCCTCTGTAGCATGATGTTTTAGTACCCAATGTTACCTTCTTGAAGCATCAGAAGTGCATTTGATAAATTCTAGTTGACTTGACTTGATTTGGGAAATGGGGAGGGTTGTAATCTTTCCTGGCGGATACCCATAATGATGACATCATCAATCCACTGAAGAGAGGCACCTAAACTCCCCAGAGCTTTCGTCAGCCATTATTACACATTATTTGAATGGAAGATTGTTCATAGGATTTTGATTCCAATTCTAGCTGAGGAAATTGAGTTTAAAACAAGGTGGCATAGATGAGTCATAATATGTACTAGAACAAGTAGAACTTATCCCCAATTAAATCATGAATGCATTGAATTACTGAAATATCTTATTAGGAGAAATTCTAGTTGTTTCTGACTTGAGAGTGGAACTTTATGGTTTTCTCCTTATATCTATTAATAAACTTATTATTACTAGATATCTGCAGATGACATATAAACTATGTAAACCAGCCATGCACTCACACTCAGTCACTGTTCCTCTGAATAAATTAAAGATACAGAACATCTGAATATTTGAACTACAGAATTATTTATTATTAGAGAATGAGGGAAGGAGAAATAGGAAATTTAAAAATACTGGTACTTAATTAGGACTCCAATTAATAGCAAGTCTTGGCAAATCTAGTCATATATACTCTGTTAAAGAGAACTATTTAAATTGAATATTCTATATCTTATGAAGAGATGATGTTTACATCATCAATTCATAGATGTGCTGTGGAAATCTATGATTCTATTTAGACACTATCATTCCAGGCATGTATTTCATGTAGCATCTTTGTAAACAGGCACCCTGCAGAAGGCAGTATGGACTGTTTTCACAGCTGGCATGTACAGAACCATAATCACCATTTGCTATAATTGTTAGTGCCAATTATAGACAAAATGTGCTATAATCTCCTGGGGCCCACCATGGCTAGTATGTCTTCTCCTTTGAAATCAGTAGGAGATTCATATGTGTGGGAGGTAATATAAAAAGATATAGCCATCTCTCAGGAAAGTAAAGAGATTTGTCTATGTCTGTGTCAACATTGCTTCCTGGGAAAAGAGAGACCTGTCTAGTACTTTGAATTGGTCTGTCAGTTGAGGTTTTATTGGGTAACCAAGTCTAAGGGTAGATGCTCAACATTATTCAGAATATGGATTTATGGAGTATTGGAATTTCAAAGTTGGAAGGGTCATAAATAAAAGGAGGACCCAATACAATGTACCTGACCAGGTACATTGCTTGAAGACCTCTGGTCAAGGAAAACCTTCTCCCTCCTGAGACAATCTATTCTGTTTTGGAATAATTCTCATTGCTGTTGTCTCTCACTCTTGTATTTAAGATCTGTATACTGTAGGGAGATACTTCCTTCACTAATGCAGATAGGCAATTTTATCTGCAAATTATGGTCTTAAAGATTTTGTTGAGAGGCATCTAGATAGTACAATAGACAGAGCACTGGCTCTGAAGTCAGGAAGCCCTGATTTCAAATCCAGCCTCAGATACTTATTAGCTGTATAACTATTGGCAAGAGATTTAATCCTGATCATCTCTCCCCCCCCCCCAAATTGTGTGTGTGTGTGTGTGTGTGTGTGTGTGTGTGTGTGACTGAGAGATAAGGTAACTTGTCCTTTGTAATAGAACTAATATGTGTCAGAGGCAGGACTTAAAGATAAGTTTTCCTGACTTCAAGACTGGACCTCTGTCCTGTGATGACCGTACCCTGGATACCTTAGAATCAGCTAGAGTCAGGATAAGCAAAAGCCCTCGGTCTTTATTCTTGGTCTTTAGAGGTAGGATTGAATTGGATGGATGCAGAATCTCCACAACCTCCTTCTTCCTCATCTACCCCCAAAGTGACTCTGGCTAGTCTTACTCCACCCCCTAGTTCTTCCTACAATTCTCTGTATACACCAATTATCAAGCCAGGGAAGGGCCATTTTCCAAGTATATGTTTATAGAGTTTTGTCTAATCAGTAATTAGCCTTACGTGCTCAGTTGTCGCATGAACTCAAGAGTTTCAGCCCTCTACACTGTCCATTATGTCATCAGATATGGTTCTTATCCCAAGAACTGTGCAGTGTATTAGGACAGTAATGCAGTCTTGCTGGAGCTATAAACTGATATCACAATCCTGGCAAGCAATTTACACTTATACAAAGAAAACGACTAAAATCAACATGCTTTTTGACCTAAAGATTTCACTGCTAGGCATATATCCCTTAAGTAAGTGATTGTTAAAAAGAAAGGCCCCTTAGCAATACTTTTAGTAATGCATTTTGGAATATTATAGAAAGGAACAGAGTAGGTGCCCTTTGATTAGGAATTGACTAAACAAGATATGTTGCATGGTGCAAAGGAATGTAATTGTGCTAAGATATAGAAGTAGAGAGAATAGAATGCTAGATTGGGATAAAAAAAAAAGCTGGGGAAGAAAGCACCCAAATGGCAATCAGTGGATACCCTTTGATCCATCAGTGTCTCCACTGGGTCTGTGGAAAGATCATAAAGGAAGGAAATGGGACATGTGCAAAAATGTTTGTAGCAGCTTTTTGTGTAGTGGCAAGGAAATGGAAAGTGAGCAGATGCTCATCTTTTGGAGAGTGGCTGAACAAATTATGATATATGAATGTTATAGAATATTATTGTTCTGTAAGAAATGATCAGCAGGATGGTTTCAGAAAGGCCTGGAGAAACTTACATGAACTGATGCTGAGTGAAGTGAGTAGAACCAAGAGATCATTGTACACAGCAATATAAGATTATATGATGATCAATTTTGATGGACATGGCTCTTTTCAATAATGAGATGATTTAGGCCAGTTCCAATGGTAGTGATGGAGAGAGCCATCTGCACACAGAAAGAGAATGTGGGGACTAAATGTGGATCACAACATAGTATTTTCACTTTTTTGTTTGATTTCTTTTTTCTCATTTTTTCCTTTTTGATCTGGTTTTTCTTCTGTGGCATGATAATTGCAGAAATATGTGTAGAAGAATTGCACATGTTTAACATATATAGAATTATTTACTTTCTCAGGGTGGGGAATGGAGGGACAAAAAATTTGTAACACAAGGTTTTGCAAGGGTGAATGTTGACAAACACCTATGCATATATTTTGAAAATAAAAAGCTAAATTACACACACACACACACATATTTGGAAAGTGATGGATGAATAAAAGATCTCTGAATGATAAAAAAAAGAGCTGGGTCCCAATTCATGTTAGGTAATTAGTGTAATCCTGGGAGAGTGATCCCTTCTGGCCTCAGTTTCCTCCTCTGTAAAAACAGACTGGTTTCATTAATCTTTATGATCCCTTCTTGTTCTAAATTTATGATCTTAGTGAAATAATGAATAAGATGAATACAGAGAAGCATGAGAAGAATGAAGAAGACCGATGGAGATGATATTTTGTTGTACACTCATGGTATATTCTTGGCAAAGATACTGGAGTAGTTTGCCATTTCCTTCCCCAGATCAATTTGCAGATGAGGAAACTAAGGCAAACAGTTAAGTGACTTGCCCAGAATCACATAGCTAGTAAGTGTTTGAGGCTGGATTGAACTCAAGAAGATGGAAATTCTATTCATTATACCATCCATTTATTCTCATGTATAACTTCAAGAATATAAATGGAAAGAAAGGTATTTCCTTTACTTCTTTGAAGAATTTTGGGACTATGGTATTTTGACATTATTGATAATACACGACTTTGTAAAAAATACTTTGTTTATTTTGATGAAATATTTCTTTTTCTCCCCTTCTTTTTCTTTTATGCACTAGCATAGACTAAACATATCTGGAATCTATTCCCTCCTCATTCTTGCTTTGCAAAATTTATCATAAAGACTCATTTTAGGTAACAAAGTCACCATTTGGTCTTTTTTAATTCCTCCAATTACTACTCACTCCTTTATCAAAATTTCCCAGAGTTCTCTTTGCCCCTGATTTCTCTTTTGCTCCCTGAATTGTTTACTCTTCTGAGAAATACTGATTTTTTGGTTTTTACATTACCTCATTTCCCAGTGTATCTCACTTCTGTCATTCAGAAAGCCATCCTTTATAATAAAGAGAAAAAGCTAAAAAAGGAGAAAACAGTTTAGCAAAACTAACCAAAACATTGAAAAAGTCTGACATTATATTTAGGGTTCCACCTCTGAAAAGGAAGGTAGGAAATACCCTTTCAAATTGCTCTTTTAGGACCAATCTTGATCACTTTCATTTTATAATATTAAATTTTATTTCAATGAATATTTTATATACATACACACGTGATTCTGCTGGTTCTGTTGAATACTTATGCCCATCATTTTATTATTTTTGTATTGGTTCATGTAAAACTTTTCATACTTTTCTGTATTCATCATTTCTGACGATACAGATTATATTTGGATACCACTTATGGAAACATTTTCCAGTTGTTTAGTTATTTCTAGCTTTGGCTTTCCACCCCCCAAAACAGTGTTATAAATATTTGGGTATGCATTGAGGCTTTCTTTTTATTATTGACTTCCTTGGGGTTTATGTCTAGAACTGGAATTTCTAGGTCAAGAGTATGGATATTTTAGTCACTTTCTTCATATAATCCCAAATTCCTTTCCAGCATGGTTGGACTGAATCCCAGATCCACTAACAGTACATAATTGTGCCCATCTTTTAAAATCTCTCCAATACTGACTATTTCCATCTTTTGTCATCATTGCCAGTTTGAGGTGAAACCTCAGGGTTATTTTAATTTATATTAGTCTCATTATTAATGATGTGGTTGTATTCTTCCATATGGTTTTTAGTAGTTTGTGATTCTTCTTTTAAGAACCATATGTTCATATCCTTTGACCACTTAACTATTGGGGAATGGCTTTCGTTCTTATCTATTTCTGTAAGTTACCTAAAATCCTCACATATCAGACTCTTAACAGAGGGTCTTAACTTAATGTAAAGTTTTTTTCCCAAGTAACTACTTCTTTTCTTATCCTGGTTCATTAGTTTTGTTTGCACAGACATTCTCAATTTCACGTACACAAAAGTATATATGTAATCTTTTGTTATTCTAGTTGATATTTAATCAACAATCTATCCTTATTCCCCCACCATAGATATGAAAGGAACATGACCTGTTTCTATTCTCTCAAAAATGATATTATGACACCAGTCTAGATTCATTAATTTAAATTGAATTTTAAAAATTAAAAATTTAGATTTAATTTGAACCTTGAAATTTAAAAAATCACTTTGCTAAGTGCATTACAATATGATTAATTTCTTTTGTAATTGCAATATGTTGTGAAGGGGACCATAGGTTTCACAATACTGCCAAGGAGGATCATAACCTTCCTCTGCCACCAAAGGTAAGGAATATAAGCTTTGTAACATTTATGACAAGTAGTTATTTACCTCGAGTACCTCTAATAATAGAGATATTTTGTAGGTAGCCCATGCCACTTTCAGAGTTTTCATTATTAGAGTTTTTTTACTTCCTTAGCTAAGACTTTTGTTAACTATATAAATCTGTAGCTTAGGTTTAAGCCTTCTTCCACTAGCGCTGAGATAGTTCATTAATCATTATTTGTAGCAATAAAGCTGGAAAAGAACTCAGTGACCATTTCATCTAATCCTTTCTGTCCTGCCCCTTCATGTTATAGATGAAGAAACAGAGGCAAAAAAAAAAAAAAGGATAAGTACCTACCTCAAAGTCACAACAGTTATGACAGGGTTTGGATTTGAACTCAAATATCCATGCTCCAAAACCAGCATTCTCTACTACTGTTGAACAACGTATCTTTTTTGTTTGTGTATCAGAACTATTTGCTATAGAATGAAGATTAAATTGTGTAAGAGTCGAGATGGACAGTTTGGAAATATCATGAAAACAGAAATTCTTGGTCACAAATTTTATTTCTGATTATCTACTTACTTCCTGTCTCTCATGATTTTTTTTTTTTGAGATTAAGGTATCACTGTTAGACATTCTAATATCATCACTATGATAGTCCTTAGGTTGGGGGGAAGCAAAGTAATCTTCCCTGGTCAAAGCTGAATTAGCAGAATTGGAAATAGATGTTTGACCTCTTGGTAGGAACTTGACTGACTGTCAAGATACTAGCCTACTAACCAGTGAGTCTAGGGCGTGAGAGGGAACTCTGGGAGGCTGTTACCAAAGAAAGGGCTACAGGAAAATACAGTTTATTGGTTAATTGATTCTTATTTCTTCTATCTCTTAGGAATTTGGGTCAGCTCAGAGTTCATTAAGAAAATGCTTTACTACCTTAAGAAATTAAAGGATAGGATTTAGAGTTGGATATGACCTTAAACCTCATTAAAATTGAACTCTCTTATTTATTAGAGAGACAAATGAGACTCAGAGAAATTAAGCAACTTATTCAAATCACCTAATTGCAAATTCAGTACTCTTTCCATCATACCATTTCCCATTGGAAGTATAATTAAAAACTTACCTCTTTTAAGCAGCTAGGTGGTACAGTGGATAGACTGTTGGTTCTAGAATCAGGAAGACTGATTAAATGAGGTCAAATCTAGCTATGTGACAATGGACAAGTTACTTAACTGCCTCAGTTTCCTCATCTGTAAATGGCTGGAGAAGGAAAAGCTAAACAACTCCAACATCTTTACTGAGAAGACCCAAAATAGACTCATGAAGAGTTAAACATGAAGAAAATAAAACAATACTGCCTCTTTTATGTTTAAGAAGATTTTTTTTTGAGGGAGGAAGTAAGGGATAGGGTATTAGAAGTGGGTAGAGAGGGGAGGACATCCCTCCCACCCCATATTGATTATACATATAAATATATTCCCCCTTAGCTCAAAGGCCTCTGCAAATAGACTATAATTTTTCTGGGTATTTTTAAATTTTTATTTTTTGTCTTCATTTCTGTGAAACAATGTCATGTTTCCAAAAGCACCATGAGTTAAAATAAATTTACTGGCTAGAATAAAGAAGCAGGCTTCCAAGGAGGGAGTAGGAGTCTCACAGTCTAAAAATAGAGATTCATTATCCTCAAATAGGGCTGCTACCTCACTCACATGTGGTACCAAGGAGTGCTGGACTTGGCCTTTCTGTCATATGTGCTCAAGCCCTTCTGGACATATAACAGATGCTTGGGACTGACTATTGGATCATAGCATAATTAGAGATGGAAAAGACCAATTAGGTCATATAGCCACCTCAATGCCAGAATAGGATTGTTCCACACTATAGAGCCTCCATTTTGTTGCTTGTTTGGATTTAAATAGAACTGCTCTTTTTTTTCTTTCCCTAAGAAGTCTTTTGTTTCTTAAATGAGCTCAGTGAAGAGTTTTTTCCTTTTTTCTTTAGTTATGCATTCATATTTATGCATATACTCCTGATATCACAAGACTTTGTAAATGTAAAATACTATAGAAATAAAAATGATCTCTATCATAGTCACTGCCAGAAGACCTGGGCTCAAATGTTCACCTGATACCTGCATGATCTTGATAAATTACTTAAACTTACTGTGCCTCAGTTTTTTCAAGTGGTAAAATGAGTAGAATAGGAATAGATGACTTCCTAATTTGCTTCAAACTTTAAATCTATGCCTTCATTATACAAGATTTTCTTCCCTGAGATTCATTTTCTGATTGCTGTCATTCCTTACTACTTTCATTGTCAGAAATGTGGTATTTCTTACAATGTGTTTTCATGAATAGACACATATTCCAAGAAGGGCTATATTTATTTCTTTTAAAATTAAATTTTAAAAAATGAATAAAAATATATTTTCTTACTCTCTCACCTTACTCACTGGAAAAGAAAAGAAAGCCCTTGCAACAAATGCTGCCCTTATTTCTAAAAAGAAATATGTTTTAAATATTTTTAATAGAATAATATCTAGTAGAGATATTGGTTGGAGGACGTAGGAGATAGGAAGTCCTGGGCTAGTTTCTTGCTTCTGATATATATTAATTGTGTAATCTTGGAGAAATAACTTACCTTTTCATTACCCCCAAGCAGCTTTCTAAGACGACAAGCTAGCTCTAGGTGAGTTGCTGATCTGTATCAAAGGAGAGACTTTTCCAGTTCACCATAAAGATGAAACCAGAGGTCTGGAGACTTTTTCTAGAGCCCCCCTCTCTGGATTTTTTTAAAAAGGTGAGCCTAATAGAGTTAAGAAGTATTACTACTGTATTGTCAAGCCCAAAAGCTAGGTCAAGAACAACCAAGCTATTGATTTGGTGAGCAGGAACCACAATAGAGAGAATACCATTTGGAAGCCTTCTTTTGGTTGAGCTGAAGTATCATTTCTGATGAGAAGGGCACTCAAAACTGTGTTTGTACCAAGAGTTCATGGGAAGTCAGATTCATTACACTACTCCTGATGTTTCACTGAACATATGTGACAGCATGTTCTCCCAAGCTTATTCTTACTTAATCATGTTTCTTAGAATAATACTTTGCAAAGTTCCTATATCATAGAAAAACAAAACAAACCCAATTATGATAAAATTTCATTTTCCATTCTTATTTAAATCAAGTAGTTCAGTCTACAAGAATCACAGAATACCATCTTTTAATCTGGAAGAGTTCATTTGGTTCAATCTCTTCATTTTACAGAGGAGGAAACTGAGACAACCCAAAGTGGGGTCAGATCCTTGCTCAAAGTCACACAGGTACTACACAAATAAAGAATTAAATTTCCAGTTCTCAGATTCCACCTATTCTAAAGTATCACCACCTCTTTTGTTAGGTATTTAAAGATTTTTACAACTTGGTTTCAGAATCCCTTTCCAGCCAACTTATTATTTCCCTCATATATTTTGTGGTCTAGTCAAAATTGGCTTTTAAAATGATATTTTTTCAGTTACATGCAAAAATAATTTTAAACATTTGGTTTTTTGAAATTTTGAGTTCCAAATTCTTTCTTTCTTTCCCCTTCCTCTCATTGAGATGGCAAGTATTTTGATATAGATTATATATATGCAGTCATGCAAAACATATTTCCATATTAGTCATGTTGTGAAAGAAAACACAGACCAAAAAGAACATGAAAAAAATAAAGCGAAAAATTGTATGCTTTGATCTACATTCAAATTTTCTGTAGGTAGACAGCATTTTAAAATTTAGCCTTTTTGATGTTTTTTGCACATGAAATTATATTTCCTATGTCGATGTCCTTGCACAGACCGTCCCCTCTGTATAGAATACATTCTCGCCTCACTTCTTTATCTTACATAACTTTCTTCCTTCAGAGTACATCTCTACATTAAGACTTTTCTGATTGCTCTCAGATTCTGGTTCTTTTACCCTCAAAATTGTCTGGATTTATTTTGTATCTATGTAAAGCACAGTAGTGGACAGGGAATTGACCTCAGAACCAGGAAGATCTGGGTGCAAGCCCTACCTTTGACACATATTCACTGAGTGACCATAGGCAAATCTCTTAACCACTCCAGTGATTAAGTAGCTCAAAGTTATAGAGAAGGGTCCAACTTCCATTGGTAGAGGGAATTTCCACTTTTAGGAATTCCATCTACTCATGAAATTACAAAAACAGGCATAGTCCCTATCCCCATGTTTATACAAAAATATAGAGAGATAAAAACATATGGTCTTTCCAAGTAGAAGCTCTGTGAAGGCAGGGACTATTTCTTTTTTCTTTTCTTTTCTTTTCTTTCTTTCTTTCTTTCTTTCTTTCTTTCTTTCTTTCTTTCTTTCTTTCTTTCTTTCTTTCTTTCTTTTCTTTTCTTTTTTTTTTTTGTATGTGTTTGTATCTATAGTGCCTACCATGGTACTTTAATTTGTACTTAGTAAATTGCCTGCCTACTTTCACTTTTTCTAAACTTGATTTATTGTCACAGAAAATTTTTATGTCTGGTATCTCTATCCTACAAATGAAGAATCTAAGGCTAAAAGAAATGAAGTGATAATAATCAAAGGTGATAAGAAGCATAAGCGAGATTTAAATATGTCTATTGATTTCAGATCCAATTCTTTCCACTGTACTATGCTGCCACACACAGATGAAGAAAATGAGCACTCAAGAGGCTTCCCTTACTGAGAGTTGATAAAGAATTACAACATAAGGTCTTAAAAGTGAAACATCTTTTAAAAATACATTCAACAAAGCTATTGTGAGAACTTCATATTTTCAAGAGTCCATTGGGTTATAAAAAAGGTCATGTTACAATTCATTTATAACAGACCTTTTCCATCTTTTTAAGAATACAACAATGCTCTGTTTAGTGCTCAAATCCTTGCTGTTGACTTAAAAAAAATTGCTTCTTGCAGAGAATTTCATTCATTCACTAAACATTTATTGTTTCATCTGTCTAGGTATTGTCCTCGGTGCTGAAAATAGATACAAAAAAATGATACTGTCCTCAAGAAGCTTTCATTTTACTGAGCAGAAACAACATAAAATGAATGTAATATGTAATATCTATATACAACACATAATTAAATATTTTGCATATTAAGTAAGCAAACAATATAGTAAAATATTTATAATTATCAGTATGTTAATATATTTTATATAACTTTTATGTTTATATTAGAGCCAATATTATAGAATATATTATATTTAGATATTTATTCTAAACTTTGTATATTTATATTATAGCACTATATAAAGTTTATAAACAAAATATATTTTATTTTATATATGCAGAATACATAAACTATCTTTATGATTGAATATATATTTTATAGTGTATTTTATACTATATTATATACTAGGTAAATAATAAAGAAATATAGAATAAAGAAATGTAAAATATACAAATATAATTATGTTTAATATTTGATGACATATACATATGTTTCTGTGGCATAAATAAATAATGACATAAATTAATTATGCACAACATAGACATATATATCCATGCATAAAAATATGCATTAATGCATTATATTTGAATAATGTATTTAAATTCTTTATTTATATAACAAATATGCAAAGTATATAAATAATGTATATATCATATTTCAAATTTATACATAAATGATTTTATAATTATATACAGTATATTGATGCATAATCATATAAACAATTCCATAAATCATATATATACAATTTACTGTATATTGTATATATGTACATCTCTATGTATATATATTTACTGCATATATTAAAAGTGCAATGGAGTGGCTCAGTGTGTAACATGCCAGACCTGAAGTCAGGAAGACTCATCTTCTTGAGTTTAAATCTGACCTCAGATGCTTACTAGCTGTATGATCCTAGGCAACCTGTTTAAAACTGTTTGCTTCAGTTTTCTCTTCTATAAAATGGGCTAGAGAAAGAAATAGTGAACCACTCTATTATCTCTGCCAAGAAAACACCCAATGAGATGATAAAGAGTCAGACACAAATGAAACATGATAGAGCAATTACAATATAAATTAAGCACAAAGTAATTTTTATTTTGAAAGTGGAACTAGCAAATGAGAGAAAGTGGGGAGGGGGAATTAGGAAGACATCCTGTAGGAGGCAACCTTTAAGTTGAACCATGAGGGAACTGGGGCTTCTTCTTTTCAAGGGACTTTATAGGTATACCTGTTTCTTTTTACTTTAGGCATTTCTCAAATGTTTAGGTTTACTTTAAGAAAATACAAATCTTATCCTCTGAAACAAGAAGGAAGAGGCCGGGGTAAGCCTGCTACATTTTCTATCTTCACTGAGAATTCATCACAGCAATGATCACCTAAGGGCAGGGATCCAGATTCTTTAGAATGGAGGGCAAACAAAGGGCTATATGAGAGAGACCTTCCCTTTGCTGGCTGTCCATGAGCCAGGAACATCTTGTCATCAAGATGATCATAAAGCTGATTTTTGTTTTTAAAGAAATTATTTCCTATTAAACATGCAGAAAAAAGGATGTGGTTTACTGGATGCATTGAATGCATTGGCATTCTGTTTTACATTACATTAACCTTTTTTATTCAAAAAACTGAATGTCTATGTGGAGCATGGGTATGCACAAACACACATTTGTGAAATGTATTTTTGCTGTCCTTGGCTCCTCTGGATTCTTTTGGTTTCAGAGAAGATAAGCAACTTCCACAAGATGTTTGGAGGAAAGAGAATGATAGAGACCGAAAAACCACGGGCATAGTTTGATCCTTCTCTGTTGATGACATGTAAAACAATGAAGATGGATTCCAAATGTGGGTAACATGATCTCAAACCTATTGATTCAAGGTCAGTCATGAAAATCAAGGGATTTAAAATCTGATTGGTTATTCAGGCAGTGTTTTCTGAACTGGTAAAGTGTCAATTCATATCTTGAATGGAACTGCCAAATGTGGATCTTTTCTTGGCATTGTCTCTGAAAAGCCAATAGGGTGTATACATACATATATTATGCAATGGTTGAAAGATAGCCTTGAGAGAGATGTATGAAAGGCAGCATATTGTAGAGAAGTCTATCCTTGGAGGTTGGAAGACTTGAATGCAAATCCTGCCCCAGACATATATTAGTTAGTTGCATGATTATGGAAACTCTCTTTACTTATGATAAACTTGTGATTTATTTGGTTGAAGTGAGTTTCTATATTGAGAACACCATACATGGATGAAATAATAGGTCTGTCTAAACTAAAAAAGAAAGAGACATATCTTTTCTAAGAAAAAACAATATATTCCTACTGCACTGTACACTGGTTAGATCAAAGCTAGGATTGTATTGTATGCTACTGCGGGTACATTTTAGAAGGGACATTGATTCACTGGAAGTCTTCAGAGGAGAGTGATCTATATGGAAAAATGTCTTGAGTTTATGCCATGTAAATGTCATTTACAGGAACTGGGCTGTTTAACTTGGAGAAGAAAAGATTTAAGGGGAAGATGAGAATTGTCTTTAACTATCTGAAGATCTGTGTCCTAGAAGAGGAATTAGATCTATTTGGCTTGGCCCCAAAGGGGACAACTATGAGTAATAGATAGGGGTGGTAAAGAGGAAATTTTAAACTTAATTACAAACTTATCAATTAGAACATTTCAACAATAGAATAACTTTTCCTTAGTAGAAGTCTTCAGATGAAAGCCAAATGGGCCTCTGGTGAATCATCTGGCAGAGGTGATCTTTTTCAGAGATGGATTGGTTTCTGGGGTCCCTTTCAACTCTGTGATTCTGATTTGCATAACTCCTTGAAGATCATTTTCTTTCATTCCTACAACAATTTAGTGAACTAGGAACTTAAAGGTATGATTAGCCCTATTTTATGAGTGAGGAAACTGAGGCTCAAGGAGTGGTTAAGCAATTTTTTCCTTAGTAATAAAGGGACAATATTGAAATTTAAACTCAGGAAATGTGACTGTATCTTGCTCAATATGTGTCAGAAAAAACATACTGATTGATTAATTACTCTATTCATTCTCATCATCTTTAGATTTACAGTATCTAAAGGTAAGGCCTGAATATTAAAATCATAAGCTAAAATTCTGCCAAAATGTACTAAAATAGTGACTATCCAGTTCCCATATATCACCTCTTACAATAACCTGAAATTTGTAACATATTGAAAAATGATCAAATAGTGTAATGAGAATCATGAAATGATGTCTTTCATTCCAGGACTGCACAAAAAGGAAGTCATAAGCTCATAGGCAAAAGTAAAAAGGGAAACCTGCAGTCTTAGCATAACCAGAAATAGAGCAAAAAGATGTATAGTCGGCCTGTGTCAGGAGGCAGCAGGAAAAAAACCAATACAAAAATGTGTAAAAGTATGAATTATGAACGCAACAGGGTGGAAAGGAACTCCTACAATAGGGTTCTGAGAAACAATCAATCAATACATATTTATTATGTCTCTACTATGTTTCAGACATCATGGAAAGTGAAGACCAGGGAAATAGCAATCAGTGCAGTGCTGTAGCTCACAGACTGGGATAGCCTAGGTGACCAGAAACTATGAGCTCCTTAGCATCTGTCCTGAACATGCCATAGAAGGCCCTGAAAACTCAATATTGTGAACCTCAAAAATCCAAAAGGATTTAACCTTGGGAAATAGAGATCTTAAAAAAAAAATCCAAGTGATCCTGGGGGAGACAATGCAAGAAAAAGAACTCTACCTAAAGCCCCCACATCATAGAGCAGAGCTTGATTCTGGTACAAAGGCCCACTTCATAAATTAAAGCTGGAGAGATGAGAAAAGAAAGGAAGGTAGTGCCCAGTATAAAAGATTGTAAATTGAGACTCAGAGAAAAATGAGTTTTTCACAAAGATTATCTGAAAGAAATGAAAGAAGAGAGAAAAAAATGAAATCAAATCTTTAGAATAAAGAACAGGAAGAACATGAGTAGCTTACAAAAGAAAGCTTATCCAAGTAAAGGATTCCATGGAAACTATAATAGACAATTAATGACTATTTTAACGTTGGAGCTATCATCACAGTATATGTTTATAGAACCATTATCTCACATTGAGTAAGTACTTAGCCTTAAGTACTCTGCTGTATTAGATTCAAGTATACCTTTTCAGAGTTCCAACCCTCTGCAATCCTTCCAGCCCTCTACAGACCTATGAGGTATGAGACCAGAGGACCTATGAGAAAGCATGTTATTGACCTTTCAACAGAGAGGTAATGGAAAGTCACAGTTGCAAAGATATACACATTTACAAATGTCCCACATGCAGATTTTTATTGTTTGACTACCAGTTCACCAAAGAATGTGGTTCACAACCACATGAAAGAATCCTCTAAATCACTAATAATAAGAAAAGTTAAAACTCAAACAATCACCTCACCCCCTGAAAATTGGCAAGGATGACAAAAAGGCAATAATTAATGTTGAGGGATTGTGGAATGATAGACACAGTAATTGCTGGTGGAGATGTGAGGTGGTACAACCAGTTTGGAAATCAATTTAGAATAATGTTAATAAAGTGACTAAGATGCCCATATGCTTTGAAACAGAGACTCCATTATTGTGCTGATAGTCTGAGGAAGCTATTGATAAGAAAAAAGTTCCCACATGCACCAAAATTTATCAACATTTTTTGTGATAGCAAAGAATTGGGAAAAAAAATAGCCAGCCAGCACTTAGGCTGTGACTAAACAAATTATAGTAAATGAAAGTGATGTAATATTGTGTTGTAAGAAATGTTGTCACTGATACAGAAAAGCATTGGAAAGATTTACATGAACTGATGCCAAGTGAAGAAAATAGAGCTACTTACTCAATAGTCAAAAATGAAAAGAACAGTAGATATCAAAAATTCAAAAGTTTATGTAACAAAATTATAAAGATCAAATATAACTTAAATAAAGAGGTTTGAGAAGGCATTCCCAGCCTACCATTTTGTGAAGGTGGGAGATCAACAACTGTTACATGGTTCATGTGTTTTTTTTCCAATGTATCAATTGGTTATGTTGACTTTTTTTTCTTTAAAGAAATACTATTTAAAATGGAGTTTTCCTTAAAATGATCAGTAGTATCTATTTAAAACCATCAGCAAGCATCATATTGTAATGGGGACCAACTAGAACCATTCTCAATAAGATCAGGAGTGAAACAAAGTTGTCTACTATCACCATTACTATTCAATATTGGATTAGAAATGTTAGCTTTAGCAATAAGCAAAGAAAAAGAAATTAAAGGAATGAGAGTAGGTAACGAAACCAAATTATCACTTTTTTCAGATGGCATGATAGTATACTTAGAGAATCCTAGAGAATCAACTAAAAAACTACTAGAAGCAATTCATAACTTTAGCAAAGTTTCAGGATACAAAATAAATCCACAAAATAAAATCATCAGGATTTTTATATGTTACCAACAAAATCCAGAAGCAAGAGATACAAAGAGAAATTACCTTTAAAATAAATGTAGATAATACAAAATATTTGGGAGTCTATCTGCTAAGGCAAAATCACGAATTATATAAACACACTTACAAAAACTTTTCATACAAATAAAGTCAGATATAATTAATTGGAAAAATTTCAAGTGCTCATGGAGCTACAGAGCTAGAAAAAGTAATAACAAAATTCATTTGGAAAAATAAAAGGTCAAGAATTTCAAGGAAATTAATGAAAAAGAATGCAAATGAAGGTGGCCTAGCTGTACTAGATCTAAAACTATATTATAAAGCAATGGTCATCAAAACCATTTGGTACTGGATAAGAAATAGATGAGTTGATCAGTGGAATGTTAGGTTCACAAGACACAATAGTTAATGACTATAGTAATCTAGTGTTTGATAAACCCAGATATCTAACTTCTGGGATAAGAATTCGATATTTAAAAAAAATTGCTGGGAAAATTGGAAATTAGTATGGCAGAAATTAGCTATTGACCCATACCTAACACCGTATATCAAGATAAGGTTGAAATGGATTCATGATTTAGACATAAAGAATGATATTATAAGCAAAGTAGAAGAATAAAGGACAGTCCACCTCTCAGATCTGTGGGAAAGGAAGGAATTTGTGGCCAAAGAAGAATTGTAGTACATTTTGGAATGCAAAATGGATAATTCTGATTTTAAGCTAAAAGGTTTTTGTACAAACAAAACCAATGCAGACAAGATTAGAAGAGAAGCAATAAATTAGGAAAAAAATTATATTCAAAGGTTCTGATAAAGGCCTAATTTCTAAAATATATAGAAAATTGACTCAAATTTATAAGAATTCAAGCCATTCTTCAACTGATAAATGGTCAAAGGATATGACCAAACAATTTTCAGATAAAGAAAATGAAGCTTTTTCTAAGCACATGAAAAGGTGCTCTAAATCACTATTGATCATAGAAATGCAAGCTAAAACATCTCTAAGATACCACTACACAACTCTCAGATTGGGTAAGGTGACAGGAAAAGATAATGAGGAATATTGGAGGGTATGTGGGAAAACTGGGACATTAATACATTGTTGGTGGAGTTATGAAATAATTCAACCATGCTGGAGAGCAATTCGGAACTGTGCTTAAAAAATTATCAAACTGTGCATACCATTTGATCCAGCAGTGTGTTTCTGCTGGGTTTGTATCCCAAAGAGATCATAAAAGAGGGAAAGGGACCTATATGCACAAAAATGTTTATGGCAGTTCTTTTTGTAGTGGCAAAAAACTGGAAACTGAGTGGATGCCCATCATATGGAAAATAGCTAAATCATTTATGGTTTATGAATGTTATGAAATATTATGGTTCTATAAGAAACGATCAGCAGGATGATTTCAGAGAGGCCTGGAGAGACCCACATAAACTGATGCTAATTGAAGTGAGTAGAATCAGGAGAACATTGTACATGGCAACAACAAGATGATATGATGATCAATTCTGATGGATATGGCTCTTTTCAAGAGTGAGATGAGTCAAGCTAATTCCAATGGTCTTGTCATGAAGAGAGCCATCTGCACCCAGAGAGAGAACTGTGGGAACTGAGTATGGATCACAACATAGTATTTTCATTTTTTTGTTGTTGTTTGTTTGCATTTTTCCTCTTATTTTCCTCCTTTTTTGATCTGATTTTTCTTGTGTAGCATGATAATTGTGGAAATATGCATAGAAGAGTTGCAAATGTTCAATATATATTGGATTACTTGCCATTTAGAGGAGGAGTTTAGGGGAAGGGGCATAAAAAAAGAACTTTGGAACACAAGGTTTCACAAGGGTGAATGCTGAAAATTATCTGTGTATGTGTTTTTAAAATAAAAAGCTTTAATAAAAATATATAAAATAGAAATTCTATTTATTATATGCAATGGCTTTCTGGAAAGGGAAAGGAAGGGATCCTGAGCATCACTCTGGTAATGTAAGACATCAATAAAACTTATTAACAAAAGGAATAAATGTACAAAAGAGATTTAGGATGTTTAGAAGAAATAACAAACAAAAAAATATGTACAGTTTATTATATATGCTCTAAAAAGTCATGTGAAATGGAGAATCATGGCTTCATGGAAAAATGTCTTTTTCTGCTTTACTGTTTTTAAGAAAATGGTTTATTTTGCTGTTGTTTCAAAGTAAAGAAATAAAATTTAAAAGAAAAACATAATCTTTCCTGATCAAAAAGCTTCATTGACAGTAGAGAAAAGCATCCTACATCTTTGGGCTGAGTTTAATATAGTTCATTATATTGGGGATAGCACATTTATGCATTTTAGAGGGAAGAAGAGCAAGAGGAAGGCTCTACATGAGATCTCTTTGTGGCAGCTTTGGAGAGTCTGATTACCTAGGCAGTTTGTTTTATTTTTCTCTGTGTTTTCTTCTATTTTGTATCCTTTGGAAAGATTATGCATTGAGCCATTGTACAAACTGCTCAAGCATTAATTATCAAATTTTTGAAGATATTAAGTGAAAGAAATGGAAATTGCTGGATAATCTGTGAAGGAATACCCAATACTCTGTTGGTGGAACAGTGAATTGGCTTAATCAGTATGAAAACATTTGAAACTGTGCTCCTAAACTGTTTGCATTCTTTGAGTTCAATACTAGACTTATATTTGACCTAAAGGAAGTCAAAGATAGAGGGAAATGACCCATACAGGCACAAATATTTATAATAGTTCTTTAAAAAAAACAAACTGGATATAAAGTGAACACCAATCAATAATGGCTGAATGTTATGAAATATCCTTCTGAATGATCATGAGACTTCATGAGGAAGTCAGAGACACTTAAGAGGATTTGCATAAAGTGATTGGACTAAGGCCAAAAAAACCAAGATAATAATTTATATGATTAGTTCAATAGTGTAAAGAACTATGAAGGACTTCAGAAGTGATCAATGCAAGGACCACTTAGGACTTTAGAAGACTGATAATATAGCATGTCCCCTTCTCCTTAGGCTCTTACAAGGTGATAGAGAAGAAATGCAGAATGAGACACGTTGCCAATGCTTTAATTTGTTTTGTTTGACTATACATATTTTACTCTCTTTGGGGGGGGGGACTTCTGTTAGGTTAGAGCAGAGTGTGAGTTGGTGGTTAATGATAAATGTAAAAAAAAAAAAAAAAAAAAAAAGGCCATCAATAAAACATGGAAAATAAACAGAAGAAAATGAAAAGAAATCCAGAAGGGGGCATAAATGGGAAAAATGTTATTAAATTTAATATACACTTTAAACATGTAATAAATGCATGATTTCAAATATGTGCATTTTATGTATTGTGGGGTTTGTAGATGGCTGATAAATTCATTATTAAAAAAAGTTTTCTGTGGTATTAGCATAAAATATACCTAAATGATGAAAAGGTATCCAAAATCTGTGATGACAGTGTCTTTGACAATCCTTCTGATCCCTTCTCCATTCTCATACTTAGGCTTGTCTGTCAGAAGTCCAGAGATCTGGGCAATTCATACAATTGTAAGGCATAAGAATAGAGATTATATCTTGCTCTATTCTATAATCCTCAGAGGTTCTACCACAATAACATAGAGCAGGAACTCAATAAAATTCGTTGAACGATAAAAAAGATGATTGCTTTTCAAGTATTCTTTTTATATTATTCTTAATCAGCTCTCAGATTTAAATACCAAACATTTTACAAATTTCAAATTCTTGCTTTTAATCCAATGGAGTTAAATAGCTTTTTAAGATTCTCCTTTATGTGCTTACTATGCATAGTACTTAAAAACTCCAAATTCTGCTCTCAGTTACTAGAGATATGATAATTATATACATAATTAAAGTATTAATAATTTCTAATTTTAAAAACTAAAGAGGAATGAACTTTGAATGAACTGAATATAGGATTTTATAAAATTAAAAAAACAATAGACTGAAGAGGGTCATGCAACTAGTAAGATGACAAGTTATTCACTGTATCTAAAACACTTCAAAGCTACAATCCTCCAAAAAAAGGGAATTATGAACCATGTGTAAGAAATTCTGGCTAAATCCATAGGAGAAAGAAAACAGGAATTTGACAAAGTAAAATTATTGTGAATTAACACTGGGGATTTATAATTCTCTTGCTCAGCATTTTTCCAAGAAATTAATGAGCTTTTGCTCATTTTCAATTCATCACTATTTTAGTGCAGTGGGATTACTGTATTAGTAGCCAGAGAATCTGCTATCACAACCTATCACAACCTGTTATTCATTATCTGTTTGACTTTGGGCAAGCCATGTAACTTCTCTGAGCCTCAGTTTCCTCAATTATAAAATGAGATTGATCTACTTGAATCTGATTGTTCTTCTAGTTCTGAATCTATGATTCTAATGTGATTTTTAAAATAAAATACTAATATTAACAACTAGAGTAATAGCAGACTTCTGAGACTAGAGCTATTACATTTTTTTTTCTTAAAACAGGGATGTGTTAAAGTTGATCTTTATGAATCTAGAAGTGTTTTTTGGGGAAGAGAATGCTTGTCTTTTATTTATTTCATTGCTGCTTCAGTTATTTGAAATTCAGGAAGATTTCTTCCATGACTTCTGAAGTAATAGGCAGTTGTACAGAAGAGCGCAATAGTGCTCTCTTCAGACATGCCTTTATTATAAAAAAGAAATTAAGGAATCTTAAATATCTGCTGTGTGTTGTCTCATGAGAGGAAAATATTTTCTTTAGAATTGAACATTGAAATCTGTTCTCTGGATTTCTCTTCTCATCTTTATTTCTGTGATAATTTCCACTAAGAACTGGATCTCATTTCCTTATGAGTCTAATACTTCTGTATTTGGAGTCATCACTTTTATGTGGTGATGAAGAAGAGAGATGATGGAGTGAGGCTGCTGGAGGAAATGAACTTTCAGGAAATAAAAACATGTATTTTCATATGAATGAACACCTTCATTTCACATGAAGAGAGCAAAGAAATTACAAGATAGAATATTAAGAGAAGTGGATTAATTCAGAACCTCAGTATTAGTGATAGATATTTAAAAGTTCTTTCACTCTGTTTCTTCTCTGTTTGTCTCCTGCTTTGGTCCAGTCCTACAACAGTTACTGTCTTTTATACTATTATAGTCCATGGACATCTCAACATATCTAACATAGAACTTATTTTCTTTTCTCCAAAACTCATCAATCCTCTACACTTACCTTTCCCATTGTCCTTCCTTTCTGTCAATCAAACTTGCAACCCTTTGACTCATTCTCAATTTTTTTTTTACCATCTCTTATCCCTTATTACTAATAATGACAATTCTGCAAATTCTATCTGTACAACAACTCTTATTTATGTCACTTCCTCTCCACTGACCAATTCAGCCCAAGTACTTACTATCTCTTTCCTGGCCTATTGTAATTGCTGCTTTATTGGTCTTCCTACCTCCATATTTTCTCCATCCTGGTACTGTACTAATTATTGAAGATACAAAAAAAAAAAAAAAAAAAAGGCAAAACATAGTACCTGCCCTTGACTAGATACAATTTATCAAAATGCTTTTCTTATAGCACAGTTCTAACTATGTCACTCCCATATGCAAAAAGTTCTTAATTCTCCCTATTTTCTCTAAAGCAAAAATGCAACCCCTTAGTTTGGGATTTAAAGTCCTTCACACTTTGGCTCCAGTCTGTTTTTCTAGGCAGATTTCATGCAAATCTCATTTATATATTATGAATTTTATGTAAACTGGTCTCCCTTCTGTTTCCTGCATATTTCCTCTGTTTCCTGATATTTAATCTTCTACCTCTTTACTTTTCCCACTTTCTCATGTACTTAGAATGCTCTTCCTCCTGTTTGCCTCTTGGAATCACTAGCTACACTGGAAGCTCAGCTCAACCTTCACTTTCTATATGATTGATCCTCATCTCCTGATTCCCACTGTTAACACTTTTTTGTCTTCTCCAAAATAACCTTGCACATATTTTGTAGCTATCTGTTTAAAGTTTATTTGTTAGGATGTAAACTCCAGAGACTATTTAATTGTTTCATTTATATCCTGATATGTATTTCCTATTTGTCATATATTTGAGTTCTTGATGTGGACTCTATATATCACTGAGAAAACACTGATTATACTGGTACTCAATGAACCAATCATAGTGTCATACATGAACTAGAGAAAAGGAAAAACTCTTCCATTTGCCCATTCATACATCCATTCATTCAGATCCTCTATTCCAATTGAACTCTGCTTAAGGCATCTTTCTTGACAGTTGCATGCTCTTTAGAAAGGATAGGTCTCCTTGCTTTTGTTTCACTCAACAATAAGTGGGAATGACTACAGTAAATTTTCTCTCTGGGTCTATCTGTGAAAAAATCTTAGGCTGATCTTAACAGATGCATGAGACAAACCATGTTGAAGAAGGTTTTGTTTTGTTTCATAAAGTCTAGTATTTCTAAAATGAGTAAATAATGAGAAGAATATGGTATTATATTCTCAACAATTTTCAGTCATTGTGTAACTGTGAAGATATGGCCTGCTGTAAAGAATTACTCTATAAAGAAAACCATTTATTTATAGATTATTGTCACATAACTTTTATCACCAATGAATATGACATCATGGTTTTGCTGTTTGCAACCTTTGTATAACTTAGTAGATAAATCTTAAGGAATTGTTTGAGGGTCATAACTACAAAACTAATAAGCAAGATTTGAACTTAGGCCTTCCTCATTCAAAGTCTGGGACTTGGTTCATTATTATACACTGACTCTCATGGATTTCATTAGAGATAACAGCATTGAAAATCTATTTTGAATTGAAGCGCTCAGTTTTGAATCTTGGTTCTCCTATTTCCTATCTATTTGACCTTGGTCAATTAAGTTCACCTCTCTGGATTTCATTTTTTCATTTTAAATTGGAAGAGTTGCACTCAATTTCTAAGGCTCCTTCTGACTTCAAATCCTACGATCCTTTTTCCTTTGGATGGTTTTTCTTTTTTTTTTTTTTTTTGGTAATTCAAGAATCTCAATTATTTTAGTTATTTTATGCTGTGAATTCAATGAAGACTGGCTCCAAAGTTTCCTAGCCATTTCTTCTCATAAAGTGGATTCTCTGGGTGGAATACTGTGATGTTTCAGGTAAACTCAGGAACATTTTTCTTTGTCTTCCTTTTTCTTCTGATCACTTTACTTTATATATTAGAGTGCTTTCTGTGTTCAATATGAATAGTAATTCTCTTGGCTTGCTCTTAGTCTATTTATTTACAAAATGCCTGTAGCACACTGAATAACACTATGCCTTGGAAATATTCAGGAAGTAATTCCTGTTGGACTGTGCCCATACCCTTGGTATCCACATTACCACCCTTCTTATATCTATAAAATATTCAACTATAATAACAACAACAAAACCCACACCAATTTTGTAAAATGGCATCAATATTCTTCTGTTTTGTGAAGTTCTTGTCTGAAATTATGGTAATGATCCCATTAGTCTTAACTCAAGATAAAACTTGGCTCAGAAACCATAGTCCTTGAGGTTTGTCAATAAATACATCTATGGGAATATGGAGGGTGATAGTGGAAAGGAGAGACTGGGAAAGTAAAAGAGAAAATGAGTTTTTCATTAAGAATCTATTTTAAAACAAGTTGAAATTGACTTCAGCAACTTTCTCTCTGAGGGCCACTCCATACACTCTCCCTAGCAATGTCAGGCTCGATTGATTGGATGCCAAAGGTCTATCCTATTGGTAGGATGGTGACTCCAGACACATCCTTTGTAGCTTGAAGAGGCAAATGCGATGGCAATAGCCAAGGGTTTAATTTTTGGAAGGACATCTGAGTAGTTGCTTTTGAAATAATAATTAGATGAATGTGGAGTGCTTTCTTTTTGAATCATGCATTTTTTTTTCCAGTTCTCTTGGCTCTGCCAAGTAGGAAGTCTTGTTCTTTCAAAGTAAAGGAAGATGTTTGATAAAAGTTTATGAAAAAGAATTAGTCAACCACTTAGTTAACAATCATTTATTAAGTTCTTGCTATGAGTGAGGTACAATATTAAGCTAGTGCTTAAAGTAATTGAATGCAGTGATTATTTTGTTTCCATGTATATATTCTTCATGATCCACATTTTATTTGATGGCCATGGAGAAAACAGATATTTTGTTCACTTTTGCTAGAATTAAAGCTATAAGGAAATACTTTTAGGTCACTTTGCTTCCTAGGTTCCTTTTTAATTTGAAGAATATTGGATACATTTGAACTTTTTTGTTTGTATCTTAAATTAAAGACTAGATATGTGTACTAGAAGAATGCTAGGATACTGTAAATTCTTTGGCCATATCCTTGTCCCTATACTGAGAGACTGGGTCAAGACATGATTTCCCACATTAGGAAATTCCTTCTTCTAATGTAGGTCAGCAAGTTTTCTCTAACTTATATGTAGTCTAATATGGAAAAATCTAGAAATTAAGTGACCCACCATTGTGTTTTGGGGTGGGACTTGAACATTTCATTTTTCTAACCCTCTTACGCCTTTGTGGCAAGAATTGTACAATGGCAAAATTACAAAGTGTTTATTAGTGTTGACAAAGAAAAAAACAAAGTAGTGAAAAGAGAGATCATTGAACTTGAATCTAGGAAGTCTTGGGTTCCAATCCTATCTCTTGCAATTAGGAACTTTGTTATCATGGGTAAGTCACTTAATCTTCATTATGGATGACCTTTGTTTTGATCTGAGTGAATGGAAGAAATTCTCAAGAGTTATAGTCTCTTGCAACTATACACAGATCCTTAGAAAGAGTCAGAGTACAACAATGGTAATGAGTCATAAAGGTAATTTGTAATCTTTGGTTTTGGTCTAGTAATCTTTTCTTGACTCCATAGCTGACATTCTTCTCTGGTATAAGGGATTGTGTTTCTTGAAGATATATGTCTCTCCTTGGATGACTATCTTTCCACCTCCATTGAAGGTACTTCTAGCAACCATATCTGATGGCTACTGCTACTGCCAATGGTACTTCTGCTAAGATTTCTGTATATCCTGAAAAGTGGAAAAAAAGGGGATGTGGATGGGAATAAACATTTACATAGTGCCTGTTATATGCCAGGCCCTGTGCTAAGTGTTTAACAAATATCTCATTTGATCCAAATAGTTGGAAGATCATCTAGACACTTTTACCTCATAATTGTAATTTTCCCAAGATCAGAAAAGTATTCAGAGTTGGCCATGTGCTCACAGCTACTATGGTTAGTAACAGACAAAGCAACTCTCCCAATGTGCAGATAAAAAGAGGAGAGAGGTTTTGACAGGTTACCACTTCTATATGCTCTTTCATTTCTAACTAGCTAAGCTCAGCTCAACAACCCCTGAATTATCAGTTCTTCAGCAGTCAAATAGAGAACTTTTTATCATCATACAGTGCAAGTCCCTCAGACACATATGACTACAAACCTCTTCCCCCACAGTCTCTTGGATTAAACTCAAGCAATAAATATTTGTGCATGCCTCAAGGATTGATCCCTATAGACCAGGCCATAGCCAAAATGTTTATGAGCACTTTTAGGGTTTGCAAAAACTTTGTATATTCTATATAATTTGTAAGTAAATATTGCAGAAAAGAATATAATGGAGAAAAACTAATATAAATATATTTGGAAAACTCATGTAGGTAGTGTCTATGAGTATTTATGACAAAAACAAAGAGACTATCTATTCTATTAGTTCCATCCCCAATTCTCCTATCTAGACACCCTCAACCAAAATGGTCAACTCTTAGCTGTTGATGCACACTTCTCATAGCCAAAGCAATTTTTATAAAAAGCCAAAGCAATGGAATTACTTAATTACAATAGAATACATTTGTGTTTCTGTTAAGGAAACAAAGAATGAATGATTAGAGCCAGAATAAATAAAAGAATACGACTAAACTCAACCCATGATGAACTAGGAAGATTCTCTAGGAAAACCAAAATACTCTCTAGAAAGCATGATTAATAATGGTTTCTTTTAAACCTATGAGTAGCTTTTAAGTAAAAATAGTGTTGTTATGCTGTAACTGACAGGTTTATCAGGCAATGAATCAATGAAAATGAAGGATTTTTCCCACCTCGACCTGGCTGATCTTCTTACATCTGGTTTGAAATTATATAGTGTGAGTGAACAAAGGATGTTCCTTGGAACACTGTCAGAAACTGTTCCAATCAGAATTCCAGAAACTATAACATTCTAAATTCATGCTTTGTTTATTTTAATTATTGGATGAGATGTCGGCTGTTTAAGTCTTTACAATGCATGAGGTTTTCTGTTTTCCATCTCTTCAGGTTTTGATCTTCTCTGTTGGTCGAATCTCCCAATATGGCAGACATGAGGTTCCTTAACTGCCTGATGTCATGCTTGATATTTCTTGCATGGCATTTGTTGCTGTTCGGCAATTGGAACATTCAACACAGATGGTAGAAAAGATGTTCTTATGAGAAGAATTGTATGTCGTAATTCCAACCCATTGGAGATGGGCCAGGACAGGAAAAAACATGCCATGTGCTGTACTTCACACATTCCTCCCAGAATGCTGGACTGGCATTCCAGGAGACAGCATTTAGGCAGGATCTGCACCACAAACTCTTGGTTTTCTTGGTGTTCTCTAAGGTCATGCTACAAAGACCTATTGTGGTGCATGAGAAATATGGAAGCTGAAGATGGCATAAAATCCTCTTGGTATTAGTGGGGAGCACAAAGTACTTTGCCACCAATATTGTGGGGATATATATAGACTCTTTCCAACTATATTTGGCTTACCTCTTCTACACAAGTCATGAAAAAATGGCAACCATTAAAAGATCTCAATAGAGAAAGTATGGGTAATATCTCAAAGTTTGACCAAATGGATCCTGCCATCTGATGTCATAGTGTAAAATATGGCTGAATTATTTCTCAAGTAGGATTTCACTTTGAGTTGTCTATTATATTGGACTTGCTTTTTTCATCTTTTCTTTATATAGAAGGACAGTAACACTAAATTCCAGGTATTTATGTTTATGGGGTACAAGCCTTTGCTGAAGAGCCCATAAAAATCTTAGGCTCTGCCTTTCCTGGGGACTGGGTGATTTATGAGTTAAGTCTGAATAGCTCTTTTCAATGTGTGTGTGTGTGTGTGTGTGTGTGTGTGCTTTATGAATTCTCACTGACCGAAATCCTAGGGAATTACATGTGTGTGGCTTATTTCTATGAAATGTTCATTATCTTAAAAAGTTAGAGTAATTTGTTATCTGTGAGCTATCAGTACCCTAATTATCATTCTTTAGATAGTAGACCTATCAGTTTCTGATAATATTAAAGATAAAAGCTATATCTCCTTTTAAAAAAAACCTATTTTGCTAAAAAAAAAAAAAAAAAGTGGGGAGAAGCACTGGATTTGGAACCAGAATCAGACTTTTTGATTTGGAAACTATCTCTATAACTATCTAATTTAACACATACCTCAAAAGAAAACTCAACTACAACTTGCCTGAGAAGTGCTCATCCATTCTCAGGAAACCCACTACCTCCAGAAATACATTTGACTTTTGAACAGTTCTATATTTTTTTCCTGACTGGAAGCCCAACTATTTCTCTTTGAAAATTTTATTTACTGCTTCTGTTTTTGTCCTCTGGGGCCAAAGAAAGCAGATCAAATCTTTCCATATCTTATTACAGTTTAGTGAATTTCAGAAAACCAAAGATCAGCACAAGAAACTATTGAGCACACAAGATGGATGAAGCAGGCTAGCTTCGGAAGGGAACATACAATAAAGAAAGATGGTGAAGGATGATGGATATGGTCAGGTTTGCTGGAGAATATTAGAAGAATTTTCCCTTCAAAAGCAACAAAATCTGGTGGGTATTTAAATGATCTTCATCTGGGTGGAACTAGTCTTTGTAGGGAGGAAACAGGGAGCCTGGACCGGGAAACTGGTGATGGATGATTCATGCTGGGGAGAATGCTTGAGGTATTAGCAGTTAGTTAATGTTCAAATTTCCCCAGGTCTTATTTTGACATGGTGACTCAGGAGAGGCTACTTGAATCCTTATGCCCTCCACATGACAGCCTTTCAAATACTCCAGCACAGTCATTAGATTTCCCCTTAGGCTTTTTCAGGCTATTTGCTCCCAGTTTCTTCGGATTATCCTTTAGTATTGCACTCAAAGTCCTGAATGGTACCATTCTGGTTGACTTTCTTTGGAAAACTCTTAAATTAATGAATGTCCTTCTTATCCTGGGATATCCAGAACTAAATATTGTACTCCATACCAGAGAAGAGTTTAGAAATACTAGACAGATTATGACCTCCTTCTTCTAGCACTCTAAGTCTTTATTAATGCAGCTCAAAACTGAACTAACTCTTTTGGCTTCCCTATCACATCACTTTCTCAAATTCAGTTCCTGAAACTAACAGATCTTTTTGAGAATAACTGCTGTCCCATCACACCTAGACTTTTATCAACTGCATTTAGACAGAAATATGTCAGCATTCACTTGACCCCCAGGGATATCACATACTTTCTACATCATCATTTGTCATCTTTCCCTTCCAGTGTGCCCCTATTCCTGTAGGGCAATTGAAAAAAATAATAATATAAAAGAAAACTATCATAACAAAATTTCATAGTATGGCAAAACAAATCTTTCACATTTGGAATTTTTAAAGGGGTAGGTTTTATTATGCAGAAGATGGGTACCATGTTTCATCTTCAATTTTTTCTGAACTTATGGTTTATTCATCTTTGATAGCTTAAAAACCTCATTAAGATTTTTTTTGTGCATGTGTCTCTGTGTGTGATTGGTTGTTGTTTTTATTTAAAAATAATATTTAAATTAATATTTTATTTAAAATATTTTAAAATATTTTTAATATTTAAATATATTTTAAAATTATTTAAATAATTTTATTTAAATCTATAAATTTAAAATAATTTTAAAATAATATTTTGTTCCCCCATCATATGGTAAAATAATTCTTAACATTTAAAAAATTTTTAAGTTCTAAAGTCTATCCTTTCCTCCTTTGTTCCCTTCCCCCATCCCTAAGACAGTAAGGAATATGATATAGATTATACATGTGTAATCATGTAAAATATTTCCCTATTTGTCATTTTGTACAAGAAAAGAAAGGAAGAAATATAAAAAGAAAGAAAGTGAAAAACAGTATGCTTTAGTCTGTATTCAGACATCAGTTTTTTCTCGAGTTGAATAGCATATTTCATCATGAGTCCTTTGAAATTGTTTCAGATCACTGTATTGCTGAGAAAAGCTAAGTCATTCAGTTTTTCATTGTATACTATTGCTGTTACTGTATACAGTAACTGGTTCTGCTTGTTTTACTTTGCAGTAGTTCATGCAAGACTTTCCAAGTTTTTCTTAAATCATCCTGCTTTTCATTTCTTAAGGAACAAAAGTAGTCTGTCAGTTATATACCACAGCCTGTCAGCCATTTCTCAATTGATGGACATCCCTTGATTTCCAATTCTTAACTATCACAAAAAGAATTGCTATATTTTTGTACAACAAGTAGGTCCTTTTTTGTTTTAAAAATATCTTTTGGCTATAAATATAGTAATTGGGCATGTTATCTCTTATTCTTAAAAAGACTAAAAAGATATCATCATGTTGTGGTGTTTGGCTCTGGCTGCTAAGACTAAGACTAATAACACACACACACACACACACACACACACACACACACACACACACTTGAATATTTCCAGGAAAGAAAGTTTTTGTCACCAAAATTCTTGGCAAAATGAAATGATTCAGTATCAAAAAGTGTTCCACACTGGAAATCATCACCACTATCTTGACCATCATCTCCTATCAGACCTTGATAGCATAGAACCCTGAACCAAAGAGTCTTGGAAAAAACAATGCTTCCAGTTCAGTGCTCACAATTATCATCCTAGGAAGTACACTTTCTGAAGATGCAGCATGACCACTGCTCTTATAGGGGCTGCAGTCATAGCTATTGAATACCTAGAAAAAAAAGGCCTATCATTGAAGTCCTAGATCTCACCAAATGGCTCAACATTAGAAACTCATGTGATTTTATTAGTAGAAATAACATTTAAAAAGATGCAGACATCTAATTTACTGTTGCACCTTAAAGACTGTGGGACCTCTCCATCTAACTTACAACTAAAATCTTCCATGTGTGTTACCCCCATTAGAATGTGAGCTATTTAAGAGTAGAGATTACCTTACTTTTCTATTTATATCTCCAACACTTGATGCTGTGCTTTGCCCACTGTAATCATGAAATAAACCCTTTTTTATTGATTCATTCATATTCAGTACTTTTGCTTGTCTCTCAGTAGAATTAGACTGAATCTATGACTTTATTGACACAAGGGATTTCTAGATGAGAAAACTCCTTCTTCTAAATAACTTATGGTATATGAATGTTATGGAATATTATTGTTCTATAAGAAATGATCAGAGGGATGATTTTAGAGAGGCCTGGAGAGAGTTACATGAACTGATGCTAAGAGAAACGAGCAGAATCAGGATTTCACTGTACACAGCAATGGCAAGATCATATGAAGATCAATTCTGATGGATGTGGCTCTTCTCAACAATGAGATTATTAAGACCAGTTCCAATAATCTTGTGATGATAAGAGCCATCTGCACCCAGAGAGAAGATTGTGGGAACTACGTGTGAATCACAAGATAGAATTTTCACTTCTTTTGTTGTTATTTGCTTGAATTTTATTTAATTTTTTTCCTGATTTTTTTTGTGCAGCAAGGTAATTGTATAAATATTGGATGTACGTATATTTTTACCATGTTTAACATATATTGGATTACTTGCTGTCTAGGAAAGGGGGTGAGAAGAAGAAGGGAAAATTGGAACACAAGATTTTGCAAGGGTCAGTGGTGAAAAATTATCCTTGCATATGTTTTAAAAATAAAAAAAAGCTTCAATAAAAAAGAAAACTCCCTCTACCAATGCAAGACCTAAACCTTACTTATAATTTAATGTGTTAGAGAGTTCCCTGGGATGTTGAAAGGTTAAAGAATTTATCAAGGATCATATAACCAATATGTTACAGAGTAGGACTTGAAGCAGCCAAACTTTCCTGACTCTAAGGCCACCTCTCTATCTGCTATCAAATTTAAATAACCTCTAGGTTACAAACTTCCTTTAAAAAAAAAACCAAATCTTGTTAAATCAAGACAAGTTTTTAAATATCAGTTTTTTCAGAAACTCCAGAGGGTATACTCTCTCTCTTAGAGGGAAAAGCCTGGTGAATGAACACCTCCCCCCCCCCCCCCAACACCCAGAAATGATTCACTCTAAGAAAATAAACAAAACAAAACTGTTCTACATTGGAGATCACCACCACTATTTTGACCATCATTTTTTTGAATTAAGTAATAAGGAGTATGTACCACATGGAGCTGATAAATGTTGTGGGTAGAATGATAAAACCTCACCTGAGATTGCCCTCCCCTTGGATCATAAAGTGAGGAAAGAACTTATCAACTCCTAGTATTTGTGATTTCATTCAGAAAGACCAAGCCATTGGAAGCCATTTATCAGGGAGACTGCATGGACAAGCAAACATGTGCCTGCCTGTATTGACTTTTGCAGGAAAATTATGCTCCTGAGGCTGGCTGGCTGATGAAGTGTCGCTCCTGGCCCTTTGGCACTTGTCCAATATTGCCTCAAGGCCTACAAAGGTCTTACTCTGCTGGGAAAGGAGAAACTCCCCAGAAACTCTCTCAGCTTAATTTTACAGTGAAATTAGGTGTGAATTTGATGACTGAGGTGTTGGAGTCCCTGTTATCAGAATTACTTTCGACATTAATATGCTCCTTCTGGATTCAGTTGTAGTTTTTCCACCTCACTTTCTGTCTGAGGAAAAACAGGCAGACTCAGGGAATAAGTCTCTCTCTCCCATCATTGAAGAAATGGTAAGTGTCCCATGATAGGGGGCTGTAAAGGTCATGGGTTCAGAGAGTCTTCCTTTGGGGTTGTCATGTCACCTCCCTCAGCCTCAGTTTCTTCATCTGAAAAATGCAATATAAAATACCTTTTGTGCTATTTATACTTTCACATAGCATTGTTGTGAGGATCAGGTGAAATAATGCAGGGATTTTTGCAAACCTTTACAAACCGCATTTTAAAAAATGCCATATTTAATATATATTGGATTATTTGCTGTCTAGAGAAGGGAGTGAGGGTGAAGGGAGGGAAAAAATTTGGAACATAAATTTTTGCAAGGAGAATACTGAAAATTATCTATGTCATATGTTTTGAAAATAAAAAGCTTTCATAATAAATAAAAGTCAGCAATAGAGGCAGACTAACTGAATGAATAGGGTATTGGTATTAGCATGCTGTAAACATCAATATAATATCTGGGAAAAATCCATGGCTTCAGGCCTAGACCCTTCTACTGAAACATATATGGGTGCTGTCTACACAGGCAAAAAAATCCCCTTTGTAGGAGTTTCTTATACTTTTACAACCTCAACTTCTTTCCCATGTCAGTTGCTGTTGTCTTTATTTTTGTTGTAATAATTTTTATCATTATCATAAGACTTAGAGTCAAAATGTATCTTAACTTACATTCATCCAATTACTGAATTTTTTCAGAATTAATGAAAGAATTTATTCAATGCTTATTATATACAATACATGATGTAAAGTGCTTTTAGTTAGTTCATATTCTAACAGAATAGGAGAGTTTAGTTGCAAGTCAGAAGGCAAGACCAATGGGAGAAGTGCCCATGTGAAAGATCTCATAGATAATTTTCCAAAATAACAAATTTAGGGACAGCGAGATGGTATAATGGACAGAGAGCCAGCCTTGGAGTCAGGAGGACCTGAGTTGAAATCTGACCTCAGACACTTATTTGCTGTTTACCCCTGGGAAAGTCATAACCCTAATTGCCTTGCAAAAAATAAAAATAATAAATTCTGCTGTATGGGCAGTTCACAGGTGATATTTGTTGACATAAAGGAACCTTCCTCATAATACAATAGATACTTTGGGTGACATAATGAAAAATGGCAAGTGCTTCCAATGGGTTAGAAGTATGGTGACCATTAGCAGTTCTCACTTGACACACTGGATAGTATATCTTAATGTGTTGTTTGTCCTTTCTTGAAGAGGGATGGGTAGGCCCTTGAACAAAGAATCCCCTAATGAGAAGTTGCAGATATGGGATTGCATTGCCAGTTAGTAATGAGATACCCAAATCAGTCAGCCATTAAAATGAAACTACATGGATCTGTGAGGCAGATGGAAATGGATTTAATCAGATAACTTTTCAATTATACAAATGTTCATTTAGTTGACCAAAGTCAAATGGAATCTTTCTGCCAAAAATGAAAAGCCAGCAAAGTAAAGGTTGTTTTGTTTTGTCTTTGAAGCCTAAAGCTGAAATTTTCTGAGTCTTTTAATGTGAGACTTTGGTGAGTAGCAAAAGTGTAAATAAACTTTGAATGCCTCAGTGTCCCTGGTATGGCTTCAATATACTGATGTAATTATTTGTGAAATTTAAGTCACAGGCAGTCACAGAAGAGATACATTTGGTGCAAAAATAAACAAAATATCTCATGGGCAAAATTGTAGACTGGATCTAATCCTCAAACTTCTCCACACCAAAAAATCTCAGAAAAATACATTTTTGCTTCAAATATGGATTGTTTAAAGCTAAACATATCAGATAAAAAGACAGGAATATGCTGTGTGGTAAAAACATCAATAGTGAACTTACATATTTCAAACTCCTACTCAATGTCATTGCTCCACAATCTACTACTTGTGTCAAGTGGAGGCAGATCATGGAATCTCCATAGGCTTTTGCCCTTAGGGTAAGGTGTTCATGTCACTATCCAATTCTCTCACAACTCTGATTCATCTTGGACTATTTCTCACCCAAAGAAACAACTGATTTTTCCCACCTAAGAAAGAACTGGCAATGAGGAGGGGCATAAATAAGGCAGAACAAGTGATCAGTATAGAGTAGAGCACTCTATGGCTTTATACCGATAAAAGAGCTTCCTTGACCAAGGGCGAGGGCACTGGATATTTTGCTTGGAATAGTACTGCTCAGACCTTCCCTCCTATTTATCAAATTCCTTCTGTTCCAGGATACTGGCTAGGTTCCCAAACAAAATATTTATAATAGTAATTTTGGGATCAATAAATAAGTTTGTGTCATATATATTCTAGAATGTTTGCATAAGAAAAGAATATGATAAATTCACAGAGGCATGCATGATATATGAATTGATCCAAGGTTAAGTAAAGAGAGTTTGGAAAACAACACAAACACACATATATACATGTATAGTGCACATGTGTGTAGACAAGTATATGCATGCTTGTGTCTCTACATTTGTCTATGTCTGTCTATCCATCCATCCAAAAAATAATAAAGAAACTGCAAATGAATCCTGAAATTTTGTAATGGCCAAAATTGGTCTCAAACAAGAGCTAGGTAAAGATACTTCTTTATGTAGATGGGAGATTATGAGGGGGGACATAGCATATAATAGCAGACTTTTATAATGTGTTGGTTCTATAAGAATGTATGTATGTTTATTGTATACATACACATATATGGACATTTATGCAAGAAATATATGTATTATGTTATATTTTACATATACACATATATTATACATGTTGTATGCACATCTTGGTTGGTTGTTGCCCTTCTCAAAAAGGACCAAAATTACATCACTACAAAATTACAGCTTAGTCTAACTGTGGATGATCAGACCAATATGAGCTCGAAATTCTCTGCCACAAGTTGGACACAAGTAGTCCCACTGAATATTTGGGGAGGATTCTCTAACTTTGCACATCTTGCATTTCTTCTGAGCTAATTCAAGTCTACTTTGCTCCTAGAGCACAGCTCCTTCTTTGATGAGAGCACGCCATCCCGGGTGGTCCTATGCCAGTGTCTGCCATGTCATACAGTCAATTTAAAGTTCTTGAGACCTTGAGAATGTCCTTGTACTGCTTTTTCTGACTACCTTATGAGAGCTTGCTCTGTGTGAATTCTTCATAATATCTTTGTGGCAAGTGTACATTAGGCATTCAAACAATGTGGTCAACCCATCAGAACACTCTCTGCAGCAGAGTTTGAATGCTTGATAGTGTAGGTCAAGAAAGGACCTCAACATCAGGTATCTTATCATGTCAGGTGATCTTCAAAATCTTCTATGACAGGGGTCCTCAAACTATGGCCCATGGGCCAGATGCGGCAGCTGAGGACGTTTATCCCCCTCCCCCAGGGCTATGAAGTGTCTTTATTTAAAGGCCCACAAAACAAAGTTTTTGTTTTTACTATAGTCCGGCCCTCCAACAGTCTGAGGGACAGTGAACAGGCCCCCTATTTAAAAAGTTTGAGGACCCCTGTAAGATAATTTAAATGGAAGTGATTCAGTTTCCTCATGTGGCACTAGTACACTGTCCAAGTTTTATAGACATATGACAGTGAGGTCAGTACAGTGGCTCTGTAGACCTTCAATTTGGTGGTCAGTCTAATAGCTCTTCTCTAACACACTTTCCTTGGAGCCTCCCAAACACTGAGCTAGCTCTGGCAATGCATGTGTCAATCTCATTATCAATGTGGACATCCCTGGAAAGTAAACGCCAAGGTAAGTGAACTTAAACCATTTAAAACTTCAACATTTGCTATAACTGATGGTTCCACATATGGATGGTATGGTGCTGGCTGATGGAGTATGTGTGTTTTCTTGTTGTTAATTAAAATGAACATAAGCAGCAGAGAATCAAGCCATACTTTGTTGCATCTCAGCTTCAGAGGCTATGCAGAGAGTGCTGGACTGATTATAGACTTATTCTCTCTAAGTTGATTATAAGCACATCTGCATCTACATACATACAAATACTCACATTAAAATTGAACAGTGACCATCTTAGATTAATGTTGTGAATACCTGGATGGCTAAAAATTAGGAAAACAATTCACATAAAACATAGTCTTATTGATAGAGGCAGAGAAAGCCTTTTTTAAAAAAAAATATAAAATTTATATTAAGCAAAGATTTAGAATGCCTGTTTTAATATAATAATAATAATAATAGTAATGTGTCTAAAAACAAAAATTAGGCATTATTTGTATTTGAGAAATTCCAGAAGTTTTTCCAATAAATATCACAGTAAAAATAAGATATTTTATTTCTTCACTATTGCTATAATCCTAGTTGTCACCAATAAAAGAAAAGAAAAAGGTTATAACAGAAACATAGGAAAATGAGGAGATAAAATTAACCTTATTTGTAGATGGTATGGCGCTTTACCTAGAAAAACCAAAGAATAAACAAAAAAAGCACACAAAGTATAAGGAAAGACAAAAAGTAGTTTCAGTAAAATTGCAGGATACAAAATCTATCTATTAAAATTATCATTTCTATATGGCATAACAAAATCTAACAGGAAATAAATGAAAGAGAAATCTCAATCAAAATAACTATAAAACACATTAAATACATAGGACTCAATCTTCCATGACATATTCAAGGCTCATATGGAAAAAAATTATAAATTTTTAAACAAAATTATAAAATATGATTAATTTTTTAAAAAAATTATAAATTCTAAAACTACAAAGTTTTAAAAATAATTTTAACATCTGAAATAATTGAAAACATATTTATTGTTCATCACAGAGATATAATTTAATTTATTAAGACTTAATACAACATAAGTCAGTTTACAGATAGTGCTGTACTAAACTATAGAAGAAAAGGTGCCTTGTTACAAAGATAGAAGAAACTCTTAGAAATCTAAACAGTTCCCTCAGTGCCTTCCCTCCTTTAAAATTGGCCAAAACAAAACATTTCAAGCCTATCCAAGCCATAACTAAGTGAAAAATTATCAGGCTTACCTTAATTTTTACTACCAGTACCATCCACGTAGGTGAACTCCATTCATATGCCTAATATAAAGACAGGTTTCCCAAAACCCCATGTGATACTTGACCCAAACCAACCCAATCAATTTCTTAGAGAATGACAATTCAGGTCCTTTCAAAAACTTTCCTGTCTCTTCTTTCTCTTCAGTATCTCTGATGGTAATGCCCCTTATTGACTATATCCTCTTTCTCTTTCACATTATTTCTCCAGTTTCCTCACTGAGCTTTCTCACTTTACTTAGGAAAGAGCTATCACTGCTGAAAGAGCTCTGCCAGTTTGATGACTCTCAAGAAGTAGCAAGAAGGGTGTTTCAAAAAAGCTAGACATTTATTTTAGTCCTAAAAATTGGTGATATTTCCAATTAAATGTTCCTCCAATGATATAGATTTTAAGATACTACTACTTCTGATAACCTTATCACAAGAGATTCACCTAACATAATTGGGGCCTTCACTAATTTTCTTTATGTTCAAGGATATCAGTGGAACATCAAGGCTATCTAACTATATACCTTCATGATCAGCTCATCTTGTTTTCTGTTTTTGTGTATTTTCCTTATGACATCTTTTATTTTTATTCTTCAGAGTTTTTTTAATATGCTGTCATATTTTAAAATCTTTCCATAGTCACACCATATGTCTGCATGGCCTCTGTGACATTCATTTTCAAGTATTTGGAAATTATTGTGTTCTGGGCTATAGTAGTGTATAGAAACTCCAGTAGAATACTGATTTTTTAAAAATGTTCTTTTTTGGAGAAACAAAGTTGGAGTCTTTAAAGAAGCTTTTCAATATTCTGAAAGCAATCTGGCCCACTTACCTCCTATTTAATTGCTGGACTTGACTTTTTTTCTATTTTCCTTGTCTTTTTTCAAATACTTAGACTGATGGCCAACTTCTAGAATTTGTCACATTATTGAGCAAGTCATAACTTGGATTATAGGCTCATTTTTTCTTTTCAAAGTGGGAATGGTCAGGCAAAATTCTTTTCTCATCATGGATCTCCTCCAGGAGTCTCTACAAAGTTTCTAGACTAGATTGTCATCCACAATAAAGAGTTTCAGTAGGACTTCACCATCCATGGCTAATTAATTCATCTTCAACTGGAAAAGATCTACAAGGAGTTTTATGATGAATTGTTTTTTACTGTAAAGGATAGTAGAGCCACAATACTTTGACTCTAATATCAATTTCAGATGTGCATGTATGGGAAGTAGAATTGACATTAAAGAAAACAGAGAAGGGAAATGCAGCTGGATTAGATCAAACATGCATAGTAAAGATCCATATGGACTTGAGGCACCATTATGGGGAGGGTACTGAGAATCATTTCACTAGGTATCTCAAAGAGGGCCAGATTCCAAAGGAATGGGAAAAAAAAATCTTTAAACTGACCCAAAATGGAAAATGGTGACTGAAAGAACTTCAATACCTACTTGCCCCAATGCCTATTTTCACATATGTATACTAGTATTTGTTTTGAGAATCATTTCCATAGAACTGCGGACCTTCTCAATGAAGTTACTAGTAGGGAGCTAGGCAAAATATTAGCAAAATTCACTTGGATGAACTAAAAATCTAGAATCTCAATGGAAATAATAATTTTTTTAGAGGTAGATCCCTTTTTATTTTTTTTATTTTATTTTTATTATTATTTTTTATTTAATAGCCTTTTATTTACAGGTTATATGTATGGGTAACTTTACAGCATTAACAATTGCCAAACCTCTTGTTCCAGTTTTTCACCTCTTACCCCCCACCCCCTCCCCCAGATGGCAGGATGACCAGTAGATGTTAAATATATTAAAATATAAATTAGATACACAATAAGTATACATGACCAAACTGTTATTTTGCTGTACAAAAAGAATCAGACTCTGAAATATTGTACAATTAGCTTGTGAAGGAAATCAAAAATGCAGGTGGGCATAAATATAGGGATTGGGAATTCAATGTAATGGTTTTTAGTCATCTCCCAGAGTTCTTTCTCTGGGCGTAGCTGGTTCAGTTCATTACTGCTCCATTGGAAATGATTTGGTTGATCTCGTTGCTGAGGATGGCCTGGTCCATCAGAACTGGTCATCATATAGTATTGTTGTTGAAGTATATATGATCTCCCGGTCCTGCTCATTTCACTCAGCATCAGTTTGTGTAAGTCTCTCCAGGCCTTTCTGAAATCATCCTGTTGGTCATTTCTTACAGAACAATAATATTCCATAATATTCATATACCACAATTTATTCAGCTATTCTCCAACTGATGGGCATCCACTCAGTTTAATGGAAATAATTATTAAAAAAGATAGTAGTGAAGAGTACTTCGTATTTCCAGACCTCAGGTTATATTTTAAATTAGTAACCATTAAAACCATTTGGTCCTTTTTAAAAAAGAAAAGATAAGGTAGTAGAACTTAGAAGATAAAAACTTATTAGATTATTAAACACATTAACCTTATATTCTGTGTTACATGAATCTAAAAATATAAACTATTAGGGGAGAAATTTTCTATTAAGAAAGGACTCCTAGGACACTAGAAAAAAGTCTGGCAAAAATAGATTCAGATCAGTATCTTACACTCTATGCAGCATTTAGTTCCAAATGGACCTTCTATTTACATACATAAAAGTTCACATCATACCCCCCCCCAAAAAAGGATAAAAATGGATGGGGGTATCTTTTACAACTTGGCCTATAAGGTAGAATTCTTAACCAAATAAGAGATCAAGATAATCATAAAATATAAATAAATAAATTTGAATATATGAAATTTAAGAGTTTTTACCAAAATAAAATTGATGTTCCTAGATTATTGAGGGAAACAGTCAACTAGAAAAAATTACATTGATTATCTCTGATAAGATATATAGAAATATAATGCAAATATATAAAAGGAAGAGCCTTTCTTCAGTACATAAATGGATATGGACAAACTTTCCCTTCAAAAAAAAAAATTGCGAGTTTTAACAATCATATAAAAGATTACTCCAATTGACTAATACTAAGTGAAGTATAAGTCAAAACAATTTTGAGCTTTCACTCCACACTCAACAATTTAGCAAATATAATTAAGTCAGAAAAGTATGCTGGAGGGCTATGAGAAAAAATTATTCTATTATTGATAGAGATGTTCATTAGTCCAACCATTCTGGAAAGAAACAGAATTATGCTAAAATCATTATTCTCGTTGTTTCAGATATAAGTTCATACTTTTTGATCCATAACACTGGGCATGTACCTCTCAAGAAATGAAACAGAAAGAAACAATATGGACCAAAATACTCGTAGTGGTAGCAAAGAATGAGAATCAAAGAAGAGTGTCCATCAGTAGAGGAATGGCTAAACAAATTTTAGTACATAAATATAATGGAATGTTGCTGTGTTAAAAACAAACAAACAAACAAAAAACCAAGCAAACAAACTACTATGAAAAATTCAGAGAAGTATAAAAAGATTTGCAGAGTATGGATTAGCTCCCTGGAGGGCTTCAGGGTCAGCCAGAGTCAGGATAAATTAAAGTCCTTGGTCTTTAGGAGGAAAAGTGAAGGAGGTAGGCAAGCTGCCAGGAGGCTTGCCAAAGATTTCTCCTAGATTCTGGAGTCCAGAATCTCCAGCTTCTCTCCTCCTCATGCTGCCACCAAGTGCTTCTGACTCTCTTCCTCCACCCTCCAATCCTTGTCTATGATTATCTCGTTACCAAACATTCAGCAAGTACCAATGGTGAGGAGAGCCATTATCCAAATATATGCTAATAGAGCTATTGTCTCACATCATATAGGTAGCCTTAAGTTCTCTCTTGTCTGATTCAGAGTTTCAGCCCTCTACAAAGACTTATTAGGCACTGATGCAGAGTGAAGTAAAAAAGCAAAAAAGGAGATGTCATACTGTCAATATTACAGCCATCTAAGGAGAAAGACCAATAAAAGGAAAAGAAGTCTTTGTATTTAAAATGGGAAGAGTTACAAAAATCTGCCTTCCTGTCTTTATTACAGAGGTGTGAGACTAAGGTGTAGAATATTTTCAGCATCTTCAATATATTGATTCATTTTACTAAATAAAAATTTTCTTTTTCTTTTACAATTTTTCTTGAAAGGAAGAGCTTGCTGGGTAAGAGATAAGGAGAGAGGCATATCATCAATGAAAAAACACACAAAGCATTTAACTACAATTCCAAGAATGCACCAAATCTAAGAAATTCTACAAATAAGATGATTTGGAGAAGAAAAATGCCTTGTATTTTTTATTACGATGTCTGTTCTGTATATAAAATAATGACTGAATTCCAAGGCTCTGCCCACTTTGCCCTGGAGGTGTTTGTTCACTTCTAAGCAGACATGCTCACCAAGCTGTTGTTTTAAATGTAATATCAGCTCATGGCCCCTGGGTACAATTTCTGTACTTGTAATTATTCATCAACTTTGCATATGAGCAAATGAGGATGAATAATGCAATATATAATTCTCATTAGGGATTTTTGAGTTCTTATTCACCTTGAATCAGCTTTCAGAACAATCCTGTGTTTTAAAGATTTGTGTCTTCCCTTGTGAAGATCATTAGTTGGTCAGCCTCTACTTTTTCTTGAATATTTTCTGAGCGAGTTCAGAATATTGACATCAAGGTCAACAAGCCCTTTAACTTGTTTATCCCAGTAAGAATAATTTCCCCCACAGCTTGCCTTTGTAGTTTGTATTAGATTTCCATGTTCTCTCACATTTTTAAAGATTGCATCATGTTGAAATTAATTTTTGAGTAAGAACTAGGTACTTTCCTTGTCTTAACTTTACAGATAAGAGAGACCAAACCCCTCTTCCTATGAATAAACATAATTGTTTCTCTGTGACAAAATCAACTAAACAATGTTTTATAATATAATATTTTAGATATTTTGTTTCAGATTTCGGGTTTGCTGGGTGTCTTTGCTCATTACAATATTTTGGAATGCAAAGTTTCAGGGGATCCAGAGAAATCAACTCAAAATCTATTACACAAGGTGTAACTTGAAATTTAAAACCTCTTAAACAGCATTTAAAAAAAATTCCCATAACTTCAGAATAAAGAGATATTCACCCCTTCTTCTTTAAGTAGTTGAATCTTGGGTGAATTCTGTTTATACAACATTCATTCTCCTTTATCTTTTGTATTTTCCTCATGAAGAGAATCTCTCCATGAATAAGTAATCCTCACCAATAAGTGTAATGGAATGTCAAAATTAGAAGGAATTTCCCAGGCCATCTAGTCCAATCCATATTAGAAAAACCCATCAGAAAAAATCCTCGAATCCACTCCTTTCTGATATCCCCAACATGTGTGCACGTGTTCTCAAATGAGGAAGAATATGACACTACTTAAAGCAACTCATTCTACCTCTGGGGAGCTTTAGTCAGGAGGATATTTTCTTCTGCTCAGAAAGCTTGAATTTTCCTTTTGCAGTTTCTAACTTCTTCCTCTGGTTCTGCCATGGGATTGTCCATCAAAAATATGAACATATCTGTTGTGTCTCCTGTTCTCTTAACTCTTTTCCTAGATAAGTATTTCTGGCTTTTTCTACTAATACCCATAGAGCCATATCAGGCTGCTGGAGTTCCTGTTCATGTTGAATGTGAAATGTGAATGTGAATGTGAATGTGAAAAACCAATTAGATGGTGCCCTGAATCAGGGAGACCCAACTTTGTGAATTCAAATCTGGCAGCAAACACTTACTAGCTGTGTCACCTTGTGCAAGTCACTTAACACTGCTGGCTTCAATCTCCTTATCTATAAACTGAATTGGAGAAGGAAATGTCAAATTACTCTAGTATCTCTGCCAAGAAAATCCCAAATGGGGTATGAAGAGTCAGATATGACTGAAAAATGACTGAACAACAACAAAAAGATTGAAAACCCTGGATTAAAAGTCAAAAGCCTAGAATTCAAATCCTGCTTCCAAAAGTTATTAGTTGTGTGACTTTGGGCAAATCACTTAGTCCATCAGCCTCAGTTCTATCATCTGTAAAATGGAGCTAATAATAGTTTCCAGGGCTGCTCCGAGCTCGGATCAGATGTTTTGTAAACCTTAAAATGCCATATAAATATTACTAGCTCTTTTTATTATTCTTTCTATAACAGTTTAATTTGGGACCAGATCTAGAGTAAGTCATGTAATCAGCATTCTGGACTTTTCAAAGTTTAAAGATAGAACCTCTGATTTTCTGCTGGAAAGGCCCTCTGAGTTCATCAACTTTAATCTCATTTTTCATTTTATAGACCCCGGCAGGTAAATTATGTGCCTGATGTCTCAGAGAGCAAGTGGCAGAGCTGAGATTCAAACCCATACCTCTTCCCGTCTCCCTCTTACAGATAAGAAAACTGAGGCTCAAGAGATTAAATGGCTTGCTTAGGTCACAAATCTATTTAGTGACACAATTAGAGAAATACAGTTATCTGGTTCCTAATATAGTTTCCATGATACCTCTAAGCCCCAATAGCACAGGAAAGATATGTTTTAATACTTTATGGAATGCCTAGAAATGCATTATCTTTCGTAGTACAGCATTTTTACTAGGAGGAATATTGTAATCCATTCTTTGTTTTGTGTGTGTACATTATCTTAGAAAAGCTCATCAAGATGCATCCTCTTTATTTCTCAGTGTGTTCATCTATTCCAGCAATGTGAGGGCTTTGAGTTACATATCTTGTAGAGTGGTATTCACTATGTTTTGTTACAATTTTAAATAATAATGAGAAAAAGAAAAAAATCACATCCTGGGTTATGCTCTTAGTAAACTGCTCCATTGAATACTATGTGTCAATCATAACTTTTCTAGGGGCAATATTTATTTTGTTACAGAAGTCCTGGAAACTGATGCCAAAATCATTGCCATCTTTTTTTGTGCCATTAATAATAAAACAAAAGCAGCACGAGCTATTTATCAGTTTAGATTTTTTTAAATCAACATCAGCAAGACATCATGCAAATGCATGAATATCTGTACTCCCATTATGAAAATATCTCTGTTTCTAAATAATAGCAAAACATCTTCAAATGTGGCCCTCTCTTTTTTACCTTTTTTACTATTCCATTTCTAGAGAATCCCATAACCTGAAGATTCATCAGGAGCAAATACTTTTGCCTCCCATGTTCCTATAAGAACATGCCTCAATTTGATGGTTAATTTAGTGTCTAACCTGTGCTGATGATGGTCAAGACCTCAAAATTTCTGATATCCAGCAACAATTAAAAAAAAAAGAAACTGATTTAGTTTTTCTGGATCCATTATTTGTCCACATCAGCATGATGAAAGAAAGATATAGTAGGTGCTACTTTACCTAATGACTGAGATAAATGACTTTCACCCAGTTCTCAAATACAAACCATCCCCAACTAAGAGCAGCCTTGAAAAAATAGCAATGGCTACCTCCTTTTAGGGCAGAAGAACATATCCAAGACACCTGCAGAAAATTTATGCTGCTTCTTTTCTGGATGTGAAATTCTCATGAGGTAATTACCCTCTGGGTCAGACATAATCCGGCTCCCATTAGACAAAACATATTGAGTGAAAATTGAATGGACTTTTTGTCAGGAGAGCTCCTAAGGATTGATAGGGCTGTTTCAAGCGGTAATTGGAGGGAGTGTGTGTGTGTGTGTGTGTGTGTGTGTGTGTGTGTGTGTGTGTGCTTTTTCCCTCACTTTGTATGCAGCCATCCTTGTTGGGGTCATTCAAGTTTCTCATTAAGTGGCTGCTGTTCTGTACCCCAGGCAGGACCAAACTTCTTCTTTAGCCTGTCTCTTGCCAATATCTTTGTGTGTTAGAGTTGGCTGCTGCTTTTAATGCCTTCTCCTTCTTGTGAGGGCCTTTCCTTGCCTTGTCTTCCTTTCTTTCTATTGTAGTCACCATGCAAATAGCTGGCACCCAAATGGGTTCTTTTTCTTAAGTGTCACAGAGATGAAAGCAACCCAATAGGACTCCATTAACCACAGTATCTCACTTTGTTCAAGGACTCTTTTATCCATCAGGGAACTTCCTCCGCTGTAATGGAGCTGAAAGCTATTCTTTCTGACTATATTCTAGGCTTTGCCCCATCGATATTCGATTTTTTTTTTTTTTTGCTCCTCCTTCCTCCACTCCCTAGCTTTTTTGTGCACTTTCTTCTTTGGCATTTTGATTTATGTTTTCCCTATGGCAACTATACTCAATCCACTTCTGTGTGTTGATTTTATGCTTGCCATTAATTATTGCATGAGATGATTTCAGTGTAAAACATATTTCCTCTGTTCCTGTAAGTGTGCTGGGCTCCAATTAAGGGCTTCAGACTTAAAAAAAAATACTCCAATAAATTTTTGATTTCATTGATGTGGGAATTGCCTTTTACAGCACAGATGGCACCAACCTGTGCCTGCCAGGATTGCCATGTGACTCTTGTATATGTCCTGTCATAAGCCCATTACAGGAGAAACAGCCAGCACTGCAGTGACCTCTGTCCTGTTTTCTTGATATAACATGGCTACAACTCCAAGTATAACTGAGTTTTCCCTCGTTCGTATCATGTGACTAGTTCATGGTCTTCATTTGTGTTCATATATTTCTTTGATGATATTCTCTATGTCACGTCTGATGCTTAATTTCTTGCTTGAATATTCGTTAGTCTGTGGGCACCCACATGTCTCTATTGGATGGTCCTTAATTTCAATTTCTTGGAATGAATGAAAAAAGTCTCTCAAGTCTCTCTTATTAAGTACTACAGATGCGCTGAGGATACAAAGAGAGAATGATAGAATCCCTTTTCTCAAGGAACTTTCATGATAAAAGCACAAATAATCATGCATTTGCAATATATCTTACTGATGTGTTATGACATAAAGAATCTAAATTAATAAATAGCTTGGGTTTCATTTGTATTTTGCTTAAAGAACAATGAAGATTGTAATGATAATGGAGACAAAATACATAGGAGGTCTCACCATTTTATAACTCATTGCCATTGTTGTTAATCATCCTTTTTTTTTTTTTTTTTTTGCTGAGGCAATTGGGGTTAAGGTTAAGTGACTTGCCCAGGGTCATATAGCCAGGAAGTGTCAAGTATCTGAAGCCAGATTTGAACTCAGGTCCTCCTGACTGCAGGGCTGGTGCTCTACCCACCACACCACCCAGCTGCCCCATTAATCCTCTGTTACATCATGGGATGATGTCTTAACTAACCCATAAGTGATTTTAAGTGGATTTATGTAAGTCAGAGTTGTACAAATCATCACCCTCACTTTTCTTCCTTCATCGAAGTTCACTGGCAGAGCAAAAGTTAAAACAATCAACTGATGATGGTTTGGGATACAGTGGATGACCTTGGCTTCTTTGATATCTGACCAGGCCCTAAGAGCTCCACAGCAGCTACTTTAGTCAACTTTATGGCCCTGGGAAAAATTGTTCTCAGCCCCATAGAGGAAGTCTTCACATACTTGGTATAGCTGTCCCCCTAACTCACCAAATAGTTTGAGGCTTATTTCAATCTTATTGCCATTTAACATCACTGGAAAAATGCTGTAGGACCTTCAGAGAGAAGCTTGGGACCATTAAAAGCACTGCGTAATTTCTCAAAACCAAATGCATTTTTCCCAATTCCATTTTGGGCCCAGATCATTATCCTTTGGCAATGGATTCTTTTCTTTTTCTACATTGCTCACTCTATGGTCCTACTTTTTACTGTTCTTCGTATATGACTCTCCATCTCTTACCTCTGTGCCCTTACACTTACTGTCCTCCATGCCTAGAATGCTCTCTCTTGGTCCCTCTGCTTCAGAGAAACCTCACTATTCTTCAAAGCTCAAATCACTTCGATTGTTTTTTAATTTATGGAACAAAGCAAGCATTTCCATAACACAGTACAAGAAGAAAGATGATTGCATAAGGAAACTGCAAATCTACTATGCATAACTTGCTAATCTTTTCAAATATGTCACAAAATTATCTTGTAAATTTCTTTTTCTTTTAATGTCCCCCTCCCAGAAATGGCTATCATTGGGCACAAATATATGTGTGTGTGTGTGTGTGTGTGTGTGTGTGTGTATGTATAATTGTTTTAAAGAACATATTTCTATCTAACAGTTCTTCCTCTGGATGCAGAAAGCATCTTTCATCATAAGTACTTTATAGTTAATTTGGGTATTTATAATAGTCAAAACAACATCTTCTCAAAGTCATTTTTAAAATAACATTGCTGAGAAACTGGAAACTGAGTGGATGCCCATCAGTTGGAGAATGGCTGAATAAGTTATGGTATATGAATGTTATGGAATATTATTGTTCTATAAGAAACAGTCAGCAGGATAATTTCAGAGAGGCCTGGAGAGACCCACATGAACTGATGCTGAGTGAAATGAGCAGGACCAGGAGATCATTATATACTTCAACACAATACTTATGATGATCACTTCTGATGGACGTGGCTCTTTTTAACAATGAGATGATTCAGATCAGTTACAATGATCTTGTGATGATGAGAGCCATCTACATCCAAAGAGAGGACTGTGGGAACTGAGGGTCGATCACAACATAGCATTTTCATTCTTTTTGTTGCAGTTTGATTGAATGTTATTTTCTTTCTCTTTCTTTTTCTATTTGATCTGATTTTTCTTGTGCAGCAAGATAATTGTATAACTATGTATGCCTATCTTGGATTTAACATATATTTTTATTATATTTAACATATTTTGGATTACTTGCCATCTGGGGAGGGGGTGGGGGGAAAATTGGAACACAATGTTGAAAAGTTATCCTTGCATATGTTTTAAAAATAAAAAAAACTTCAAGAAAAAAAAAGAACAAAATAGCATTGCTGTTACTGTATGAACCTGGGCTCATTTTGCTCTTCTTTATTTTATGGAAACTTTTCTATGTTTTTCTAAAAACATTGAACTCAAAATTTACAATCATGTACCACAGCTTATTCAAGCACTCCCCAATTGATGGACATCCCTGGAATTTTCAGTTCTTTACCACCACAAAAAGATATGCTAGAAACAATTAGAATATATAGGTTCTTTTCTTTTCCCCCAATTATCTTCAGAAATAGACCAAGTACTAGTATCACTGGGTTAGAAAATATAAATAGTTTAATAACTTATTGGGCAAAATTCTAATTTTCTTTCTAAAATCGTTGGATCAATTCGCAATTCCACAAACAATGAATTAATATCCCAATTTTTTCCACTTCCTCTTCAACATTTTATCACTCTCCCCTTCTATCATTTCAGCCAATCTAGTAAGTGTAAAATGATATCTGAAGGCTGTTTTAATTTGCATTTCTCTAATCAATAATTATTTAGAACTTTTTTTTCCCTTATGACTAGAAATGGTTTTAATTTCTTCATCTGAAAATTGTCTCATCATAGTTTTGACTATTTGTCAACTGGAGTATGACGTATATGCTTATAAATTTGAGTAAATTCTTAATATATTTTATTTTATTAAAATTTTTTTTCATAATTATAACTTTTTATTGACAGAACCCATGCTGGGTAATTTTTTACAACATTATCCCTTGCACTCACTTCTGTTCCGACTTTTCCCCTCCCTTCCTCCACAGCCTCCCCCAGATGGCAAGCAGTCCTATACATGTTAAATATGGCACTGTATATCCTAGATACAATATGTGTGTGCAGAACTGAACAGTTCTCTTGTTTCACAGGAAGAATTGGATTCAGAAGGTAAAAATAACCTGGGAGGAAAAACGAAAATGCAAACAGTTTACATTCACTTCCCACTGTTCTTTCTTTGGGTGTAGTTGCTTCTGTCCATCATTAATCAATTGAAACAGAGTTAGATCTTTTCTTTGTCGAAGAAATCCACATCCTTCAGAATACATCCTCATACAGTATGGTTGTTGAAGTATATAATGATCTCCTGGTTCTGCTCATTTCACTCAGCATCAGTTCATGTAAGTCTCTCCAATCTTCTCTGTATTCATCCTGCTAGTTATTTCTTACAGAACAATAATATTCCATAACATTCATATACCACAATTTACCCAATCATTCTCCAATTGAAGGGCATTCATTCATTTTCCAGCTTCTAGCCACTACAAACAGGGCTGCCACAAACATTTTGGCACATACAGGTCCCTTTCCCTTCTTTATTGTCTCTTTGGGGTATAAGCACTGTAGTAGCACTGCTGGATCAAAGGGTATGCTCAGTTTGATAACTTTTTGAGCATAGTTCCAAATTGCTCTCCAGAATGGCTGGATGTGTTCACAATTCCACCAACAATGTATTAGTGTTCCTGTTTTCCCACATCCTCTCCAACATTCTGCATTATCTTTCCCTGTCATTCTGGCCAATCTGACAGGTGTATAGTGCGTAGTGTATCTCAGAGTTGTCTTAATTTGCATTTCTCTGATTAATATTGACTTGGAGCAATTGATTTAGAACATTTAAACATTAAATGTTAAATTAAATTAAAAATTTAAATTAAAATTTAATTTAAAATAAATTTAAATGTATTTATTTATTTGCTTTATTTATTTATTCATTTATCATTTATTTATTTATTTTAATTTAAAATAAATTTAAATTTAAAAATTTAATTTAAATTAAAATTTAAATTAAACATTAAATTTTGAACATTTAAAAATAATTATAAATTATTTTTATTTTTTTCATTGGAAAACTGCCTGTTGATATCCTTTAATCACGAATCAATTGGGCAATAACTCATATTCTTATAGATTTAACATATTTTATATATATTTTTGATATGAGACTTTAATTTGATGAACTGTTTCTAAAATGCATATTTGCCCCTCCCCCCCAATTTTCTGCTTTTCTTCTGATCTTGGGTACATTTATTTTATTTATACAAAATTTTAAACATTCAATATAATTGAAATTATTCATTTTATATCTAACTCTGTTTTCTATTTCTTGTCTCCCTCCTCCCCCATAAATTTTTTGTCTATTCTGCATTCTTCTAATTTTCTTGTAAAGTGTCTGCATTCAGGTCATATATTCATATTTACCTTATCTTGGTAAATGGTAAAATATATTGGCCTGTGCCCAGTTTCTGCCCTGCTTTTCTGTTTTCCCAAAAATTTTTATTAAATAATAAATTCATTTCCAAATTTTATATCCTTTTTTTTTTTCTGATGACATGATGATATATATGGAAAATCTCAAAGACTCAATTAAAAAGTTAGTTGAAAGAATTAGTAATTTTAGTAAAGTAGCAGAATATAAAGCAAATTCATATAAATTGTCAATATTTCTATATTGATTGACAAAACCTCCAAGAAGAAATAATTAAAAATGCCCTATTTAAAATAGCTCTAGACAGGATAAAATACCTGATTATACACGTGCCAAAACAAACCCAGGAAGTATATAAACAAAATTATAAGAAAACTCTTTTTAATACAAATAAAATCAAATTTAAATAATTGGAAAAATAGTAATTGTTTATGTGTAGAAAGGGTCAGCATAATGCCAATTTTACCCGAACAAATTCATGTATTCAATGACATTTCAATTAAATTATTATTTTTTTTACTAAATTAGAAAAAACGATTACAAAATTCACTTGGAAAAATGAAAAGCAAGAATGTCAAAGGAAATAATAAAAAAAATGTAAAGAAAGGAGGCTTAGCAGTACCAGATCACAATCTATATTATAAGGCAGTAATTATCAAGTACTATTTAATATGCAGTAGAATTAATGTTGGGCTTGAAACTGGGTAGAATCAAGTTCAGATCCTACCCTAAACACTTACTAGTTGTGTAACTCTGGGCAAATCACTTAATCTCTGCCTACCTCAGTTTCCTTATTGACAAAGATGAATAATAAAAGCACTTATTACACAAAAATTATTGTGATGATCAAGTGAGATAATTAATATTATCTTGTATGATAACAAACGAAAAAGCTTGTAAAGTTTGAGACATCTTATAAATGCTAGCTATTTCTTTTACATGAAGACTTCTCCCCTAACTTCCCCTTTCCCCAAAATGAGTGTATTCATTTTGTCTATGTTCGACATAGACACATATATTCTCTTCCTCAGATTCCCTTCCACTTCTGTCTTTGTATCTTCAGAACTTAATACAATGTCTGAAACGCAGTGATTAAAAAATGCTTGTTAATTCATTTATTACTTAAAGATCAGAGGCAGGGAGGGAAAAAGAAAGGAAGAGCAGGATTTAGAGGGTTAGTTGACGGCAAACTCTGTGTCAGTAAGTGCATGAGGGAAATATAGCAACAAAGAAATACTAATGTAGGATGTGAGGGAGCTCTCATCACAAAGGTTACTTGTTGGGCAAGAGTATGGTCTACTGCACCTGCTCAGGGAAGCGTCTCATCTGCAGGGTCTTTACTGATTTAGGACAAACCTTTGTCATGCTGATAAGATAATAGTCCCAGGAATGTGGTCCCTGTTAATGTAAGATAAGATCAACAATGGGAACAGGGTGGGCTTGGTGGGAATATTGGAGTTCACATCACTAGGATTATCATTCATCCTTAATAAGAAAGAACTATGCTTTGGAAATTACTAAAATTGTCCAATCAGTCAAGCATTTCAAAAAGATTGGCAATCTCTATCTCACTTTCATATTCAGCCAAACCACTTAATCCTATAATCTCACCCATCAACTGCCAAGACAACATTCTCTTGCTGAAGGTTAGAATGGCATGCTTTTTTTGTTTTGAGTTGTGCATTTGAAGTAATTATATAAACCAGAGATAACAGCTGGGGGATTGATAATGAAATAAACTAGTAATACTCCTTATACAATATTTGAGGGATTGTCAACAGAATGATTAATTTCCAGTTTTAGAACTAAGACTTTCTGCAAGTAGTAGGAAGTGTGCTCTCAAGTCAATTTTTAAAGACAAATTCAATAAGAGTTGAGTATTCTGGATCAATGGAGATCCTGGAGCAGTGGAGCATAAGGGGTATCAGAAGTCTTTAAATTTTGGTTCCTGGAGAAAAGCCTCTGATTTAATTTTAGCTTTAATAATTAGCATTTCCCCCAGAAATATCTATCCATTCCTTGGTTGGGGATTTTTTTCATCATTTATTTTATTTTTTTACAATTAAATCTCATTAATTACACTCTGAAGTTAGTTTTTTTTAATTGCATATTTGAAGAAATAATTATGCTAGCTATTTGTAGTGAATTCCAACATGGCATATGAATAGAGTGCTGGATCAGGAGTCATAAATCCTATTTCAGATAATTACTAGTTGTGTGACCTTGGTTATTCATTTTTAGGAGCCTTAGTTTTCCCAATTGTAAAAAGAGTAGACAATTCTCCCAACTCTATAATTCTATGAGTGTAATTTTGAGGTATTGATTCTATTATTTCTTACTGTGATTTACAATGAACTCAGTTAACTCCCTAATAACCTTTTTTCTAATGTGAGCAAGGTAACTACAGTCACCTTTAAGGTACCATCAATAAATTCCCATTCCCTAAGTGTGAGTGTCTTCCAAAGATTGTTTCTGGACTCAATTCTTTTCTTCAGTTACATTCTCCTTGGTAATATCTACCTATGAATTCAATCTTTGTAGGGATGATTTCCATATCAGAATACCTAGCCAATACCTTGGGCCAACTATCTACTGAATGTCTGTAACTCAGTGGATCCATTGATATATCAGACCAATGTGTCCAAAATGCAATTCGTTCTCTCATTCTTTCATGCTTTCTTCTTAATCACTGCTCCAAAATTCTCTATTCCTTTTAGGAACACTAAGTTTCCACATTATAAGGTTCATGACTTGGACATTCCCAGATTGTTTATTCCCCTTTATTTTCCTCCCCCTTCCTCCCCAATCTTTTACCCAATCTTCTTGATTCTACCTCCCCAACATTTCTCACAACTGACTCATTCTCCTCATTCACATTGCCATATCTTTTATAAATAGAGATCACTCCTCCACATACCTAGGTTATTACAATATTATGATTATTATCCCTGCTTCAACTTTGAATCCCTCTACTTAACTATAATTTTCTATCATTCCCTATCTCCTTATGTCTCATCTTTCCAAAATCTATTCTTTGCTCTTTTCAATGAATCTGATCCTTCTCCCATCAAGAGTTTCTCCCCTCATTTCACTTTTTTCCTCTCCTGATTTTGACTCCATAGATAGCCCATTGGATTCTACACAGTCCTCTAATCTTGCCTCATTGTCCTATCATTGCTCATTGCTTGCCAAATTTCAGCCTTAGATCACCTCCATAATTTGCCCACTCAACTCCTACTTATTTGTCACTAAAAAGCAGCTGAGGGAAATTATATATCCATGCTGACTAGTATACTATTATATTCATGTTATACATTTCAATTGGGCTTTTAGTACAGCAAATTAATCCTTTATTCTTTTTTAATTAGTTCCTTAATTTATTATTAGTTCCTTAACTAATTATATCTACATCCACAGAAATTATTCCAAACCTTTTTTTTTTTTCTAAAGCATTCTACATCTTCCCCTTCCAACTTCTATTAGCTGGGAGCTTCACCTCTTACTTTACTGAATATATTGATGTCATTCTTTATGAATTCTCTTTTCTCCCCTTCTCTTTATTTATTCCTTTCCTCCAGCCTCTGACCACAAGATAGATTTTGTTTTCTCCAAGTCTGATTCTTTTATATTTGTTTTGAGCGGTGTAATGATAAATGTTTTGTAAAACAAACTTTCTAAAAAAAAGGCATCCAACATACTTTAAATTTAATCTGTATTTCTGTCTTGATCCCTCTCATCTAATTTAGCAGATTATCTACTCAATAATGTCCCCTCTCTGGGTTTTTTTTTTCCTTTTTAACATTCCCTTTTTAAAATTTTGGGTTCCAAAATCTTCCTTCCACTTCCATCTCCTCCCCCAGCCATTGAGAAGGCAAGCAAGATGATACCCATTATAAGTGTGAATTCCTGCTAAACATATTTCCATATTAGCTATGTAGGGAAAAAAAGTGAAAAATAGTTTCAATTTGCATTAAGAATTTATCACTTTTCTCAGAGGTGAGGAGTAGGCAACATTTTTCATTGTAAATCCTTTGGAATTATCATGGATCATTATATTGATCACTGTAGCTATATCTTTCATAGTTAATTATGGTTACTATATTGTCATTACTGTGTATAATGTTTCGATTCTGCTAATGTCACTTTGCATCAGTTTATATGTCTCCTCAGGTTTTTTAAAAAAAATCATTCTACTTGTCATTTCTTACACAACAATAGCATTCTATCACAATAATATACTGTAACTTGTAAGGCCATTTCCCATTTGATGGGCATCTCCTCAATTTCTGATTCATAATTACCACAAAAAGAACTGCTTTAAATTCTTTGTATATATAGGCCCTTTCCATTTTTTAAGTCCTCTTTGATCACTTTGGAATACAGACCTAGTAGTGATATTGCTAAATCAAAGGGTATGTACACTTTTACAACCCTTTTGGTGTAGTGGTGTCTCAGGATTGTTTTAATTTGCATTTCTCTAGTTATTAGTGATTTAGAGTATTTTTTTCCATGTGACTGTTGATAGTTTTGATTTCTTTTGAAAACTGCCTATTCATATCCTTTAATCATTTATCAATTGGTGAAAACTCTTGCTTGTAAAATTTTGTCCCGATTCTCTATATAGGTATATTGAGAAATAAAGTCTTTATCAGGAAAATTTACTGCAAATTTCCACCCTTCCCATTTTCCTGCTTTTCTTTGGTTTTATTTGTGTAAACACAAATATTTATTTTCATGTAATCAAAAGTATCTACTTTACTTCCTATGATTCTAGCTCTTGTTTGGTTATAAATTCTTCCTTTATCTGTAGATGTGAGAAGTATATTTTCTCATGCTCTCCTAATGTGCTTCTGATAGCATTCTTTATGTTTAAATCATGCATCTTTGACCTTATTTTTGCATGTGGTCTGAGACATTGGTCTATGCCTAGCTTCTACCACATTGCTTTCTGATTTTCTCCATAGTTTTTGTCAAATAGTGAAAAATAAATAGTGAAAGCCCATAAGGCTTGAATCTTTGAATTTATCTTTGTGAATTTTATTTAAGTTATTGTGGTAATTCACTTCTACATATTGTATACTGGATCTATTTCACTGGTCAACCACTCTATATTTTATCCATTACCATATTGGTTTTGATGATTACTACTTTGTAATATAGTTTGAAATCTAGCATTGCTAGCCTGCCTTCTTTCACTTTTGTTTTAATTGATTCTCTTGATATTCTTGACCTTTTATTCTTCCAGATGAATTTTATTATTTTTTCTAGCTTTAGAAAATAGCTCTATAAAAATTCTTTGGTAATTTGATTGATATGGTATCGAATAAATAAGTTAATTTAGATAGAATTATCATTTTATTATATTGATTCAGCCTACTCATGAGGAATTAATATTTCTTTAATTGCTTAGATCTGACTGTATGAAAAATGATTTGTAATTGTGTCCATATATTTCTTTTATGAATCTTAGCAAATAACTTCTCAATATTTTATATTGTCTGCAGTTATTTTAAATGGAATTTCTTTTTCTTTCTATTCATGTTATGTTTTATTGGTAATACATACTGATGACATATATAGGTTTCTTTTATATTCTGCAACTTTCCTCCTTTTTGTCTAATTTCTAACCTCTCTCTATACTGGTTTCCTCTTCACTCTCTTCCAATATTTCCATCTCCCCCATCCTGGAAAACCCCCACTTTCATTAGATCCCAAATGTCCCCTTGAGTTATCTTCCTCTATTTCTATCCTTTTCTTTTTAAACTCCTAGATTAAAACCTTATTTATTGGGTCTATAGAGCCCAAAGAGAAGGGGAAGGTGGCCATTTCTCCACTCATCTTAGTGCATGGTACACTTATTGTGGGTGAATGAGATCTTAACCACTGGTATCTCCTGGGGGGGGGGGTGAAAGACAGAGAGAGAGAGAGAGAGAGAGAGAGAGAGAGAGAGAGAGAGATAGCAAGCATATCTCCATAATGTAGGTTGAAAGATGCAGTCATTTCTGGCTGTGCAGCCAATGGAAAAAGCTGCCCCCATCCATGAGGTAGACAAACACAGGCTATCTTTTTCTAGAAACAAGTTTCTGGGATCTCACACATAGGTCTCTTAATCTGGGAGATCTGAGCATATATCAAAGCCCTGTTACACCTTTCTACACAACAGTTTGTTCAGCCAATGGACATCCTCTTAATTCTCAGTTCTTTTTTTTTTTTTAACCACAAAAGAGCTACTACAAATATTTTTGTGAATATATGAACTTTTCCTCTTTATTTAATGTCTTTTGGAAAGTCTAGTAGTGGAATAGCTGAGTCAAAGTGTATGGAATGCTGAATCACTTTAGGTAGAATTTCAAAATGATTTCCAGAATACTTGTACCTTATTCACATCTCCTCTACCAAGGTATCAGTGTGATCACTTTCTCACAGCTTCTCAAACATGTGGCATTTCATTTTTTGGTCATTTTTTCCCTAACCTGATGGGTATGATGTGAAGATTCAAATTGCTTTTGTTATCATTTATCTAATTATTAGTGATTTAGAGCATTTTTCACATTAGTATAAATAGCCTGGTTTTCTTCCCTGGAGAATTGCTCAATTGAGGAATAACTCTTATTTTCATAAATTTGAATGATTTCTTTATATATCTGGGAGATGAGGGCTCAATAAGAGAAAATTGCTTCAAATATTTTTCCCCCAAAAGGGACTTTATTTAAGCACAGATATTACCAGTTTGCTTTCCTGCTCAATAAAATACAATGGGTCCTTAATGTTTCTTTGACAAAAGATAAATTTCTCTGCTGAGCTTTTAATTTAATATTTTACATGTAAAAACAATTTAACATTTAAAAAAGTTTTTGAGTTCCAAATTTTTTCCTTCCCTTTGTCTTTTCCCTCCACATTGAGAAAGTATGTAATTTGATATAGATTTTAAATGTATAATCATATAAGACACATTTCCATGTAAGACATGGTGTAAAAGAAAACACAGAAAAAACCTCTCAAGAAAAATAAAGAAAAAGCATTCAAGCTCCAACAATTCTTTCTCTGGGAATGGATAGCACTTTTCATCATAAGTCCTTCAGAACTGTTTTGGATTGTTGTATTATTGAGACTACTTAAGTATTCACAGTAGATCATCATACAATGTTGCTGTTACTGCATGCACTATTCTTCTTGTTCTGCTTATTTATTTTATATCCATTCATATAAATCTTTCCAGGTTTTCTGAGAACATCCTGCTTATCATTTCTTATAGCACAATAGTAGTCTATCACAATCATACACAATAACTTGTTCAATAATTTCCCAACTGATTATGTACATATTGGTCCTTTTCCTTCTTTTTCCTCTTTGAAATAAAGACCTAGTGGTGGTTACCATTGTTGTTTGTCTTTAGTTCTTAAAAAGGACCATGATATCAGAAAGATGATGCCATGACTTGCAAGTGAATTGGATTTAAGGGCTGTGAAAAGTCACCAGCTTTTTCCTCCCTCCCCCCCCCTCTCTGTCTCTCTCTGTCTCTGTTTCTGTCTCTCTCTGTCTCTGTCTCTCTGTCTCTCTCTCTCTCTGTCTCTCTCTCTGTGTTTCTTTCTCTTTCTGTCTCTGTCTCTCTGTCTCTCTCTCTGTCTCTGTCTGTCTGTCTGTCTCTGTCTGTCTGTCTCCCCCTCGCTGTCTCTCTGTCTCTCTCTGTTTCTCTCTCTGTTTCTCTCTCTCTCTCTCTCTCTCTCTCTCTGTATGTGTCTCTCTCTCTCTCTTCCAGAGCCATCTGAGTCTGGTGGCAAAATATAGATCAGGACAAATGGAGATGGCCCCAGATGCACTTGGAAATATTGGCCTTTAAATACTTTATATTTTCTTTTATTTTTCAAATTTTAAAATTCCCTTCCCATCTAATAATTCTTTTTGTTTCATGATAACAGTGAGCTGCATTTGCCTCATTCTACTGTTCACAGAATCCATTACATGGGTAAGGTTTTCCACATTCTATTTTAAGTTATTTATTTATTTATTCCAATTTTTTCCCCCTCAAAAATCTAATTCTGTTTATAATTTCATTTTTCATCTCTTGCTTCATTCTTTTTAACTACATTGCTCTGAAATTTTAATTGTACTTGTTATTCTCATTTTCAGGGTTTAGCTCATGGGTTTCTCTTAATCAATAGTATTAATTATTTTTTGATTATTCATCTGTTTACTCATATCTTCTGTTTCATTTTCAGAATCGGGACTGGTATTTCCTGTATTTTTGGATTGTATAGAATGATATGCTTGGTTCTTTTCCCTCTGTAAACTGAAATATACTGCTTTTATAACTTTAGATCAGGGGATTATGAGTAGACCTTATTATCTGATGAAATCTTGGTTTGGAGGTTTGTGTCTTGAAAATCTAATATCAGTTTTGGTTCCAGTCCTTTTCTGTCTCACCTTGCAGAAACTGGATTTGTCCATATCAAAGGTATCAAATTCATGGCTGTGGTTCCTCATGGTGCAACAAAACTCCCCAGGGACCTAATCAGTTTAAAATGTAATTGGAAATGTTTAACAAAAAAAATAAAATAAAATAGATAATGTTAATTTGCATTTTTTCTAAGTAACTACAATGCCTTCAGAGATCAATTCTAATTTGAGTTTGACACCACTAGGCTACATCTCAGATTATGCTTCCAACAAGCTCCAATCAGATGTAGTTTGTACCTTCCTTCAAGGCTCCTGATACCTGATTTCTGGGCTAGCCTGTCTTTGGTAGTGACTTGATAGCCTCTCTGGTTTAAGGACTTTTGTTAGGTCTTCCAGGACCAATAAAGCTTCCCAGGTGTTCATTCCCCTGGACCTATCTATCATCAGCTGGGATTCTAGTCAGTAGCTTGACTCTGGACTTGGTTTGTCTCTTGCATAGTTTCAGTAGGTATCCCCTAAGTCACTCACACTAGGTTGAGTGTGCTCATGCAATCAAATATGAGCCTGCCTTTATTATCTGCTTTTCCAACCAATCAGCGGCCTCTAAGATCCTCCTAGTTTTAAGTCCAGTCTCGTGAGATTTTCTTCCTCTTCTGTGTTGTATGCATTCTTCAATTTTTTTTTTCTTCCTAGACTCCAAGGAAGAGTTTACAACTGTTTATCTCTATATTACTTCTTCCTAGTACATTTTTTGGGCTTTACTGGAATGTTTGAAGAAGAATAAGATTTTCCCTAGCCATTCACATCAACATTTAATATATTCTTCCTGGCTTTTATTAAATGTACTCCATCTCTGGCCACGAATCTGCCAGGTCTTTATTTTAAGCCATGATTCATCAATCCAAATACATTTTTCGGACACCACCTTCTTAGTCAGCTGTTCATTTCTCAAAGCACTTTTCTTCTGTTTCCCTTTGCCTTTGATGAGGATCAGTAGGGAAAACATAACCTATGTCTCCCTTGGTCTTCAGTTTCTTTCCTAAGACTTTATTATCTTTAGCAACACATATTGGATTCCTTCTAATATATCTTTATGCTCATGTGAATCCTAAAAATCAGTTATAGTCATCTACTTTGTCAAGTTTCTCTGCTATCGTGTCATGAGCAAAAAATAGCAAATAAAAATATTATATTATCAATGTAGTTATTGTCAGACTTTTCCTTTTCTCGATTCTCACCAGTTATTTATGACCCCCTTTCCTACCTTTTCCCATGTTTTTACTCCTATTAATATATATTTTTAATTACCTTTTGTATGTTGACAGCTATAATCAGTTTCCTCACCCATCTTTCAACAACTACTGGAAAACTAGATGCAAATTCTTATTCATTTTCTCACTAAATTTTCATCCCATCATATCAATTTGCTCCATGTATCTTTTTTCTTGACTTGGCTAATCAATCACTTTCTCTTTTAGTCTTTTTCCTCATTTTCCTCTTTTAGAATGAATCTTCTTTTCTTCTTTCTCTCTCTCAAATTCTCTTTATTAAAAGTGAATCTAAAAGTTTTGTCAAAAATCCAAAATATTATAAATCATTAATAAATTCCTTATTTCTTCTTGTGCTGCTCAAGTCTATTTTTTCCAGCTCAGAGGTACCTAGGTGACAATGGAGATACAACACTGGGCTTGCAGTTACCGAGATCTGAATTTAAATTCTTCTTTAGATACTTTCTAGCTATCTGGTTTTAGGGAAGTCATTTAAGCTCTGTCTCCTTATCCAGTGTGGATAATAACAGCACCTTCCTCTCAGAGTTGTTATGAAGATCAAATGAGATAATATCTGTAAAGTATTTGGTACAGTACCTAGAAAATACTTAATAAATATATTAAATATGTATAACATATATAAATATGTCTATATATAAATAAATAATATTAGATTCCATTTTCTCTAACTTAGGAATAGTATGACTGCTTTTTCACAGTGAGATGGATGTCATAGATAGAGGAGCCATTGAAATGACCTTTTTTTTTCTTTTCTTTTTTTTTTTTTTACTACTTCTGAAAAAAATACATGGTATCATGAAACTAGATGAAAATAACAGGCTGATTTCTTTTGTTCAGAGCTTTTAAGGAAGGCTAAGTATAAAGCTGCTTCAAGGACCATAAGCTGTGGAGGTTATAGCAAAAAAAAAAAAAAAAAAAATGGTGGGAAGAAAACTACATGGATCACGTATATTGCATGTGAAACCTGAACTGTATTGTAACGTAAAACATGTGTGTGCCATCAGAAGCTCTACTTGAATTACCAAAACTACAACTGGACCTTTTCTGCAAGAAAACACACACATAAACACATACACAGACATATTTAAAAAGGCATAACTATCAAAATCTACCAATGATTAACTAGCATCAGAAAATAGGAAACATCCAGCAGCCAATGGAGAAAACAATTCAAAACTTTTTGATCAGGAAATAATGGATTGGCAGTTAAGTTTTGAAAGCAGCTAAGCAAATAATGTACATTTTTCCTATATGTAATAATAATCCAAGTCTTTCACCTCGGATATGATCATCCCATTATGGTAAGGCTGTGAGGTCATTAAAGAAATTAACATATTCCAGGTGTGTTCCTTCTACTGGCCAAATGCCTCAGAACTAGGAAAACCATGATCTACTTCAGATGTGGAAGATAAGATACAGTGTTAAACTTTGAATGGGGAGACCTCCTTTCCTCCAACCTCATTAAATAAATTAAGGGTTGAAATTTCAACCAATTACCATTGTTATGAGGAAGGTAATAAGCAAAACAGTCTTTACGGCCTAATTTGAAAATTGTTGGCAGGTTAATAAGTAGGAAGTTATCAGGAAAGTTCATTTAGCAGAGGCCAAATTTCATATGATCTCTCTTTGTAGGCTTTTGATTAATCAGTAGGGGATCAACAGATTGCATTAGAAAATTAAATTGTCTTTTTGATATGATTCATCATTAGAATATCACCAAATAATGTTAGACTTTCGGCCTGCCACACTTTCCTTTTAATTGTTTGTATACCTAATTAGTCACAGCTTTTACAACTCTTAAATTTCTGATGAATAAGTGAAGAGTAGAGAATAGTTTTAATAACACTGATACTACATCTCTTTCCTTTTTATTATACTTTTATGCTAATCCATGCTCTTTTTCTTTAAAAAAAAATCCAATTTTATGGACCTAGTATCTTTGCCTTATTTTGTTTATGTGATTGTCTCTGTTCTTTCATTCAATCAATCAGCACATAGTAGGAGCCCTGGGATGATATTTTAGTAATGGGGAAGGTGATGGGGAAGTCACCTCTAATTTATTATTTAATTTATCAAAATTATTGTATTGATTTATTTTTAATTAATCAATTAATTTATTTATAATTATATAGTAATAGATTTGTTATAATTATAATCAATTTAGTTTATTCTATTTAATTAACTATTAATTAATCTGTAAAAAATTTGGTTCACATGGAGTAGATGGAAAGCAGTCTTAGAGAAGACTACAGCAGATGGGGAGAGAAGAGGAAAAGACCTCTTTCTTCAGAAGCACCTGCTATGTACCAGACATTATTCCGGGCACTAGGATAATTAACAAAAATGGAGCTTTCTTAAGGAGTTTACATTCTATTTGGGGTGAATGTGAGTGAAAAAAGAACAACCTGTAAACAGACAAGTAAATACAAAGTACCCACATGGTAATCTGTGGGAAGAATAGGATGTGAATAAATGGCCAGAGTATTAAGGAGGGTCTGATCTTCAGCTGACTTTTGAAGGAAGCCAAGATTCTTAGCTGATGTGTTTTGAAGCAAGATCCAGTAAACACTGGTGTCACTATGGAAAGAACCCAGCAATCATCCCAAGAAGGATGTTATTTTTATTTAAACACGATTTGTTCATGAAGTGGTCAATGTCTCAGTCCTCATCAGCTTCTCAAATTGTCTTACTTCCACATCTGAAATCATTTTCATGATGAATAGCATTCATAACTTGTCTTACTTCCTCATTTATTTTTAAAAAGTTTTGATGTCTTTTAGTTTTCATAGCACAGTCATTTCCTGATAGCTTATTTTGCCATTCTTTGTGATGATTCCTAGATTCCTCTCTGGTAATAAAGAAAAAACACTCAAGCATAACCAGCAACAGTAAAGCCAAATTTGATGATATAGTCAGCACTCTGTACCCAAACTCCTCATTACTTTTACTATAAGCAGTGAAATGTATTTTTCTATCCATTCTTAAATGGGGACCAACCATAAATAATTTCACTAAACTAGACTTTAGTTGTATTTGCATTTTTATTTTTTATGACCTTCAACTTAAAATGAATGTGATAATGTCCTTATACATAGAAAAAAGGACTTATATTTTGCTACTGAAACTCTATTAGGTATAGCTAATGTATTTTAAATGTGTATAGTAATATTGTGTCCCCATCTGAATTTCCTGTTGATTTCATCTGTGTATTTTAAAAACATTTCATTGACACTCTTTTCTTTTTTCTTTTTCTTTTGGGAGCTATTACATTACACTCTACTCCCATCTATCCATAATTCTACTTCACTTCAATCCCCAAAGTGAAACCCTTCTTTTGTTATAAATATCGTCTTATCAAATAAATCCAGTCATTGGCTTTTTCTGCAAACGTGTCTCTGCACTTCTAGTCAATTACTTCTCTTCCAAAGAGTGGGAAGTAAGATTCATCCTCAATATTCTGGAGTTATGATTCATGATTGAATTGATCATTGTTCATATTTCAGAATTATTTTTCTTCACAATATTGAATTATTGTGGAAATTATTTTTCTGATTCTGCTTACTTATCAATTCATATAAGTCTTCCCATGTTTCATGTTTCTCTGAATCTGTTCCTTTATTTTCTATAAGATTCAATTAAATAATTTTATTCATCCATTTCCCCATTGATGGACACCCCCTTTATTTTGAATTTTTTGAGCTTGTGTTGACTTCCATGGTGCCCACCTTCTCCCAGCCACTGACCATCTTTGCATATTTATAGATTGGATAGAAGGGCTTACTTTTGTCCTTTGAAATGCCCTGTTATGAAAATTTTGCTAATATATGAAGGTCATTCTTTATCTTTTACTTCTTTGAGATATATTATGCCTAATAGTGGAACTTCTGTGTCAAAGGGTACAAATATTTTTCCTTTTTGGGACCATTGGAACTGTTTCTTGATTTATCAGTATGTGTGTGTATGGATGTATGGATATGTAATATCCTCAGTTTCTATTTATTTCTCTTCATATATCCTTATGGTATTGTTATGGTCATATTGTGAGATGTCTCTAGCATTTCTTTTCCCCACCCTTCTCCAATGGTGACTTGAAATTCTGCCAAAAAGAGTATAAGAAGGTTGAAGCCAGAGGCTACCACTCAATTCTTCTTAGAGGGAGGGGGTTCTGGGTTAAAATTATATTTTTCCACACCCTTAAGTATTATTAGTTTAGAGATTTAATTTTCAGGCTTGAAGTAAACTCCTAATAACTATTTCTTAATGGATAAAATAAGGTCTCAAGATTCATATCCAAAGATAGGTAGATGGCACAGTGGATTAAAAAAAACACTGTCCCTGAAGTCAGAAGGACCTGAATTCAAATATGACCTCAGAAACTTAACACTTACTAGCTGTGTAATCCTAGGCAAGTTATTTAACTCCAATTGCCTTGCCAAAAAAATATAAATATATATCCAAGGATTGATACCCTTCCTACCAAATCCCAATTCCATAATGAACACATATAACATATTGCAAAGAAACGAATTTATCTAAGTTGATAGCAAAACAAAAATCAGAAGAAATACACACATGAGACTATATTCTAGATAATATAAAGATTGAAGGAACTCTTCATTTAGGAATAAGATAGTTCAGCTCAACCAAAAAAGTCTCAAATCTTACCTATAAGAGAATCCCTTAAAGTGTTATTATTTAATAATTTTTCAATTGTATCTAACTCTTTGTGACTGTCTTTTCTCTAGTGTTGCAAGCTGGAAAAAAAAGACATAAGAAAAGTTCTATTTCTCATAGAAGTTCTCCCTTCATGGCCCTGAAGAGAGATTGAACTCCTAAACATTTTCTTTCCTGACACTGGAAGCTAAAAGAGCCTACAGAGCCTATAGAGACCAAAGAGATGAAATCTCTTTTCTTTCCCACTCTTGACAATTCTGCCTTCTACAAATGAGGAGAGATCCATAAAACTGGTTCTTTAAGTTGGGATTATACACTGTTAAACTCTGACTTTTTTATAATTTGTATAAGAATCTGGATAAAGGAAATGGTTAGGTTAAAAAAAAACATGTAGAGAATGTGATAGCACAGGAAGAAGAAACTGGAGGAAGAGTAATCCTTTTGTAGAGGGTATAGACAAGATGTTGTCAATTCCTTCCAGCTTGACTTATTAAGTTGTGGGAGGACCTGGGAATGCCATCTTCAGGTAACTTCCTCTCAGGCTGCTTTCTTGCAGGTGATGTTGTCTCTTCCAGGTGTGACGCAAATTCCCCTCTAGCATAAATTTACAGTAGTTCTATTTCTCTCAATAGTTGATTCCTCTAAATTAAAGAAGTAGAATACAAAATTCAATTAAAATATTTAATGTAGGTACTAGGTAGGCAACAAAAACTAGCAGACAGGGTCCTTTTTGAAAGACTTTTCATAATAAAAGAATCATTAAACCAGGTACTGGTTGAATTTCAAATATTGTTGTCTTTTGGCCAAGGAATAGCCTAGGGAGGCCATCTGGGGATAATTGCTATGTGCTTTATTTAAACTAACAAAATTGTGGTCTAATGGTCTACTCCGTTAAAAAAAGAGAAAGTTCAAAAATTCAATTGTACTGGAAACATATTCAGTATTATCACAATGATTTTGTTGCTCTCAATTGCCTAAATATCACACAAACTTTAAAAAAAATTAAACATAACATTTCAATAAATACTACCATGCTGTATTTTTTAAATTTCTAAAATATGCATTGTGAATCCCTGCCCTATTAATAGAAAGTTATTGGTAGAAATCAAAATAATTTGTAAGAACATGAGAAATGTATCATCCCCATTAAACTGTCTGTCATAGGAATTCTGAAGATGTTTTAAGGAAGTATCCAGAAGATGAGTTTACATTCCAATATTTTTATTCAATTATAAAAAAAGTCATTTTATTTGCCTTTATAATAGTTATAGAACATTGAATACAAAAGAATAATAGCAGTGTATTCATTTGATCCAGAGCTGTTTCTATTTAAAACTATTAGAAATGTGAGATGAGTAAAATTATAATGATGACCGAAATAATAATTAATAATAAATGATAATAATCCTACTTTAGATATACCTGATCTAAAACCATTACCATCTCTCCTGGATAAAAGTCTAAGTCAAAAAAAATTACTCAAAGATATCATATCAATCACTTGGATGACATCGAGTTAGGTGTCTCACCCTTAAAACAGACACCTTAAATAGGTATCTTTACTTACTTCTTTAGAGAAATTTTCCACAATGGTAACTATCTGTCAAAAAACTTTGCAGAAAAGTTTCTTAATAAAAGTCTCATATCCAAGATATAATGAACTCATTTAAATTTATATGATCAAGATAAATTCCCCATTAGATAAATGATCAAAACATCTGAATAACAGACACTTTATGTTCCTTTTTTTGGCAGCAGGTATTCTAAAAAGAAGAGGAAGACATGGAAGCATTTTATCTGCTTTTCAGTTCATTCACTACCCCTATCTCTTTTCTCTTCCTAACCCCTAAAGGGAGCTCTCTTCATCATTTTCAATGTAATTGAAGGAAAAGTGGTCCTGGAACAGGTAGCTTTCCTCCTGCTTTGTTTTGTGATGAATTTTTTTCTGGATTTTGCACTATTTGTAATTGAATAAACATATTGGGTAAAAGCTGATTTTTTATTGGTTCACTGAAAGCCTTTTTAGGACAGCTCTGGTGACATACAGCACAATGAGGATAATGTATATCTCATGATCTCCCCACATAATTTTTATTTCTTCCACTAAATCTCAAATTTTTCAGAGTTTTTCATTCCATAAAAATAAAAAGTTATTAGTATTTAGTGCAACTATACCTATGTCTGGGTGACGATGAGCCATAACTTTGTGTTCAAATGTAATCTTATCAAGGATATTTCTATTTCTATATTTATAAGTAAGGGAATAAGCATTTATATAACACCTACTGTATGCCAGGCACTGTGCTAAAGCACTTTATAGTGTTATTCTTTTAACTACCCTGTGAAATAGCTATTATGATTGTCCCCATTTTCACAGTTGAGGAAACTGAGGCAAAAAGGTTTAAGTCACTAAGTCACAAATTAGTAAGTGTCTGAGGCCAATTTTGAACTGAATTCTTCCTGATTTCAGGCCCAGTGCTCTATTCACTACTGCTCTACCAGTTGTTGCCCAGGATTATATTATAGGGATTTGTCATTTTTTAGTTTATACTCTATCTCCATTTCCAGCTTGAGCAAAAATTAAATATATCATAGCAGTTGTGATGCTTCCTGGACCTACTGTGGTCCAAAATTACATTATAGATGGATCTAAAAGGTTTGCAATATCTTTCATGGGAAGCAAGAATACCCCATAACTAGCATGTACCTGGTGGTCATAATGGAAGAGATGGACACAGGGTGAGACAGACAAGAAGGAGCAGAAATACTTAAACTACATAAAATAGAGTTAAATTAGATCATCTCTCAGGTCCCTTCTACCTCTATATGCTTTAGATGCTAAGAACCAAAGGATATAGGTAATAAAATTGAGCAAAACAAAAAACTATTATGTGAAACTTTTACCCATTTATTAGTGATTTAACTTTTTTCAAGCAACAAACAACCATCAATTAATCTCTTCAAATCCTTCCTCACTAGAAACTCTGGGAAAAAGTCCTGTGCCTGTACTTACTTCATTGCAGAATTAATTTTTTAAACTACCTTAATTTTCTATATTTTCAAAGTCTTATGTAATCAATTGTGCCATCAGTGTCAGGGCTAATGGGCATTCATTAACAACAATGAGCTAAGAACTGTATCATATTATTTGTCTGCTGTTGCCACTGAGGTTATGTTCTTACACTTAATTCCCCTTCTAATTGCCATCATCAATCAGATTTGGCTAAAAAGTGAACTGGAAGAATTTCTTTATTCAATAAAGTAAAGCTGGTTATTAGCAATAGTAAGGAATGGGAAAATATGGGTCAACATTTGTATTCTCTACAAATGAAAGCTGCATAAATGTGTCTCACAAACATTTTTTAAGATTCCAACCCTGCAATATGGAGCTGAATCAGATTATAGGTTGTGAATATTTGATTTAGGTAAGTTATTGGTGCCTGCAGCTATGTGAATTTCATTTAAATGCTTTTTTCTTTTTTTAATTTTATGGTGAATGTTAAGATGATGATGATAATGACAATGAAGAACAGCTCATGATTGCTGTTGTTTTAGAAGAAATTATTTTTTTTCCCTTCAGAATTTGTTCAATCCTCTCTTTTAGGGGATTAGACACTAGCCCCATGACTCCAGCATTTTCAGTAAACTTTTCACCCCAAAAGCATATGTAGTTTGCATTCCAAGAGATTATTAACATATGTTTGTGTGTGTGTATGTATATATCTATATACCTCCAGATTTGCTCATGTGTATGTATTCATATGAACAAGAATCAGGATACCATGATGTATAGAGAGCTGGTCTCTAAAGTAAGGAAGCTCTGGGCACAAGTTCTGTTTCTGACAAAACTGAACTATATGATCCTAAGCCAGTCATTTAATCTCTTAGTTCAATGGCAATTCTCTAAGATAATAAATTTCACAGGTACCGAACAAACTGATAAAGTTACTTTCCACGCCTGAGTTAAGCCTAACTATATAATGAAAACACAAATCTAACCCCTATTTCTTGTGGGTACCAGAATTTTAAAAAAATGGAACCAGAGAGGATTTATTGAGTTTGCAAACAAGGGAGCTTCATCCACATGGGCAGAGACTCTTTAAAGAGGCAAAAGGACAAATTTTATATGGATTTCAATTTAGGTAGGAGGTGAATTGGGTCTGAGGTACCTCAGGGGTGGACAGGGCTGTTGCTGGGGATTTGTGGGATAGGAATAAGGCATGTGGTATTATTCCTTGATTAGACAGAGCCAGTGGCTGGGGTTAATAATAGGAAAAGTTCTTCTTCAAATTAGCTATCTCTTACCTAATAGGACTGTCTTACTGTTTTGAGAGTAAGGAAAAGTCTCAGACCAGACTGTAACATAAACAGGATCAGAGGTAAGATAGAGGTTTTCTTGTTATTAAGCAATGCTTGACTTTGTGAGATCATTTTGAATTTTCTTGGCAGAGAAATTGGAGTAGTTTGCTATTTCTGGGGCAAATGGGGTAAGTGACTTCTTGCCCAGGGTTGCACAGTTAGTAAGTTTCTGAGCTGGATTTGAACTCAGGAAGATGAGTCTTCATTTGACCCCACCAAGCTGTCCCAATATAGAGATAGTACAGACAAAATGAAGGTTGCTTTAGATTTCTTCGCTATGCACAGTCTATGTATGTAAGGAAAGGGAAATAAGAAACTAATTTTCCTCTTTCAGAAAATAAGAATATCATCTAATTATTCAAGAAAAAACCAAAACAAAGCCTACTTCAATCAACTATTAGTATAACTGAGTAAAATCTTGGGTCCTAAATTTTCTGGATAATGCCCTTAATTTTCCATTTTAGATTGTAAGTGTGTGTACAAGTTTGATGTGTCTCAAGTCTCACAGAACTTGATTTAAAAATGATGATGATTGGTGGTGATGATGGTAATGGTGTATGTAGACTGCTTTTGAGGGACTTGAAATAGTTGTTCTGCTGCTTACATAGCTTTATTCTCTCTATTTTGAGCACTTATCTTGCTGGTACAGATTGCCATATACCTAAGTTTTCAAATCCTCTGAGAATTTTTTGAATGGCTTTCCAAAAATCCTCCATATACTAAATATGCTAGAAACCTTTCTCCAACTTTTTATTTTATGGATATCAGGATATCCTTTCCTTTTTGTGATTCACCTTTCCTAATTCTGTCTACTTTTCTAATCATATATCTCTATTGCTCTCTCTTTGTGTCTCTTCTCCCCACTTTGTCTCTATCTCTGTCTTTCTCTGTGTCTATCTTTGTCTTTGTCTCTGTCTCTCTGTCGCCCTTCTTTCCCTGTTCCTTCTCACTCTCTCCCTCTCCCTCTATGTCTGTCTTTCTCCATCTCTTTGCTCTGTCTCTGCTATCTTTCTCTTTGTATATGTTTGAACTATAACTTTTGAGAAGTAAATATTTTCTTCTTCTGAACAAGGTGGAAATCAAGGAGAGTGTGTTACTCTATCTATTTACTCTACCTACCTACCAACAATTATCCAAAAAGGGAATAAAAGAAAGCAACAGAAAATTCACTGATTTAAATGGCAGAGTCAGAATGATGCTGCTGAGAACCTTGAATAATACAGAACTTTTCATTATTTGAGATGGAGAACTAGTTAGGCTTCTGCTGAAATATAATTGTCCTTCCTATCAGAGCTCTTTTCTCCTTTTGTCTTTTTATTTATCTTTGACTTGTTCCTTTTCCTACCCCTCATCCCCGAAAGAAAACAGGAAAGAACTAATCAATAAGCATTTATTAATCTCTTACTGTGTGGCAGGAATTGCGAGTTAATAAAAAGCAAAAGCAAAAAACAAAACAAAACAAAAACAAAACAGTTGTTGCCCTAAAGGTACTTACATTCTAAAAGAGAAAAAATATGTACATAGCATGGTAAATGCAAACAAAATACAAGTGGATTGAGGATAAAACTCAAATTTCTTAAGTTGGAGTTGTTTATCCCTAAAACATAAGTAGGGCACTTTACCACACTGAGACATGTGTACACTCCAAATTAGTGAGAGCAGAAAGCATTGCCTGCGTCATACATTTATACAGCACATTGGTGAAGTTTTCCCACGAATAAGTATTTTAACAGATGACTTAGTGTCTTTAGAATTGCAACATTTACTGAAAACTTTAGAGAAAAAAGTAAACCATGAATATGAATGAAACAGAACCATGAACCAAAAACAGGAATAAACCAGGTTTATTTCTTGTTTCATGGTCCAAGTCAATTAAAAAATCACTACCACCATTACATAATTCATACACGTTCACAACAGAGAACCTGACCAGATGCTTAAAACTTGAACCAAATCTACTTCTTCTCTCAGTCCATTGAACTGGATCAAGATAGAATATTGAGATATTTTCTGAAAGAAATTTGAAATAAAAGTGGTATTTCTTTCTGTTCTGATACCCAACTTAAATAAAGGTGAAATTATAGCTAATATGCATACTCCGGAGAACATCTTCCATTGGTAATGGTTAAGTATAAAAATTAAAGAAAATATTATTTAATCATCTTAAATATTCTTTGAGAACCAGACTTCTAGGGGTGAAATCAACATGGCCGAGTAGAGAAAGTATTCAACTAATTTCTCCCAAGGTTTTCCTCTAAATAACTTAAAAATAGTACCTCAAATTGAATTTTGGAATGATAGACATGACAAAATATGACATTAAGAGGTTTTTTTTTGAGCCCAAAGAGGACAGATTTATGACATGGGGGAAGAGGCTGGCTTGGTGTCCATATGGATGAAACATCAGGAAGGGACTAGATGGTGGTGACATAAACAGTAGTGGCTTCAGGACCTCTTAAGCAAGAGATGGTAAGAAGACCTGGCAATTAATCAGAAAGAGATTAAAGGGTACTCCTGTCCTAGCACTGAATGTAGAACCAGACTCTGGCAATTCCACTGCTTATACCACTTCTGGGTTCTAATCCAAGGACAGAGAAGAACACTTCCATTCAAGAGGGTTAGTATTACTTCCAGTCCCAAGGGATGAGAAGCCCTTCCTTGGTAAGGACCAGAGTTTAAAGCAAGAGAGCAGTGACCACAATTCTCCCCAGATCACATCACCTTAGAAGCACCAAAAAGTTCCAAACTCCTAGAACTAGCTCTGAAAACAGCAATGTAAAAAAGGCTTGAAGTTTGGGATATTGCCTTTCCACTCCCCATGCTAGGAACATGCTGGGAACATTGACAAAGTTCTAAATGAAGAAATGGGGGGGGGGGAAATGAACAAGCAACAAAAACTCCTGACCAAAAAAAGGTACTAGAACGATAGGGAAAATCAACATTAAAAACTCAGAAGAAGACAATGAAGTCAAAACAGGTACAATGAAAACTCAAAGGGGAAAAAATGAATTGGTCACAAGTCTAGCGAGAATTCCTGGAAGAGCTAAAAAATTGTTTTAAAAATAAATTGAGTTGTAGGAAAAAATTAGACAAGGAAATGAAGGCAAAGGAAGAAAACTATGAAAAGAAAATTTATAATTTGATAGACACAAAAGATACTAAAAATTACATCTTAAACAGAATTGGCATAATGATAAAAGAGGCACAAAAATTCACCAAACAAAAGAACTCCTTAACAACAGAATTGGTTAAATGGAAAAAAGAGGTACAAAAAGTTCACTAAAAATAATTCCTTAAAAATTAAATTTGGAGGGTGATATTATAAGCAAATTAGGAGAGCATGGAATAGTTTTCCTGTCAGATTTTGGAGAAAAGAGTAAGTTATAACTAAATAAGAGAGAACATTATGAAATACAAAATGAATAATTATGATTACATTAAATTCAAAAGGATTTGCACAAATAAAGGCAATGCAATCAAGATAAAAGGAAAACTAAAAATCTAGGAAAAATCTTAATACAAAATGTTTCTTGTAAAGGCCTCCTTTCTTAAAAATGTATAGGTAATTTATTCAAATTTATAAGATTACATGTTATTACCCAAATGATAAATAATCAAAAGATATGAAAAGGCAGTTTTCAGATAAAGATATCAAAGCTATCTATAATCATATGAAAACAATGATCTAAATCACTATTGATTAGAAAAATACAAATTAAAACAATTGTGACATATCTCCTCACACCTATCAGATTGACTACTAATTCAGAAAAATAAAATGATAAATGTTGGCAGAGTTGTGGGAAAATTGGGTAGACTTGTGAACTTACCCAACCATTATGGAGGATTTGGAACTATGCCCAAAAGGCTGTAGAACTTGATGTATTGTTTGATCCAACATTACCACTATTACATCTATATTCCAAAGAGATCATAAAAAAGAGTAAAGGAACTACATGTACAAAAATAGTTATAGAAAAAATTTTTGTGGTGACAAAGAATTGGAAAGTGAAGTAATGCCCAGTGATTGAGGAATGACTGAACAAGTTGTGGTATATGAAAATAATGGAATACTATTATCATATAAGAAATGAGGAGCTGGAGGATTTCAGAAAAACTTGGAAAGACTTGCATGAACTGATACTGAGTGAATTGAGCAGAACCAGGAGCACATTGTACAAAGTAACAGCAACACTGTATGATGATCAACTATGATAGCCTTAGATCTTCTCAGCAATACAATAATTCATGACAATTCCAAAACACTCAAGATGGAAAATGCCATTCACCTCTAGAGAAAGAACTATGAAGTCTGAACACAGATTGAAGTATAATTTTTTTACTTTGTTTAAATTTGTTTTTCCCCCAATGGTTTTCCCCTTTTGTTCTGATTCTTCTCATAATTGTACATAATTATAGTCTATATAGGATTGCTTGCTGTCTTGGAAAGAGGGGATGGAGAAAAATTTGGAACTCAAAATCTTACAAAAATGAATTTTGTGTGTATTAAGAATAAATAAACTTAATACAATAAAATGAATTTTGAAAATTATTTTTACATGTATTTGAAAAAAATATAAAATATTATTAAATGAAGGGAAAAAATGGTGTCAATGTTTTTTAGTGAAGAATTAACCTAGATTTATGGCATAGGGATTTTACTTATGTGGCTGGACCTGAGGAGATTGCTTCTTTTACACCACAACCGATCTTATAAATTCTGCATATTCATATATTATTTTTTCAATGTAACAATGTTTGAATACAATCATAAACTATAATTAGCAGCCTTCAGTCATTCTCCAATGGTTAGGCATCTAGTTTGTTTCTTATCCTTTGCAACTACAAAATGTGATATTAAGACTATCTTGCCATTTAATTGTCACAATGGCAGGGATTATTATTCCCATTCTGTAGTTGGGAGAATTGAGATGTAAGAATGTAAATGGATTCACACAAATTCACATCATTAATTAATGTGAAAGCAGCAACTTGTACCCTGCTACAGAATCTTAATTGCCCAGACTTCACAGGTTATAGACTAAAGACTGAGGATAGGATTATAAAGTCACTCAAGGGCAAGGACTTGTCTCCATGTTAATTAGCAGACTACCACACATTTGATAGATGTTCAGGAAATGTTCATTAATGAAGATGATTGCAATTATGGGAACTGCAAGATGGAAGGCTTTGGAAGTAGGAAACAGAATTAGAATATTAAAAAAAATACTTCTTTAATATATTGCAACAGAAGTAGCCAATCATGAGCATGATACCATCATAAAAGGTTCAGGGTGAAAACCAGAGCTAAATCACATTTTATGTAGAGAAATCAAAACTCCCTAAATATGACTTGCAACCTAGAGAAGATATCAAGGCAACTTTTATTTGCCTTTCTTATATTGTGAGCTCCTAGTTTTGAGGATTCAATTACTCCTTCTTGCATTTTCTTTGCAGTTAGATATGTTAAAAGGAAAATAAAAATGACTTCTCCAAATGTGAAAAAGATTAAATTGGGAGTGGGGAAGATAATGACTCCATGAGACATAAGAAACAATAAAACAAATCAAAAGAATTTTAAAAAGTCTAAATGTGAAATATTTCATTGGAAAAACAGGTGACCTGGAAAATGGATCAAGAAAAGAAAATTTAAATGAATTACCTAAAAGCCATGATAACGAAAAAGCCTAGATACCATTTTCAAGAAATTATCAAGGAAAACTGCCCTGATATCCTAGATCCAAGGACAAAATAAAAGTTGAAAGAATTCACTGATTACCTCCTGAAAGAGCTCCCTCTATGAAAATTCTAAGGAATATTATAACCAAATTCCAGAGCTCTCAACTCAAAGAGAAAATACTTTAGCCAGAAAGAAATTATTCAAATATCAAGGAACTTTATTTTTATATCCCCAGTGCTCAGCACAGTGCCTGGAACATGGTAGGTACTTAATAAATGCTTATTGATTGATTGAGATGGATTGTAGTCAAGATATATGGTTCTAGTTCAAATTTACTGTCACTATGTGACTCTAGAGACTTACACGAACTGATGATGAGTGAAATGAGCAGGACCAGGAGATCATTATATACTTCAACAACAATACTATATGATGACCAGTTCTGATGGACCAGGCCATCCTCAGCAATGAGATCAACCAAATCATTTCCAATGGATCAGTAATGAACTGAACCAGCTATGCCCAGAAAAAGAACTCTGGGAGATGACTAAAAACCATTACATTGAATTCCCAATCCCTATATTTATGCACACCTGCATTTTTGATTTCCTTCACAAGCTAATTGTACAATAATTCAGAGTCTGATTCTTTTTGTACAGCAAAATAACATTTTGGTCATGTATACTTATTGTGTATCTAATTTATATTTTAATATATTTAACATCTACTGGTCATCCTGCCATCTAGGGGAGGGGGTGGTGGGGTAAGAGGTGAAAAATTGGAACAAGAGGTTTGGCAATTGTTAATGCTGTAAAGTTACCCATGCATATATCCTGTAAATAAAAGGCTATTAAAAAAAAAACAAACTATGTGACTCTAGAATCATCTTCAGGTCAAGAAAGCCTTTGATTCACAAGTAATTGATATTTATTTCTTTATGGAATGAGTTAGTGAAGATAAATTCTACAGATGAATGTATATGACCATGTGAATTTGTGAGAGTTGAGAAATTTTGAGGCTATGAACATGTCTGAAAAAGATAGCTTATTTCTCTTCTCATCTGAAAGAAAGGGAAGAACTTACATTTACTAGGTCAAGAAATTAGCTATATATGAGGTATAGAAGTATAGAATGGGACCCTAAATGACCCATAGTGACTAGAGGAAGAGAGAGAGAGAGAGAGAGAGAGAGAGAGAGAGAGAGAGAGAGAAGAGGATAGGAAAATAGCCCTTGAATAGTGCTGCCCATTGGCAATTAACTTAACTCTGAATTTGCCAGGAAGAAAATAGTCCTCCTTCTTTCTATCTTGGTTGATGGGATTGAAGGAAGTGAAGGAATGACTATGGTACTTTGGGAAAGGGAATGAAGAAGGAGGGGAGTAAGGGAGAAAGAGGCAGATAGAGATACACAGACAGACAAAGAAGCACAGAGACAGAGAGACACAGAGAGAGTGACAGAGAAAAACAGAGTGACAGACAGACAGACAGACAGAGAGACAGAGAGCAAAACATTGGAAACATTTGAATTTGGAGTTGGGTAAAAAGATAAGTATTTAGAGTACTAAACAATACAAATAGTGAAGACCCTGGACTTCATGTTATTCAACTCCTTTGACCCCAGAAATATCACTACTAAATTTATAACCCAAAAAGTAAAAGAGAAAGAAAAAAAAACTCCTTTTATATATAAACATGTTTTAGTAGTTCATTTGTAATGCCAGAGGATACTATTGGGGGCACTCATCAGTTGGTGAATGGCTGAATAATTGTGTCATATGAATATATATTTATATGGAAATCAGTTCAGAGAAACCTGGGAAGACTTATATAAACTGATGTACAATGAATAAGAAGAACAATTTATACAATAACAACAACATTGTGAAAACCTAAGACCTTAAATTAATACAATGACCAAACATGACTTCAGAGCACTGATGATGAGCTATGCTACCAACCTCCTGACAAAGAGAGAATGGGTTCCACATGTAGAATGACGCAAAAATTTTTAGAAATAGCCAATATGGGGATTTGTTTTGCTTGACTGTGTATAGTTAAAAGAATTTTATTATTTTTTAAATTAAATGGATGGGAGGAAGAGAAAGTATTTATTAACTGAAAAAGAAAATGAATTTTAAAAAAATGAACATTTCACTATCTGGTATTATTCAATTTCTGTTCTTAATTTTTATCATTAAAGTTTTCTCAGGACAGATCTAAATTAATTCAATCCAAACCAATAAACATTTAGTGCCTACTAATTATGAATATTTTGAAACAAGCAGAGGAAATAAAAAATAAAAAGAACCTGTCCTTTAAATGTCTATTCAGTTATAGAATGATATTGTTATTATTTAAAGTAGAAAATATCTCCTTCTGGGGAGAATGTATCACTAAGAGAAACAGAAGTACACTGCTTTTTTCCTGAATTTTCCTGAATTTCCTGAATTGATCTCCTAAGTTAATTTTGTTCTCTGGGTGAAGATTGTGATTATCCTTTGTATTTCTGTATTTCACATAAATAGACAGCTAGTGGTCTCTGGTCTTTTGAGTCTTACCATTGTACCACTATCTCTGAGACTGTGTTCCCACTCAAAGTCCTAAATACTGGGCTTTTTGTTATCACATATGGTCCTATTGAAACTTATGTGATCTATGTTCTATTTTAGTTAGGTTCCATGAATATCCTTTTTAAAAGATGGGAAACAGTTGTCTGCATTTTGGTTGGTCTGGAAGCTCTATTCTAAACCAGGTGCAACATAAGTAATTTCATTGTGGACAGCATTTTAACTACCTTTAATATCTCTTTTATTTCTTTTACTGCCATCTCTTTCTCCTCAGCACATACTACTTACACTCATGTTCTTTTTTAAATTAAAGCTATTTATTTTCAAAATTTATTTTCAAAATACATGCATAGATAATTTTCAACATTCACCTTTGCAAAACCTTCCAAATTTTTTCTCTCCCTTCCCCCTATCCTTCCCATAGATGGCAAGTAATCCAATATATGTTAAACACGTGCTATTCTTCTATTCATATTTTCACAAACACCATGATGCACAAGAAAAATCAGTCCAAAAAGGAAAGAAATAAGAGAGAAAACAAATGCGAGCAAACAACAACAACAAAAAGAGTGAAAATACTGTGTTGTGATTTACTCTCACTTTCCACAGTCCTTTCTTTGGGTGCAAATGACTTTCTTTATCACTAGACCACTGGAACTGTCGTGAATCAACTCACTGTAGAAGAGACCACATCCATCAGAACTGATCATTATATAATCTTGGTACTGTTGTTATAATGGTCGCCTGGTTCTGCTCATTTCACTTAGCATCAGTTCATGTTAAGTCTCTCCATATCTCTCTGAAATCATCCTGATGATCATTTCTTATAAAACAATAATATTTCATAATATTCATATACAATAACTTATTCATCCCTTCTCCAACTGGTGGGCATCCACTCAGTTTCCAGTTTCTTGCCACTACAAAAAGAACTGCCACAAACATTTTTGCACATGTGGATCCCTTTCCCTCCTTTATGATCTCTTTGGGATACAGGTCCAGTAGAGACCTCTGCAAATGATATGCACAGTTTGATAATCCTATGGACATAGTTCCAAATTGCTCTCCAGAATGGTTGAATCAGTTCACAACTTCACCAGCAATGTATTAGGGTCCCAGTTTTTTCACATCCCCTCCAATATTCATCATTATCTTTTCCTCTCATCTTAGCCAATCTAAGAGGGGTGTAGTTGTACCTCAGAGTTTTCTTAATTTGCATTTCTCTGATCAATAGTGATTTAGAGCACCTTTTCATATGACTAGAAATGGTTTCAATTTCTTCATCTGAAAATTGTTTGTTCATATTCTTTGACCATTTATCAATTGGAGAATGGCTTGAATTCTTATAAATTTGAGTCAGTTCTCTATATATTTAGAAATGAGACCTTTATCAGAACCCTTGAATGTAAAAATTTTCCCCAGTTTATCTCTTCCCTTCTAATTTTGTCTGCAATAGTTTTGTTTGTACAAAAACTTTAAACTTAATATAATCAAAATGAATACAAAAATTTGTATTCATTAATACATTCCAGATGTTCTTTGGTCACAAATTCCTTCCTTTCCCACAGATTTGAGAGGTAAACTATCCTTTGTTCTTCTAATTTGCTTGTAACATCATTTTTTATGTCTAACCCATTTCGATTTTATCTTGACATAGGGTGTTAGGTGTAGGTCAATGCCTAGTTTTTGCCATACTAGTTTCCAATTTTCCCAGCAGTTTTTGTCAATTAGTGACTTCTTATCCCCAAATATGGGACATCCCTGTGTTCTTAAAGCATCTTCTGAATGCTCAGACTTCTACTCATTCATTCCACAACCATCATTTAAGCTTCCATTTTCAGTGTTCCTGGTACCAGGAATACAAAGACCAAAAAAATATCAACAAAACAAAAGAACATGTACTAGGGAAGCATATATTCTATTAATGGCATGGGATAAAGTAAGTATACAGAGAGAATAGAAATATAAGCACAAATGTGTTTATACATACACATACATATTGGAATCTGTTTGCCCTCAGAAATGGAATGTGCTAGATAGAATATAGGAAGTGAGTCAATTTAATGATGCTTTAGAACTTGAGGTTGGACCTATTATGGTATTCCTTCTTGGTCTCTTACTTTATATTGGATTATTCCTGAACTCTGAAAATCAGCATCATCATATTTAAATAGGGATTTTCAGATTTGTAAACTACTTTGTAAATATAATTTCATTTTGTCCTCATGGGAGCTGTTGAGGAAGGTGATATTATTATCCCCATTTTAGAGCTGAGGAAATGAAGGTATATAAAATGTATGTGACTTTGCCAAAGTCACACAGATAGAAAGTATCTAAGACATGATTCAAACTCCTTGCACTTAGGGAGTTCCTTTCTATTAAAGGGTTAGGATAAAGTAAACACACAGAAATGAATAGAAATATAAACATGTGTATATGTATGCATATACTTTCATGCACATATCTCTTGATCTGTCTTTCTTTTTTCTTTCTCTTATTCTTTCTTTCTCTGTCTCTTTTTGTCTATGTCACCTGTCACCTTGATATCAAATGATTTCATATGTGAAACCTGATAAATGGGATAGGACAGATATTATAGGTTTCATGTTGAAAGTGGACCTGAGTTAAGCTTTGAAAGAAACTTCCTAAGACCAGTGTTCTTCCTAGCTGCTTTGTCAGATTCTGAACTCATGATCTATGTCTCACTGTGTTATTTCAACATTGTTTTGGAAAACCATTAGCTAATAGAATAAACTAGATTAAACTAAGATACAAATAACTGAAAACTGATCAATGTCCTTCATCCTTTCCCTTTCCTTCCACATATGGTATAAGTGCATCTAAGAATTTATGTTAGGGTCAATGCAGGTGATATTTGAATTCATATATTACTGATTGCTTTGCTTCCTGTGCTTAAAAATAAGGTTGATTCTATAAGGAACTCGGGTCTTTAGGATTATAGCATATAACCACTCCTTAGCAGTAGGAATGGAGGATATCTGCAGTGAAATTCTCACCTGGTTTAGAGGTCATTAATTATCAACTCTTCTCTGAATGAGAATTAGCTAGGTTTTGAACTTTTCCCAGTGGGCAAATATGTACATACATACCTACATACGTGTGTGTGTGTGTGTGTGTGTGTGTGTATTCTTGTAATGGGAGCCAGCAGCACACATCTTGAATGCAGGGAGTCCAATTCTTGAATGTGCACGTATTGAAGCATTTTACTACATCTCCAGGAGACCAGACATGGCAGGTCCCTCCTGACAAATGCTCCCCAATAACTCTACTGCAGAGTCATGTATGTCCTGGCTTCTTGCACGGAAATTGTTTCTGGGCTGGATGACTGCTTTGCAAATGAACAGCATTTTTCTGCTGTGGTCTTGTGGTCTAATATTAAAACATTTTCACAATGGAAACCCGATGGATTAGATCATTTTCCCTAGGTTTGCATCCCAAGGGACATCTAACCTATGTTGCTTGTTTTAATTAAATTACCACATTTTCCATATGATTAAATGCCTGAATAATGAAGACTTATGGGACTGAATTTTAATGCACCATACATTAATATGAGCAACAGGGGGAACATATGATTTTACTTTGAGTAGAATCTTTTAGTAGCAAATGTTTCACCTCTTCCTTTTTTGTCTTCCTTGTTCTCTTTCAGATCAAATGAATGGTAGAGAACAGTAAGACAGAAAATGATTAGGTATTAGGCAGGCTGTGCAAGAGGGAGTCATTGATGAGAACCTTGAAGAAAGAGAGGAAACCTCAAAACTGGTCCTAAATTCTGGGTATGTGCCAATGCTTCTAACGTAATACTAGCTGAGGAGTGCAAGGGATCGGACCACTTACCCTTCTTAGATAGCTTCCATCTGTCACGTATGCTTTGCATCTGATATGTGAATCCATCAGTATGAATAGTCATGGGGTATCAAACAGGAAAATCTGATGCAGACGCTAAAATTTCCAAAGATATGCAGTCTTGTTCCTGGTCTTATGGTGGGAGCTTCCAAAGGTCCAAAGGTCCAAACCTATTAGGTCAGGATGGAAAAGAACATCATGATTTTGTTTAAACATTTTTTTTCAATTTTTATTGTTAAACTAAAAAAACACAAACTCTCTCCAAAGTGTCAAGAATGTTGTGAATACTTTTGCCCAAACCTATTAAATTCTAGAAATCTAGTTATGAGATCAGTACACCATTAGACATTTTATTGTCCACTACATTGTTGATGAACAAGATGAGGCAAGCCACATCCTGGGAGAATATGGTGATCTCTAGGAGAGGGATTTTATGACCATTTGATCCTGAAGCAAATTAGCAGAATATTGGAGAAACTATAGATGCTTTGAAAAGTAGGATTGACTTTTATTGGAATGGAATTATTATAGGATCTTATATTTAATTAGAAAGGATATCAAGTGGCCAGTTAGTTCAACATCTTTATTTTTCAGATAAGTAAATTGAGACCTCAAAAGGTTAAATAATATGTCCAATATAACACAAGTAGTCAGAAATAGAGTTTTGATTCTAACCTAAATTCTCTTATTTCAAATCTTGTTCTCCTTTCCTATGCCATAGAATGCGATCTCAAGAGGGTTGGGGGTGGATGGGAAAGGATGATGGTGTCTTTTATGAGTTTTGTAAGAGCATTCTTTCCAGATTCACTGACTTTAGACTTTTCTGAGCTAAGCCAAAAGCAAGAAATACCAGGTAAAGACATGTTCACATTATTTTTAGACTTTGAGATTGAATGGCACTTATTTCCCAACTCTCCAAAACAGATTTTGACTTCTTCCCCTCCTGCTCTATGTCTTTAATTTTAGAGTATTGATGCATTTCTCTTTCTGTAACTTATATTTGCCTGGCCTGTTTCCTTCTGGAAATGTGAGCCCCTTGAAGATGCCAACATTGTCTGTTCTCCAAGTGTACTGTACATTTATTGGGAGAAATACACTGAAAGTACATTGAAATGTTTCAATGATAGGGGAAAAAAATAAGGCATTTGAGGACCATTTTTCATTATTCCAATTCTACTCTTTTCTTTTCTCATTTCATAGGCTCTCTTTAGGAAACTGAAAAATCAGAGCTTTAGATTCTGAAAGGCAACAAAGAAAAAATTCACTTAGTATTATTTTTATAGTTAAGAGATGTATTTCCTAGCTCACTAATTCACTGAAACATTTTGAGAAATGAACTCTTACATTTAAACATGAAATATGTTTCCCTTGCAACAATTCACAAGATTTACTCTGTTTCCTTTCTCAAGTTGGGAAATGATGTTCAGGCTACACGACACTGACAATTCAGGCTGCCCACAAAAGGTCATCTGGCCTACTCATAAATCCCACAGAACCACCAAATTCAAACCATTTGGGCAATGAGCTGAATCATCAGCACATGCATTGATGTTAATCTGTTTGGCTGTGTTGGGGGCCAGACTCTGAGTGGCAGAGGGGGCCAGCTTTATGGACTTGCTTTTCTGCTTAAGGCTGGCATACCATTTAGCATATCTCATAGAGCATCTGGGGTGGGCATCTTTTTCCCATGATTCATTTCTTCTGTCTAGTATCATACCATCATAGTTATGGTGATTATGTTTTTTTCCAGTCCCTCTTGCCCTCCAGCAGTAAGGAAGTTTGACATAAAAAGGGGTTGTGGGAAGGAAAAATTGGCTTAAACATTTATGGAGACCTTCAAATTAAGATTAATGACTAAATCTTTATCCCAAATATAGATCTACTTGGGATGTCATTGTATCTTAATTTGTCTCATCTAAGAAATAAAGGCTGAGCAGAGACCTTTTGAGATATCTATCTATCTATCATCTATCTGTCTATCAATTCATTTTCCCCTTGTTATAGATTAGGTATATAAGTATATATCTAGATATACTAATTTACATAGTTTGTGAAGTTTATATATGTATGATTATAGTAAATAATTATGATGTTGCTAAGTGGGATTATATATGGAGTGTTAGACTTTGAATCAAGAAAACTAATTAATTCTGCCTCAGAGGCTGGTGGGTGACCCTAGGCAAGTCACTAAACCCCACTCACCCCCAGTTTCTTCATCTGTAAAAGGGATAATAATAACACTTACCTCATAGAGTTATTGTGAGACTCAAATGAGATGTTACTTGTAAAGTGTTTTATAACTCATAAAGCACTATATAAATAATATTATTATATTATAATGTAATTTTATTATTAATATTATATCATAAAACTTATGTAAAATAGAAATTTAAATAACAATAAATTATATAATTTACTTATCAATGTATAAAGCCCTTTTTCATTTTCATTAAAATGACAATTAATAATAAAATTTTTGTGAAAGAATTGTAATTGCATATGCTGCACCATTTTTATGATGTTGGTATACACTTTGAGATGCAGTAGTTCAAAGTTGCATATTTTAATACTTGCCTTTAATGATTTTCAGACAAAAATAATACTTCACAAAACTATGTAAATTTAAATAGAAAAAAATGAATCATTGGTCAAGTTTACTAAATAATGGTCTGCATTTTTTAATTCTTTTGAGTAATTACAAAAAGATTCTTGTAGAAGGTCAGCTAGGAAATTTCCATGTCATGATGTTAAATAAGCTATTGTAGCAAATTAACCAAAGAATATTACATTTTAATATTTTTAACAAAGTAGTTTAAAATCAGTGTGGATGATTTAAAAACAGACTTTAAAATTCTGTGTAATCTGACTTCTGTTCCAAGCATAGAATAGTTTGCTTAAGGACAGTCCTAAGGTGCTATGTTCTGCATACTAGGGGCTCAGAAGAGGTGACTCCTGCTTGCCTGAGAGATCTTGAAATCTATAAAGTTCAATACTTGCCTAAGTAGAGAAGGGATTTCTTCAGATTCAGAAAGATTAGAAGAAGGATGGAAAAAGTTTAATAAGAGATGGGGAATGAATTTTTGAATGATGATTGGGAAATCTCCTAGGATATGAAGAAAAATTGATCCACATTGTGGTCTTTAATTCCTCAGGGTCTGCAACCCTAGTAAATGCTAAGAGTAAACTCTTCCTCCTTCTCCGGATAGGAGAGATTTTTCTTGGTAAAACTGAAATCTCATTCTTAAGTGAAGAACTGATTTAGTCTTGTATATTCTAACATTTAATCTATAGAACCTCTCCAATGTCTATGCACTACTTGCTTTGATAAAAAGGTTTACTCTTTAATCATTTTCTCTTTTGTGTAGCCAGCTTTTGGTGGGAATGATCTAAGCAGCTTTTATCCTGAACTCTAAAAGAAGTGTATCTGTAGATCAACAGCCGGTGATATGTGATCTCCTCACCTGGACTCTTTTGTGAAGGCAAACTAGGCTATCTTTTGGTTGAATTCTTACTTAATCTTTAACTATTGAACAGGATTTGTCTCAGATAAACTAAAACCTGGGAAAGACAGCTTAAAAAGGTCAAGGTCTCCCATTGCATTGGAAGCCATCAAAAGTCATCTTGACCTCTGTTTTGCCATTGGACCCCAATGATTCTGGAAGGGAGTGAGTTTGCTGACTTTGCACAGCTCTGCCTCATTGAGATCCAATTCACCTGCAAGTCAAGATATTCTCCTGTTGTCTTTGGTCCTCTTAGAGAATGAAGGATGAACAACAACATATTTTAATAACTCCTGGTTGGGCTTCCTAACTCAAGTCTCTTCCCATTTCAATCCATCCTCTAGTCATCCACTAAAGTGATTCTCCTAATATACTAGTCTGATCATGTCACTCCCCTATTCAATCAACTCTGGAATCAAATAAAAATTCTTTGCTGGCATTGAAGATCTTCACAACCTAACTCATTCCCTTCCCTCCTCTCCCCTTCACAATCTTCTTACATCTTACTCTCTGTCAAATACTCTTTGATTCAATGACCTTGGTCTCTGACCTGGTCATCGGACATGACATTTAGCTATGGACATTTTTTTTTTCTGTCTGTTCTCTATTCCTGGAAAGCTTTCCCTCCTCATCTCCACCTACTGCCTTTCCTTGCTTCCTTTAAGTCCAAATAAAAATCTTCTTTTCTACAGGAAACCTTTTTTAATTCTAATTCCTTCTCTCTCTCAAAAATTTTCTATATATCATGTATACACCTTATTTGTATATATTTGTTTGCTTGTGATTCTCCCTCACCTTCTCCCCCACATTAAACTGAGAGCTTTTTGAGGTCAGGGAGAGGCTATCTTTTGCTTCTTTTTTTTGCTTCAATAGAGCTTAGCACAGTTCTTACATAGCAGTAACTTAATGAATGCTTATTGACAACTGATTGACTTCTAAATAATAATAATAATAAGGATTACTATTTATATGGTGCCTACTATATGCCAGGTACTATGCTAAGCACTTTACAAATATTATCTCATTTGATCTTCACAATCCTAAGAGTAGGTGCTATTAATCCTTTTTTTTTTTTTTATTTAATAGCCTTTTATTTACAGGATATATGCATGGGTAACTTTACAGCATTAACAATTGCCAAACCTCTTGTTCCAATTTTTCACCTCTTACCCCCCCCCCCTCCCCAGATGGCAGGATGACCAGTAGATGTTAAATATATTAAAATATAAATTAGATACACAATAAGTATACATGACCAAAACGTTATTTTGCTGTACAAAAAGAATCAGACTCTGAAATATTGTACAATTAGCTTGTGAAGGAAATAAAAAATGCAGGTGTGCATAAATATAGGGATTGGGAATTCAATGTAATGGTTTTTAGTCATCTCCCAGAGTTCTTTTTCTGGGCATAGCTAGTTCAGTTCATTACTGCTCCATTGGAAATGATTTGGTTGATCTCGTTGCTGAGGATGGCCTGGTCCATCAGAACTGGTCATCATATAGTATTGTTGTTGAAGTATATAATGATCTCCTGGTCCTGCTCATTTCACTCAGCATCAGTTCGTGTAAGTCTCTCCAGGCCTTTCTGAAATCATCCTGTTGGTCATTTCTTACAGAACAGTAATATTCCATAATTTTCATATACCACAATTTATTCAGCCATTCTCCAACTGATGGACATCCATTCAGTTTCCAGTTTTTAGCCACTACAAAAAGGGCTGCCACAAACATTCGTGCACATACAGGTCCCTTTCCCTTCTTTATAATCTCTTTGGGATATAATCCCAGTAGTAACACTGCTGGATCAAAGGGTATGCACAGTTTGATAACTTTTTGAGCATAGTTCCAAACTACTCTCCAAAATGGTTGGATTCGTTCACAACTCCACCAACAATGCATCAATGTCCCAGTTTTCCGCATCCCCTCCAACAATCATCATTATTTTTTCCTGTCATCTTAGCCAATCTGACAGGTGTGTAGTGGTATCTTAGAGTTGTCTTAATTTGCATTTCTCTGATTAATAATGACTTGGAGCATCTTTTCATATGACTAGAAATAGTTTCAATTTCTTCATCTGAGAATTGTCTGTTCATATCCTTTGACCATTTTTCAATTGGAGAATGGCTTGATTTTTTATAAATTAGAGTTAATTCTCTATATATTTTGGAAATGAGGCCTTTATCAGAACCTTTGACTGTAAAAATATTTTCCCAGTTTATTGCTTCCCTTCTAATCTTGTCTGCATTAGTTTTGTTTGTACAAAAACTTTTCAGTTTGGTATAATCGAAATTTTCTATTTTGTGATCAGTAATGATCTCTAGTTCTGCTTTGGTCATAAAGACCTTCCCCTTCCACAGGTCTGAGAGGTAAACTATCCTATGTTCCTCTAATTTATTAATAATTTCATTCTTTATGCCTAGGTCATGAACCCATTTTGACCTTATCTTGGTGTACGGCGTTAAGTATGGATCAATGCCTAGTTTCTGCCATATTAGTTTCCAATTTTCCCAGCAATTTTTATCAAACAGTAAGTTCTTATCCCAAAAGCTGGGATCTTTGGGTTTGTCAAAGACTAGGTTGCTATATTTGTTGACTGTTTTATCCCTTGAACCTAATCTATTCCACTGATCAACTAATCTATTCCTTAGCCAATACCAAATAGTTTTGGTAACTGCTGCTCTATAATATAATTTTAGATCTGGTACAGCTAAGCCACCATCATTTGATTTTTTTTTCATTAATTCCCTTGAAATTCTTGACCTTTTGTTTTTCCATATGAACTTTGTTGTTATTTTTTCTAGGTCATTAAAATAGTTTTTTGGGAGTCTGATTGGTATAGCGCTAAATAAATAGATTAGTTTAGGTAATATTGTCATCTTTATTATATTTGCTCGCCCTATCCAAGAGCATTTAATATTTTTCCAATTGGTTAGATCAGACTTAATTTGTGTGAAAAGTGGTCTGTAATTTTGCTCATAAAGTTTCTGATTTTCCCTTGGCAGATAGATTCCTAAATATTTTATATTATCAGTAGTTACTTTAAATGGAATTTCTCTTTGTAACTCTGACTGTTGGATTTTGTTAGTGATATATAAGAATGCTGATGACTTATGTGGGTTTATTTTATAACCAGCAACTTTGCTAAAGTTGTGGATTATTTCTAATAACTTTTTAGCAGAATCTCTGGGGTTCTCTAAGTATACCATCATGTCATCGGCAAAGAGTGATAATTTGGCTTCCTCATTGCCTATTCTTATTCCTTTAATCTCTTTCTCAGCTCTTATTGCTAAAGCTAGCGTTTCTAATACAATATTAAATAGTAACGGTGATAGTGGGCAACCTTGTTTTACTCCAGATCTTATTGGGAATGGTTGCAGTTTGTCTCCATTACATATGATGCTTACTGATGGTTTTAAATAGATGCTGCTGATTATTTTAAGGAAAAGTCCATTTATTCCTATACTCTCAAGTGTTTTTAATAGGAATGGAGAAGTTAAGAGAGTTGCAAGAAGAAATAGACAACAAAACTATAATAGTAGGAGATCTCAACCTTGCACTCTCAGAATTAGACAAATCAAACCACAAAACAAATAAGAAAGAAATTAAAGAACTAAATAGAATATTAGAAAAATTAGGTATGTTGGATCTTTGGAGAAAATTGAATGGAGATAGAAAGGGATATACTTTCTTCTCAGCAGTTCATGGAACCTATTTAAAAATTGACCATATATTAGGACATAAAGACCTCAAAATTAAATGCAAGAAAGCAGAAATAGTAAATGCTTTCTTTTCAGATCATGATGCAATAAAAACTACATTCAACAAAAGTTAGGGGGAAATAGACCAAAAAGTAATTGGAAACTAAACAATCTCATCTTAAAGAATGATTGGGTGAAGTAGCAAATTATAGATACAATTAATAATTTCACTCAAGATAATGACAATGATGAGATATCATACCAAAATTTGTGGGATGCAGCCAAAGCGGTAATAAGAGGGAATTTTATATCCTTAGAGGCTTACTTGAATAAAACAGAGAAAGAAAAGATTAATGAATTGGGCTTGCAACTAAAAAACTAAAAAAGACCAAATTAAAACCCCAATCAAATACTAAATTGGAAATTCTAAAATTAAAAGGAGAAATTAAAAATATTGAAAAGAAAAAAACTATTGAACTAATTAATAAAACTAAGAGTTGGTTCTATGAAAAAGCCAATAAAATAGATAAGCCTTTGGTAAATCTGATTAGAAAAAGGAGAGAGGAAAATGAAATTAGTAGTCTTAAAAATGAAAAGGGAGAACTTTCCACCAATGAAGAGGAAATTAGAGAAATAATAAGGAGTTATTTTGCTCAACTTTATGCCAATAAATTTGATAACCTAAGTGAAATGGATGACTACCTCCAAAAATATAGACTTCCCAGACTAACAGAGGAGGAAGTAAATTGCTTGAATAGTCCCATTTCAGAAAAAGAAATAGAACAGGCAATTAAACAACTCCCTAAGAAAAAATCCCCAGGACCGGATGGATTTACATGTGAATTTTACCAAACATTTAAAGAACAATTGGCCCCAATGCTATATAAATTATTTGATAAAATAGGGAATGAAGGAGTCCTACCAAATTCTTTCTATGACACAGACATGGTACTGATACCTAAACCAGGTACGCTGAAAACAGAGAAAGAAAATTATAGACCAATCTCCCTAATGAATATTGATGCTAAAATCTTAAATAAGATATTAGCAAAAGACTACAGAAAATCATCTCCAAGATAATACACTATGATCAAGTAGGATTTATACCAGGAATGCAGGGCTGGTTCAATATTAGGAAAACTATCAATATAATTGGCCATGTTAATAACCAAATTAACAAAAACCATATGATCATCTCAATAGATGCAGAAAAAGCATTTGATAAAATCCAACATCCATTCCTATTAAAAACACTTGAGAGTATAGGAATAAATGCTATTAATATTCCTAATCTACACTTGAGGAAGCTGAGCCTGATGTGACTTGCTCAAAATTACACAGGGAGTCATGTCTGAGGTCAAATTTTAATGCAGGTGCTCCTATCTTCAGGTCCAGCATTCTACCCACTACAGGACCTGATGAAGATTCTGTGATTTGTAATACATAGTAGGTATAAATTAGGATTGTGCTGGTAAATGTTTAACAACTGGTTCCCCTCCCCCAAAATATATCCATGATATACTTTTTAAAAAATAATAGCTTTTTATTTTCAAAATGTATGCAAAGATAGTTTTTAACATCATAATACACTTTTACATTTAATCTGCCTTCTTATCATTTTCTACATCATTTTAAAGATTAGATAATAAACCAAATAATAAATCAAGCCCTGATTTGTAGTGCTTTCTATTCTCAGGAGTCTTAATGCTCACACTAAATATTGAATAGTTACAAACCCTTCTGAGAGGGCTCTAGCACCCATCTGGCAAAGTAGGTCTTATCAATTATGATTTACATGTATAAGATGGAATAATAGATGTAAGATCATAGGATTTAAATCTGAAAGGGAGTTTTGAGGTGATCTGATTTGATCTTTACATTTTATATTTGAAGACATTGAAGCCTGATGTATTTGAGTTATGATCTTTCATCTTCAAGTAACTTGGTGGCTAGTGTTTGTATTTCAATGATTCTTTTTCTGCTTTCCCTAATTACTGAAGTTTTGCAGTGGGAAAGACTAACACACTTGCTTATTATTGAAGAACTGGGGTGATTCCATTTGTGGACAGAGTGAAAGGCAGGAAAAAACAACCATGGAATGAGGAAGGGACATAATGGGAAAATAAGTTGGACGAAGAGAGGCAAAGAAATGTAAAGAGAATAGAACATTTCCAATGACTCACATCTTATGGAGCTGGGAAGCATAATAAGGAGAGGTTAATCCTCCTTCATCCTCTATCACAAAAGGCTAGAACCAGGGCTATTAGCCTGGACTGAGATCTGAGAGAATGAACATTTATCCAGGACTTCTTGGATATGGCAGGACCTTATGATACATTTTTTCCCTCTCACTTGCCTGAAGAAATAATGAATGCTTGAACTCGTAGAGTATAATATTCTTATATACATCTTGAAGAATTTAATTGAATGAAACAGAAATAAAAGCTCATAGGGAGAGTTTGCAAAAAAGTAGAGAAATCTGAGGTGAAAATGGGAAGTGAAGGAAGTAGGTGAGAAAGAATGGTAGAAGAAGGGTAACTTCTGAAGAGATGAGTTGTAGTGATGTCAGAGAAACAGAGGTAAGCAAAAAAAAAAAAAAAACAGGAGAAAGGAATAATCAAGGTCTATGTTATATGATGCCATGAAATTCAAGAAGGCTTAGAATCAACTTTCAGCTCAGACTCTTCCTGGCTGTGCAGCATTGATAAACCCTTTAAATTGTCTGAGATTTAGTTTCATCATCAGTAAAATGAGGATGCAAAAATCCTTACCTCCCAGGATTGTTCAGAAGATAAATGAGATAACATATTGTAAAGCTCTTTGCACACCTTAAAGCACAACATAAATAAGTTATTATCATGTTGTACCTTGAAAAAAAAACCCACCATTTAATTTAGTTCATATTCTTCCATTTGACATAGAAAGGAAATGGGAGGCATAAAAGTAAACCTTCCTAAAAGTAGTAAGCCTTTCCAGGTATTCTAATTTTTTCTAGATGAAATGATTTTTATGTATGGAAGGAACAAAGACCATTTCTCTGACCTAAAGTCATGGCACTGGATTCCATTTTTTAGCTTTCACACCTTCTTTCCTTCCTTCCTTCCTTCCTTCCTTCCTTCCTTCCTTCCTTCCTTCCTTCCTTCCTTCCTTCCTTCCTTCCTTCCTTCCTTCCTTCCTTCCTTCCTTCCTTCCTTCCTTCCTTCCTTCCTTCCTTCCTTCTTTCCTTTGTTTCTTTCTCCCCCCTCCCCTTTAGAGAGGTAATGATGAGTCATATGGGGGAGCTATTTACTAATACCATGGTACCCTGTTCCTAGGTGGGTTTATTTCTAAAGCAAATGCATTCATAGTTTTTGAGATGATTAAACGATAAATGGGAACAACAGCGTTGAGATATTCTTTATTCCATTCTCAAATTTGACAGTTAGAATGAGCATTTCTGATGCGATTTTAAATTCATTGGTCTCTCCTAAAAGGTCGGGACGCTGCTCTCCTAGATTTCACACCCGCCATCCGCCGCACTTCGAAGTCCTTACTTAACTGCTGCGATTGCAAAAAGAAGGGCCCAAGTTTACCTAACGCTCTGCTTGATGAGAAACTGACAAGAAGGATTAAATCCGGAGGAAAGACTTCCCACTGCAACTGCTTTGGAGACAGTGCCGATGAAATGTCAGACTGTGCATACCTTCCTTTACCTCACATTGCCTAATTGAGAGAGGCGTGAACATAGCCAGAGTGCCGAAAGCAAAAATGCCATGTTTTGTGCAACCCACAGCAGAGAGATCCAATTATTTTTCTGGTTGGGCTACTGTCTCTGCTCTGACCGGCGCCAACGTGGTATCTGCTGGGTGGAACAAGAGAGAAAACTGGCAAGATTTTGCCCGTGGGTCCCACCAGAAAGCCCTCACCAAAGCCCATGGGTTTGCTCAGTGAAATGACGAAGCCGCTTAAGAAAAGTTTGCTGCTTTAATCCCGGCCTTCATTCCAGATCTTGTACTCTTTCACCGACTACCACTTTCTGAAACAATAGTCCCACAATGGGTCCCCTGAAGTCTCATTAAAAGAAAGCAGAATTGATCCTCGCATTTAAAAAAAAAAAAAGGGGAGGGGGGCTTTTGGATCTGATAAAGGAATCCTTCGTAGAGGCTTTGAACACCTCTGGGCAGCTCTCTAAAGGCTCGAACAAGAAAATGGGGGCTGGCAGGAGGTTTTTGAGCGTTCGCTTGAAAGAAGAGGGGGCAGACTAAAGGATTCACATTCAGTGCAGCTGGGCTCGTACCACCGTGGTTCATGGTAATTAGTTGGCCAGTGAAAAGCAGACAGCTTACAGTGACTGTGGGAAAATGACTTGGTGATTTGCTACTGCCCGGTCAGTCTCACAAAAGAACTGCCTATTGAACACCGGCAAAGAAGATGAAATCCAAATAATGGCCAGCTGGATGTTGGGTGTGGTGACGGCGCCATCAGTCTTGAGAAGATAATTGTGAATCTGTTCAGTGGACCCACCAGAAGCTATAATCTATAAACTGGAGATAACGCTTAAGGGGTCAAAAACAATCTAATGGATGGGGTTTTGGTGAATAGGCAGCTAAAGGTGTCTTGGTCCCCTCGTTCCCATTCATTAGCTGAGAAATTTTAATTCTGTGTAGGTGGGTGGGGAACTTGGCATACAAATTAAAACTGTCATGTTCGACATTTTAGTGCTTGTTCTAATTGAACACATTGAGAATAGAATGAGGGGCAGAGCTGTGAGAAACTCAGAAACTTGCTGTGTGAGTTATTTGTAACTGAAGGCTAATTTCTGAATTATTTACTTAGATTTGACGATGTATCAAGTAAGCAAATTTAGAAAGTAAAGGAAAATTCTTTATTATCAGGAGAAAATGAGATCCTAAGGATCTTAAGATCCAATATATACACTAAAGAAAAATCCCCTTTGGGGTATTCATGCCAAGAGACCATCATTCACCCATTCATCAAGCATCTAGTAAGTTCCTGCTATATGTTTGGCACTATTGTGCATGCCGGGAGATACAAAAGCAAAATGAAATAGCTTCTGATACAAAGAAGTTTCCATTCTATGGAGGGAAAGAACATGAACCTAGATAAAAGGCACCATGGTAAAATAAAAGAGAGCTCAGTTTGAATTCAGAAGATTTGGGTTCAAATTCCAGTTCTATTTGCTACCAGTAGTACAACCTCATTTTCCTCATCTGTAAAATGGGAGTGTTGGGCTAGGTGATCTTTGTGATTTCATTTAGCTCTCTAAATCTATGAAACTAAATTTTTACTTAGTAAATATTGTATTTACAATATATAGACAGTTACAGCAAAAGTTAAGCAGTATGGAATTGAGTAGATAATAATATGGAGATGTAGGATTGGTCCCTTGTATGAATGAAATGGCATTTGTGCTGAGTCTTTAATGGAATCTAGGGAGAAAGTCTATGAGAAGTGGAAAGGGAGAGAATTCTAGGCTTGGGGCACTGTTTATGTAAGTATATGGAGCTAATCAATTGAATGTTATGTATGAAGAATGGTAAATAGGCTGGTTTGATTAAAATATAGAGGTCATAAAGGACATAACATAGCATAAGCCTGACTAGGTGGGCTAGAAAAATCATTCTGGCAGTTATGTAGAGGTTAGATTAAAAAGGGAGAAACTGAATATGGAGGACTAATTAGGAGGTGTCATCTTGCATACCAGATGCATCCTCTTCTTTGATGCTTGACTCATTCTGTGGCCAAATCCAGATTCACTTGTTCTCTGTTTTGGGGAAGTAATACTAATATGTATGAATGCAATTTTCTTTAGATTAGTGGAGTCCAGAATTAGTCCCAGGGGTTAGAAAAGAATAATTTTCTGAGTACAAGATGACCTTCCTTTCAATGCCTTTGAGCAAACGAAGTGCCCGCAGATTAGTAATTCATTAGTTAACCACAGTTTGGATTTAATGTTGGATTTTAGAAACTAAATGGACAGAAATGCAAAATAAAATTTAAAGAAAGGGACATAAGTTTTGGAATAGATACATTCTTTCCTGGAAAGGGAGAGGAATGAAGGAGAATGGAATCACGATATTTAATCTGCAGAAATCCTTCTCTTCACTCAATTCTTTGATCACTTATCTCTTCTTCTTCAAAGAGGCTTGGTTATCAAATATTGAAAGTTTCCATCTTTAACTTTTCTTAATTTTCATATAAAATTTTGTGCTCTTAAGAGCTTGCATATAAGGTCATAAATTCCTTGAAGAAAGAGTCAGTATGTTTTTCATTTTTTTACTCTCACCACCTGAAACAGTGCCTTTCACAAAATATCAGATAGAGAGCACCACTCAGTATAATAGGGCTGAAATGCAAAAGAACTACATTTTCCATAATACGTAGGCAAGAATCACAAATGCTAATTGCAGAGCAAGGCTCCATTATGTGTCTAAAGCATAACGGATTGATGGAAAAGAGTTTTAAGAAGAAAGAGAAATTATGAAATTTGCTAATGGCTTGGTGAACAATATTAATAGCAAACTTTGTATCTGAATTCTAAAAGGAGGGCCTTGCCTGGAGGAGACAAAAATGATAAAATTTTCACTCTAGGAAACATGATTCTCAGTTCATATTATTTTTGTAGCCTCGGTGCCTAAAATAATATGGTATTCATCTTAAATGTAAATAAATGTTCATTCAACTGAACAATTTTTTTTACTGTTTATTTATATCCTGATTCATCAATTGATGACATCAGAAATGATTGCTTACAATAACTACGATAATTAGATATGATACTTAAGTTTTTGTTCCATCATATCTGATTCTTCATGACTCCATTTAAAGTTTTCTTGGCAAAAATACTAGAATGGCCATTTTCTGCAGTTCATTTTACAGATGAGGAAATTGAGGCAACAGTATTAAGTGACTTTCCCAAGATCACACAGCTAGTAACTGTCTGAGGCCAGATTTGAACTCATGAAGATGTCTTCCTAACTCCAAGCCCAATGCTCTATTCATTGCACTATTTAGTTGAACTACCATAAGTCTAGTGCCACAATGAAAGGACCACAAAAAACTTAAAAAAGACCTTAGTCAACACATATTTGACTTATTTCCAATGTGGAGAGATAATGATGATCTGAAGCACCATTGGTTTAGAATATAAACTTGTTTGTAAAATCCTGTAAAAAAGGATGATAGAAGATCTTCAGTAGTATGATCTCATAAAATAGTGAGAAGCAATGAAGAGAAAACCACTTTAAAGAAAACTTGGCAGGAGACCCAGCTAAGCGAGTCATTGCAAGGTCATTTAAAAATGAAAGTGATGGCATATGCTTGAAAAAAATTACTTGACATTGTGATAGAGGAAATTCAATCCCTAGTCTGGGTTGAAGAGAATTTCTTTGGAGATGACAAAGGTCTCCAGATTTCAATGATAGCATATGTCATATTTCTGGTTGCATTATATTCAGAAACATTGCAGATCTAGAAGAGGTTTATAAACACCCAAAAGAGCTTGACCCAATTATCCACACAGTAAAGAGCAAGTAGATAAACTTATTTTCCAGATAAGTATATCAACTTTTAGATAGACTCCCTCATCAGTATGTAGATTTGGGATAGAAAGAATAGATGGTCAACATATTGAGTCTACAAATTAGACAGATTTCCTTTGGGGAAAATCAAAGATCTTTTAATATATCCGTGCTTCTTGTATGATCAGAGACTTATCTTCTTAAGACAAGCAGTCTTCTACTGTTGCATGGCAGTATGACATGAAATATAATGCTCTCAGAAGAATGAAAAATTGATGCCAATCAGAGTCAATGATGTATGTGACTAGATTACAACATATAATCAATAAGAATCTTTAAATAAGAGGAATAAAAGGTGTCATCAAGGAAATAAACTGGTCAAAAACAAAGATTAAGATAACAGATGGGGGGCAGCTAGGTGACATGGTTTATAGAGCACCAGCCCTGAAGTCAGGAGGACCCGTGTTCAAATCTGGCCTCAAACACGTAACACTTCCTAACTGTGTGACCCTGGGCAAGTAACTTAACCCCAATTGCCTCAGCTGAGAGAGAGAGAGAGAGAGAGAGAGAGAGAGAGAGAGATAATAGGTGGATATATATACAATTTAGATCTAGATTGATGTAGAGAGAAAAGTCACTATCAAAATTACCTACCATTTAAACCTAAGTCTTTATCATTCTAGCAATGATTGGACTACAGGCTACAAATACAGATATATAAATGTATGCATATACATACATACTTACATGGAATAGTATATAGTAAATGTGTGTGAATTGACTTGAACTACATATGAAAAATACTATAACAGGCATATGGAGATTTAATAGTTCCAAAAAATATAAGACTTTCAGAGAAGTAATGATAGATGTGTGGACATCATTGCTCCTACAGTGGCCAGGAAGAGAGAGAATTTTATTGAATAAATACATTTCTTTGGTTAAAGAAACAAGTCTATTTAAATGTTATTTAAATTTTCTTTAGTTTATTTGCCATTATTGGTAAGTACTTACAATGTGACAGGAATTGTGCTAAGTACTGGCATACAAAAAGAGGTAACAGATAATCCATGCTCCCAAGAAGCATGCAATGTAATGGTGGAGAGAATATGAACCCCACCCCCATACCCTACACCCTTCAAACCACACACAAAGTAACCTATATACAAGATAAATAGGAAATAATTACAGGTGGAAAAGCATTGAAATTAAGAGGAGCTAAAAAAAAAAGGCTTCCTATAAAAGTAAGATTTTAGTTGGAATTTGCGTGGGAAAAAATGAGTTGCCCTTCAAATAGAGTAGAGTTGTAAATACTTTTATTTTTTCATAAATTCAGAGAGCTACATTATTCTTTGGATACAATTTAATGGGAGCAAGGAGTATTTTACAGAGTTCAGCTTCAGTCACAAAATCTTGATTCCATTAAAGTATATGAAGTTTATTCCAATGAAGTGGGAATGGTTTGCAGGGATGAAAACTGAGATTCTTTTGACTAGCCTAAGAAGTGAGACACTTTAACTATATTCTTACAAGTCTGTTCTCTCCACTGTGAGATTTAGAGGGACAATAAGATCACATATGGTAATGAGGACTATAATGAGAACAATGAACTATATTATCATTCTACAGTTCTTTTGAATAAATCCAAGCTTCTTTCTGGAAAAAAGTCCTTCTTTTAAACACTAAAATTCTTCCAGTGATGTCAGAAACTATGAGTAATGGAATGTCACATTCTCCAAAGAACTAAAGTAGAAGCCAAAGAGCAATAAAGGAAAACATGGTAGGCATGAACAGGATGCAACACATTATAATAGAAGAATTATGACAAGGAAAAGATGCAAAAAATTTCATCAGAAAAATGATTAACAAAAAAAAGATAGCAAGATCAAGACCTAACTGGAGACTCAGTGCTCAATGGAGATCTACAAAATATAAAAATCATTAATCAACTGTTCCAAGGGTCCTAGAATGCTGAGAATTACCTTCCCCCCAATTCCAAAGATAATTCATATGAAGAAAAACTTGAAAGTCACTAAGGATGAACAGTCATGGATAGGTTAAATCTTCACCTCTGGAAGGAGCACCTGTATAAGAAAGTTCACAGATTCATTGAAATATCAAAATTGCATAGTAATTGGAAGGAAGGGACACATAGTAATAGTTGGTGCCATTGATATATATGTAGGAGAAGAGGATTTGATTTGATCAATGTTGTTCCTTTAAGGCTACTTAAATTATAGAATATAAGAAAGAAGTTTCAGAAACAATTAGGTATCAAAAGTTTTAAAGAAAGATAAAGAAGTATTTATACTTCACTTCAGAATGAATGAAGAATTTCTTCTGTTAATTTGTTTAAAGGATAAATCACTTCTCTCCTTGTGCTTTCACTTATTGTTGCTGGGGAAAGAAAGGAAGCATATCTTTCTTTCCTCTCTTCCACTTTCACCAGTGGCATCTTACACTGGAGAACTTTCCCAATAGGAGACAGTAGGTTTCTCAACTCCAGAGTTAAATTATCTCTGTAATTGGGGAGTTGCATTGTGGAAAGGAGCAGGTCCAGGGAACACAGGAGATCAACTTGCTGTGAAGACACATTGACTTCACACTATATTCGAAGTATGAAAGTATTGGTCAATGTTCTCTATATGGTTTTTTTGACAATTTTTTTTGACAACTCTTCCCACAGATACTGCTTGTATTTGGCAGAGATATAGGTCCCAAGTTTATGAGGGGGAATGTTTTGAAGCACCTAATTCTTCCTATACTATTTCAATAAATGTTTTTGTTTTGAGTTATTGTGGTCTCTGCTCAACCACTGAAAGTAAATAAATGTATTAGGGACTTGTGAACTTTAGTTTTAGGAGTTCAGTCTAATCACCTGTGGTAGTCTTCCTTTAGAGAATCCAACCTGCAAATGCAAGCTAGAGTAGAGTGATCTGGAAGTTTTCCAGATGTAATATTATTCAGTGGAAGCCATCACAAAAGCCCTGCCCTCCTAAGGTGATTAAGATTGAGAGCTAGCATGACATAAAAATCAGTGTGAATTTTAGAGATTTGATAAGAGTATTCAGTGTAAGCATCCCTGAACTGTTAGAATTGTAAGGGAATTAAGATCGTGGGGGGAGGAGACATTGCTCAAAACAGAGTGAACTCGATCAAATTCCACCATGGCCACTTCAGCACTTTTTGGTCCATTTGTTTCATGAGCATGAGTGAGTTCTCCTTCAATTGATGTAAACAGTAGTTGAAGGGCATAGTATCAAAACCAAGATTGAAGACTATAATCTGTTCCTTGCTCTTGTAAATTATGCCCAACGGGCTAATCTGAAGGATTTAAAATGAAAAATGCTATCCATACTTAGAGAAAGCACTTTTTGTGCCTAGATTGAAGCATACTTTTTAAAAACTTTAGTTTTCTTGAAGATTTTTTTGGAAGGAGATCTATGGTTTTTTTTTTTTTTTTTCACAGCATGACTTTTATGGAAATGTTTTTCATAACATCATATGTGTCATCTCAGTGGAGGGGAAAGGAGAAAGGCAGAGAATCTGGAACTCAAAGTTTTAAAAACAAATGTTAAAAATTGTCTTACATGTAACTTGGAAAAATAAAATATCAAATAAATAAACTAAAAATTTAAAAAGTAAATTATCCCCAAAGAATCATCTTGCTCTTTGAATATGGCAAAACACAAGAACTGCCATTAATGCCTTATTAGGGGGTTTTAAGCATTTAGAGAGTAATAAAAGCAGGAGTTGGTTTCACACTTTGAATTTTAGAAAGCTCATTGCAGACATTATTCCATTTAAGTTTCCCCATAAATCTATGAGATAATGTATTTCTACTATTTTTACAGATTAGGGAAATAAATCTGGAAAGATTGAAGTGATTTTTTCCAGGTTCACATATCAAGCAAATACTGGAGGAAGTTTTTGATCTCACTTTTTCTTTCTACTCCAGTTCTATGCTGTATTGACATACATTATTCACACTAATTAATAGCGTTATGATTTGAAATGGAGGATAAGTAGAAAAAGACTGTCAATGCCCACATTTCAAAAATGGGTGTTAGAAGGAGTTGCATTAAGACTCCTAATCCTTCTCATATAGTGAAGTTTTTTATATTCTGAAAGCAAGACAAGGCACAATGAGTGACAGAGAGAAAAAAAAAAAACCTGGCTGGTTACATGGCTAGAGCAAGGAATAAGTGATGAATATTGTGGGCAGTCCCCTAACATCCTAGGGATGCCAAGAAAACATGACAAAAGCCCATAGTATATTGGGTTCCCTTTTGGCAGACTTATGGGAGAATGGGAACAAGAGCCACAGAAGCTGGGAAAGTATGGGTATACTTACAAGGGGAAAGTATAATTGAGGGAATAACCACAGATCCATATCACATTTTGAACCTTTGAGTGTGGTTGTAGCATAAATGAGCCTCAGGATAATAGAATGGATTGAGAGGTATATAGAACAACCTAGATTAAAGGCACATCTCTGGCATATATTGGCTACATTATTTAATTTGTCAGTGCTCCAACTTACAGGCTTGCATCTCCTACTATTAATTTATAAGAGGATGTCCCATAGTCATCTTAAACTAAACGCTTCCAAAATGGTATTCTTTATTTTTCCCCCAAACCCTCTTTTTTTCTTAATTGCCTTATTACCATTGAGGGCATCATTATACTCCTAGGCTTCCAATCTTGTTATCATATAGATTATACATATACTATCATTAGAACGTATTTCCATATTAGTCAGTTATGAAAGAAGAGGAAAAAGACCCACAAAAAAGAATAAAGAGAAAAAGTATGCCAATAAATAAAATAATAATAATGGAATAATGGAATAATGGAATAAAAGTATTCCAATCCTTTACCTTTGTTCTGCATTTGTCTTTGTGCTTCAAGGATTCTGATTTTTGATCTACCTGCTGTCCATTTCCATTTTATAAGAGAATTCATCCCATTCACATTCACAAGTTATGATTATTACCTGTTTATTTCCCTCCATCCTCTTTTCCCTCTTGTTTATTCTCTCTCTCTCTCTCTCTCTCTCTCTCTCTCTCTCTCTCTCTCTCTCTCTCTCTCTCCTTTCACCTTCCCCTCCTTGCCTGTGTTTCCTGTGTTTTGATTCTGTCTAGCATCTCTACCAGTCTGCCATTCCTTATTCAATTGCTTGTGTATATTATTTCCCTCATTAAGTCAATTCTGATGTGAGAAAGGTTCAAGCAATGCCCATTGCCCACCCTCCCATCTTTCCCTCTACTGTAATTGTTTTTGGGCTTCTTCATGTGACATGATTTACTCTGTTCTACATCTCCCTTTCTTCTGTACCCAGTGTTCTCTTTCTTATCCCTTAGATGTTTTTATGTCCTTTCCTCAAATTCGCCTTATACTCCATATCTTCTGTCTATGTATATTATTTCTAGCTGTATTATTTGTGGTACAATTTTTAAGAATTACAAGAATAATCTTCCCATGTAGAAAAGTAAATAATTCAGTATCATTGAATCCCTTATGCTTTCTTTTTTCTTTCCCCCTTTTTAGGCTTCTCTTGGGTCTTGATATTGGAAGTCAGGTTTTTTTTTGTTGTTCAATTCTGATTTTTTCCTTATGAAAGCTTGAAATTCTTCTATTTCATTAAAAGTTTATTCTTGCCTTTGAAGTATTAGTCTTAATTTCACCTAGTCGGTGCTTCTTGGTTGTAATCCTATCTCCTTTGCCTTCTGGAATATCATGTTCCAGTAACTCACTTAATTTCTTCTTTAAAAATTTGGTTGCTATATTACTCCAAACATAGATGTCAAATATTGGTGTCACTTCATTGTTTATGGTGCCTTTCAGCATGATGTAGTTTTCTTCCCTATCTTTTTCTATTAAAAACCCCGATCCTTTAATTTTGCCTCTGCTAAATCCTGTGTAATCCGGATAGTGGCTCTCTGATCTTTAAATAGTTTCTTTCTGGTCATTTGCAGTATTTTTTTTCCTTGATCTGATAGTCTTGCAATTTGGTTACAATGCTACTTGGAGTTTTTCCTTTGGGATTTCTTTCTTGAAGTGACTGGTGGATCATTTCAATGTCTTTTTTTTGCCCTTCGATTCCAGGATATTAAGGTAGTTTCCCTTGATGATGCTGTCCAAATCCTCTTCTTGATTATGGCTTTCAGATAGTCCAATGATTTTGACATTGTCTCTCCTGGATTTATTTTCCAGGTCAGTTATTTCTCCAATGAGGTATTTTAAATTTTCTTTATTTTTTCATTCCTTTAAATTTATTTGATTCTTGATTTCTAACTTTTCAGAAGTTCTTTTCCTTAGTTAGCTTTTTTACTTCCTTTCCCATTTGAGCAATTATATTCTTTAAAGAGTTGTTTTCTTTAGTGGACTTTTATATTTCCTTTTCCATTTGAACAATTGTATTTTTTAAAGCAGCCTTTTCTTTTTCCAAGCTGTTGTCTCTTTTTCCATAATTCTCTTGCATCACTCTCCTTATTTTTTTTTTTCAATTTTTCTTCTACCTTTCTTAGTAGATTTTTAAGCTCCTTTTTTGAACTCTTCTATGAGTTCTTTCTGGGCTTGAGACCACTTCCTTTTTTTTTTTTTTGGATGGGGATGTTGCTCATAAGTGTTTTGATAAGTGTTTGTTCTCTTTTGATTTTGTGTCTTGATCTTCCCTGTCACCATAACAACTTTCTTTAGTGAGATACTTTTTTGGTTGTTTTTTACTCATCTATTTTGGACTTTTTTCTTTCTTTTAAATTTGAGCTCTCTTCCTGTGATAAAAAAAAAAGGCACTGTTTCAATCTTCTTGTGCTTGTGGCTGCAGGTCCTGATTGTTTTACCGGGGGCTGCACTGATTTTGCCCTAAGGCTCATGGTAGATTCTTGTTTCTGTTAGGAATAGGGTGGGATGGCTGGTGCTGCTGTATCCCAATGATCTGAGGTCCTAGTGTTGGTGTCTGCCATGTGCTGAGACTGATGGGGTCTTTCCCCATTTTCCTGGGGCTACACTGAAGCACTCTGAGGTCAGGCTGTTGAAGGCTGCCTATTTTCTTGGGGCAAATTGAAACATGTGGTGGTTCTTGAAGGTGGAGTCTGTTCATTCTCTTGCCTACAATGAGCCACATGCAAGTTATTGGTGTTGATGTTTGTCTGCTTCACTGCGCTGGGGATCAGGATCTCTAGCTGATTTGCTAAGATGGGGCTTGCTGCTGGCTTACTGGGATACTTCCTGTCCTGGACTGTTCCTGGACTGTGTTGCCCTTTTGTCCAAGTGAGAGAGAGCTTTCTTGGTGATCTTCCAAGTTTCTTGGATTAAAATATTTTTCACTCTATCTTTTTGCTGGTTTTTCTCTTCCAGGATTTATTTCTGGGTGCTATTTTTTTTGGTTGTTTGGAGGTAAACATGAGAGAATTATGGTGATTTAGTGCTTATTCTGTCATCTTGATCTCTGGAAATCCTCTGACTCTTACCTCTTCATATCTTGTCCAGTGTTGTCATTGCTTCTTTCACAACTTTTCTTGTATAATCCCCCCTTATCTTTTCTGACACTATTACCACCCTGGCATAGGTCTTTGTCACTTCACTTCTGGACTACTGCAGTTGCATTAGGCTGATCTCCCTGCCTCCAGATGCTAGTCCTTCTGTTCTATCCTCTCCTTAACTATCAAATTAATCTTTTTTAAGTATCGATCTGAGCATGTCATCCCCCCTTCCATTCAATAAAATATACTGGTGATTTTTAAAATCCTTCATTATTTGACTTCTTCCTATCTTTCTAGTCTTCTTTTACCTTACTCTCTCCTTTTCACTCCTTGATCCAGCGATGCTGGTCTTATTATTATTCCTCATATATAGTACTCCAGTTTCTCATGCTGAACATTTTCATTTGCTGCCTTGCTTAGAGCTCTTTCCTATTCATCTCTACCTCTCGACTTCCTGGTTTCCTTTAAGTATTAGCTAAAGTCCTTTTCTAAACCTTTTTCCTTCTGACTGTCCCCCATTTATTCTGCTTATATTTTTTTGTACACTGTTTCTTCAATATTGTCTCCTTTGTTAGACTCTGAGCCCCTTGAGAGCTTAGAAGTCTTTTGTTTGTTTGTTTTTTGGCTTTTTTTGTATCCCCAAGCATTAGCACAGTGCCTGGTAAATAGTAGGTATTTAAATACTTGTTGACTGACTAAACAACTGAGGGAAATTATTTTTCTATCATGTTAATAAGAAATTTTTAATTAGGATTCAGGTTTTTCATTTTCTGCATGTCAGCCAGTCTCTGAAGGACAAGACTGATAGATGGCACTGGTCTAATCCATGGTTTAACAGGTTTCTTGATCTTGGATAGGACCCCACCCAATTAGGAGACCTCAATTCTATTTAGAGGGTAAATAGAATCTAATGTAGGTGAATTCTAGCCCCAGAGTGCTAAATTCATGTCCTTGTACCCCTTCATTAGAGTTTAGGGTGACCCAACTCAGAAGGAGAAAGTCAACTAGAGTAATTTGGGTAGAGATGAATCCCTTTGTCCTGATTGCAGGAGGAAGCCGAGTCTCATGATCAAGCCTATTTTCAGCAGAAGGAGCTGAAGACTTTTATCCCACTTTCTCATTTAAATGCCTACCCCTCATTAATTGTTCATCAATCAGGATTGACTTCTCTTACCAACTACATTTCCTTTAAAAAAAATTTAAGGCATTCTGTGTCTGTATTAGAGATCTTTGTTTATTGAGAGAAACTACTAACCATCATTTTATTGATTATCAGCTAGCTTAATTAATAAATTGATTATTAATTACTAAGAAACTCTTAAACTTTCATTTGTATTATGCCTCTCTAATTTGCAGAGGTACTCCTGACCTGCACTGGTAAATGAAGTTCTTCGTCTGGGACTTCTCTACATCAATAGATTTACAAATTTAGCTACTAAATCTATAACACAAACAACAATAACAACAATAATTTCATGGTTACTCTGTTATTTATGCATGCTTTTGAAAAGCACAGGTTATATGCATAAGTAGGTGATGATTTATCAGACAGGCTAACAGGTGGAGGTTATTTGGGACTTGATGCTCCTGAGGACTTGCTGGGCAAAAAATTCCAACATTTAAATATTGAACTAAAATGGTTCCATGAGTTGGCAATGTGAATTTTTCTTGGCTACCTCCAAAGAAGGAAAACCCATAGAAGGTCTAATTTTTGACTTTCAATTCTATTTCATGTCATCTCTAAATTGGGTACCATCCCTACACTAAGAAGTTACACCAATGTGCACTGGTTTCAAACAAACTTTGGTGGGGATGTTCCTCTTTGAAAATATTTCTAACCACAGAAAATACTGTGGAGATTCTTAGGGCCCCCCATTGACCGAATGGCCAAATGTTTGGGTGTTCTTGCAAACCCTCAAACCTGATTTATTGTAGAAACTTGTTAGCAAGGGTTCCCATGGTTAAACTTGCCTGACTTAAAGTGAGACTTCAATTAAACACATCTCGACCTGATGACTGATCATTTAACCAAGAAATAAACATAAAGCAAAAATAGCATGCTTCCTGGGAACAAGAGACATAGGGAATTGAGTTGCTGGGAAGGCAGAAGCCAATCAACATTTTAAAGTCCAAATTGCATTTGGATGTCTGAATGAATTGAGTTGAATCAGTGCATGTGGCAAGTAGTAAAATAAACAAAAAAATTTAAAAACAGGAAAAGAGAAGGAATTGTTGATGCATGTCAAAAAACCCCCAAATTTCACATTTTGGTTTCCAAGTTTCCATTCTTTCTAACTCATTGTGCAGAATTACTTCAGAGAGTCTGCACTAGAGAATGTGTTTATGGTCTTTGTGAGTAGTTAGAATTTACATAAAAAAGAAGCTGTGGTTGCATTCTAAACTCTCCAATAAGGATTTAATTTAAATTTAATAGGACACTTATCATATGTTAATTAAATACTGATGGACTATGGGAAACATATTTACCAAGATTTAGCAGCAAGGTACAAATCAAGATGGTTTTCACGTGGTTTGGACATGAACTAAACTAGGGCAAAAGTTCCTCTTCAGAAAGATCTTGCTTTCCAGAATAACAAATATGGTACTGGCATAAATCTAATTTAAAATGATCATAACAATATTTATATTTTCTATTGAGTCTTGTGACTGAGTTTCAAAGAAGTGTGTGGTTATTGTTCCATCCAACTTGTATGTTATAAAACCACTGATTCATTCTTATGCAGGTAAGCATCCCTACTACTACTTATCTTTCAGAGAAGATAGCCCTAAAAAACCTGATCTTCATAGATTTCTTGCTTCTTTGTTTTTTTTTTTAATGTACTATGTGTATGTCCTAAAATAAAAACATTTGCACTGCATGTATCTAGTATATTTTGTTGAAACTTATGAGAAAAAAGAAAAAAAAAAAGTAAGAAAGAAAAAAAAGGGGAAAAAAAGAGAAAATGATGAGTATCCTATTATTTCCAGCCCAATTTATTAGTCAGTCTTGGGAGATGTTCTGGCAGCTTTTTGAATTACCTGCTTTTTGTCCCATACCTATCTACATTTGATCATATTCTTGCTATTTTGGGGAGGAACTGAGATTTAAGGACCTGATTTCTTCTGTTGAGATGGACCAATTTTCTTATAATTACTTAGAACAACTATCCTCACCTTGAAACCATTGCAGAGCTTTAGTGTTGAAATAATTGTAATAAAATCCTTTTAATTCTCTGTTCTGAATTTTGCCTTGTTAATCAGGGTGAAAAGCCCAAATGCAATGTTTTGTTTTCAACAACTTTCTACTTAAGAAAAAGTGACTTCCCTACTCAGGGTATGACTGTTACAAATTATTTTAGCTTGACCTAAAAAGCTCTATTTTTGAATTGACTTTGTATCAAAGAAGTTTTAGCCTTTTGTCTTCTTATTTCCTCTTCTATCATTTTGGTTCCCCTGAGCTATTGATTCTATCTAGCTGCTAGTATCCTGGCTTTTCACCAAAGCATACAGCTAACTGTAGAACTTTTGATGAATGCTGAGCTCTTTCACAAAATCCTATGTGGTTTTGCTAAACTACATGAAGATGGCTCAATATGGCCACTAGTACCTAAGTGAACTAGGGAAATGAGGAATTATCTGAACAATGTGTTCAATGCAAATTATAAATTTGTTCATCTGGATAATTTAGGTCCTGAGCAATCTTTTCCCTCTCAACTCTTATTTTTAAAGAACTTTTTTGGATGCTTAATGACAATGTGAGCTTGATTTGAAGTGGGAATAGCGCTGGATTTGTAGTCAAGAGACCCGAGTTTGAACTCTAACTTCCTTTTCTAATAACTCTGGACAAACCTCTTAACCTCTCTAAGGATCAGTTTCTTTATCTGTAAAATGAGGGGAATAGACCATATGGCCTTTCAGATCCCTTCTAATTCTTACTCCCAAAGTAAACATAACCGAGTCCAATTTCCATTTCCTTGCTTGTATTACTTGTTGGCAAAAGGTCATTGATGTACTCTTTGTGGCAGAGCAACATTTCTGTGTGCAGTTGTTGAAAGGAAAATTCATCATTTGGGCTTTTACTCTGATTAATGAGGCAAAACTCAGGACAAAGAGAATTAAAAGAATTTTATTATAAGTACTTCAAGATAGGAACATATTGGTGGACTGATCACTGAAGAGCGGCAATAGTTTCAAGTTGGGGACAGCTTTTATAGATAGCTTTAAGATAGTCTAAATAGGTTCAGCTCAAGAAAAGAAGCTGGGCCTTTGAATCTCAGTTCTTCCCCAATTTAACAAGAATAGGGCAATTTATAGGTAGTTAATATGTGACAAAGAATAGATGATACAAAAAGCTGCAGACTTGGTGTCTCTTTCCCCACCAGAGTTTCTCCCCATAGTGATTGACAAATAGGGCTGGGAACAATGGAATGTTGAATTAAAATAACACACACACAACCTTATGACCTGTCTTCCAATCCCTTTTTTATATTAAAAAAAAATCAACTTTATGCAGTGTTCCACATTCATGCCATCCCCCAAAACTATGTATGTGTGTGTCTGTAGGTTTTTTCTCTTTCTTTTTAAAAATTATTATTTTTAATTAATAAAATCAGCCTCCTCTCCCTTTGTCCCTACTCCTCCAACTGAGAAAGAAAGAAAAGCAAAATACCTGTTATAAACACATGTAGTCAAATAAAATATCCTCATTGAACATGTCCAGTTAAATTATCAGTCAATATATCTATCTGTCTGTCTGTCTGTCTATCTCTCTATCTACTTGTCTATCTACCTATCATCTATCTATCTGTCTATCTATCTATCTATCTATATTTCATTAAATACTCTGAATTCTTCAATTCTCTAAGAGGAAGTAGAAAATATTCATCAGAATCCTCTGACATTGTGATTTGATAATCAGAGTTCCCTAGTCTTTTAAAGCTTTTTAACTCTACTATATTGTTGTTATAGAAAATGTTTTCCTTGTTCTGCTCACTTTACTTTGCATTATTTTATGTCTTCCCAGGTTCTGGAATCATTCTTGTTTGTTTTTTTTTTTTTTTTTTTTAACAACACAATACTATTGTACATCACATTTATACATAAATTGTTCAGTCATTTCCAGATTGATTATTGTTGTTTGTTGTTGATCATTTCAATTGTGTGTGACTTTTTGTGAGTCCATTTTGAGAATTTTCTTGGCAAAGACATTGGAATAGTTTGACATTTTCTTCTCCAGCTCATTTTGTAGATAAGGAAACTGAAGCAGACAGGGTTAAATGAAAAAGACATCTTCCTGATTCCAAGGTCAGTGCTCTATGCTTTGTGTCACCTAGATGTCTCTCCAAATGATGAGGACTTCTTTAATTATTAATTCTTTGCCACCACAAGAAAAGCTATTTTTGTATATCCTTAGAGTTTATTTTGGTTAGAATGAATTCCCCTTTTAACGTACTTCTTATTTTATTTTATTTTATTCTTATTTTCCCTCTCCCATCTTCCCTTTATTTCTTATTTACCTATTGAGTGAATTATATTTATGTGCCCAATTGGGGATATTCTTTCTTCTTTTGATTAATATAAATGAAAATGATTTTCAGAAACCACTTTCCCCCCACCCTACTCCTTTCATTTTTGTCTGTATAGACTTTTGTTTGCAACACTCTGATTATATGAAAATTTCCCTTACTTTTCTTTACCTTCTCCTCCCCTTCTAGTAAATGTCTCTTCTCCTTCCTTTCTATTCTTCATGAACACCAAGACATACAGAGTTACTCTCAGGTCAACTATCTGAACAGACTCCCTCTTTAACACCTGATGATATAGTTCTGAGGGGATAGATGCATCATCTGAAAATTTTAGAATGTAATTATAAAGTTAGGATGATAAGGTAATGATGAAGTTCCTTATTTTTTTTGTTTAATTTTTACCTGTATGTATTCCTTAGTTCCTCTGTATTTTTAAGTTTATATGACACTTTTATCTTTTTTCATCAGGAATATTTGAAAGTCTGTTTTATTAAAGGTTGCTATTTCTTCTTTAACTTACACTAAATTTTTTTGGCTGTGTTATTCTTGACTATAAACTCATATTTTTTTCTTTTAGTATATTGAATTCCAAGCTTCCTGCTTCTTCATAGTGGTGGCTGCTAAATTGTGTGTGATTCTGAGTGTAGCTCCTTAGTACTTAAATACTATCTTTCTGGTTGCTTGCAGCATTTTTTTTTTTAGCTTGAAAACTCCAGGAGTTTTCATTTTGGGATTTTTTCAAGAGGTGACTTGTCTACCTTCTTTTTAGTTCTAATATATCAAGATAAAGTTGCTTATTTTTTCTCTCAAAATACAATATGCAGGCTTTCCCCCACTTTCTTTGTGTAATGGCTTTCAGGTAACTCAATAATTCTAAAATTATCTCTCTACGATCTATTTTCTAAGCAGTATTTTTTTTTTTGCTATGAAATTTTTCTTTTTTTCATTCTTTTGATTTCTTTTAATATTTTTATTGTCTCATGAAATCATTAGCTTCTATTTGCTTAATTAAAATTTTCAGGGAGTTTGTTTCTTGAGCAAGGTATTGTACTTCTGGCACCAAGCTGTCAGTTTCTTTTCAATATTTTCTTCTACAACCTTCACTTCTGCAATTTTTATTGAGTACTCTCATTTTATTTATAAAAATAATTTAAAAACTAAAAAATCTTCATTTCTTCTAGTAATCTTAGTTGAATTTTGTCCAAGCTGTAATTTTCTTTGTATCTTTGCTCATGGATGTTTTGGAGTCATTTTCTTTATGAGTTTTATGTCTTGAGTATCTTTGTCAGCATGGTAGCTTTTAATGGTGGAATTCTTTATTTAATCTGCTAACTTTTTCAGTGTTTTTCCTGTTTTGGACTTTATTTTAGGACTAAGATTTTGTACTTCTGAAAATAAAGTCTAGACTTGTCCTGTTGCTACTTTCTAGTGGTTATTAACTATTGTGTTATTTTAGAATCTCAGAGACAGTCTGGGGACCTGTGAGTTTTCAGTGCTCCCAAAGAGGTATGATCCAGAGCAAAGTCTTATTGCTTTAGTCAGAGTTCTGCCAGTTCCTGATCTATATTTGGATTTGAGCAATATGCTTGTAGATTTGCCCAGTAGAACTGCTCTTGGATTCAGTCACTAACAGTCAGTTAGAAAGTTCTGTTGGTTCAGAGTTAGTTCAAATCTTTAAGCTTCTCTTTGGTTTGGGCAAATAACCTGCTGTGGTTATTTCTCCAAAAACTTCAGATGGGGCTAAAAGCTGGAAATGAGACCCTGCTCAGTGTTTCAGGGTCTAAGTTATGTAGTTAGTATTTGCTTCTGAACTTGTTCCTTGCTGGATTCACAGCCCAAGAACCTGTAATTGCTCCTTACTGTTAGACACACACACCTGAATGCAGATCTCATAATTAGTCTACTCCAATTTTTGATCTAGATCTGGGTAGTGATCAGTGATATCGTGGTAAATGTTTAACAATCAGCTATCTGAAACACACATATTTTGAAGTTTAATTTACATCATTAACATGTTATTCATATCAACAAACAATATGATGGTAACTTTTGCTGTACTTTTGGGGTACAAAATTTCACATTGAAAATTTAGCAATTGACTCTTTATAATCAATTTTAATTGGCTCCAGCACACCTTTGCTGGAGAGTGACAAAGAAGCCAGTTGTTACTTGTTCCTTTGCACTATATGAGTTTAGAACTCACTTTACTGGGTCTGGGACCTCGCCTTTCCCTGGTGTACAGTCTCTCTTTTCCCTGAAATGTTCTGGGTGTTGCAATCCTGACCAGACACCCTACCCTGTGTCTGCAGCTCTGTCTGTCTTCCAATGCAATCCTGGCCTAGAAAAATTGATACATGATTATTTTCTCCTTTCTTAACCAGGATTCTGTCTACCCTTTTTCTAGTTCCATTTGGAGGAGTTGAGCTGAGAGTGGGAGTCATTCTATATTTTCTTACTATTCTACCATCTTGGTTCTGCAACTCACCTCAGTTGTGGCCTTAGGAAAAAAAGAATAAGTGGCAGGACCACTATAGAAATGACATCCTGAGTACTAGAATACATGCAACAGAATGGGTTGAATTATGAGAATTTTTATTCCTTTACAAAGTGTTATTTTTCATCTTAATTTCAAGTACTCTCTTTTCCTTACAAACAGCTCATCAGGATTCCTCTGTTAGGGCCAGTAGAGCTTTGGTTTTATGAGCTTGAAGTACATAAGGACAGCAGGCCTACATCATTAACATGTTACATTATTTATCTGAACTGTGAAGCATGCTTTTCTTTAGCCCTTCCAGACATACGCTTCAATTTAAGTGGGAAAATACACTTGGGTTTCTTCCCCAGGATACTAAAACAATGTGCTCTTCAGTGAACTTAGTGAATCGAGCACCCTTTGCCACAGATTGCTTCTGCTGTATTTCAGAATGTCTCCATGTTTGGAGCTGTTTTGGCATTTTAGTAAGGAAGGAGATGAGGGTGAAAGGCAGCAAACTCAGTCAGGTTGTCTGCATGTGTCTAGCTCAGAGAGCCATGGAGCAAAGATGATTATTTCCAGCTACTTATATGGTAATGGATTGGAATGTTTCTATTTAATTTAATTTAATTCAGTGAAATGCAACCAAAAAGTCTTATGGGCCTACTGTGTTCAAGGCACTTTGCTGGGCACTGATGATCCAGATACAGAAACAAAGAGTCCAGAACTTCAAGGAGCTTCTATTCCCCTAAAGAATATAATATGCATGCAAATAAATTCAGAGTAGTTCCAAAAGAAAACAGTACTAATAAATGGGGTATATAGAAGGTGCTACTTTGATTGTGCTTTGAAATAAGGAAAAGATGCTATGAAGTGACCTTCAGGAGGGAATGTCTTCCACATACAGAATCATCTATGCAAAGGCGGGGAGTGGGAAATGGTTTGAAGGTTTTGCCATTTTATTTTGATTTCATAACAAATATAACACTTTAATAGGGGATAATCAGTAATTATGCATTGTGAGTAGAGATATATAAGGAATCCTTTTAGTCTTGCTTAGTATATGGCAAGCTTTGCACCTGGGAGTAACTCAATATTGAATGAGGGGGGTATAAGTAAAGATTTAGGGTCCTTTTGAGGAGACTGCCATGAAACATGACAAATCAGGCAGCCTATGAAATAGCTCATCCAGGCTTCTGCCTTAGAGAGGCTAGTGGAGAAAGCATACTCTTCTTATTTAGCAAAATTATTCTTGCTAATTAGGTACTAAGCTCACTTCTTTTTCTGTTGAAGAAATTCAAATTCTGCTAGGACTCTACATTTTTGATTCCTGGGATATAGCCTTGGTTTCACTACCATGTTATTGTTCTTCAGTTCTGTGACAATAACAACTCATATTACCATATGACTTCAAGGGTTTTATAAACTGCTTTTCCCAAAATAATTCCCTGTTAGGAAAGGAGGGAGGAAGAGAGGAAGGAAAGAAAGAAAGATGGATGGAGGGATGAGTGGATGGAAGGATGTGGGACAGCTCTACTCACAGAGTTTGTTACTTGTCCTTTGTTCTCAAAGAGGACCATGACATCAGGGAGGAGATGCTATTTTGGAAGACAAATGGCTGTCTTCACTTATATTAATCAGTCAATCAACCAAGAAATATTGATTTAGTTCCTAGTGTGTTCCAGGTTCTGTACTAAACATTAAGGATACAAGAAAAGGCAACAGATGGTCCCTGCCCTCAATAAGCTTACACTCTAATGGAGAGACAATATACAAACAAATACATACAAAACAAGCTATTAAAAGGATAAATAGGTAGTAATTAATTAATACAGGAAAGGCACAGGCTTCTTGTTGAAAATGGAATTTAGTTGGGGCTTAAAGGAAGTCAATAGATAAAGCAGAATAGGGAGAGCCATTCAATGTATGAGGGATAATTAGAGAAAATAACCGGAATCCAGAAAAGAAGGGATTTATATATAGTGTTAGTCTGAAAGGGAAAGTGAAGATAATTTAAACTAATCTCTTCATTTTATAGGTAAATGAGCCTGAGGCCTAAAGAAATTCAGTGATTTATTCAAGGGTACCAAAATAGTAAGTAGAAAACAAAGAATTAGAAGGCAGCTCTTTTCACTCCTGTTTATGCTCTTTTTATTTATTATTCTTTACTTTTGCATTGTTGGAATGTTCCCCTGTTTCTCTGAATGCACCATGGTTGCTTACTTAGTGGAGTATAATGATCATAATTATATATATATAATGTAATTATATAAGTTATATTTACATATATAAATATGTAACTATATAGAAATATATATAGTTATATAATATAGATTATAACATATAATATTATTATATATTATATAAAATACATATATATGTATATTATATATACATACATACATATATAATGCCTATGCCTAGTCAGCTCTTTTTTTTTTTTAAGTCAACAAGCATTTACTATTCTCTCCAAATCCCCATTATTCCTAGTTGTAGGTTAACTTCCCCTACTTCCATTCTCCTCTCCTTTATCTCCAGTACAGGGATGGTATATTGATAAGTGTTCAGCATTTGGATTCTGGGCTGGGGGGTCCTCAGGACACTCTTTTAAGTTTAATTTGCATTATGTAATACTTTATTAAGTTAAAAAAAAACAAAATGATAAACCAAAAACTGATTTATAGCGACTGCTGATTTTTGAGGTATAAAAAGATTTGGCTTCATTACACCCCTGCTTAAAATGTACATGTGACCATGTTGCTTCTCCACTCAGTAAATTACCTATTCTCTCTAAGATCAAATACATTTTCCTGTTTCACATTTAAAGTCCTTCATAACTAGTCTTATTATAAAATTACCTCCTTCACACATTTCTTCATCCAATCAAACTCTCTTTTTTGCTTTTCTCACCATGAAATTTCATCTCTCATCTTTGCCTAGGCTCTGTCAAGCAGGAATACATATTCTCCTCAATTTTTTGTCTTAGAATATTTAGTTTCTTTCAAATGTGAAAGAAATTTTGGGTAATAGCGGCATAAGGGAGGTCTTCTTTGCAAAAGCTATTCCTTATTTAGGAATACACATTCTATGTAATTTCTTCTCTTAAAATCCTTAGTTTTCTTCAAATCTATGATTTCTGGATAATAGGGACCTAATGAAGGTAAGATTATCTCTATTCTTCACTGTGCTATGTATAATGGGACATGAGAGAAGTACTTTCTACTCCCGGAGAAGGTGATTAGGGATATAAACAATGAGCCAATCAATATGCATTCTTCCTTGACAATCCCTTCCTCTTTTTCTCTTTTCCCACTCCACAATGAATCTCAGGGTCACTTATTCCAAAATAAGGAAGGAAATAGTAAGAGAGAAACCATTGCTTTTGATGATTTCCACATCTGACCCAAATGAATCTAGAAGTTGTGACTGTTGAGCTAGGGCCAATAATATCCAAAGGATCGTGGAAAATGAGAGAGACACTATGAGGTTGGAGAAGAGCACATGTTATCCCATTTTTCAAGGAAGTCAGAATAGCCTACAAACTGTAGGCCAGGTAGCAGCTAGATGGCAGAGTGGATAGAGCACTGGCCTTGGAGTTAGAAGGACCTGAGTTCAAATGTGATCTCAGATACTTAACACTTCCTAATCTGATCCTGGGCATGTCTTGCAAATAATCTCAAACTATAGGCCAATGAGTTGAATTTTGATTTTTGTGGTAATTTCATGATTTATTAAGGAAATGGTTATGGAATATCTAAAAAGGGAATCAATAGTTACAAACGGCTAACATAATTCTTTTAAAAATGGCTAATGACAGCATTATTTCTCTTTTTGATTAGCATTATTACATGAAGTGAGGAAATATTACTGTATAATCATGGATTCAGATTGAATTGTCAGACTCAAAGAATAATTGTTTATGATTTGATATCAACATAGTAGAAGGTTTCCAGTGGAGTGCCCCAGGGTTGTGTGTATATATCTCTTTTTTATTTAACATTCTTACTAATGACTTGAATAGAGATATAGTTGCTATGCTTATCACTTTTGTAGATGGCATAGAACTGGGTTGTGGGTAGGGATAGATAATGTTACTGTACCACCGAATTAGGATCCAAAAACAGCTTGAGAAACTGGCCTGGTATCTGTTTTTGTATGACCTGCAAATTAAAGATAGTTTTTAACCTTTTAAATACAATAAAATTTGATTTTAAAATGTAAAAAAAAAAACTCTCAAAGGAAACAGTTTTAGTTTACTAGTAAAGAAAATAGGTGCAAGAATATTTGACTAGTGGACCATTATTTGACAGCTCCTGAGTTAGAATATCAGGCTGAATCTTGTCTTTGTAATTGGAAATATGAAAGAATTCAATTTTATGAGCACAAGACAGGGAAGAATGGACAAATATTAGTAGTTCTGGAAAAATAAAAGAAAAAAGATCTGGTAACATTAATGGACCATAAGTTCAACATGAATTGGCAGTGTGATATAGTAGTCAATAAAGCGAATGTGATCTTGGACTACATCAATATAGTTCCTAGGAATAGGGAAATGATTGTTCTCTGGTCATTGTACTACATGTGGAATATTGTGCTCAGCTCTGGGGTACAAAATTTAAAAAATATTGACAAATTAGAGTATCCAAAGTAGGGCAAATAGGATGGTGAAAGGCCTTGAATTTTTCTCATAGGAAGATAAGTTAAAGAAATTGTGCATGAGAAAGAGAAGACTCGGGATGACATGGTAATTTTTTTCTCCCAATTATTTAAAGGGTTATTATAGGAAGAAAAGTTTAGACTTTTCCTATGAAGTTAGACTAGAGGGTTGAACCAGAATAATGGGTGAAAATGCCAATAGAGGCGTGATGTTAGGAACAACATCAAACTCTTGTGTGATGTGCCAGCACAGTTAGGACTTGATCCCAAGGATAGAGTATCAACAAACCAAACTGTAGATTTGGCACACTAGATCTTACAGCTCCAGGAGGAGGGACAGTCCTAACAGCTCCAGGGCAGAAAAGAGTGCTTGTGATCAAGTTCCTGCAAGGATCTCTGAAAACAGATGCACAAAATCCCTGATACTTGAGATAGTGTACCATCAATCCTGGAAACAGAGCCCTACTTTAACAAAGAGATAAAAGAGAAAAGTTAGGAAAATGAGCAGACAACAACAATAACAAAAACTCCTTTCTGATCATTGAAAATTATTATGGCAAGAAGGAGATCAAAACACACTTAGAAGAAGATAACAAAGTCAAAGCTCTTACATCCAAAGCCTCCTAAAATATATATATAAGAATTGGACTCAGGCCATGGAAGAACTCAAAAGGGATTTTGACAATCAAGTAAGAGAGATAGAGGAAAAAATTAGGGAAAGAAGTGAGTAATATAAAAGGAAATGCATAAAGCTAATGAGGAGAAGAATAGCTTCAAAAAAGTAAATTGGCCAATTAGGAAAGGAGGTACAAAAGTTCACTCAGGAAAATAATCCCTTAAAAAACAGAATTGCACAAATGGAAGCTAATGACTTTATGAGAAAGCAAGATACAATAAAGCAAAGACAAAAATTGGAAAAAATAGAAAAAATGGGAAATATCTCATTGGAAAAACAACTGACCTAGAAAATAGATCTAGGAGAGAGAATTTAAAAAATATTGGTCTATCTGAAAGTCATGATCAAAAAAGACCCTGGATAGCATCTTTCAGGAGATTATCAAAGAAAACTGTCCTGATATTCTAGAACCAGAGGGTAAAATAGAAATTGAAAAAAAATCCACTGAATATTTCCTGAAAGAGAACCCCAAATGAAAACTTCCAGGAATATTATAGCCAAATTCTGGAACTCTCAGGTCAAGGAGAAAATATTACAAGCATCCAAAACAAACAATTCAAGTATAATGGAGCCACAGTCAGGATAATACAAGATTTAGTAGCTTCTACATTAAAGAATTGGAAGGCATGGAATATGATATTCCAGAGAGCAATGGAGCTAGGATTACAACCAAGAATCACCTCCCCATCAAAACTGAGTATAATCCTTCAAAGAAAAAGGTGACTATTCAATGAAATAGAGTATTTTCAACCATTTGTGATGAAAAGACGAAAGCTGAATGGAAAATTTGATTTTCAAATACAGAACTCTGGAGAAGCATAAGAAGTAATCAGGAAAGTGATATCATAAGGAACTTAATAAGGTTTATCTGTTTATATCTCTATTGGGGATGATGATACTTGTAACTTATTAGAAATTTCTCATTATAATGGCAGTAAAGAGTATATATAGAATGAGGGCACAGGTGAAAGTTGAATAATGTACTGGGAGAAAGGAAAAGGAAGAAGTGGAATGGTGCATTTATTTGCCATAAGAGAGAGACAAGAAAAAGCTTTTACAGTGAAGGGGAAAAGGAGGAGGAGAGGGTGAGAAAGAATCATAATTGGCATAAAGAGGAAATAGCATACATAATTAACAGGTATGGAAATCTATTTTAGCCTGCAGGAAAATAGGAGGGAAATGGCATGTGGGAAGGAGGTAGGCTGATGAAAGAGAGGGCATATTTGGGGAGGGAGTGGTCAGTACCAAAACATTTTTGAGAAGGGACAGAGTGAAAGGAAAGAATCAATGGAGGGAAATGCAATTAGCAATGGTAATTGTAAAAAGAATTTAGAAGCAAGTTTCTTTGATAAGGCCTCATTTCTCAAACATAAAGAGAACTGAGTCAAATTTATAAAAAATAAGAGTCATGCCCCAAATGATTAATGATAAAATGATATGATCTGTATCCAAAGGACTATAAACATGCATCTCCTTTTGATCTAACAATACCACTACTTGGCATGAATACCAAAAGAGATTTTGAAAAAAAAAGAAAAAAGAAAATGACTCTAGTATATGTACAAAAATTATTCACAGCAGCTTTCTTCTCAGGGCAAAAAACCACTGGAAATTGAGGGGATGCCCATCAATTGGGGAATGGCTCAATAATATGTGTGTTTATGGTATGTGTTTATGATGGAATATTATTGTTCTGTGGGAAATGATGAGCAGCATGTGATCAGGAAGGAAAAAATCCTGGAAAGTTCTCCATGAACTCAAGCAAAGAAAAATGTACTGTTTACAAAATAATAGCAAAGTTCTTGAATGACAAAGTTGTGAATGACTTTGCTATTCTCAGCAGCAAAATCATCCACAAGTATTCTGAAGGACTTATGAAAAATCCTTATCCATACCTAGAGAAGGAGCTAATTGTATCTGAATGCAAACTGAAGCATTATCTTTTTCTCTCTGTATCTCTCTCTTTTTTAAAAAAAACTTATTTTTTCTTGAGGATTTTTATTTTAATTAGAGTGGGAGATTTATGTTTTTTTCTCCCAATAACTTGACTTTTATGGAAATATTTGGCATAACTTCACACGTGATTTCTTAATTGTGGGTAGGGATGAGGGAGAAAACCTAGAACTCAAAAAATTTAGAAACAAATGTAAATTATTTTGTTTTGACTATAACTGGGAAAATATTAAGTAAATAAATAAATAATATTTTAAAAAGAGGTGATGGGTTCCTCTTCCTTGTAGGTAGAGGATAGATGGACAATATGTGTGGAATGTTAAAATGAATATCCTTTCTATGGATGAGTTTGTATAGATAGTTACTGAGATCCCTTTCAACTCTTAAACTCAATGATTCTGTTTCTTCTTCTTTCAGTTATATTTTCTAGATCATCATCAATACTTGTTTTCAGTCATGGTACTTCTCAGGTTTTTGTTGTGGGCCAGCTTCCCTTCTTTCTCTCTAATGACTTTAGGGATCTCATTTCCTATAGTCCCCAAAACTGCTTCTATACAGATGACTTCCAAATCTATGTATCTAAACTATATCCTTTCCTTGAATTGTCATGCTTCATCTCCACTTGTGTGTTGGACAGTTCATCCTGTATGAAATCCTACTACAATTCACATCAGAACTCTTTTCCCAGAAAAAAAGTACAATTCTTTTTTTTTTTTTTTGAAAATGTTAAAATATCTTATTTTGAATGTTTGGAATAAAGCATTTTCATAATAGCATGGAAAATAATTGCACATGAAATTACAAATCTATTACGTAAAACTTGCTATTCCTTTTAAATATACAACAAAGTTATTTTTCTTTTTATTTTTTCTTCCTCCCCCTTCTGTCCTAGAGATGGTCACTATTTGACAGAAATAGGGATGTATGTGTGCGTGTGTGTGTGTTTGTGTGTGTGTGTGTGTGTGTGTGTGTGTGTGTATGAGGGAGAGAGAGAGAGAGAGAGAGAGAGAGAGCAAGAAAGAGACAGATGCATATATACACACATACATAGAGATTATTTTATATATACTTTTATTTACCACTTTTTCTCTGGTTTCAGGTAGTATCTTTATTCAAATGTTATTTATAGTTAACTTGATATTTATAATATTCAAAATAACTTATTCCCTCAAAATCATTCTTAAAATAGCAAAGTCCAAAGACTTAGAATTGTACTAAAGTTTTTGGGATAAGCAGTAGACTTCCAGTTGCACTAAAACTTTTAAAACTTCCAATTGTTTGGCCTTTCCCCAAATGGTAGATATCCATTTTGTTTACATTTCTTTATTACCACAAAAAAATTGATACTATAAATATTTTGATATATATAAAATATCTTTTTTTTTTCTGTCTTTGACCTTTTTGGGGTATGTTTAGCAGTGGGAAAGTTGGCTCAAAGGCTATGCTTGGTTTAATTGCTTTCATTGAATAATTTATATTGTTTTCGAGAATGGTTAGACCAATTCACAGCTGTACCAGACTTGTATTAGTGTGATTGTCTTCCCACAGGCCTACCAACATGATTATTGCAATATATCTCTGCCTTAATGCAGGAGCTAATGGGAACTATAGTTTTTCTCAGCATGGAAGAGACTGAAAGATCATGAGATGTGGGAGCTGTGTGGGATGGGGGAAGTCTGGGAACTTTTGAGCTTCATGGAGAGGAGAGGGTCCAAGGGAACAGATTTTTTTTTTTTTTTTTTTTTTTTTTTTTTTTTTTTTTGCTATGACACAATCAAGTTTTTTTTTTTCTCATAAAAAAAATCTTTGCCATCATTAAAAAGGGTGATAAAAGAAAACATACAAATTTCAGGTGGTTACTTTTTGCTTGAAAATAAGTGAATTTCTATCAATTTAATAATGATAGAAATAAATACAATGCATTATAATGATAAAATTCTAAGAAAGGAAAAAGGATACAAAATTAAAGTGTATTTCAAAAGTCTCAATATGGAATGCAATATCTGACTTCTTTTTACTTACAGAACAAGCTAGGTGCTTTTGTAAGGGCAGATCACTGTAAAATATCAGCCTTAACTTCTACCCCCCCCCCCCCAAAATGAAAACAAACACCAACAAAAACAAAACTGTAATTTCACCTAGACTGAGACATTTTTCCCCTAACAATGGCAGATATTAATGAATAGATGTATCCTTTTTAAGCCATAGTTAATCTCAGGAGCTGTCATTTGAGCATTTCCTACTCATTTTAGTAAAAACAATTGCAAAAGGAAAAGGAAGTCACCAGCATAATTTTGAAATTTCTTTGAGTAATCCAGTCCTCTTTTTTCCTTTCCATTTCTGGGACCAAATAATTTTATATCTGAATATACAACAAATCAACAAAACAAAGATGGGATTTATGTAGTGACAGTAACTGATACAAATAGACAACACATGGCTTCTATTAATATATGACATATTGGATTAAGTGGGATGATTGGGTTGGAATATGAATGTCCTACAAAAATGATGAGCTCAATGATCTTAGAACAACAGGGAAATATTTACACAAAATAAGGAAGAACAAAATTAGTAGAATCAAGAAAACATTTTATACAGTAATAGCAATATTGTTTAAAGAATGACTGATTGTGGGACAGTTAGGTGGCGCAGTGATAGAACATGAGTCCTGAAGTCAGGAGGATCTGAGTTCAAAGCTAGTCTCAGACACTTAACAATTCCTAGCTGTGTGACCCTGGCAAGTCACTTAATCCCAACTGTCTCAGCAAAAAAAAAAAAAAAAAAAAGAGAGAGAGACTTTGATCAAGTAAATTATTTTGCCTATTAAAAATACAAGTTACCTACAAAGGATATATGAAGAAAGATGCTATTTATATACAGAAGAACTGATAAATAGAAATATGTATAAAATAATTTTCCATATATGCCTATTCATGTCTAATGATAGCCATCTCTAAGAAAAGGCAGAGAGAAAAAAAAGAAAAGAAATATGTGTGCTAATTTTGCTGTATATTTAAAAGGAATAGCAAGTTGTACACAGCAGATTTAGAGTTTCATGTACAATCATTTTTATTATAGTATGTTATGGAAAAAATAGAAAATGAATAAAGCACCCCTAAGTAGGTAAGACCTAGAGTATGTTGAGTGTTTCTCTTGTGAGGAATTCATGGGAGGACACAGACAATAGTCACACAGGATGGATAGACATTCATGCCTTGCAATCTGTTTCATTGGAGCCCACATCAAAAACCCATTGGAGAATTTGCATATCATTCCATAAATTCTTCACAAAAGATCTGCCCTACATATTGTAGGTTTTGTTTTATTGTTCTGTTTTTTTTATTATTTTGTGGATATTAAAGCCTGTAGACAGATTTTTAATAAGCATTTGTTAAACCCTTACTATTCGGTAGGCATTGTGCTAAGTATTAGAGACACAAATACAAGCAAAAAGAATTACAGTCCTTAGCCTCAAGGAGCTTACATTCTAATATAGGAAAGACAATATATCAATGTGAGCTGAAAAGCTGCTAGGCTGGTGAAAAAAGAAGGTACCAGTGTTGGGGAATGATGTTGAAGTTCAATAAATCAAAATCATATCTGGGGCAGTGTAGGAATGAAGGATGGCTGGTCTGAGATCTGTTTCCCCTCCCCAATATGGAGTCCTCAGAAGGAACTCACTAATAGGAGAAGGGGATTGGAAGAGCAGCAGTCAGAGTGTGAGTGTGATGACAAAGTCCTGGGGGTCAGAAACAAATTACAGAGGGGAATGAAGGATTACTGATTGGGGCAGCTCTGAGACTATCCATCTGTCTTCCCCCATTCTTAATGCATGACTTGCCTACGTCCCTTTCTGGTCACATACATTCTTGAGAATAGCTTTTCCACCTTTTCTTCTGCCTGACTTCTTATTAATTAAAATCTCTTTAATATATGAATAAAAAATAGCACCTTTCAGCTACTGCTGAAAATAGAATTAATCCCTTGAAAGCTGGTCAGACAGCAGTGATTTGTGATATTAGTAAGGTGTCAGCAATCTGCAATGATGGATATTCTCTCTGTTTCTCTAACTCTATTTTCTTGTCATTCTCTTTTTGCTCAGAGCTAGATTCTTTTTATGGAATGCCTTCAGCATTTTTTTTTTTTTTTACATAGCCTTTCAAATACTATATACTTTGGAGAGCGGCTGCTGTTGCTGTTCAGGGAACTCAGAAGTCCTAAGACTTCTCTTGATGTTCATTTTAATAGGGAATAGATCTCCCAATACACTAACTTCTTCCAGTTTTCCAGCTTGGAGATAACATTTTGCAACCAGATGATCCCATGAGACATTCCCTGGAAGATCACAAGATTGAGAAATATGTATTTTTAATCTCAGATGTTTTCCCATTAAGCTTCTGCTTCACCATGTAATGCAGTAAAATGCCATTTTGGGAAAGCCCTGGATATTTTTAAATTGTTAGGAGAGAATTGAGTCAAATTGAGGAGCTAAACACATGTTAGTTCTTTGAATGTTGGGTATTTTGCAGAACAGTGGAAGCTTGACCAGGATTGAAATGACTTCTATCAAAAAAATACTTCCTGACTGACAAAGCTGTCATGAGGTCATGAATTAACCATTGTGTTTGCAGTCAGAGAGACTGGGTTGGAATTCTAAGTTTCTCCATGTGCTTCCAGTGTAACATAAGGTATGTTTTTGAATCCTCATAAAGATGAGGGGGTTAGATCATCTAATTTTTAATGTCCTTGCCAGTTTTAATTCTATGACATTGTTCCTGAGTAACTGGTACACAACAGCAAATATTGTGGCTGCTTACAATGAATAAGTGGAGGAGGTGGTATGGTAGCTAATGATGGAGGAGGCAGGATAGTAATGCTTAGGAAAAAAATTCATCCTAATGAATTATAAATCTTTAGCCTAAATTTTTAGTTCTCTTAGTTAACTTGCTCTCTAACTTGCATGTGGCTATTTCCATGGGACAGACACAAAATACGGGTACATTTTGTTGTTGTAGTGAAAACTATGGTTGAAAGACAGAAAAAAATGGAGTAACAGTCAAGGTCCAGATAATAACTGGGCAAGTCAAAGTTGTGCCAAGAATGTGGAGAAAGGCCAGAAGTAGCAATTAGTTAACTTGTAATATTAATCTCTTCCTTCAGTACTGCTTGTGGGATGGACTTGAAAGGCTCCTGAGAGTACTAGACCAGATTGAATTTTATATATCTTCCTTATGAGTCTATATATCAGTAAGTTAGAGTCACACATTATAGCGAATTGAAAATATAGCTCTCTATATGAATTTAGGGAATTTCAAACTTTGAAGGAAATTTTATCAGTTTCTCCCACCCATTTTAGTTCCTACAATTGGCAGCAAAAAGTCTTTCCAAATGAGTGATTGAGTGTTAACTCAGCATCTATACTAGTGAAAGAACAAGGATATAATTAAAAAAATATATATCCAAAAGAGATCTATTAAAGGATATTTCCTTATAACTAGAGATAGGAGGAGGGATGTGAAAGAAAACTAAGAACATTTTTAGAAGAGAAAAATATGGGTATAGATTAGTGTTTTCACAGGAGAGTTTAAGACTCAAAGTGAGGAAAAATTTGGTGGTCACCAGTTTTTTGTTCTTGGTGACAGGAATTGCTGAAGGAAAGACTCTTGAAAAGAACGGGCAGTCTTCCTTATGTCCCTATCCCCAGCTTAATACTCTACAGGGTATTGGGAATTTTCCCTCAGATGAGATCCAGGACATTCTCATCTTACTTTCAATGACAGAACTTCTTTATTCTCAATTTTCTGGTATATACAAAAGACCTGAGTTAAAATCTGACCTTAGGCAATTATGAACTGTGTCACACCTTATGGAAGTTGGTTTCCTTATCTATTCAAATCATTGAGAAAAGAAAAAGGCAAATCATTCTAGTATCTTTGCCAAGAAAACCCCAAATGGGTAACAAAGAATTGGACACAACTGCAAAGACTGAAAAGCAAAATGTTATCTTTTCTGATTTTTATTTTGCTGTGATTTGGGTAAATGAGTTGCTTTTCTTTTCTATTCACTCTATTCATTGTAGAACTGATATTTGGCAGGAAAGTGGTTAAGCCTTGCATGTAGAACTCCTTCCTCAAAGGGCAAAGATATTAGCAGTTAGTGATCCAGATCATATACCTTTAGACTAATAATATTTATGGAAATAGGTATTCTTTTAGCTTAGTATTCTCCTCTTTCTAAGGAAATAGATGGTGGTCTCTGCTCCCAATCGCCTGATTCCTTTTCTGGCAGAGATAAAAATCTCTCAGAAAAAAATGTAGGGGAGAAGAGGTTAGAAATCTCTATTCTGCCTCCCCTCCATGATGATAGCCCTCTATCTACATGTGGGGTCCTCACTCCACATGTGGGACCCACATTGTTACACCTATAAGCAATGAATTGCTGTAGTAAATTGTCTTTACAGGATCCCTGACCAGTCTCTGGGAAAGCTGCCCTGTCTCTTCACAACTTGGCATGGAATAACTTTACATCTCTCTATTAATTTGTGTGTTCTATGAAGACCAAGATTCCTAAGCAAAAGTGAGGCTTCTTGTTGAATATCTGAACAATGAATTAGGGATCACATTTCTTTCTGCCAAAGACCTTTTGAGATGATATTGTATTTAAGTGATGTATTACTTTTCTCACAAGTAAGAAATATGAGTCCCTATGATTTCTTATCTTTTGAGATTCCAAGGCATAAGTCAACAGAGAGCCATGACTTTTGTACAAATATTAGCAGATATTGTGTGAAGTCTATGACATTATTCCTTTCTGGGGGAGTTGTATGCATGATTAGGAAATCCAGTTCTAGACTTTTTGAGACCAAAGATAACATTTTTAGCAATATGCTTTCCAAATCTTTGCTTTAGCCTGAATAGATCCTGACAAGAAATCTACACACTAAAAAAATTACTTTTTTATAGCACATTAACAATATTATAAAGTGGTTACCTACTATCAACGTATAGCTAATCTCTTACTATTTCCCTCCACATCAAGGAATTCAATACAGTCAGGATACTAAGGTTTGCTATTACTTTTATATCGGTATCAATATCAATATCAATAACTACACACACATGCACACACACACACACACACAGAGAGAGAGAGAGAGAGAGAGAGAGAGAGAGAGAGAGAGAACACATTGCACACTCCTTAGTGACATACTTTAGCCATCTTAGTCAATAAGATTTGGCTCTTACCAATTCTATGACCCAAAGTCATCATGAGCTAATCCTGATTCAGGGCAGTCTCCTGATATTTAGGTTTGATAGTGGAAAGAAGTGAAACACTTGAAGGTCATTTAATAGTTAACAAAAGGAGATTTGCTTAGTCATGGCTAATTTTCTCCAATCAGATATCAGAGAACACTTGGAGCAAACCCAGAAGGGTCATTAGCAGCCCAAGAAGGGATGTCAGCAGCCTAAATCTTTAGTTCTCTCAGCCCATCAAGCTTTGAGATAGTTTCAATATCTTTAAAGGAAAAATTAGCCTAACTTGCATGTGGCTATTTCCTGGTACTCTGAGTGGGAACAGTCACATTGTAGTATACTCCATCGAACAGCTCCAACTTTTTGTCTTTTGTCTTAACAGTATCATATTTACAAGGGTCCTTTAGCTTTATTGTCTTATTCTTTGCCATCTCTATGCCATGGTGTGCCCCCTCAGACAATCATCTCCACTGCCTCCCCATCAGAAAATCTGAATTCTGACTATGGGTTTAATAGATTAGGATTGATTTTATTTTACACAATTTCAGGTCTTCACAGCCCTTTCTGGTTATCTTCAAGCCATGCTCTAACAAATACCCCTTAACACTCCTTTCCTACTCTGCCTACCCCCTTTATGTGTTATCTTCTTCCATTAGAATTTAAATTTCATGAGGCAGAAACTGTCTTGAATCTTTGTTTTTGTATCTTAGTATTGAATAAAGCATCTGGCACATAGTAAACATTTTCCTAAATGTTTTATTTCTTTATCTTTATCTATTCATCTAATCTATCTTTCAATTCATTTATCTTTCTATCCCTACCAATTTATTTCTCTTTCTCTCTCACTTATAATTTCCTTTTATTGAATACACTGAGTCTAAAAATGTTTCAAACAACTGCATTCTTTTGAAAAATATATTCTTGTTTATTTTGTTAAATATTTCCCAATTACATGTAACTATTTTTAACATTCATTTAAAAATTTTGAATTCCAAATTCTCTCCCTCTCTCTGCTTCCCCTTTATTGAGAAGAGGACTAATTTGATATCAATTAAACATAGTACAATTAGGTGGCACAGTGGATAGAATACTAGACTTTGAGTCAGGAATACTTCTCCACCTGAGTTCAAATATGACCTCAGAAAATAGCTGTGTAATCCTGAAAAATTTGCTGTTTGCCTCATTTTTTTATCTGTAAAATGAGTTAGAGAAAGAAATGGCAAACCACTCTGGTAGTTTTTTTTTTTTAAACCAAATAAACCCTAAATAAGGTCATAACAACTTGGGCATAACTGAAACAACTGAACAACAAAATACATGTGAAGTCATGCAAAACACATTTTCATATTAGTGAAAAAAAAAACAAAAGAAAAAATGTTGCAAAGGAAAATTGACAAAAAAATTCAAGAAAAAAAATTAAAAACCTGCTTTTTATCATGGTACTTTGGAATTCTCTTGGGTCACTGTTTTGATCAGAGTAACTAAGTTTTTTACATTTGATTATCCTTACTTTATAGTTGTACAGTTGTACAGTTATAGCTGTATAGTTCCAGTTCTGTTCACTTCACTTTGCATAAGTTTATATAAGTCTTAGGTTTTTCTGAAAGTATCCTGCTCATCATTTCTTACGGCACAACAGTATTCCATTACAAAATCCACTACAAAATCAAATAACTTTTTCAGCCATTCCCTATTTGTTGAGGATCTCTTTGACTTCCAATTTTTTGCCACTACAAAAAAACAAACAAAAAACCAAACCAAAACAACCCCTCCAAATTTACAACTATTACAGACATTTTTGTACAAGTAGGTCATTTTTAAAAATTTGACCTCTTTGAGATATAAACCTAGCAGTCGTTTTGATGAGTAAAAAGTTATGCTGTTTATAGCCTTTTGGGCAAAATTACGAATTGCTCTTAAAATGGTTGGAGCAATTCACAATTCTACCAACAATGCATTTGTATCCCATTTTTTTCTATAACTCATTCAACATTTATCATTTTCCTTTTCTGTCCTGTTAGCCAACTTGAAAGTGTAATTTGGTACTTCAGAGTTGTTTTAATTTGCATTTCTCTAATCAGGAGTGATTTAGAAATTTTTAAATGTGATTATGGATAGTTTGGATTTTTTCATCAGAAAATTTTTAGATCCTTTGACCAATGGCTCTTATTTTTATAAATTTGGTTAAATCTACTAAGTTACTACTTTTGTGAGTATCAAACCCCTATATATTCATTCGAACCTGATCTTGTTTTCTTCTTCAAGATTAATTGCACCATCTTCTCTATTTTCTTTAATCTGAGTTCATAGGAATCACAAAATTAGTGACTCTCCCTTCCCCCCAAGCTTATAGGTAGATTCATTGAATGCAAAGGATTGCTGGTCTGATCTTTTGCCATTCTCAAAATACTTCTCAAGTTTTTGTTAAAAAGAAAAAAAAATTGTCCTGAGATGCTTGTGTTAGCAGGCATCAGTCCTATCCTTTCCCCTCCCATTTATGTAATCCATAAACTCTTCCACTGAGGCTTTCCATTAGCATATTCTGTTTTTGCTAGGTCTTTGCTAAGTTCTTTACAATTTTCAATGTTACTAACATGTGGAATCCAGGTTTCCTCCAACTGTCTCCCAGGACTGACATATCCTTTCTTTTAATTTTTTTTTAAATTTATGGAATAAAACAATTATTTCCATAACATAGTACAATAAAATATCATTGCATATGAAAATGCAAATTTACTACATACAATTTGCTGTTTTTTCAAACATATAACAAAATTATCATGTAAAAGTTTTCTTCCCTCCTCCAAGAGATGGCTAACATAAGACACAAATAGCTATATGTATGTGAATGTGTGTATACACTGATATACATGTTTATGTATGTATATATGTAAAATTATTTTATGCAAACTTCTATTTATTAGTTCTTTCTTTGAATGCATATAGTGTTTTCCTTCATATATCCTTTATAGTTAATTTGGGCATTTGTAATAGTCAAAGTAGCTTATTCACTATCTACTCAAGAAAATATCTATCTGGGGCTAATGATATCTCTGCTAAAACATACTTAATCACTGTTTTGCAAGATTTTTCACTCCATGATATAAAAGTCTTAGCTTTAGTTTCTTCCAAAGAAAATGTTCCTTTTATGTCTTGCAGGTCCTACACACAGTTAAAACTTTCATTTTGGCTTAAAGTAGATGTAGCTTGCCTTGATCTCAAGTGATAGTTTTTTTTTCTGACAGTAAGAATTTTGTCTGAGCTTTCTCTACATTTGTGATTTCCAGTACAGATGGAAAATTCCAAATCCATTCCCAGATATCTCCTATAGATTGAATTTTGTTGGGAATTATCAAGATATCAAATAGATCTAGAAATTCACAGATAATATCCTTAGTAGATTTTCATTAAAAAATGTAAATACCCACATGTAAACACACACACACACACACACACACACACACACATACACACATACAAACCAGACACTATGTAATAGATCACAATACTCATAGTTCAAGGGACCTTACAATTACTTACTGATAATCTCATCTCTTGGAAAAAAGGCTGACAGATTCACATTTAGTTTACCTGTCTGCTATTGATCTCTGTGCTTCAAGTCTTTTCTTACTTTAGTCCTTCCTCCACTCAGTTATCAAAATGATTTTCAAAGGTACAAATATGACCATGGTAACTCCCTTCATCTCATCCCAATTCAATAAACTCAAATGCCTCCTTATGATCTTCAAGATTAAATATAAAATCCTTGATTTGACTCTGAAAGCATGTCATGGCCTGGTCCCTTACTTCTTTTCCTGTTTTTTTTTAGACCTTACTCCTTTCCATGTATTCCACGATCCAATGACTTTATTTCTTGAACAAGACACTTCATCTCCTGATGGAATATTTCTGAGTCTGAATTCTCCTTCTCCTCATCTCTATCTGCCGGCTTCTGTAGCTTTCTTCAAGTCTCAGATAAAATCCTGCCTTCTGAAAGAAGTCTTTGCAAATTCCTTTTAGGTCTCGTCTCTTCCTTCAGTGGATTGTTTCCAGTTTATCCTGTATATATTTTTGTTTACAAGTGGTTTCTTCCATTAGATTGTGAACTTCTTGTGGGTTGTTTTACATTTTCTTTGTATCCCTAGTATTTAATACAGTGCTTAGCACATAATTAGTACTCAATAAATGCATATTAATGGCCCTGCTGTGCTCAAAGCAATGTTTGTGCTTTTATTCTTTGTAGATTCAATTCAACAAATCTTTATTAAGGGTTTTCTATGTGTAAGATACTATGTTGTTGAGAAGAAGACAAAAATGGGAAAAAAATCACACAGTTCCTGACCTTGTTAAGATATCAGGGGTATCAATAATATAGTTTGTCTAAAACACAGAATTCCCACTTCTTTCAGCCTCCTTAGTTCCCTTGGCTTATATTTCCACTTCACCCCAGTTAAACTGAGAGATGCTCATAATCTTGATCTTGCTGTCACTCACAATTGTCTCATGTCTGTGTTCATCATCTGCTAAATCACTTTATCTAATCTAAGTACTTTATCATTCCAAAATTCCCTTTGCCTGATAATCTTTAAACCTGCTATACTCTTCTTATTTTACAAATGGCATTTACTCCCAATACTTTTATTTCTTCCTTTGGAGATCAAAAAGAATAAATCCAATCCCTTTTCCTTGTGAAAATTCTTTAATTGTTTGAACTCAACTATTAATTCTCCCTCTTCCAAGTCATCATTTCTCTAGATAAACTATCCCCCGTTCCTTCAACTGATCCTCCATAGTTCTGTTTTCTATAGACACATGCGAGGTTATCAATGTGCTTTCTTTAAAGGTGGTATCTAGCAGTTAATACAACATCAGAGAATGGTAATCTGACTAAAGGAGAGAACAGTGAGTAGGACTATATTACCTCTCCAGTAATAAATATTCTATTGTTTTTAATGTACTGTAATATCTCTCTGACTTTTTGGCCAACATATCAAATTATAGACTAAAATTAAACTTGTAGTTCACTAAAACTCAAGATAAATTTTTTCATATAAATTATTGTCTAGACTTGCATTTTTGAGTTGATTTTTTGAACTCGATACAAGATTTTCCATTTATCCCAATTACATGTTATCTTCTTAGATCTGGCCCAACATTTTAGCCTGTCAAGACCTTCTTGGATCTTAACTCTGTCACTGTATATTAGTTATGCTTCCTAGGTTTGCATCACCTGCAAATTTGATAAGCATATTATTTATGCCTTCTTTTCAGCTATTACATAGCACAAGGCCAAGCATGGATCCCTGGGGCACTCCACTGGAGGCTTTTTTCCAAACTAACACTGACCCATTAATGACTTTTCTTGGCTTCTGGCCATCCAGCCAGTTCCCAATCCATTTAACTGCACTATTGCCCAGTTCACATCTCTGTGTCTTGTCCACAGGAATAGTTGAGACATTTTGTCAAATGCAAAATCTGTTTGGAATGCTTTGCCAAAAGTCAAACTTTATCTGGGTAAATCATATATATGCTAGATCCAAAATTCTTTGTGTCAATTGATATTTTTTCTCTAATTTTATGCATTTGGGTTGTCAAATGACTGCTATTTTTTTCATCAATTCAATAACAAAATTGTAATAATGCACAGTTTGGTTATCACCTGGCTATTTGGGATTAGGCATTCCTTTGCGAAGCAGTGAGCAAAAGATTTCATGAAGAAATCTCCATAATGTCCTTTCTTTTGAGCATTCCAGTTATTATAGAATTAAGAGAATTAATTCCAGTATACTCCAAGGAATCCTTCTATGATCACACAGTGTTTTGACAGAGTAATTAAAATATGTTCTTTAGGGATTTACTATCCTGACTATGAAAGGCATACTGAGATTAAAAATGGAATAGAGAAGACTCGATTGCTGGCTATTTTAGTGGTATCAGAACAAAGTTCTAGACTTGGAGTCATGTAATTGAAGGCTTGTTGTGTGAAAAATGAATTAGCATTAGGCATAACTTCCTGGATCTCAGAGCAGTAGAACTAGCATCTAAAGATCCACAGAGGCAATGTTTTAGGTTCATGGTAAAAAAACTTTTAAAGAGCAGAATTCTGCAAGAGTTGGGAAGACCATAGGCTTGTTCTCATTGGAAAAGAGATTGTTGGCAAAACATTGGTCCAAAAGCCATGACGTTTTAAATGGAAAGCGTTTTCTATTGCAGATTGGACTAGATTGCTTATGAGGTGCCTTCCCACTATGAAATTCTATGATTCTTTATTGTTGTAATACAAGTGTCCTATGATGAGTCATAATTCTCTGACAGGTGGGCCTCAGTTCTGCTAATTTCAACAATGATGTCACTTTTGTTCTTGCTGTTTGGAACAGACTTTTACCAAATTCATGGCTTCCACATGCCTTGAGGGAGCTTTATTTCAGGCTGTCTCCAATCACTTTTGGAAGAAAGAATGCAATTGCTAGCATCATATCAGCAAGTTTCCCTGTTTCTTTAGTCAGTTTACTTATTGTAGTTTCTTAATAACTCATTTCAGTGTCAATCTTGTTTTTCTCAGCTTTGGTATATTTATCCTCTCAATATAATATGCATGCATGAAGAAATAATTCTAGTAATATTATTTCTACAATGAAAGCTCAGAGGTGGGAAATGCTAATATAAAGTTTCCCTAAAGAGATATACATTTTTAAAATGTCATGCAAATAATTTCTCGTGCTCTAATTTATTCTTCATACATATATAAAGAATACATATGTAAAGCACTTTGTAAGCTTTAAAGTACTGTATAAATGGCCGTTATTATTCTATATCTGTATATTCTTACAAGTCCTGCTTATGATTCTGGGTACCCTTCTCTTTAAAACTTTTTGGTGGGAGTCCTCAACTAAATTTATTTAAGGTCAGTGCTGATATTTCTTAAAAACCATTAACCATATTCTTAAAGATAAAAGACATACAAGTATTCTAATAAATAGGGTTAAATAACCTCCCCTGGGACCACATCTAGCCTTGCAAGTTTATCAGTTCTAAGGAGAAAGGGGGGAAAGAGGAAAGGAAAAAGAGGGGGAGAGATGAAATTAGAGACAGAAACAGATAAAGAGATTAAGAAAGAAGATGGAGATAGATAATAACTGTTATATTCTCTCTGCTATGGTAGTGAGGGAAGAGGGACATCAGGATTCTGATACCAAGGCCTTTGGACCTAAAGGAGGAGAACTTAGATGATGTGGAAGCTGGAGGTGAGAAGTAGCAAGGGACAGAATTGTGAATTGAAGGAGCCAAGCTGGGCTTTTACTCTGACCAGTACTATTCTTTATATGTATTGGGCAGATTCATGGTAAAGGATAACCTTTATAGAGACCTATGCTGGTCAGTCAATTAAAAATTATTAAATGGCTACAGTGGCTAATTACTGGGACTATAAAAAGAGCAAAGATAGTCCTAGCCCTCAAAGAGCTTACAGCCTCATGGGGAAGATAGCAAGCAAACAAATATATCCATGCAAGCCTTATAGGATAAACAAGAAAAATTAAAGGAAGGAAGAAACTAAAAGTGTTGTGAAGAATTTGTGTGTCTTTTTATTATAGTTAGTATAACAAGGGAATTGGTAATGGCCTTTTAGGTCTCTTCCATGTAGAAGTGAATGATTCCCATGAAATTTATAAATGAATGAATGGAAAAGCACTTATTTAGAGCTTTCTATGGGCTGAATATTGTCCCAAGTGCTGGGGACACAAATACATAGGGTAAAACAATTGCTGTACTCAAGTTCACACTCTGGTTGGTTCCATGTAGTTAGAGCTGGAGAATCCTGCAGGGGTACATTATTTGATTCTTAAACAATTCCAGAGTGCCTATTTATAAGTGAGAGGTCTCAACCCTGTGGCAATACTATATATAGCTCCCTGGAGGAGACTGAGTTCGCCAGAAAGAAACAAATTGTTTTGACTACTTATAGAATTAGATATGAACCCTTGGAATTTTGTTGGCTAAGTAGAGACCGTTTTGATCATTTTCAAGCCTAAACACTCACATAGAAACTGAGAGACCTTTAACTTTTCTCTTGTAACTTGGATACTGGTCAAATTCTTGTGACCAGAGGAAAACCAACAGCCACATGCAGTATTCTTAGCAAATTCTATTAAGAACCAGTAAAATCCCTCTAATCACATGTAAATCCAGGCTTTCACTTCTAGGCTCTGGGTTTTGCATAAATTTATTATTTTCTATTTAATTTTAAATTAATAATCATTTATTTTCATCATGTACAATTTTAATCCAGATCTTCTGAATCCAAATAAAGTAATTTTCTCTGTACTACAATGCTGTTTAAGGAATATAAATAATGTCTCTCTGATTCTAAGGAAATTCATTCTAAAATATTTCATAATTTGGGTTAATTGATTTAGTTTGATGCCAGTTATGAGTTATGCTTTTCAAATATATACACCAAAATATAAGATCTCAAACACTAGCTAGACAAAGGAAAATTATTTTTATGAATAAGGGACACTAAAATAAGTATATCTAGAAGTCAGGTGAAATAAGTCTTACACGTTTTATTTTGTTTCTCTTGTCTAGATGTCTTGGTGCATATTTTCTCATACCACACTATTTTTTTTTTTGCTTCATAAGTCTAGATATGATGTCTCACATTCAGTGTAGTATTCTTTATAAACAGTTCAGCATTTAATAAAAATAAATGTCAAAATTTACCCTAGAGTTCAAGAAACTGATTTCACATAAATATCAAGACTTAACCTTGTGTAAAAGAAATCAATTTCACATAAGTGTCAAGATTTACCTTTGACTACAAGAAATCAATTTCACTTAAATATCAATACTTATTCTTGAAGAAATCAACAAATTAATTTTATAAATATAGAATGGTAATGTGTTATCTACATTTCAATTAATTCAAAGTGGTTTGAAAATCTTAGAAAACTGCTAACTCAATATGAGCCACCAGTGTGATATGGAAGCTAAAAATTTAACAGCTAATGTGATTATAAGCTCCATTAAGAGGAGCACCTAGTCTTCCTGTACTCTACCCTTTGCAGATCTTATCACAAATATCTATGCAGTTTTGTACATCACTTTCTGAGGACGATGTTGTTAAGAGACAGAACATAGGGAAGAGCCAACCATATGGAGGATCTATGAAGAGAATATTTATAAAGCATTTAGTACAGTACCTGCTACATAGTAGGCATTATATAAATGTTAGTTATTATTCTTACTATTAGTAATAATAATAATAAATACTTCCCCTTATGAGCTTAATAAATTTTAACAATCATGAATGTTTCAATAAAAAAGGCAAAAAAAGATCAAAACATATATGCACTTATATATAGGGTTTTTTGGTATACAATAAATTAACAATCTTACTTTACTCTGCATTAGTTCATTTTATGGTTAACTTTTTTGCATGATCAGGAAATGTCCGCAGTTGTATGAAGTCTTGGAGAAAGATTCTACATAATACAATTGAAATTTCTTTGGGAAGAGATCCCATGAAACACAGTTAAAACCATCCTTTGATTAGATATCCCTAAGTGAATGACCTCAACCTCAGTGGATTTCCTCTCATATTTTCATAAAAGCTATTTTCCAGATTTATTTCTTTAAAGCCATTTTGAAATAAACCATTACAAACTATATATCTTTGAAGTGATTCCTTTTCTCCTTTTAATCTAATTTGTTCCAATAGCTGTCTGCTGATTGTGTCATTAAATTTCTTTGACTTTAAAGTTCATTACTCTTCACTAAATGGCCTCATAAAAAAGAAAAAAAATAGCTTTTAAAAAAACATTTCCTTTCTCTCTCCTGATTGAGCTGTCTTAGGAATATATCCAGTAATGAAGCCCATACTTGCCTTGCCAGTTACACTAGCTAATTGCTTTCACCTTAGGCCAGAATGCTGTCTCTTTATTGAGTTTCAAAAATTCCTTCATAAAATATTCTCTTGTTCCCTTCCCAATGATCTTAGTTATATTTCATTTTGATTTTTATCTTTTATGCAATATGAATATCGTTTTTTGATGATAATATGATGGCTTGTCCCTGGATCCTCTCATACTTAGCTCTAGGATTTATTTTTCCCATTTGGTGGACATCACATAAAAAGGAAAAACAAACAATAGGTGATGCAGTTTCATAGCACAAAATTAGTAATTACATTTTAATGTATAAAAAGACAGGCAAACCTGAGAGAATACAGTGGGAATATCCAAGCCCATGAGGGGGAAAAGAGAATAATATTTGGATGGGTAGGTCTTGATGAGCATTTTATGAGTCTGGACAAAGTTAGGAGGATGGGGTGCACTCTTGTAATCCTTCTCACTGCAGGAGTTTGAGATTGATGTATCTCCTAAGCTCAAGAGCTTTGAAGTGCAGTGGGGCTAAAGCTGATAAAGTTTTCACTGTCTGGCACCGATATGGTAAACCCTGAAGAGTGGGAGGCTACCAGTCTGTCTATAAAGAGTTTATTCATACCAATTTAGAAATAGAGCAAGTCAAAACTTCCGTGTAATTCAGCAGTGGTATTTGTGCTCATGAGTGGCTACTGGATGAGATAGGAACATAGTCAGGAAATAAAAATTCTGGGTTCATTTCTCCTAGACAGAAGATCAATTCAGTCATCTAGAGGATACACAGAAAACAGAAATTTTGATAGTAAGACATAGTTATATAGGTAAAAATGAAAAATAAGTGGGAGTAACACTTTGCCCCTAAAGCATATACTTTGTATCAGCTAAGTAGAATGTAAAACTATTGAGAGCAGAAGTTACCACGTTCTGTTACATTTTTAGTGCCTAGAACATGTGGAACAGTCTTAATAACTGCTAATTGTATTGAATTTGTTGAAATGACCAAAGGGCATGTCTCTATTTAGTGTCATTTAAGAAGGGAATTGCATTTGCTATGCAATGATTGCTATAGGATAATTTTCTCTGAAAATGCTTGAGTAGAAATGAATTTGTAGCCTACTATTTGAAAAGTGGTTATTATTTGGCTTATTGGTAGGTTCGGTTTATTTGAAAGATTTACTGTGGATGTGTAAGGATGTGGAACAAAGTTTTCTTCAAGCATGAAGTTATGACATCTATTTATGAAAGTACCAGAAAGTCAGTTAAATAGATGAGGAATTTTCCCTAATTCTAGGATTTAGTTTACTTTTATACCTTTTTCATTCATTTACAATGGGAGATACTTGAGGTAAAAAAAAGATTATCTCTCCTTCCCCTCCTCTCTAAGCCATTTGATAATTATCTGGCAAGTTAGCATTAGCTGGTTTGTAATTGAGCTTGCAGAGATGGAAATTTGGACAATGGCTTGGGAAGTCACCATTGGCCAGTCAATAGGGATTTCAGTTGAGCCTGGAGTTAGAAATGGTAGAAAGGATAATTTAACAGCATCCTCATGGATTGAGTAAAGAGAGCAGGGCAGTGTCTAAAAGTATCCAAAGGAGCAGCACCTGGCAGGGACCAGGCAAACAACATCTGGCAGAGAACAGGAAACTGATGTCAATGGGTTCATTGTGAAGATCCCTCAAAAACTGGAAACATGAATTTACCAATTAAATAACTCCCCAAATGTATGTCCCTCCTTGCATCTTGGGGGGGGGGGGTAGAGTCCCTATCCATTCACCTCTCCAATTTGGTTTTTGTGTTTTTTCATTCTTTCAGATGATATTGTATGTATGTGCATGTGTGTGATTGTGTGTGTATGTGTGGGTGTCCAGCATAGATTTAAGGGGACAGGAGAGTACTCTATTGTTTCTTATAATGTATTTCATTAAATATCTTTGCTTTGAGCTCATTTTGTCTTCTGAGGGATAGTTAAAGGTAAATTTATCAATGGGATTTTATAAACTACAGTTTACGATAGAGGAGAACCATGTTACTTGGTACCTGAGATAGTAGGCTGCTGAAGAACCTGTCCTAATAGTTGAGTGGTGACTTTTGAATTACTTTTAACTACATCCATGAGAACATTAGAGAGAGTGTGACAGGGTTCAATAATAAGGGTGATAACCTTCTTTTTCTTCTTGCTTACTCCTTCTTCCCGCAGCTTTTTTGGCCAGATTTAATGCAAATTTTCATTTTGCACATTATTTAAAAATCAAAACAATCTGAAACTGTCCCTAGCAACCTCTATAATACACACTGCCCTGGAGAATAAAGAAAGAAGGGAGGTAAGTCATGGTTCTCCGACTTTGTCTACATTCCACAGTCATTTTTAATCTGGAGAAATCCTGAGCATTTTTTCCTGCCCCTCCCTTCTGGAGTAAGACAGTGTTCACATTTAAGATAATTTTTGAAGTTGTATTTTAACTAGAAGGCAACAACATGAAATTTTCTGTCCAAATCAGGAAATTTCTGAAAACTGAGAATGCTTCCCTGGATTGAAATGTATTGACTTTGTTCTGTTGTGGTGTAGGGATGAAGAAACAAGATTTTTGGCCAGGGCTTGATGATGAGTCTCATAGCAGTGGCTAAGTTCCTTCAGAAATTCCAAGTCAGAGGGAGAAGTCCATGGATGTAGAGGGGAAGGGTCTTTTATTGATACCCACTGGCAACTGTTCCAACCAAGCTTTTTTTCTCAGGCAGTGTATTCCCTGAGACAGAGATATGAGAGTGCCCAGCAGCATCGGGACACTCCTGATGCTTGCTGCTAAAGGAGCTTCAGGGGATTGGGTCCAATGATGGCAGGATGCGACTACCCTGGGGGCTCATGATCTAGAGCTAATTCTGATGCCAGCAGTGTTCTGTCTACCTGCTACAGCACTCCAGGTGGCTCAGTGAATAGAGCAGTAGGCTAAGAATTGGGAAGACAGAATCCAAGTTCAAATGGCTTCAGATGCTCACTAGTTGCTTGACCTTGAGGAAATCATTTTTAACTTTCCTTGACTACCTTAGTTTCCTCATCAGTACAATGGGGAATAATAGCACCTTCTTCCAGGATGGGATAATATTTATAAAACACTTTGCAAACTTTTTAAATGCTAGTTATGGTTATTGTTATTAATATCATAATACCTAGAAACCTGTTGCACAGATTGAGGCTCAAGAGTCTGGATGCTTTGACTATCATTATTGACAGAGAAATCCAAAACAGGCAGGAGGCACACAGAGGAGACAATTTGGGGGTGAAAGGGTCAGGAGATGTGGGGACTCCATGCTCTGAAACCTATCAGATCCTCTGAGACATGCTAATGGAAACCCTTAAGGGAGAGGAGCAGGATGAAAGACAGGACAAAGGTGTGGGGCAGGCTGAAATCCTAATGGGAAATAATGAGGGAGAGGTAGATTTCGTTCACTGGATACTGGGAATCCTGCAGGAAGTTGAGCCATTTCCTGGGCTCTCAGAATTCAAAGAACATTTGTCCAGGAAGGGATGGGGAGACAGACAGAAAGACAGAGACAGAAGAAACACATAGACACAGAGATAGAAATAGAAGATAGAGAAGAGAGAGAGAGAGACAGAGAGACAGAGACAGACAGAAAGACAGAGACAGAGAGACACAGAAAGAGAGAGACAGACAGAGACTGAGAATCAGATAGACAGAGACACAGAAAGAGACAGAGACACAGAGAGACAGACACACATACACATAAACAGAGAGAGACACGTAGAGACAGACAGACATACACATACAGAGACAAAGAGAGACAGAGATTCAGAGAGAGACAGCGAGAGATAGAGACACACTCAGAGACAGAGAGACAGAGAGAGAGAGAGAGAAGAAGAAGAAGAAGGAGGAAGAGGAGGAGGAGGAGGAGGAGAAGGAAGAGGAGGAAGAGGGTGGAGAGAGGGAAGGAGGGAAAAAGAGGAGAGAGAAGGGAAGAGGGAGAAAGAGAGAGAGACGGGGAGAGAAAGACACAGAAATAGGGGTAAAGACACCGAGACAGGGAGAAAGGAGAAATAGAGAGACAGAGACACAGACAGAGGCAGAGACAGAGAGACACACAGAGACAGACCAGTGAGAAGAGGGGAGAAGGAGAGATGTGAGGAAGAGAGGGAGGGAGACAGAAACAGAGACAGAGACAGAAAGAGACACAAAGAGAAAAAAAAACAAAGGCTAGAGGCCATCATGTTGGGGTTTGCTCAAGTAAGTGATAAGATAGTAGATATGAGCTTGTTAAGTAGTACCCAAGGCATTGCTTGGCCAGCTATTAAGTACATCTAATGCTCAGAACTGTTCACAACTATGAAATATCACCCAGATCAGAAGACTGGAATTTTAAAACTCCCAAACTTCCTAGTCCTGGAACTGAATCAGCAATTCTACAGGTGAATATTTTCTGTCCCTTCTCTGCATAAATCTCAGACAATGTTTAAAAAAAAATATCCTATGATTGGCTGAAAAGAAATCTGGTGTAGAATTTGGCCGGCTCTGAACTGGTATTCTTTCCAAATGATTTGTAATTTGATCAGTAATTAAGGAATAATAAAGAATTTCCCTTTGTGAAATTATAATCAGGGTGAGCAACTTCTATCTAGAGGTCCTAGAGGAGTAGAATGTTTAATGTAGACTAAGGCAGATTCTGAATAATGGGTTGGGGGGTGGGAGTGAGGGCAGATCTTGCCTTGGGGATCTTTTTTCCCTTAGAATAGCTGATATAAATATAGTACTTTAAGGAAATCTTTCTACAAATTATCTCATCTTGCCTTTCTGACAAAGAAGAAAGATGCTATTATTACTCTTTAGCTTACTAGTTGTGGTTGTTTTTGTTTGTCCTGCTTGAAGAAGACCATAATATTAGGGGAGTGATGCCATGACCTGCAAGTGAATTGGATTTAAGTGAGGGAGGGCTGTGCAAGGTCACCTGCCTCCCTTTCCCTTTCAGAGTCTTCTGGGTCCAATGGCAAGGTATAGATCAGGAGATCTGGAGATGGACCTGGATGCAGTAGGAGACCTTGACTTTTTTAAACTAAAGTCTTCAACAGGTCTCCATACAGATGAGGAAACTGGAACTCACAAAGCTGTGACTTGTGGGATCTCATGCATGGATTGTTGCTGCTTATTATGATTCTTGTCGAGCACCAATGATTAAGGTGATGTCTTAACTTGCATGTGGGATTTGGATTTAGGTAAGGCAGAAATGTGCAAACAAGTCAACCTAACTTTCTCTTCCACAGTTCTAGAAGTCCAGTGGCAAGACAAAAGAAAGAGGCTGGTCAAGCCAGGATAGCAATGAGTGACTTGGTTCTTCCAAACTGAGGTCTTTCCCAGATCTCAGTTTGTCTGAGGTGATGCTAATTTGATGATTAGATCATATCAGCAAGGATTTAGAGTTGGAATGAATTTTAAATTTGTGGAATATATCTCCTTCACTTTATGGAGGCTAATGCATGGCACAGTAGATAAAGCTCTAGACCTGGAGTTAGGAAGACCTGAATTTTAATTTGCCCTCAGATTTATTGATTCTGTGATCCTTAAAAGTCATTTAACATCTCCCTGTCTCAGTTTGTTCAATCATAACGTTGGGGCTTCAGCCATAAAATGGAGTCTCCTAGGGTTATTGTGGGAATCAAATGAATATTATAAAGCACTGGGCAAATCTTAAAATTATATATAAATGCTAATTATTATAATAATAATGTTATTATTGCAAATACTAGGAGAGGCTCAGTAACTTGCCTGGTGATGCATTAATGGAATCTTAACTGCTGCCCCTACACCAATAATCCTCTTTCCTTTCTCTTCCCCTCCCTCTCTCCTCATTAGAACAGAAGGATCTTTAACATTTTCCCACACATAGCTTAATTCATTCACAGGAATTTGTTTTATGAGATTGTGATGTATTTTTGCAATTTAATGCTTCTTCCTTCCTTCCTTCCTTCCTTCCTTCCTTCCTTCCTTCCTTCCTTCCTTCCTGTCTCCCTCCTTCCCTTCCTCACTTCTTCTCTTCCTTCCTTTCTTCCTTCCTTCCTTCCTTCCTTCCTCCCTCTCTCCCTTCCTTCTTTCCTTCCTTCCTTTCTGACTTTCTTCCTGCCTTCCTTCCCCCTATTCATATAAGGTATCATACCCTTGCCTATATATGCTCTTAAAAGCTTCCTTTTTTCTTCTGCATCTCTGAACTTTCCCAAGATTTACTGATTAGATTTCTTTCTTTAGTACCATGTTTTAAACCAAAACCATTATGAATAATAATAACTAGCATTTGTACAGTGCTTGTTTACAGAACATTTTACAAATATTATATTATTTTATCCTTACAACTTCTAGGGAGAGATATACTTATCTCCATTTTCTCCATGAGGAAACTGAGGCAGACAGTGCTTAAATGACACCTAATCATAGTTAATAAATTATGCAGATTGGATTTAAAATGAAATCTTCCTGACTCTAGATCCAATTTTATATTTAATATGCTGCCCAGCAGCTATAATGTAATGTTTTATAGTTGTGGAACATGACCACCATAATGGTGTGTGCATGTAGTGGTGCTGGTGGGTTCTGTTTATATCAATTTTTGGGACCAAGTTTTCAATCAAAATTTATTAAGTATTTACCATAGAATGAGGCAATTTGAGTAGGAAACAGTGATGGTACCCTAGATCAGGAATTGTATTAAGATTTTTGTTCTGGCTCTCTTTATGTAAATCTATTATCAAACAACTTATTTGAATCAATTACTTTTTCCCACCTTTTTACATCTGCCAGCCTTGGGACTGTCTGTGATTGTGTTTATGCCTTGCCAGAGCATCTGGAAGCAAAGTGAAAAATTTAATCAGTTATAGAGATGTTTGGTCTACATAATATCAAACCCTGAGTCATTTCCTCAAAGAGAAAACATCTGGATGATCGACTGAAATTTCCACATCTTTGTCTGCAAAGTTGATGCAGGCTTGGATAGAATAAGTCTTTGGGGAGAATCTTCTGGGTTGTCCTATGCAGGCATCTTGTGCAGAGTTTTCTTTTTGGAGAAATAAGTGATTAAGTATGCATTTTAACAGTTCCATAGACTTTAATCACTTAATATTAAAAGTAATTATAATTGTGCTTTAATATTAGAAGGCTTTCCAGTTAATCCAAGAGTTTCATTAAAAAGTACTTACTGAATATGCCATGTATATATACACAAAATCGAGGGGATGACAAATCAATTGAATTAGAACACGTTAATAACCACTTACACACTCCACATCATTTCATGGTATGAATAATTGCCTAAAATTTAACATAGGAAATCTTTCTATTCATCTATTGTTGAAAACCCAGATTTTCTGTGGGATGTTTCATCATATGCATAATTCAAAGTAAAGTTAGTTAATGATGCTCATTAGCAGGAACCAAACCAGAACCTTTCTGAGTCTTACTTTGCTTTACCCATATTTCTGCTTTTGTAAACAACACACCCCATTTCTCCAAGTAGACCTGAGATAGAGTAGGGCTGCAGTGGAATCCAAACATGTTTGATAAATTTCTGCTTACCTACAGGGAAAGGCAGCATGTAGGGGTCTTGTCCAGCAAGATAAAGTAGAAGACCAATGATTAAAGATTCATTCAAAGAGTATGTTTTTATTTCCCATGATTCATATTCCCATTTGCGATCTATTCCCTTTCTTTGGACAATGTTATGCCTGCTGAGATTGAAGAGGGTTCTCTTTGGCAATGCCTTTAGAATGCATCATAGTATAATAGAGCATGATTTAAATCCTGTACACTGTACTTACTACTTGTGTGACCCTCTCTGAGACTGGATTTCCTCTTCTACAAAATGGGGATAAAACTGTTTATAATCTTGACCATACAGGGTTAATTTGAGGCTCAAATGACAGGATGTAGGTAAAATGTTGACTTTGAAAATATGAACTGGATTCTGTTTTTAGTGCTTCCCTTTTTGGGGGTCCAGAACTTCATTCTTTGTTATATGAGCTTGTCAAAAATAAAATTTATGAGGATTTGATTTGACCTTTCTTTAGGATGATTACTGAAGACTGGATCTTACTATGATTATAAGAGTTAGAGCTCTAGGGATTTAGAGGTAATCCAGGCAAAAGTAAGAGGAAAAACAAATTTTCCTTTAGTTTCTGTAAGAGAACTAACACATCCTACATCCTATGAATTCTGGGTTGGGGAGAAATAAAAAGCCACCAATCAACTTATTTCAATGACAGGGGATCAATGTCCAGACATCAGACATCCCAATTGACCCTATCCACACTTATTGCTGCAGGTAGAGGACAAGAATGGCAGTCCATCCTGGCTTTTCTCTCCTAGAAACCTGAAAATCCAGTCCCACAAATCCAAGAACCTGCTTGATGTTTCACTAAGTAGTAAGCTTGGGTGAGTGTCTACTTGGGTCAACTATCTTCCTAGTAGTGGTGCTATCTGGGCAGGGAGCCCATGAAGCTAGAGCTACATTTGTTTTCTTTTTGGTAGGATTTCCCCTTTGACAATTATACTCTGAACAATGGTTCGATTTCTTGTGCCAGGATTATATTCCCCAAACTGGGGCCTGGCAGTAGGCAGGGCTCACATTTCAACCACATGTATTTCCCCCTAAAATCAAAAGATCTGCATTTGGTGCTTCACTCACATATCTTTTTAAGCAATGTTTGTGAGTCAGAGTCAGAAGTGATTGAAACCAGGGAGCTTTAGAACGGAACTTTTCTTCTTCAATGTTTGAATTTCAACCGAGTCCAAAAAAGCATCGAAGGCAGCAAGATGGAAAACACACTCCAAGAGTGGTACTGACAACCCAGGCAGAAACATGACTTCATATGCACTCCCTTCACGCACTAGAAATGACAGGCCCAGGATTACCCCAAATTCAGTTGTCCAGTAAGTAGCACACCTGGAAAAGAAATCATAAATTCCATTCATTTGACAAGCATTTATTGATTTCTTCCTGGACATACAAAGAAAAAATAAAGCAGTCCTCTGCCCCTGCAGAGTTAGCTTACTTTTCTTTCCCAAACCACCTAGTATGTTTTCAAGTTATGTTATTTATGACTTTTATATAACATAGATTTCTGATTATTTATCTCTCTTCCTCCCTTTCTCAGTGAGCTATCCTTATTAATGAAGGAAAGGAATAATGCAATTCATCAAACCTAACCAACATATCAATCATGTTTGGCAGCAAACATACTATTCTACAATTGCTTGAATCTCTGAATAAATGGGATAGAATTGGATTTTCTCACCTTTTGTCTGGAATCATGTTAAATAAACATCATTAATGACCATTTCATTTCTTTCCATTTACATTGAAATAGAATTGTTTATTTTTTCCTTGATCCTGTTTATTCTATGTATCTTTGAGGCACTTTAAGGTGAGGGAGAGCTGGGATTCTAAAACACTAGTATAATGGAACAAAGACACAAGACAGATTAGTGAAGAGCAGATAAAGCAAGCCAGCTTATTGAAGGGGATGCTCCCAATAAAAAGGGTATTCAAGGATGATAGAAACAGTTCTACTGGAGGTCCTTGGGGGAAGTGGGTATACCAAACCAGGAAAGTCGGGTGGGGTTTTATAGGTCTTGGATGGAGAGAGATGGGAATTGGCATTGGTGTGTAGATTGAGGTTAAGGTGGGGATTCATGTTTGAAAATGGAGGGAGTTAGTTCACCTTTTTTCTCCAATCACCTAGAAATGTATTATTTCAAGTTATGTTATTTACGACTTTTATATAACATAGATTTCTGATTAGTTATCTCTCTTCTGATAAAGTACTGATGAATTGACATGTAAACTCCTCACCAGAACATAAAAGAGGGTCAATAGACCTTACATTGGCAGGTGAACAGAGCATTTGAACATACCAAAAAAGAATACTTTTCTTTTTTTTTTTTTACCAGAGCAAAGAAGCTCCTGTTAAGTTTTTATAATCAATTCACATTTCTATGTTCATGTCAGGCAGTCAACAAGTGCTATAAAATACCTACTATGGCACTGTAGAAAGAACTGGGAATATAAAAAGGTTAAAAAAATGGTCTCTATTCTCAATGAACTCCTAGTTTAATGAGGATAGAAGCAAACTACTAGGTTCAAGTATTTCAAGTAGGTTCAACTAGGTTCAAGTAGGTTCAAGATTTATATGGGCTAAATGGGGGTAACCTCAAGGGCTTCCTTGTAAGGGATGGAGGGAGTTGGACAGGAGGAGGAGTAGAAAAGACTTCTTGCAGAAAGTGGAATTTGAACTGAGTCTTGAAGAAAGCAGGTGAAGCTAGAGATGGGGAGAAGAAGGAATAACATTCCAGGAATAAAGGAAAGCTGGGGGGAAATTGGAAGATTGGGCATCATGTATGAACAGCACAGAGACAAGTTAGAATAATTGGAGGGGAGTAAATTAATAAGACTTGGAGGAAGTGTTTTAAAAATCAAAACAGAGCATTTTATATTTGATTCTGAAGGTTATGGGGAGCCACTGGAATTTACTGAGTAGAGACATGGTCCCATCCGCATTTCAGGAAAATCTCTTGTATAGCTGATTGGATGATGGTTTGGAGTGGGGAAAGGTTGAAAGCAGGGAGACCCATCAGCAGGCTCTTGCCTGGAGACCCTGTTTGAGGTGAAGAAAGTTTTCATTAGAATGCTGGCAATGTCAGAGAAGAAAAGGGTAGAAGATGGGGCAGGTCCAAGGGATTTCCAAACAGTTTGGATTTAGCAACAGATTGAATATGTGGGATGAGAGAAAGTATCAGAGAATGACACTGAGATTGTGAGCCTGGGTCACTGGGAAGGTGGAGTGCTCTTGACAGTAGAGGAAGATTTTGAGAAGCGGAGGGTTTTGGAGAAAAGGTGAAAGAGTTTGGTTTGGGATTTGCTGAGTTTAAGATAGGTAAGGGACATCAGGGCAGCTAGGTGGCACAATAAATTGAGTTCTGTGCCTGAAATCAAGAAGATTCATCTTTAACTATTCAAATCCAATCTCAGACACTTAATTAGTTGTTTAACCCTCGTCAGATCATTTAACCCTGTCTACCTTAGTTTCCTCACCTGTAAAATGAACTGGAGAAAGAAATGGTGAACCAATCCAATATCTTTGCCAACAGTAACCCAAGTGGGGTCAGAAAAAGTTTGGGAACGACTGAAAAAAGGCTGAACAAACAAGAGGCTGGATAAACAGACCTAAGAATCATCTGCATATTTCCATGTTTCTCTTGAGTTCCTCAGAAATTCTTGTGATTTAGCAGTATTCCAATACATTCATATGTCACAATTTATTTATCCATTACCCAACTGATAAATAGTTAATTTTTACTGAATAAATAATTGAGTAAAAAAATGACTCCCATTCTTACTTTGGGGGTATATGGCACTTTTGTTTTCATCACTGACCTCCCTAGATATTTATCCTAGCAGTGCAATCTGAGGTTTGAAAGATATGGAACTTTCAGCCCCTTTAAAATATCATTCCATGAATTCAATTTAATTTAATAAACATATATTAATTATCTGTGAAATACAGAATATTAAGTACTCTGGAGAAATAGCAAACTTTGAAAAAGACACAAGTCTCATTTTCAGAGTTTTAATCTAGCAAAAAATAATTAAAAGCCGCTCTTAGTGCTTATTGTTCCATTATATGTACCATTTTTTGAACATTGGTAAGGGGTTTGCAGAAATTTAAAGTGATTAGACTATTTTTTCTTTAGGAATTCTCTGCACATAGTAGATAGTTAAACAAAAAAAAAGTTTAATAAGAAAATTTAGATAACATATACATATTTAATGTCTGTACCTTTTTTCATGAATATATGACATTCTATTTTTAATAATTGTTGACAAAGGAGAGCCTGTGTTAGATTATGAGTGTTGAAGTCAAGGATTCTGTGTGTGTGTTTATATGTGTGTTAGCACTTAGTAAAGTTCTATGCACATTGAAGCACTATTAAAATATTTTTTCAATAGGAAAAAAAATATCATTCCAGATTACTTTTCAAAAGGATTTAACCAACCCCTAACTCCACCAACAATGTATTAGTGTACTTATTTTGCCAGTTTCTCTAACATTTTATCAATTCTCAGGTTTATTATAGTTAGCAATCTTTTGGGTGGAAGGTGAATCCTCAGAGTTATTTTGTTTTGCATTTTTCTTTTTAATCTTGATTTGGACCACTCTTTCATGTGGTTGTTGTTATGTGGCTGTTTTTCTTTTGTCCATATCCTTTGAGTTTCTAGCCAACGGGGAATGATTCTTGCTGATATAGGTAGTTATGTTAATTCCTTAGATATCTTGGATAGCCAATGTTTTCAGAGATATTTGATGTAAAATTTTTTTTTCTCTTGGATCAGGATGATAAGCTTACCTATTCCATCTTTCTTCCAGTTTCACTTTTAGGAAAAGAATTAAAGTCATATAGATATGATGGTATTATTATTACTCCACATTACATGCCCAGTGACAAATAGTATGTCCTATGCTTTGAACAGTGCCTTTTCTGGATAGAAATAGGATTAGACTTATGATTGCATTCATATAGGGGACTTCAGGAAGAGGAAATATTTTTTACCAATGCAGGTCTGGAGATTCTCTGAAGCATATCTTTGGGGAGTTGTCTAGAGGAACTCCTGAGTGAGGACAAAGTCTTTGATAAGGAAGAGTAACACCTTTTCTGAAATTTATTCTTAGAAAGTTGTCTAGAGCATTGAGATGGTCTTAGATCATATAGCCAACAATGGGTTAGGAATAAGAATTTAACCTATATCTTCCTGGCTTTGAAGCCAGTTATCTTTCCAATAAGCTACCCTGTTTCTGTTCCCTTAGAACCAAATGTATATTTATTGTTTTTAAGTGGTTAGGAGGATGAAGATACTACTAATAGGTTTGATGAAATATGCTCTGTTTAATTAAAATTGTATATGCTCCAAAAAATAACTTGGAAATGTTTCCTATAAGAAATGGGGGGGGGGGGGAAGGAATACAAAAATGTGCAGTACAGTGCACTACAAACATGAATAGAGTAGGGGAGACAGAACTCCTTCCTTTTCATTACCTCTCCTCTCTTCCTACTTAATTTTGGAAAAGAGCAGAGCATTGTTATAAGAGAGAGAAAAGAATAAGGAGAAAAAGTAGGAGGAGAAAAAGGAGAAGGAGAAGGAAGAGGAGGAGAAAAAAAGAAAAAATAGTAGTAGAACTGTAGTACTGGTAATAGTAATTGTAATAGTAGTAAGAGTAGTAATAGTATTACTAGTACTAACAGTATTATTATTAGTAATAGTTTAGTAGGTAATAGTGGTAGTAGTTGCAGTAGTAGTAATAGTGGTAATGATAGTTGTAGTAATAGTAAGTAGTAGGAGTATTAGAAAGAGTAGTAGTAATACTACTAGTAGTTGTAGTAATAAGATAGTAGTAGTAATAGTAGTACTGATAAATAGTTATAGTAGTAGTAAGAGTAGTAGTGGTACCAGTAGCAGTAGTAAGAGTAGTAGTAGTAGTAATAATAGTAATAGTAGTACAATTAGTAGTTGTAGTAGTAGTGCTGGTAAATAGTAGTTGTGATAGCAGTAGTAGTAATTCTGATAATAGTAGTTATAGTAGGATTAAAAGCAGTAATAGTAATAGTTGTTGTAGTGGTAGTAGAAGTAGTAGTAGTAGTACTGGTAATAGTAGGTAGTAGTAGTATAAGTAGTAGTTATAGTAGTAGTACTGGTAAATAGTAGTTGTGGTAGTAGTAGTAGTAGTAGTAGTAGTTCTGGTAATAGTAGTTATAGTAGGATTAAAAGTAGTAGTAGTAATAGTAGTTGTAGTGGTGGTAGTAGTAGTAGCAGTACTGGTAATAGTAGGTAGCAGTAGTATAAGTAGTAGTTATAGTAGTAGTAGTAGATATTGGTAAATAGTAGTTGTGGTAATAGTAGTAGTAGTAGTTCTGGTAATAGTAGTATTAAAAGTAGTAGTAATAGTAGTAGAAGTAGTAGTGGTAATAGTAGTAGTAGTAGTAGTAGCAGTAGCAGTAGTAGTAGTAGTAGTATTGGTAATAGTAGGTAGTAGTAGTAGTACTGGTAATAGTAGCTAGTAGTAGTAATAATAGAAATACTAATAGTAGTAGTAATTGTCATTGTCCCTAAGACATACCAAGAAGAGATGATGGCAATAGTTTCCCCCTCTTCTAATCTTGTGCATTCCCTTCCTTTAAAGCTTGTATTATAATAGAACATCCTATCCTCTCACTCCCCAGGCCTGATCTTGGAAAATGAACATGACAAGGCTGCATATTGTCACCTTATATATTTAACTCATGTACAAAGTACATTATATATAATTATAGGCTGGGATAAACCAAAAGCTGGAATTAAGGTTTCTGGGAGAAATCTCTGCTTTTCTTGGAAAGAAAAAAATATAGTTTTTGAGAAGAGAAAATCTCATTAAAAAGAGAGTATCTGACAACAAGATCTGATTTCTAGTACTTAAAATATTGGGATGATGAGATCTTGATGGGGAGGGGGACGTGCCCAAAGTCATGCAGGGTATAAGCAGCAGAGTCAGCATTTAACTCGGGTCCCTTTGATGCTGGATCTGGAGTCTATGGCACTACTTGTTCTCTATACAAAGCAAGACAGTCAATTTAAAGGTAGACCTTCCTGATAGCAAATCATTTGTAGTGCCACTATAAGAAGTAGTGTGCAAATTAGCTTAGATAAGAGAAAATTATTAAATATATTTAAGTCCCACAAATGTTATAATCATTTAAACTTCAAAAATGTTTAATATTCAATATATTTTCTTTTTGCTGTAATTATTTATTTGTTTTGACACTTATAAGATTTTGACAGATGTTATTTAATTCTTCATCATGAAACCACAATTTTATCAAATCAGATATTTAATATGACTTTGATAAAATGTATATTTTTCACAAGTCTAGCCTTGATTACAACTCACAAATTTAACCAGGCAAGTTTTTAGATTAATGAATTCAGCATGTTCACTATCTATTGAATAAGTTTCTTAGCCTTTCATTAGGCAGAAAAATACAAGCTTGCACTGCGTATCCCAACTTCATCTGACAATTTCTATGATTCTCTAATAATTCTCCTTCAAAGATCAATATATTTATAATAGTTCATTATTTTCTCAATGGGAAGAAGATTTTTTTGAAATCCATTGGAAATAATAATCACCCAGACATTTGTCTTTTGGATAAATATTTTAAAGTCTGATGATTTCCTACACTTATATGTGTTTCTGACAATGTTTTTGATGAACCCTGGGGTGAAACAATAATATTCTTTAGTAAAAATTACCACCTTCCAATATTCAGTATTCCAGTCCTTGCACTGCTTTGCTTATAATAGTTTTCTTTTTATTTCATAGTAATAGTTAGCAGCTGATCTCCCTCCTTCCTTTACTGGTCTTCTCACTATTCTTCATATTTCAAGAAGTCTGTATTACCCCGTAAAGGAATTGGTTACAACTTTTCTGTCAGGTGTCTTAAAAGATGTGTACTTGTTTTCTAGAAATGAATAAGATTATTTTTCAGTAACAATTGATCAGTTCTTAAATTTTTCTTTTTTGTTTGCTTTTGAACAATATTTTTAAGCTTTGTTGTTAAAATCCCTCTTCTAACAGCTGGTACAACATCTGTATTGGTAATTGAAGTGTGCTCCATAAGAAATACAAATTTTAAGCATTTATTTTATATAAAACCTATTTTTAAAAAAACACAACAGAAAAGAACAAGGAAACATCTGTGATATGAAATTAAAAAATGCAACTGTTAAAGAACTAACTAAAAGTAGAAAAGCCAGCTCAATCTAGTGTCATCTGGTCAAAGTCAGACATACTAATCCAATTATCATGCATAGTAAAACATCAGCTTTGTGATGTCATTGGTCTTCTTCAAGACCTAAAAATGAACAGAAAACAACAAGTGGTCGTAGAAGCACATACATACAAGCATTGCCATCACAAAATGAAGCTGCATAAAAATTTTTATTGGTACAAAGTTATTTACATACCATTGCACAACATCTGGAAAATAATGCAGGGCTTCTTAAAGTTTTTTCATTCACGACCCCTTTTCATGTGAGAAATTTTTAATCTGAACCTGGGCATTTAAGTACCAATCAAATATTATGATAATAAATCATAATTTTATAATCCATACATTCAGTTATGAAATCCCATGTGGAGTTGTGACCCAAAATGTAAAAAAACTGGAGCTTAGCATATTGATAATTCTTGCATGGTTTTGAGTCATTTGACTTATCAAGTTTTAACTTAAATATAAATATGAATATTATTACAAATTACTTTTCATAGAAATGACAGATCAAAATATTTGAAAAAATGAATTTAATATAAATAGGTTATGTCAATAAAATGACAACATGATCTAAATAAATTTGTTATTCAGTGACATGTCAATTCAACTTCTGAAAGATTGCTTTATTTTTTAAAAAATTACATTTTTCTACTTTATAGGAAAAAATAATAGTAAAATTCATTTGGAGGACTTGGAGGAACAATGAAAAAAAATGAAAAGAAAGAGGACATAGCAGTACCAAATTTCATACTATTCTACAGAGTAATCATCATCAAAACTATTTGGTACTGGTTAAAAGAGAAAAAATCCAGTAATTGGAACAGATTTGATATATAAAGTACCAAAACTGCAAATCTATTAGCAAGATGTTCAAGAAACCCAAAGATACCAACTACTAAGATAAGAACTCACTATTAGGAAAAGAAACTGGATAGCAGTCTGATAATAGGTATAATGAATAGGTATAACATCTCACATCTTATACCAAGGTAAGTTTTAAGTGTGTATATAATCTCAGTATAAAAGGTTATACTTCAAAAAAATTAGGGAAGAGGGGAAAAAAGAACTTTCACGTCTAGGAACAGAGAAAGAGTTCATGACCTAACAAGGGACAGAGAGGATCCCTGAAGATAAAATGGCAATTTATTAGATAAACTGAAAAGTTTTTTTCATAATAAAAAATGAAGTCAAAATTAGAAGAGAAACACTTAACTAGAAAAAAATTGTGGCAAATTCTTTAGATCAAAGTCTAACTTTCAAGATATATGTTTAACTACATAAGAACAGGAGCTATTTCCCAGTTGATAAATGATTAAACAGTAGGAATAAACAGTTTTTAAAGGAAAGAAACTCAAACTTTGAACAACTATATGAAAAATTGTTCAAAATCATTAAAAATCATAGAAATGAAAATTAAAGCAATTTTAAAGTTCTAATTTATATTCATAATATTAAAAAAAGATGACAAAAGGGGAAATTATAGTAGTTGGAAGACTTTGGGGAAATGAACATATTAATAGATTTTTGATAGAGCTATGAACTGGGTCAGCCATTTTGGAAAGCAATTTAGAATCTTGTAACTAAACTTTGATTCAGTTATACAACTATCAGACTTATGCCCCAAAGAAATCAAGGGAAGGAAAAGGACCTGTATGTGTAAAGATTTTTTCATTACAGCAAAGAATTGAAAATGAAAGACTTCCTATAAATTGGTGAATAGTTGAACAAATTATAGTTTGTGAATAGGATAGAATATTTTTGATCTACAAAAAATGATGAAAGGGATGGTTTTGAAACAATCTGGGAATACTTGTATGAATTGATGCAGAGTAAAGTGAGGATGATTATGTAGTAAGAATATTGTAAAGAAAAACAAATTTGAGAGACTTAAGAAGTCTGACTCAATTTCAATAATAATTTCAAAGGAACACATGCTACCCACCTCTCAGTAGAGAGGATCTGTTTATCTTGATGGATCTGACATGCAAAATAAGATGCAAATTTTTGGACCCAGAAAATATAAAAATTTGTTATTTATGGGCCAAAACCATATCTCAACTAGTCAGTGCTGATGGAGTCACATTGATTAGTACACGATTCTAGAGAAAAAAGACTATCAATCACTGCTGAAGCCATTGATTGTTTATCTCAGGTTGGAGTTAATCCTTCCTAGTTGCAGTCCCAATTAAAGAAGAGATTTTAAATGTCATTAGACTCCTTTTGTGTAGTAAAGCACTTAGTCCTGACTCGATTCCAGCTGAGATTTAAAAGATGGGAGATTTATTGCTCACAAAAAGCTGCCTGCAATTTTTTGGGTTATATGGTAAGAAGTGGTCATTACTTAGCAGTTCAAGGCTGTCTCCATCTCTATAAAAATAAAGGGAATAGATTGTTCTGTGACAATCACAGGCCAAGATTGGGGCTGTCTCTCTCTTAGTCATTGCTTGCACGATTCTTGCCAGCATCTTCCTTAATAGCCTGATTCTTCATTTGGAAGATGGTTATCAACCTGAAAGCTGGTGTGGCTTTAGAAGGGGATGAGAAAGAGTCAGTTTGCTGTTCACCAACTCCAGGAGAAAAGCCAAGAGCAGGACAGAGGTCTGTATAAAACGTTTGTAGATCTGACCAAGGCCTTTGATATTGTCAGTCAGGAGGATTTATGGAAAATTATGTCAAAATTTGGTTGCCCCAATTTTGCCCAGTATTGTGTGTCAGTTTCTTGAAAGCAGGTTTGCCAGGATTCTGGATAACAGATGGTGCTCTTGAATTTTCCCAGTCATCAATGGAGTGAAACAGTTCTAACAGTGCCTATTTCCATCCATTTTAACATGTTTCACCCATGTTTTCAAAACCATTATGCGAAGATGGATATGACATCAAGGTCGGCTATTTCACTAATGATTCTTATATTTTCTGGGCCCCAAAATTTGCATCTTATTTTGCATCACGGATCCATCAAGATGGACAGATCTTCTCTACTGAGAGGTGGGTAGCATGTGTTCCTTTGGAATTATGATTGAAATTGAGTCAGACTTCTTAAGTTTCTCAAATTTGTTTTTCTTTACAATATTCTTACTCTATAAACCATTCTCACTTTACTCTGTAGCAGTTCATACAAGTGTTCCCAGATTGTTCTTCAACATGAAAAGGCAACAAGCCAAAACTAAAGTGGAGGGAATATTGGTCCATGATTTGTTTTGTTTGCAGATGATTGTGAACTTGATGCAGACTCCGAAGCTGAGAAGCAACAAACTAGCTCCATGTTTAGGATGCTCCAAAGGAAAGTGTGGGAGAGAGAAAGTATTAGCCTCATCACCACACTGAAATTCTAAGAGCTGTCAGCTTATTATCATATGGCTGTGAAATCTGGTCAGCATACCAGCATCATGCCAGGAAACTGAGTCATTTCCATCTGAATTGTCACAAGAAAGTTCTGAAGATCACCTGGCAGGATAAAATATCAGACACTGAAGTCCTTTCTTGAATTAAATTGCTAAGATTTCTGATTCTACTGCAGAAACGCAGCTCTGTTGAACTAGTCACATTATTTTGAATGCCAAATGTATTCTTGCTAAAAAGATTATTTTGTGGAGAACTCATACAGGGCAAGTGCTCACAAGGTGGTCAGAAAAAGTGACACAAGGACGATCTCAAGGTTTCTCTTAAGAACTTTAGAATTGGAGGAAGATTCTGGGAAGATGGTAGAGTAGGCTGGCAACTCTACAGAGTTCCCCCACAAATAGAACAAATTTGTACCTCAGTGAGAACACAGACTGGTGAAAAATCAAAAAGATTTGAGGCAGAACTAGGGTCCTCCTGGTATAACCCAACAAAATCTGAAGACCTTAGGCCGGTATTAACCCGTGACAAGTGTAAACATCTCTAGGTTATCTCTGTAGAAACATCAAGTGGGGAGGCCTGGGGTGAGCTGGGTATGGCTGAAGCCTCAATAAGAACAACAGAGACTTTCACCTCCTGGACTGTTTGTGGAGTCTGTGGGTTTGAGTTCTGGAAGACCAGGTGAACCTCTAATCTTATTAAATGAATGGGATAAACTGACTGAAGATCTCTCATAAGAATGTGGTCTGGATTTATGCTTTAACTATGACTTGAGACTTTACAATAACAAATTGAGTTATAGGTAAAAGCTGCAGGTGTTGGATTATCTTAGATGAAAAAAAAAACACAACAAAACCCAAAAACCATTTCCCTCCTGTTCCCCCCTTCCCCAATTTCATTAGCATTTAAGTACCTAATATTGTAGAGTGTGTTATTCTTTGTTTTGGGGATACATATTTAGCCTCTGGGTAAATTAGATTAAATAATAGCAAGCAAGTTAACGGCAGAATTAAAGCAAAATCAGCAGGGATAGGAAAGATGTGTGTGTGTATGTCTATATATGTACATATGTATACATAAGTATATATTTTTCTTAATTATAGTTTAATTATAGCTTATAGGCATGGTGAGATAAATGAAAGGGGAAAAAGAATAAAATAACTAAGGTGTGCAGCAGAGAACAAAAGAAGAATTTACAAGGAAGTAAAGAAAATATGGACACCCTTGAATATAATTTCTTCTAATACACACACACACACACACACACACACACACACACTTTCTTGATCCTGCAATTTGTTATATATTTTGAATCCTTCCTGATGTTCTGCTGAGCATATGACAAAGATGTCTTTTGTTTTGTTTTATTTTATTTTATATTCCTTTTCTGTTTTTTTCTTATTGTTTGTTTTTTTTAAATAAAAAAATGAAAAAAAAAAAAGAACTTTAGATACTGTCATGAGACTGCCCAGCATGGCATGCCCTCATCAGAAAAGGTGCTGTGCTTCATGAACAAAGCAGAATTGAAGTAGCTCAAAAATGTTAGATGTTCACAATTAGAAAATCTATTTCAAATGTTCATATGGACTATTTGTGTACAATCTGTGGTCGAGAATTCTTAATATTGTATTGGTCTGATCAGCCACAGTCTAATCACATTATAATTTGCCTCTAAAATAATGATGTCATTTTGATCCTCTTGGAGAAGGAAGGACAACAACCAACCAAACATATCTCATAGGCTTTGGGTTTTGTTTTAGTTTGTTTCAGTTGGAGGTAAATGTGGAATGATAATAAAAAGAAAACAAAAAGAATAAAAAATGCATAGAAAAGAATATAAGAAAGAATCATAGACAAACAGGTCAGTTTTCAAAGTTACATGTGGACTTTATATTTAAGAACTAACTGCCAGTCAGCAAATATTTATTACACAATACTTTGTGCTTGTTACTGATAAACACAAGGAATATAGCGGAAGGCAAAAACATATTCCTTTCCCTCAAGGAACTCATGCTCTAATGGAAAAGACAATGTGCAAAAACTATATCCTTGCAAGATACACATAGTGTAATTGGGAAGGAATCTTGGAGGAAAAAAGAAAAACAAGTTGCATAAGAGAATTTTACAATTTTTGATGTAATCTCTTTTTCCTGTTCTATTACATATGGAAATGCTCATTTAAGTTGGTATTTTGGTAACTTCAGAATAAAAAATAAAGCTCAAGGAATATTAGCTCAGTGAGATATTCTTCTGTCAATATGAATAATGTAAGCCTTGAGAATATAACTTAATGGAGAAAAAGGTTTTTTTTTTGTTTTTTTTTTTTAATAGCTAGCATTTATACAGTCCTTTAAAATTTACAGAGTACTTTGCAAACATTATCTCATTTTATCCACACAATATCCCTGGAAAATGGGATTACAATCCTCATTTTACATTTGAAGAAACTGAGACAGACAAAGATTAAGGTATTTGCCCAGTGCTCCATATATAGAATGTATTTTAGGCAGAATTTGAACTCAAGTCTTATAGACTCTATCCACCATAGCATCTAACTACTTTTCTTCACTATCTCAGGTGAATATAGAAGCTATAAATTTGATCCCTTAATGATACTTTATTAAATATGAAAGTGAGACAGGAAAACGGAAATAAAATTAAAACCACTTCAGTGGATGGAGTGATGGTCTTGGATTCTGTTGCCTCTTCTCCTAGCAGCTTCACTTCTTGTTTTTGTAGTCTATCACCTTTATTCTTGCCTCTTTTCTCTTTACTGTCTTGATCCTGCTTTTAGGGTAAACATGAACTCTTGATGAATGGCAGAAGTAAAACATGTTGCTAATAAAAAGAGTCTCTTAAATGTTTAAACTGTGAAATATGAAAATTCATCACATTCTCCTCCAAGAATCCAGATGCAGGGAAATTCATTCAGAGATTTGTGAGGCCTTTTACACCTCACTTCATTTCTCTACTCTTCAATTTCCTTGTTCATAAAACAAGAGGTTTGGATTAGATCATCTCTAAGGTCAGTACTAAACTCTGAATTCCATTATCCTATGTGCCTAGTAACTAAGAAGATATTTATCTTAAACTCTTAACTCCTGCATGAGTTCTCTGTTGTCAGATATTTTTAAAGCTTCATCTGCTCAAATTTTCTTCAAAATTCAGGAATCCCTTTTAGGATTCCGGTTCCTCCCCCAAGCCTTTTCCATCCATCACTTATTTTTGTTTTCAAGCGTTTTTTAATTTTTGAAAATATAACCAAGGACTAGTCAAGCATGAAAGGTCAACTTACTCCTGTTGTTTTTGTACTCGTTCTTGCTTTTATTCCTATTTACACCTCTTCTAGTAGGCGTGCATTTTTTTTTTTTTTTGAGATCTTTTACAGGCTTTGCTGTCCAGAAAAGTCTGGTCTCTCCTTGGCTTCTCAGGTGACAATGTGAATCCAATGCCCAGATCCTTTGGTTTGGGGTATGCTCTTTTTCTCTCGCAAAATGTTCTGTAGTGAATAGGTTTTGTAAGGCAAACCACAAGGCTTCAAGACAGTTTTCATTTTTTCCATTGACAAACATCTGACATGGTTTCATTCTGAACCACAAGACCTTTTTTCCAGTTTCCCAGTTATAGACTCTTTGAATTGGGTAAAGGATCTGAGTGACCAATTTGTGCTAGTTCGATGGATAACTCATTTTAAAATTTAAAATGATGTGCTAGATTCATGTTATTTTCATCTAAATATGCCACCTAGGTTACTGAAAAATGGAAAAATAAACCTACTGGCAAACCATTACTAAAAACCCCCAGTTCTGCACTTTTACCAGTTTATAAGTCACTTGTCTGAAATTCTAACCATATTTCCCATTACTTGTAAATAAACTTGTCACTATGTAATCCGCAAGTTATCACAAATATCAAAAATTCAATCAACCCATCAACAATATCTGACAGTATATGTAACATTCACTATTAACAATCCTTCACTTCTACAATGAAAATGAGACATGTCATCATATTTTCTCTGAAACTAAAGTTGGTCATGGTTTAGTTTAATTTTACTATTCTTTTCCCTAACTTCATTGCAGTTACTCTAAATATTGTTTTCCTGGTTTTGTATAATCAATTCTGGATCAGTTCATATAAGTCTTCCTGTATTCCTCTGGATTCTTTATATTCATAATTTCTTATAGCTTGATACTATTCCTTTATGTTATTCTACCATAGTTTATTCAGCCCTAATCATTGGTCATGTACTTTGTTTCATTTCTTTGCTACCATGAAAAAAAATGCTGCTCTGAATGTTTTGCTATATTGTAGACTTTTCGTTTTTGTCCTTGATTTTCTTGACGTATAATGGGATTTCTGGCTTAAAGGCACTGGCAGCTTTTTTCCTCATATAATTCTGTTGCAGAATGTTCACATCCATTCATAGCCCTACCTTCAGTAAATTAGTATCCTTATCTTCTATAGCTTCTTGAATCAGTTAGCCAGTAGGTCAACAAATATTAATCAATGTTTCTGATATATTATGCTATATGATAAGGGCTGGAGGTACAAAGAAATACCACCAAGGATTCACTGGTTCATTGAAGGATCAAGGAGAGATTATTTCTTTTTTTAAATTAATTTTGTCAATTTGCACTGTGTAAGGCAAAATATCATATACCTTGATAATATTTATTGTATACAATTTTTCTCATATGAAAACTGTTAGAAACTTTTCTTTTGAAAAAAAGCCTCTCTATCATTGGGGAAACTGCTCTTGCTATTATATATTTGCTGAATGAATTATTCCTTCTAAGTGGGTACTAAATTCAGTTGTTGCTATATTCCCGAAGGGTGTCAAATACTGTAATAATCCTCTAAATTTCAGCACCATGGAACAAAACTCCTGCCATGTTACCCTAGTTATATAATGCTAGCTTTGTTTTGAATATTTATAGATAATTTTTAAAAACTGAGGGACATGGAGAATGAGGAATACAATATTTAAATAGTAATCTTGAAGAGGTTGGATGATTTCAAATATTTAAAAGCTGATAGATTAGATCTTATTTTTCCCTTTTTATTTTATGAAAACTTAGATAATTGGTTGCCTTCATTTTCTTAAAGATTTTGGTTCATATATCTGCTTTCTGAGGGAAAGAGATGGCCTCAAACAATTGAGCAAAAATTAAAGGGAAAAAGAGAAATAAGAAAAGGATTAAAGACATGTTCTTCTATGTATATGAAAGAAATACAGTTGATGTGGAATTAGCATTGAGCAATCAATGGATAAATCAAGGGAGTACTAGATAGGCATGATTATATTACTTGATGAAGGGAAAGAAGAAAAGATGTGATGAGAGAAAGACATTAACTCAGTTTACAGAGAGGAATACCATGGGTCCTAAGATCATATATCTAGAGCTGAAAGGAATTTCAGTGGCCCACTAGTCCAAGCCTTTCATTTTACTGATAAAGAACCTGAAGCCCAGAGAAGTTGAGTGATTTATCTAATGTTAGAGTTAGTAAGTTCAAAACTAGAAGCTGATGCTAGGTTCTCTGAATCTGAATCAAGAACATATTTCCTTGCTCTGTGTTTTTATTGAGTTGATAGATCCTTCAGACTAGAGGGGTGGTGGTATGGGAGAAAGAGGTTGTGAATTTATTGGAATAATCTGTAGACTCATTTAGGTTTATGCTTCCCTCCTTTTGTGTTTCTTAATAGGATCTTTTCTTTTTGCTTCTAATTCCTCTTTTAAACTGGTACTTCCTATATTTATTTTATATTATGTTCTTAGATGCAATATTATTACTATGCTTTTTTTTCTACTTGACTCTGCTTTTCATTTCTCAACCTTCCTCTAGTTTTGGATTGCTACTTAATTTATTTTTTCTTTTATTTAGTTATATAATTCTTTCCCTCTCCTTTTCTACTCTCTCCCTTTCACTTAAGTGTTTAATTCCAAATTCCTGCTTCCTTCCACCATTTAAATTAATTTTGTTTTTTTTTTCTGCACTTTTTTTTCCTGAAAAGGATGTTTTATCTTGTCCTCATTATTAATTCTATTCCCTTTCTATTAAGAACTTTTTTTTTTGATTCACAGTTAATGTAGTTATTTATTTGTTCCTTAATCTCTGTGTTTCTCATGGAATTAAACTGAAGCTCCTTTTTCTGAATAATTTTTATACTATTGCTTTTGTAGATATTAACCTATGTCTCCCTTTTCCATTGAAATGGAATACTTGGAATACTTTCCATTGGGAAAAAATACTTCTAATAGAAGTATCAATTTACAATAGAAATAAAGAGAATAGAAGCATTGCCTCATGACACAAATTACTCTTATTCTATCCCCTGTTTTCCCTATGATTATTTTCCTTCCTATTTTTAACACAATCTCACCTCTGGTTCTACATTCTCTCATCTTTCTGTGTGCCAAGAGGTAGAATTTCCGTTTTCCTGAGACAAATTGTTCACTATGGAGGAAAAACACTGTCAAAAAAAGTGATCTTTGTTCGTCAACTACACCTATATTACACCCATCTTAAAAGAACCACCTCATATTGTAGACATATACCTCTTTGATCTTGGGATCCTCTCCCCAACTGAATGAAAACTACTCCTTTTATTACCTATATTTCAATCGCTTACCTTTTGCTCCTCGCTCATTCTTCCATAATTCCTGTCCTTTCTAAGAGATTTTAGAAATTATCTTGCTCTTGATCACACATGAACTTGATTAGCATGCATTACACATTCCCTTCTGTTTTCCATCTCCCATCTCCCTATTTATGTGATCTTCCATTCTGACATTTTTTTCCCATAAAATATTTTGATTCATTATCTGTAGTACCTCTTGGAGTTTAGGCCCTGTTATTTCAGACTTACTCCTCCACTGTCACTTTCCTTTTATTTCTATAATTTCAACATCCATCATTATTTCCTTGTACCATTATACATAGATGTGGGTGTATATATGTAATATACACACACACACACACACATGTGGATATCTATCTATGTGTGTATATAATATATACTGATATATATATATATATATATATATATATATATATACACTGATATATAAGGAGATAATGATGGAAGTTGAATTTTAAAATGGAATACACATCCATATATTTTAATAGAGAATTAGATGACTCAGTAGAAAAAGTGCTAGAAGTCTTGAATTCAAACCGGACCTCAGATACTTAATAGTTGGGTGACACTGACCAAGTCATTTTTATTTTTGTCTTAATACACTGGAAAAGGAAATAGCAAACTACTTCAACATGTTTGCTAAGATATTTCCTGGACAATTATGTCCAGGGGATCATGAAAAGTTGATTATAACTGAATGACTGGACAATAATAACAAAAGATAGTATACACACACACACACACACACATACACATATATTTAAAATTTTTTCCTTTAAGCTCCCTTCTGACTTTCAGATTCCTACTGCTTTGATGGTGGATATACTCATGAGGCTACCCTTCAAGTTTCTCTCATCTTTCTCTCTTCATCCTCTTTTTCTCTTGAGAAAATTATTTTTCACCATCCCCAGTTCCTGCTCTTAGTGTCTTCTGAAGTGAGGACATTGACCAGCTGGATTTCATGTCCCTTTCCTTAACCTATGGATTGGCTTAGAGGAAAAAAAAAAAAAAAAGACAATCTTCTGCTTCTCTGCTTTCCCTCTGATTTTATCACTCCTCAAGTGACTTGACAGAATTAATACATGCTACTTGTTGCCACAGAGTAGGGAAAGAATGTGAGTGAGATGCTTCAGAAGAGCCTTTGTAACAGGAGAAAAATTGATACAAGCCCTGAATATGTCAATGGATTGGCTTATGGGCCTAGGCCATGAAACTCATCAGGGCAGTGGATGATTAATGACTTAAGGATAAGTGTCCAGTATTATTACAGAAAGCCATTATCTTTTTTTTTTTTTTCCATTTTCTTTTCCAGTCAGTGAATTTAGCTGCAATTCTGCTCTAATACATAATTCATCTTTGAAAGTTTCAGTTATTTATTTGGAGTATTAGTAGGAAATGGGAAAGAATGTCTAGTCTACTATCATGCTGGTCACATCACCACAGGACCTATAATCTCAAGAATTAAGAATCCAAGATTTTCAAGATTACCTTTAAAACCCATTTAATGACATTTTATGTACAAAGAAATGTGCAAAATATGAATAATTCTCACCTGTTTCTTTAATCAGGTCTGGTGTTTGAGAATATATTGTAATTAATTTTCTTATTACCATCAATGACCCATGGAAGACTAACTTATGTGTACAGATTTATATTAATAATTAATGATTACACTCCCTCTCTTCCTAGCTGAGATAGAGGAAGAGAGACTGGTTTTGAGACAGAAGTGATATCAGTGAATCCTTACCCTTGGCTAAGGTCTGAGAAGGCAAAACTTGTAAAGGGAAAAAACCAGATAAAACCCAAAGGTCACCCTGAGTTCATATAGCCTCATGATTGCCAGGAATTGTAATCCAAGGGCAAAGTGGTATACCAGTTGCCAGTCATAAATGATAGTCCAAAAACTGAGAGGAATCTGTCAACAATTTGGGAACTGAAACGCAGAGTGCAGAGTTAGCATGTTGCCTGAACTAAAACTTGCTGCCAAGAAGCATAGATCCTTTTATTTCGGAGGGCATGCACGCCATACTCAGTTAACAGGGGTACCCTGAGTAATACCAGCTGTAGCCCTGCCTCCTGCTGATTCATCCATCCTTAAACAGTCAGCGGCTCTCACAGTGGGTACTTGAAAGCAATAAAAATGCATTTATTTAAAAATTATTCTCTAGTTAAGAATGTCCAGGATTCCCCTCATTTGGTTTTGAATAAGTGGGATTTTAGCATAAATGTTAAGGCCCATATGCAGAAAATGTCTCATTTGCAAAATGACATATGGGATCAGCCCGAGTACTTCATTTAGGGATTTAAAAACAATCTAATGAATAAAAATAACATTTTTGAGTAAAGAAAAGTTCAAAGACAAGTTAAATTTTAAAATACTTATTAAATTAACTCACAATAGGTTAGAAATAAACTAATTTTAAAAGTATGTATTGAATTAACAAAAGCAGGCTATTTGAACTTTTTGAATTCACTATTTGATAATTTTTTTTAGTTACTTAAAATGTTTGTCATCTTTACTTTCAAACAAATCCCTAATCTATTTCTATGTAGCCAAACACGTATAAAGATAAAATGAAAACAAGCAATATGCTAAAATCAACCAATATATCAACCATGTCTGATAGCATATGCAACATTCCATACCCATAGTCCACAGTCTCTACATAGAAGGCAGTAAAGTACATTTTCTCAAAATTTTATTCAGGGCCAAATTTCTTTTAATTATATTGACAAACTAAGTGATCTGCCTGCCACAAGTCTCTCCCAGTTTCAGTTCATTCTGCCAAAGTGATATTCCTAACATTTGGGTCCCATGATGTCATTCTACTACACAATAAACTTTGGCTCCCTGTCATCTCTGGTATCATGTATAAAATTCCCTGTCTAAAGCCCTTTACAATCTAAAACAGCCCCCTCCCCTTTCTAGTATTTTTATACCACATACTCTAAGATCATACTCATGGATCTTATTGCTGACTCCCTTGGCTCTGGGCATTTTCACTCATTGTCCCTGCTGTCATTATCACTGTGATATTGTAATGCCAGAGAAACTGAGGCAAGATAGAGATTAGAGAACAATTTAATATTTTATTTAAAAGGGAAGTATTTACTGGGACCAAATGGATCCATGGTTTGGTCCCAGGGCTGAATGAGACTATTGTCTCTAAGAATCCAGCAGTGAATGTCAGATATAAGATTCTTTTATAGGGTAACAAGAACAATGACATAATGGGGGAGATACCTGGATGGGGATGACCTAATTGGGGGAGGTACCCAGGGTGATGTAATGGAGGGAGAGGCTACTGATATTCTAATGATGTCTAAAATGGATAAAGACCTTTATCCTAACAACATTAAGAGGGAATGAGTATAGCCTGTAGTCTAAGATATAAGAACTTTATCCTATCAAACATTAAGAGGGAATGGTTATAACCTGAGGCAGAGTTACTGATTCAGGACAATTAGGGAAACTGGGTCAGGACATTAGAAGGGAACTGTGGCACAACATTATGGCTGATGTAGAAAATAATTTGGCACCAGGTGATGTGCTTTAGGAGACACACCAAATGTTGGGGTTCAGCCATGTGAAAAATTCACAAGGACCAAAAGGCAGTTATACTCAGGAGAAGACAAAATGAAGGGGTACAATATTCACCGGGAAAGGTAAATATGAAATAGAGTTGGAAGGCACATAGCAAGGAAAAGGTTTTTTTTTTTTTTTTTTAAACAATTAATGTTGGAAAGGGCAAGTTCTCTAATGGCTTTTACAATTATCCAGGAAAAAGAAAATATCCCCAAAAGTTGGGGCATGCCCTTAAGTAGCAGGCTAAATCCTAAAAAGGAGTTAGCACTCTAAAAGAGTTAGTCAGCTATAAGGAGAAAGACACCTTTTTTGTCTTTGTTGAGAGAATATTGGAGGGATGAGACATCATGAGACAAACAGGTAGAGCTTTCTCAAGAAGTCTATGAGACTAGGGCTAAGTCATGTGATCCCTATTCCCAGAGTGTAATGCCAGAGAAACTGAGCAAGATAATTAGAGAATAATGTAATATTTTATTTAAAAGGGAAATATTTACTGGGATCAAATGGATCCATGGTTTGGTCCCAGGGCTGAATGAGACTATTGTCTCTAAGAATCCAGCAGCTAATGTCAGATACAAGATTCTTTTATAGGGTAACAAGAACAATAACATAATGGGGGAGGTACCTGGGTGGGGATGACCTAATGGGGGGGGAAGCACCTAGGATGATGTAATGGGAGGTACTGATATTCTAATGATGTCTAAAATGGATAAAGACCTTTATCCCATTAAACATTAAGAGGGAATAAGTATAGCCTAAGGTCTAAGATTTCTATCTTAGACCTTTATCCTATCAAACATTAAGAGGGAAAGGTTATATAACCTGAGGCAGAGTAACTGAATAAGACAATTTGGGAAACTGGGTCAGGACATTAAAAGAATTGTGCCCGGGGTTATTTTTACCTTCTGAATCCAATTCTCCCTGTGAAACAAGAAAACTGTTTGCTTCTGCACACATATATTGTATCTAGGATATACTACGACATATTCAACATATATAGGACTGCTTGCCATCTAGGGGAGAGGGTGGAGGGTGGGAGGGAAAAATCGGAACAGAAGTGAGTGCAAGGGATAATGTTGTAAAAAATTATCCTGGCATGGGTTCTGTCAATAAAAAGTTATTATAATTAAAAAAATAAAAAAATAATAAATAAATAAGTAAATGGTTACCAAAAAAAAAAAAAAAAGAATTGTGGAACAACAAGAGGTCTTTAGAGCCAGAAGAACAGGCCTCGAGCCCCAGGTTGCAGGGAGTTACATGATCTCAAGGCCTAGAAGTCCCTAAAGATCAGACCCTAATTCAGTGACTGGAAGTTACAGGAAGTGATGTGACCCAGAGGAAGCAGGCAACATTGGTGACCATTGTTCAATGATGGTTACTTCCTTTTAGAATATCCAAGGAAAAGGCTCAGGTCTTTTGCTATTTAAGCAGTTACTGCTTCCTGCCGGTCAGGTCCAGGAGCACATGGTGGGAGCTGGGATGGCTCCCAGGTGTATCTGGGCCTCTCCCTGCAGGGACTAAATAAATGCTTTCTCTTTGTACCTGAAGATGTCTCTGATTAGTTAATTTGGGGAAGGGGTCTAAGCACCCGTCCCACACAGTACCAGGAAGAAGAGAGCCATGGAAGGCTGACCCAAAGGAGTGCAGCAAAGATGGCCTGGGCCATAGACAGCTTTTATAGGATAAATTTAACCTCAGGGATGCGACTGGGATTTCTTGGCTGGTGGTGACCTTCACAGAGAATGGACCTAGGGGTCTGACAAAACTTGGATATCTGACTGGATGACCTCCACAGAGGGTGGGACCATGAAAATTAACTGATCTCTCTCAGAGCCTTTTCCAGGCCTGCCTCAGGGAACAATTCCATCAATGTTCCACTGCCAACCACACCCAGCTACTGAGAACCTCATCAACTGGCTCCAGTCTGTCCTGGCTTCTTTCAAGTCCCGGGGACTAAAATCCCATTTTCTTCAGAAAGCCTTTCCCAATTACTCTTAATTTTAGTGCTTCATCTCAGTTGATGATCTCCTATTTATCCTACATAAAACTTAGTAATTATTTCTGTCGATCTGTATCAGTAGAATGTCACAGATATAGTGTGAAATTTTTGGAGGCAAGCTATAGAGCTCATTCATTTAGGTAGATTTGGAACTAATTGACTGTTCAACAAAAGAGTAGTTGATTAATAGATCAGCTTCAAATTGTTGGGAAGTTTCCAGTAGATATCTACTTAGCCCAATTCTGTAGATCATTTTTTAACTATGTGAGTTGGATGGAGTTCTAGAAAACATGTTTATAAAATGTGCTGATAGCGTGAACCCCAAACTTCCACTGAAGTTCTACTGTACTGGGTCTTCATAGTATGGAGGTAATTCTGGAACCCTCAAAGGCATGCCAGTAAAACCCTAAAGTTCCCTTTCAACTAGAAAACAATTGTAGTATGTCCCCAGGATTATGTTAAATGTTTCTCTCATCTAAGGACCACCCTAAATTTAGAAAGTTGCCTTGTTGTAATGCCAAAAGAAACTGAGCAAGACAGAGATTAGAGACCAATTCAATAGTTTATTAAATGGAGAGAAATACTGGGACCAATGGATCCCAGGGCTAGACGAGACTATCATCTCAAAGAGTCTAGCCCCGACTATTGGGGCAGCGAGCCTTTTATGGAATAACAAGAACAATGACATAATGCAGAGACCTGAGTGAGGATAACCTCATAGATGGAGGTTACTGATAAGGAATGTCTATAACACCTTTATCTCAACCATTAAGTGGACGGTCATAACCTTAAGGCAGAATTACAAAATAGAACAATTGGAGGAACTGGTCACCCCATTAAAAGGGAACTTTGGCATTACATTGTTAGTTTTGATAAATCATGGTGAATTCTTTAGTCACAATGACTCTCACTACCTGCTATTAATTTATAAAGAGAGTGTAATTGTAGTTATAGGAATAAAACATGGTTGTTTGCATGTTACCTCCTCTACTATCTTGGGAGCTCCTTGAAAGCAGGATCTGTCTCCTTTTTTTTCTTTGTATCTCAATGCTTAGCACAGTGCTTGGCTTATAGTTGGCACCTATTAAAGACACTTGATCAAATGACTGGCAACCTTTGATCATTGTGTATTTCCTTATTTCTGAGTTTTAAAAAAAAGTCAACAAATTAAAATCTCATCAGACAGTAGACAATTTAGAACAAATAATAGAAGAATGACAAAGGGAATGATTTCAGAAAAATCTGGGAAGACTTATATGAACTGATGCTAAGTGAAATCACCTAAACTAGGAGAACATTGTACAGTATAATATCAATATTGTAATGATGATTAATTGTAAAAAGCTTGGCTATTCTGATTAATGTATTGACCTATGACAACTCTAAAGGATTCATGATGAAAAATGTAGCCAACTACTGAGAGAGAACAGATGGAATCAGAGTTCATATTGAAGCACATTTTTTCCCCACTTTCATTAATTTTTCTTGCTTTTTTTTTTGCAACGTAGCTAATACAGAAATTTTTTTAAAAGAACAAATGACAGAGAAACTCCTCATCATAGTCGAGTCTTTGGAAAAGAGAATGATTTGGATCACAATATGAGGAGGTGAAGTAAACTGTGTCCCCTTTAATCTGCTGGGGAAGAGTCCTAAAGGAACCTTTGGGGGAAGGATGCTCCTGGGTCTCAAACACTACTAGCCTCTGAGAGGGGCCACACCCTTTCTTAAAGGAAACTCCTAGATAAGTAATCTCATTCACTTGGAAATCTCAGCTAAACTGCTCCCCAGCTCTGAGCCAGGACAAACCCAATTAATCCCATAAAACCTAAGGCCTGTCTATCCATCTCTGCTAATTCCTAATCAGGAGTTTGCCCACTAAGAAAGCTGTTTTCTTACCATAAATAAATTCATTCTTTGCCACAAATCTCGAACCTGTATTCATTGGGGTTTGCGAATTCTTTCCAAAACCTGCAACAGGCCAAAGGGGATCCCATTGCTGTTAGGGAATCTCTCAACACTCAATTCTCACACTTCATCAGAGGTAGAACAAAAACTAATTGATTAAACTCAAATGATAGCAAAACTAAAATATATGAATTGTACACAAGGAAAGAAAACAGAACTCCAAGAAAGGATATGATAGAATAATCTAAAACTTATTTGTCTTTCAAAAAAGCACAAAGAAATAAGATATCCATATTTCACATTTTAGAAAATCTTGTAGGAGAATTACCTAGAAGAACAGAGGGCAAAATTTAGATAATAGACTCATCAACATATGGTAGAAGAATGTTCCAATTTAACTCATCAAGAAATATTTTGGTGAAATTAAACAATTTCACTGTCAAATAATAAATATTGGAGGTAGTCAAGAGAACGAATTTTACAAATTAAAATCAATCTGGGGAGCACTGCATTCAGGATCATCTTCAGTAAAGATCTGATCTATTTTTTTAAACCACTGAATCCAAATGATTCCAGAATAGAAAGTGAGGCTGGAGAGCCCTCACTTGCAGTCCAGCTCTCTCCCTTAACTATTCCAAAAAAGATTGAGGAAGAATAGCAGACTTAGAAATGATCAGGAAATCCAAGAAGAGACAACAGATGGTCATTTTTCCATCCAAATTTAGCACACAGAGAGAGTAAGAGGCCTATAGGTACTGGACAGTCACTAACCAGGGAGGCCTTTGCTAAATGTATTAGAATGGGGCCTGTGCCTGTGAACAGGGAAGGGAACAAATATGGAAGTTAACTGGAAACTGGTATTTTGATTTCAGAGCAGGGTCCAGGATATAGCAGAGACAGAGGTCTAAGGCCTGTATCTGTGAACCTGAGCAATAGGGAAAGATCATAGTGGAAGTTATAGATTCATTGCTCTGATTCTGGTCAAGATGGTGATTTCAACCTATTGATTTGAATTAAGGTGGGACTGCAACTATCTGTTGGAGTTTCAACCCAATAAAGGGTGAAAGTGCAAAACTCAGAGAAGGAGGAGAGTGGGAAGATAACAGATCAAATCCTTTCTGAGAGCTTCCTGGCCTGAGCTATCTTTGAGATACATGAAGAACACAACATTTACTACCTGGAGATGGTGGCTACACTCCAGCTCATCATCATCATCAAGGCCCTTCAAAGTTCCAATATCCCCTCCAAAAATTCACAAAATTTGACTTTAATACAATTTAGGACTAAAAAGGAGAAGAATGAGTAAATGAAACAGGTATTGGGGATAAAGAACTACAATGGAACCATATAGTATCATTGGTATTGTGTTCATTCCTATAAGTACAATTGCACTCTCTTTATAAATTAATAGCAGATAGTGAGAGTCATTGTGACTAAAGAATTCACCATGATTTATCAAAACAGACAAGGCAACTTTCTAAATTTAGGATGATCCTTAGATGAGAGAAACATTTAACATAATCCTGGGGACATATTATAATTGTTTTCAAGTTGAAAGGGAACTTTAGGGTTTTACTGGCATGTTTTTGAGGGTTCCAGAATTACCTCCATACTATGAAGACCCAGTACAGTAGAACTTCAGTAGAAGTTTGGGGTTCATGCTATCAGCACATTTTATAAACATGTTTTCTAGAACTCCATCCAACTCACATAGTTAAAAAATGATCTACAGAATTGGGCTAAGTAGATATCTACTGGAAACTTCCCAACAATTTGAAGCTGATCTATTAATCAACTACTCTTTTCGTATGAACAGTCAATTAGTTCCAAATCTACCTAAATGAATGAGCTCTATAGCTTGCCTCCAAAAATATCATATTATATCTGTGACAGTCTACTGATACAGATCGTCAGAAATAATTACTAAGTTGCCAAAGTCTACTATTCTTTATCCTTAATCAAACATCTAATAATTTTGACTCATCTTTTTACATGCTAACAAATCTTCCATTTAGTAATGCAGTCTATATTTTTCAGAAGAATTAAAGTCAAGATCATGGGCCTACCATTTTCAGATTCTGTCTTTTAAAAAAAGATTTTTTAAAAATTATTATAGCTTTTTTATTTAAAAAACATATGCATGGGTAATTTTTCAGCACTGAACCTTGCAAAACCTTCTGTCACAACTTTTTTCTTCTTTTCCTCCACTCCCTCCCCTAGATGGCAGGTAGTCTAATACGTGTTAAATATGTTAAAGTATACATTAAATCCAATATATGTGTATATACACACACACACACACACACACACACACACACACACACAGTTATCTTGCTGCACAAGAAAAGTTGGATCTGAAAAGAAAGAAAAAAACCTGAGAAGGAAAATAAAAATGCAAGCAAACAATAACAGAAAGAGTGGAAATGCTATGTTGTGGTCCACACTCATTTCCCATTGTTCTCTCTCTGTGTGTAACTGACTCTCTTCATTACTGAACAGTTAGAACTGGTTTGAATCATCTCATTGTTGAAGAGAGCCACGTCGTCAGTATTGATCATCATATAATTTTGTTGTTGCTTTGTATAATGTTCTCCTGGTCTGTTCATTTCAGTTAGCATCAATTCATGTAAGTTTCTCCAGACTTCTCTGAAATCATCCTGCTAATCATTTTTTAATAGAACAATAATATTCCATAACATTCTCAGTCATTCTCCAACGGATGGGCATCCACTCAGTTTCCAGTTTCTTGCCACTACAAAAAGGGCTGCTACAAACATTTTTGCACATGTGGGTCCCTTTCCCTTCTTTAGTATCTCTTTGGGATAAAAGCCCAGTAGTAACACTGCTGGATCAAAGGGTTTACACAGTTTGATAACTTCTTGAGCAGTTCTAAATGCTCTGCAGAATGGTTAGATTCATTCACAATGCCACCAACAATGTATCAGTGTCCCAGTTTTCCCACATCCCCTCCAACATTCATTTATTATCTTTTCCTGTCTTCTTAGCCAATCTAAGAGGTGTATGGTATCTCAGAGTTGTCTTAATTTGCATTTCTCTGATCAATAGTGAACTTGAGCACCTTTTTATATGACTAGAAATAATTTCAATTTCTTCATCTGAAAATTATCTGTTCATATCCTTTGACCATTTATCAATTGGAGATTGGCTTGATTTCTTATAAATTAGAGTCAATTCTCTATATATTTTGGAAATGAGTCTTTTATCAGAACCTTTAAGTGTAAAAATGTTTTCCCAGTTTATTGCTTCCCTTCTAATCTTGTCTGCATTAGTTTTATTTGTACAAAAACTTTTTAACTTAATATAATCAAAATTTCTATTTTGTGATCAATAATGATCTCTAGTTCTTCTTTGGTCACAAATTCCTTCATTCTCCACAGGTCTGAGAGGTAAACTATCCTGTGTTCTAATAATTTATTTATAATCTCATTCTTTATGCCTAGATCATGAACCCATTTTGACCTTGGTATATGGTGTTAAGTGTGGGTCAATGCCTAGTTTCTGCCATTCCAGTTTCCAATTTTCCCAGAAGTTTTTGTCAAATAGTGAATTCTTATCCCAAAAGTTGGGATCTTTGGGTTTGTCAAACACTAGATTGCTATACTTATTGACTAGTTTGTCCTATGAAGCTAACCTATTCCACTGATAACTAGTCTATTTTTTAGCCAGTACCAAATGGTTTTGATGACTGCTGCCTTATAATATGGTTTTAGATCAGGTACAGCTAGGCCACCTTCATTTGATTTTTTTTTTTATTAGTTCCCTTGAAATTCTTGACCTTTTGTTCTTCCAGATGAATTTAATTTTGTTGTTATTTTTCTAGGTCAGTAAAATAGTTTCTTGGGAGTTTGATTGGTATAGCACTAAATATATAAATTAGTTTAATAGTATTGTCATCTTTATTATATTTGCTCGACCTATCCAAGAGCATGTAATATTTTTCCAGTTGTTTAGATGTGACTTTATTTGTGTGGAAAGTGTTTTGTAGCTTTGCTCATATAGTTCCTGACTTTCCCTTGGCAGATAGATTCCTAAATATTTTATACTATTGACAGTTATTTTAAATGGAATTTTGTTAAGTCCAAGCTAGCTACCTGGAGGCCTCAGGATCAGCCAGAGTCAGGATAAGTAAAAGTCCTTGGTCTTTAGGGGGAGAAGTGAAAGAAGCAGGCAAACTGCCAGGAGTTTTGCCAAAGATCTCTTCTCGATTCTGGAGTCCAGAATCTCCACCTCTCTCCTCCTTATTCTGCTGCAAAGTGACTCTGGCTCATCTCACCCCACCCTCTAATCCTTGCATTTGGGGAGAGAGAGAAAAATAACCTACAATTATCTGTATACACCCAAAGATCGAGCCAGCATAGAATAGTGGGAAGGGCCATTTTCCAAGCATATGCTAATAGAGTAGTGTCCAATGGGTAATTAGCCTTAAGTGTCCTGTTGTCTGATTCCACTGCACCTTCTCAGAGTTTCAGCCCTTTACACCTTCCTTCCTCCCTTCTTCCCTCTCTCTTTTTCTCCTTTGTTCCCTTCCTCCTCCCCACCTCCCTCCCTCCCTCCCTTCCTTCTTTCCTCTCTCCATTCCTCGCTTCCTTCCTTCCTTTCTTCCTTTCTTCCTTCTTTCTTTCTTCCCTCCCTCCCTCTTTCCTTTATTTTTTCTATAGTTCTATCTGGCATCTCTTTAGGGATAACTACATACACATAAATACAAAGCATAGGAAAAGGAACAAAACCTATAATTGCGTTGATAGAGAGGACTTCTAATTGAGGTATTTCTCTCTACTAATGTAAGTGAGCATCTTTTTTTTTTTTTTTTTAAATAATCTTTTGAGTTTCTAGAACAATAGTCAAAATCAAACTCAAAAAGAAATGGGACTTCTAAACCTGTATGAAAGGATCCTTGCAGGCTTCATATTAACTTAGAAGACCAAATTTAATGTTTTATATATATATATATATATATATATATATATATATATATTCAATTTTATTTATTTTGTTAAATATTTATATATATATATATATATAAACAATATAAATATTGTTAAATAAATACATTTTATTCTGATTCAGGCTGCATCAGGGTGTATTAAAGGCAAGAATATTTGATTCTTTTCTGGTCTAGAGAACTCAGGTTTATATAGTTTACTTGTGTCATAATTGGGACTTTAGTTCATATCTTTTTTTTTTTTTTTAATAGCCTTTTATTTACAGGATATATACATGGGTAACTTTACAGCATTAACAATTGCCAAACCTCTTGTTCCAATTTTTCACCTCTTACCCCCCCACCCCCTCCCCTAGATGGCAGGATGACCAGTAGATGTTAAATATGTTAAAATATAAATTAGATACACAATAAGTATACCTGACCAAAACGTTATTTTGCTGTACAAAAAGAATCAGACTCTGAAATATTGTACAATTAGCTTGTGAAGGAAATCAAAAATGCAGGTGTGCATAAATATAGGGATTGGAATTCAATGTAATGGTTTTAGTCATCTCCCAGAGTTCTTTTTCTGGGCATAGCTGGTTCAGTTCATTACTGCTCCATTAGAAATGATTTGGTTGATCTCGTTGCTGAGGATGGCCTGGTCCATCAGAACTGGTCATCATATAGTATTGTTGTTGAAGTATATAATGATCTCCTGGTCCTGCTCATTTCACTCAGCATCAGTTCGTGTAAGTCTCTCCAGGCCTTTCTGAAATCATCCTGTTGGTCATTTCTTACAGAACAGTAATATTGCATAGTATTCATATACCACAATTCATTCAGCCATTCTCCAACTGATGGACATCCATTCAGTTTCCAGTTTTTAGCCACTACAAAAAGGGCTGCCACAAACATTCGTGCACATACAGGTCCCTTTCCCTTCTTTATAATCTCTTTGGGATATAATCCCAGTAGTAACACTGCTGGATCAAAGGGTATGCACAGTTTGATAACTTTTTCAGCATAGTTCCAAACTACTCTCCAAAATGGTTGGATTCGTTCACAACTCCACCAACAATGCATCAATGTCCCAGTTTTCCCAGCATCCCTCAACAATCATCATTATTTTTTCCTGTCATCTTAGCCAATCTGACAGGTGTGTAGTGGTATCTTAGAGTTGTCTTAATTTGCATTCCTCTGATTAATAATGACTTGGAGCATCTTTTCATATGACTAGAAATAGTTTCAATTTCTTCATCTGAGAATTGTCTGTTCATATCCTTTGACCATTTTTCAATTGGAGAATGGCTTGATTTTTTTATAGATTAGAGTTAATTCTATATATATTTTGGAAATGAGGCCTTTATCAGAACCTTTGACTGTAAAAATATTTTCCCAGTTTATTGCTTCCCTTCTAATCTTGTCTGCATTAGTTTTGTTTGTACAAAAACTTTTCAGTTTGGTATAATCGAAATTTTCTATTTTGTGATCAGTAATGATCTCTAGTTCTGCTTTGGTCATAAAGACCTTCCCCTTCCACAGGTCTGAGAGGTAAACTATCCTATGTTCCTCTAATTTATTAATAATTTCATTCTTTATGCCTAGGTCATGAACCCATTTTGACCTTATCTTGGTGTACGGCGTTAAGTATGGATCAATGCCTAGTTTCTGCCATATTAGTTTCCAATTTTCCCAGCAATTTTTATCAAACAGTAAGTTCTTATCCCAAAAGCTGGGAAGTTCATATCTTTTTGACTGAAAGGCCAGCTCATAATGTATTACAGCCTACTGCTTTTCATTTATATACATGCAGAATAAAATATAAAATATAACAGACAAGTCAAGCTCTATAATAAAGTTTTTTTTCTTTGAGATCCTTTGTGCTTTGGGCTTCAGAATTTCTTACTTGAGAACCTTTTGGTGTAAATTCCTTTACAGAATTTTAGGTGTTGGAATTCTGCTTATCTGTCTGTGAACTTTGTGCTATCAATTTCCCTCACATCCAGAGTCCACTACACTTTATGCCTGCTCTCTCCTCCTCATTGGTTACAAGCTATAGAATAACATGGCCACTTCCTCCAAAATTCTAATAATTTGCACTTCAGTAAATATTTCCTTTAGAATAAGATGTAGGATATCATTTTCCCCAATACATGCCTTTAGATTTTTAAAGAAAAATTATTAATAATGTGAATCAATAATTTATCACATGCTACAAGAGAGCTACAATAGATATGAAAAACATGAGAGGTTTTTCCTCTCATGCTTTACATATCTGTTCTGTTATGCCCTAGTGACAGTTTTATGATTAAATTCCAGAACCCATCATTCATATACTTCTCTCTGGATGATCTATAGAATACTACCACTATGATAGGTCACTTGTACCAAAATTAGAAATAAATATATTTCTTTGGAGGAAAAATATCAAATATAGTATGATCTTTCTAATATAATATGACAATATAATCAAAGACAAGAAAAATGGTAATTAAACAAAGAAGTAGCATCATATGGCAGACATAGAACCAGCCTATAGAAGAGAAAGAACTGACTTTTAGGTCCACTTCCTATACCTACTCACTGTGTGATCTGGGGAAATTCTCTTTTTCTTTCACTCTAAGAGTAGAACTTGCAGAATAATTGCTGCTCTAAATCTGTACAGGGATTTTTGTTATCAGGTATTTCCTAAACCTATACACTCACAATTTATTGAATGACAATGAATCAAAATGAAAAACCAATTGAACGAATCAAATACTGTGGGTTGGAGCTTTATCTCCAAACTTTTAAATGAAGGTAGTTATAGCATGAGTTTTCTTGATGGGAAGAACATTAAAGAACAGTGGGTTATATTTTATTACATTTTATTGAATCAAAGAAACTTTCTGCTTTTATAAGAAACATTAGAATTAATGAAGGCCTATTCCAACTCTTCTTTATTTTCCCATCTTTCAATTTCATGGCTGATGCACATGCTGGTGTACTTTAACATGTATTTTTAGTAACTTTCCATATGTTTATTTCTGCCTTCATGAGGTATCTTTGCCTAAATTGCTTTTCTTCCTTTCCTACATTTAAGGGGAAAAAAAATTCTTTAGTTTTTTCTGTTGTGTTTGGCCAGGATATGCAGGAATAAGTCATACCCAGACCTCCTTCATATGTGTGAAGCTTTAATTAGCTTTCCCAATGATTTCCGATTAGCTCTGTTGCCCAGGTAAAATGTCTCAACTTCCTTAAATCGCAAGAAGTAAGAGTCCCAGGTACACAGTGATTAAAGGATAAAAAGAGGCCTTTAGGAGTCCTGCCTCTTTCCTAAAGAAAATCGGCTCAGGCATTTGCCATTGTTGCCACTTGGCTTTAAAACCCATGGCTCAGTGTCAACATCTGAGGGTTTCCTGGAAAAAAAAAAAGATGGGGGGGGGGGCAGTTCTGGCTTTCATTTCTTATCAAGATTAGTTACGTATGTTACATCTACTACAACACTTGTGGTAACACACTCTATAGTGAAGGTTGGCAATCTTTTTCCATTACTACATCCTGTCCTCACTGAGAACTCCCTCAAAAATGGTCCTTTGGGAATTGGGAGTTTGAACACTTGGTCTCAGGCCCAATCTAATTAGTGTTCATCTGGGCAGTTTCAAATCTTCAAAGGCAAATGCAAAATCAGTGTTGGAAGCATGGATGTAAAAAATGATATGAGTCCCCTTTAAATCAAAAATAGGCAGTATCTGCAGGAGCATGGTAGAAGGGGTGTGTCTGAAACCTTCCATCAGCCAGAACAGCCACGGCTTGTCAACAAGGGTCTGGGAGCAGCAGAGAGCAGGAAATACGGCTTCCTTTTGCTTTGGAGGCTGTCTTAATAAACCACAATGAATTAGAACTCCTAAATCACTTGATCATGTCTAATTCTACCATAACTGTGAAGACATGGCCACTTTGTAGAGTTATATTATGAGAAAGTAATTTTGTGCCATCCTAGCTCTTCTTTCCTAAAAATATTAGAAGTGACAATAAGTTGAGATTTTTTTTAATGCTGGGGGAATCGGTATAATTTATGTTTAATGGAAGAACATACCTAGAGAATAAAAACACCTAAAATTGGCTTAATATTTAGTGAAGATTCTTATTCAGTGAAGATGCATTTAATATTGCAGACTATCACAAATAATGATTATAAATATTTAACCATCTGGGCAGGACTTGGAAAAAATTATGTTGGACATATAATCAATCTGAGTAGTTATTAAAGCAATAATGATAGCTAGCATTTATCCATCTCTATCACTTTTAAGTTTGCAAAGCTCTTTACAAGTTCTCATTTTGTCCTAACAACAGCTCTAGGAGGTAGGTATAATTATTACTCCCATTTTCCAGATGTTGAAACTGAGGTAGATAGGTTTAAGTGATTTGCTCAGTCATATAGTTATTATATGTTTGTGGCTTAATTTAAATGTAGGACTTCCTAATTTTAAATCCAGCACTCTCTATCCTCTGTACCATCTAACTGGCAGTGGAAACTACAATTATTCACAATATTATATATTTGCTTCTTCAAAACATTCTCTATTGTGCAACTTTTCTCCAAAATACTTTCCCAACCTTATTATTCACTGATGCTTTTCAGTAACTCAGTGTTTTAGTCTTACAGGCCTTCTTACACCCACACACAATAATTCCATCTTTGTCCTGGGTTATTGGATAGGACACATCCCGCCTCTAGAATGTGCTTCTTTCTGAACCTTACAATTATAGAACTTCCACAAAAACTCAGCTTAAAGGAAACTTTTCCTAAGGGGTCTTTGCTGATCCTCTCAGCTGTTAGTAATCTTTTTCTTTTCACCAATTAGCATGCATTTATTTTACATACATGTGGCATAAAGTTTGACTATATTTTCCTTTAGTCTTTCTAATGCTTAATATAGTACCCAGCACATAGTAAGTGCTTGGGAAATGTTGCTAGGTTGATTGATTTCTCTTTGCCCCTTTTAAATGGAAATTAATGAAATTTTCCAACTCTAGTGTCTAAGGAATACAAAAATGGAAAGATTCTATTTTTTTTTCTTAAAAATAATAAATGAATAGTTAAACATTAGGAAAATTTGACATAACTAATTATACTAACTTTCCCATCAAAAATCATATAAATACCGAAAAAGTCTTGAACAAAATACAATATTCCTTTATGTTAAAATCCTACAAAGTATAGGCAAAGAGAAACTTTTTTTAAAAATGTGATAAAACCACATTTAAACCCCAAATATAGCAGGATACAATATGGGGAAACACCAGAGGAAAAGAAGCACAATTAGGAATGGGGAGAGCTTGTAAACAGAAAAGGAATCAGGGATCATAGAAGCTAAAATGAATAATGTTGATTACATAACATTAAAGTTTTACATAAAGGAAGCCAAATCAATTACTGCTAGTATGGAAACAGTTAATTGAGAAAAATGCTTGAAAAAGTTCCTCTGATAAAGAATCTCATTTCCAAGTTGTATAAGAATCTAATTTAAATATAATTAGATTAATACAAAATTAAAATAACTCTGATGTTCTACTTCATACTTATCAAATTGGCCAAGAAGACAAAAAAAGAAAGTGACAAGTGTTGGAGGGATTGCAGAAAGATAATGATACTATTGGTAGAACTACAAATTGGTCCAGTCATTCTGAAAGGTAGTGTGAAGCTATGCTCCCAAAGTGACTAAATTGTTACTATATGTTAACCCTGAAATGCCACTATTAGGTCTATAAATCAAGGAGATTTTTTTTTTTTTAAAAGAGGACTAATATGACAAACCCAGGGCTCCTATGCATTGTGCCACCTAGCTGCTTCTAAATAATAAGAACCATCAAAGCTTATTAAATGCTTTGCACATGTTAATTCATTTTAGTTTCATAATAACCAAATGAGGTTGGTGTTATTATTATACCCATTTTTATACATGGAAGTTAGGAGAGACCTTTCAAGTTATTTCAGCCTCCCATGTAAGGCAAGAATCCATTCACAAAAATTTATTTATTCATTATTTATTTATTAGTTTATTCATTCACTCATTCATTCATTCACTTATTTATTTGTTCATTCATTCATTCATTCATTTACTTATTCATTCATTCATATATATACATATTTATCTATTTATTTATTCATTCATTCGTTTGTTTATTTCTGAGGCAATTGGAGTTAAGTGACTTGCCCAGGGTCACACAGCTAGAATGTGTTAAGTGTCTGAGGTCGGATTTGAACTCAGGTCCTCTTGACTTCAGGAACACTCTATCCCCTGCACCACCTAGATGCCCCTCACGATAATTTATTTTATTAATTAGTGCTTATAGATGTAGGATTTAAACCAAGGTTAATCTGATTCCAAGTCCAGTGCACTTTCCACTATACTACAGTGACAGATGGCCATTTGGGCTCAGTCATATTCAGAGCCATAAAACAAACCTAGAAGAGATAGACCCATGGTTTTAAGGAGATAATATGCTATTTACAACATATTTAATGTGTATTTTGCTTTCTACCTTCTTCATTGAGGAGAATAAATTGTAACCTGGAAAGTGTAGAACAAACAGAGAGAGCAGAAACTCTGTTTATACCCAACATCCCAGTCTGGGAATCAAGATGCTAAAGGCAAAAATCAGCTGCCAGCGGCTAATGACTGGTGGACATCTCTAGTGTAATAAGGATCACAGGGAGAGGCAGCAGGAGGCTACTGAGACCATTGCTGTAGCTAACACCAAGAGGGAGAAAGGATTAGATTAGAAGTCTTTCTCTTCTTTCGGATCTTTTGCCTCTGTTTATATCCCTAGCACTTAGCTCAAGGCTTTTTATGTAATCAGTGTTTGGTATTTGTTGATTTGATTTTATTTGAATTGAACTAATAGAGTAGAATACAGATTTAAAAAGCTGAGGTGGACTGGGGTGAACCATTTGTTATTTCCCACCTCTTTCCAGGACTCTAATCAAATCAGCACTTTTATTGTTATAGAAATAAATGTGTCAATTTATCCTCTATTGCTTTGCTCACCATGCCTATACTTTTTCCAACCAAAATATCTCTGGCTCTAGCTAACACTCCCTAATATGTTGTTGTCTCTTCCATTAGAATGTAGGTTAGGTGGTGTAGGGCTTGTTGGGGTTGGGATCCAGATGATTCATTTTCATGAATCCAAATCTGCCTTCAAATATTTACTAGCTGTGTGACCATGAGAAAGTATCCCATTTATCTTGATCCTTCATTTCTAAAATAAACTAGAGAAGGAAATAGAAGACTAATCCAGTATTTTTGTCAAGAAAACATTTTTAAAAAAGAGTTCAAGAAAGAATCATTCAATTGAACAAAAATATTTTAGAGAAAGGATAGTGTTTGGTTTTTTTGTTTTTGTTTTGCTTTATTACTATCTCTTAATACTTTGGCACAACCCTTAATAAATGTTTTTACATTTATTCGCTCATTCATTCATTTATCATTTAGCACTCCTTGCCATTCAAGTATCACAGAGAGGTTATTTCCCAATTAATGAGCATCTACTTTGTTTTATTTCTTAGCTTTGTGTTCTTTTTTTTCCCCCTTTCCTTTTTGTTTTTCTGATAAAATTATTGTAACTTCTATCTTAAAAAAAAAATCACTCAATGCATATTTTTTCAGCTTCTCATTTTGATTATTCTGTCCTTTTAGATGTACTTCATATAGATGTAATATATATATAGATCAGCTCATTGCTTTGTATTTATCAATTCTGTTACTCTTTTTAGTTTTTAATCACCTAACTTAATTGAAGTTTTGATGGTTAGCCTTGTATTTTTACCCCATTTATTTCTTTAGGATTGCTTTTTTAAAAATCCCTTCCTTTTTAAAGTCAGTATTTTGTTCTTCCAATTAGTTTTACTTAAACTACTTTGATGCTAATCTATTCCCACAGGCTCTTTCCCCTTCCCCCAACTACCAATTACCTCCTTTTCCCCAAGGTCTTGAATTTGATTTAAATTATTAATTTATTCAATTATCTATTTCTTTTCTTCTTTCTTCCAGTCTCTTCCCCCATTCAGTAAAAGGATTAGATCAAAATATTCCCTCCCACCTCTCCTCTAACCTCTTAATTTTCTTTTACTGTGGCTTTTCTTAAGCTATTTTTTTCTTGCTTTGTGCTCTTTGTTTCGATTCCCTTCCAGTCTATTCTGAACTTAATTTGCTGATTTGTGTCTTATACTTGTCAACCTTTTTTTTTTTAGGTCAGTCTACGAAAGACAAAACAGTTAGGTTGTATCTGTGGCTTTATTCTTCCTAAGTAAGCAGACTTGTATACATGGGAACACAGAAGTGAACTCAAAACTGGGCATAAGACAGCAGGAGCTATAAAGACAAAAACCCAGGGGAAAGGAGGAGGTGGTAGTATTATCACACAGTGGTCTTTATCAGGTCATCTCTGTACTGGGTTGTGTTTTGGAAGTGGGAGTTAAATGAATCAGTTTGAGTTAATTATCTGGCATAGCAGGGGAAGTTCTACACTATAAGGAATACTGCAAAAAACTTCAGACGCTCCTAGCAAGGAATGCTCAATTTTATCCCAGTCTGGCCTCTTCGGGATAGTAGTAAGGGGATTGGAACAAATCAAGGTCATTAGTAAAGTCATTAACCTTCCATTTTCACATGCTTTTACTTTTTTTTCCTTAAAAAAACAAAAACAAAAAACAAACTTGTGGGTTAACTCCCTCTGGGGTAAAGTTTTTGAAGTTATAGGTTCTTCCATCCAATGGTTGGGTTCCTTTTGTAACTTTTATCCCATTGTTTTTTCTTCTGTGGTTCCTGACTTTTTAGCAATATCTACTTGCAAAGGAAGTGTGGTAAAACAGAAGCAGTGGCTTGTGACAGTGGTTACCTTTTGTCCAAAATCTCCAGTTTTATTTAACTCCCTCTCTCTCAGACTTCATTATGTTCAATTTACTTCCCAAAGAGTGGATCATTTCATTTCTGGCTCTCTCAATAACTTTGGATATTCTCTTTTCCTTAGGAATTTATATATCTTTCTGCTAAGGCAGGACACTGCTCATAGAGAGAAAAGAAAGGGGCTTCCTTTATTGGACTAAAAAAAGCTTCTTTTTATCTCCTAATGCCAGAATGCATGTTTTAGCTCTAAGAATGTTCTTGAATAGTGGGATCTCCCCCTCCTTCACCACCATTGGGAAACAGGGGGGTGCTAAAGTCAGATTGTGCTGGCTCAAGACAGCTCTTTGTTTAATTTTCAATGGGAATATTTACACTTCAGAAATGGAAAAAGCTACAAATCAGTGCTTGATTTATTGTTTTGTTGGTCATCTAAACTTAAGAAAGTGATGGATGATGATTAAACTTTGAAATGTGTTGTGGGAACATTTTCCCCCCAAATGCCTAATTATTAAACATTTACTTGTATGCTTTTTTTTTTGGGACCCAATCTTTAACCTTTGCCTCTTTTTTGGCTGCCCCTTTTCCCATCTTGTTGGCACATAATGAAAATCACCATTCCTTCAATGTTACCATTCTCATTTGTTCTGGTCATAAACCTTGAGGATCTTTCCTTCTTAGACTGGCATTTTTGTTAGGGTGAATTAGGTCATCTTTTGTCTCAATTTTTACCCAGTCCTTAGTCATTGAATGGGAAGACAAATAGAGACCTGGGAAAGACCTTAATTTAGAAAGGCCAAAGTCATTCTGGGCCATTGCCAGTCATCTTAATTTTTACTTTGACTTTTGTCTCGACACTGGACTTCTTGATGACTTTGCATAGCTCTGCCCCTCTTAAATTTAATTCACTTAAAAGCCAAGACCTTATCCATATATCATTGGTCTTCTTTTAATGGACAAACAGCAACACAACAACAACATTGCAATCAGATTTTTATTCCCCAGTGTTGGGAGGAAGTTCAGGAAATTTATTTCATGAAACTTCACTTTACTTCTTTATTATTCTTGATTCCTTAAAGTGACTTTAATCTCCATCCTTTTGTGTCCTATATTTTATATCCCTTGATTGTCTTTGCTCTTTCTCTTATTTCAGCGAGAAAGCTTTCTTTTTTATTTTTCAAATACGTTTTAGAAATGAAATAATGGATTCTATTACTATTTTTTCTTGTAGAAATTTACTTTTTTTGTTTGTTTGTTTGTTTGGGGTGTTTGCAAGTTGAATATTCTACTCTAGTCATTGTTAAAATAAGAGCTAATAATAACAGCTAGCCCTTCAGGTTGCAAAACATTTTGTGTATGTTAACTCATTTGATCCTCAAAACTCATAGATACTATCATCCCTCTTTTGCAGATGAGGAAACTGAAGCATACTATGTTAAAGTGATATAGCTAGGATCATACACAAAATCTCAAGGTTTATCCATTGTATCACCAATGTAATGATAAAGATAATGATGATTTTATTAATAAAATTTATATAACTTTAGAGTTAGCCAAATACAAATGGCTCAAATACTCTTCTTTTTTGGATGCACAGTTGTTTTTTTTTTCCTTTGTTAGGCTCAACTTTATTTTAGAATATGTTTTATTTCTTTCATGATTTCTCACTGTAGAAAAATATATTTTTAGAATATATTTTATTTCCTTCATGATTTCTCATGACTAAAATGTAACCTATGTTACTGAAACAATCTTTAATTTATATTTGGTCATTCTCCTGGACACTTATAAAATTTATTATTTTTCATTGAAAATAATGTACATAACCATCGTTAAATATTTGTCATGGATTTTGCATTCTATTAGAGAAATTATTTCTTTTTGTCTATCTCTGTTTTTCTCTTTCTCTTTCTGTCTCTCTCTGTCTCTTCAGTAGCAAGTACTTGTCTAGTTAAGCTTGATAACTGGATCTCAAAAACCCTAACAGACTCTTTCCCTAGAGTCTGCTAAATGATACATTAGAGAGAACTGGGTCTGGAATTACAAAGATCTGTGTTCAAATATGATCTCAGACACTGATTTGCTCTCTGATCCTGGACAAATCACTTAATCTCTTTCTGCCTCAGTTTCCTTAACTGTAAAAAAAATAATAGCACCAATCTCCTTGGATTGTTGTGAGGATTAAATGAGATAATATTTGTAAAACCTCATTATAATGTCTGGCATTTAATAATAAATACTTTACAAATGCTTGAAAAAAAGTAATTGAATATCAGTCATGAAATATGGATTTTTTTTTCCCCAATTCTAATAGGCAAATCGGTGAATTCCTCAATTGTTTCTAGCTATCCCATGGAAAGTGTTTCTTGAATTAAAACCATGGTTTCTGGAGAAGATTACTATCAATAGGAAGATAAGCCTAAATACATTCTAAAGAATCTCAAGGATTGAACCTAGTCTGTGTGAGACTAGAGTTTGGGTGATTAGCTGGGGAGGGAATCCTTTTAGATTGCAGATGGTACAAATATTTCCTGTTATTTGTTTTCTGAAGCCCTTCCCTCTTTGCAAGTGAGTCAACCACTGAAACTGGACTTTGAGTCTACATCAAGCATTTTGAGTTGGTTTGGGTGAACATTATAAGATTCACCAACCTGAATGTCTGCTGTGAGTAACCTCTGGAAGAACAGGACTGGTTTCACCTAAAAGTCAATTTCTTTTCCTTTATAATTGACATTACCAGGTGTAATGGCATGTCATCTCCTAATTCTTCCTTCTGTTTTCCTTTTTCTTTTCATGCAGCTGGTCAGAATCTATATCTGTCCCATTTTGTGGAATGTAGAAGGGATAGTTCAAGCAGAATCATTATAGGAGGCCTCAAGACAGATTTCTAAGCATAAGTTCTATGTTTATTATTATGGGTTCTTGAATTTAAATGAAGGGGGGGCATCTAAGATAAGAGGTATTTATATATTAAAATTCTCTGGTTTTATTTAATTAAGATTTTTCTTTGTTTAGGGAGTTATCTATTTCTTCCTTCTGAAGATTCAGTTGAAATTCCTTTATATCTGGCACATAATTATTATTTTGTGTGTGCTGAAAATTTGAAGAAGAATCAACTAATCCCCTATATGTTTACATGACCTGAATATCCCTATTATTTTTTAATGGAAGTTGCAGGTTAGAGACTTTGAGCAAACACAGGAATGTCACACTGATGTACTAAGACCCGTGTTTCAGGAAGCCTTTCTTTGTGGTGAAATCACAAAGGAAGATTCAATTCGAGGTTATTCAGGTACTTGGGGCAAGTTATATGGAAAAGGACCAATCATCTTTTTAATATTGATTCCATGGTGGAAGAATATTTGTCCATAATAAATCTTTGCATATTTTTTCAGATCCAGTTCCAGATATAGATTTTTATAATTATTTGAAATGGAATTTTTGGTTTTCTTTTAGAGGTTTATAAATGTAATGAGGATTTGTGGATTTATTTTTCATCCTGATAACTTGCTGAGGTATTTATTCCTTAAATTAGTTCTTCATTGATTGTTAAAGATTATCTAAATATACCACCATGTCATCTGCGAATCGGAATAATTTTTTTTTCACTTTATTCTTATTTTATTCCTCTACCATTTCCGCAACTGGCAAATAATAATAGAGAAAGGGAGCATCTTTTTTTCTACCCATGTTTGTAGTAGTAATTTTGAGTTTGCATTGCAAATAATAGCTGTACTAGAATTGTGTGTGATGCTTTTAAATGTATGGCTTTGATTATATCAACAAAAATTTTTTTATACTTATTTTTCTGGGGACTTTAAAAATAAGTTTTGCTAAAACAAATTTCTTAAATAAAAAAGGAAGAAAAAAAGTGAATCAGAAATTCTGGAGCACTGATACCCATAGCTGAAAAACTAGAAACATTGGGAGCTACTGCTAAAATAGTAGCCATGGTTAAAGAACTAAGTGATATTGGTCTGAGGGTTAGTTCAATTGGAGTCTACCAACATAGGCATTGTGTGTTTGAGAGGAAGTATAGTAGCATATTATGATAGACTTAGGGTCAGGAAAACCTAGCTTCATTTCCTAACTCTAATAACTACAGGCTAGTTCTTTAATGTCTTTGAGTCTCATTTTCCAAATGGCACCAATAATACCTCATGGATATTTATATTACCACAGGTAATGAAGTAGTACTACTTAAATGAAGTAGTAGATATAAAGTATTTTGAAAATTTTAAAAGGACTACAGAGTTAGTAATCATATTATTATTTGTTTCCTATTTTGACAAATTATTTTTGCTAGCTAAGTGTCAAGCTGCACCTTGTTTCTGTATTGTTAAAGGACAAGTGCTATGGATGTGGTGCTCCCCACTGGACTACCCTAGTTATAGCTCAGGAAATGGGATTGAGAAAACTTAAATCAGAATGACAAGATATTTAATGTAATTTTTTTTTTTATTGAAAAGCCCAGGGTGTTTAATTAGATCTTCAAATGCCTTGTGCCATTTTCTGTGATGTGCAAATATGTATGATGATTGCAGTGCTGGAACTTTTCAAGTCCTTTAATTAGATTACTTCATCACCAGAAGGCTAACAGTAAGCAGTTCAAACTATTTTGTGAGGTTTAAAAACAATAATTAGCAAATGTTTAATTTATTTGACAGAGAATTTATGTTTGTACTTTTCCCTGAGTGCTAATTACCACAAAACTACTGAAAATGGCATGAGACTCAGTAGAGATGGCTGATTTACAAAGACAAGGGAAATTGGAGCAGAAGTGTTTTGTAATTAATCAATAAAAAATCAATCAACAAGCTTTTACTAAAAACCTACTGTAAAATAGGCACTGTGCAAGGGGCATACAATATCAGAAACAGAGGGGCTTTTTCCTCAAAAACTTATATGTTAATAAGTTGGTGTAGAGGGAATTGGCCATACACCAATTGTGATACTGCAAATATGAGAGTTTTTTTTTTTTTTTTTTTTTTTTTTTTTTATTGTGTAAAGGATAAAACAGAAAGAGCAAGGATCTTAAAAGTTGGACAATTACAGAAATATAGAAGTTGGACTAAATTACTCATTTAATTTGTAAAATCTTGAAGGAGGATAAAATACAATTTAACTACTATGTGTTAGACTTTGTTTAAAATTTTTATTGCTATCTTATGATTTTACATGATTTTCAAATCCTATATAAGCTTGTTAAAGCTTAAAAAGCTTCACTAAAACTTTTGGGACACCTTATATATCTCTGCTCTCTCTTACCCAAAAGAGCCAATAGTATTAGAGGGTGATGTTTTGATTTGCCTGTGAATTGAATTTAAATGAGACAGTTGTCTGAGATCAGCTGTCTCATTCTCTGCTCAAGAAGTCTTTGAAATCCAGTGGCAAGACAAAAGTCGGGATGACTGATGATGACCTGGGATGCAGCAAATGAATTTGGCTTCTTGGATATCTGACCAAGCTCTAAGCATTCCACAATATCTACTTCAGTCACCTTCAAGGGTGTTAAAACAAATAGTTCTTACCCATCCATTTTGCTGGAGGGAAATCTTCATATGCTTGGGGTAATTAATCCCCTAAATTACCAATGAGTGTGCGGCTTCTTGGTTACCCTCAACCTGGTTTAGTTTGTCTGCTGAGACAGTTTTACCTGGATTTAGCTGCTGCACATGCTACAGCTTCTTGGAGCCACAGCTTCTTGAGAGTTGTGTGAAAGTGGAGCCCAAAGGTGGATGAACAGCCCTGGAAAGCTCTCAGCAAGCCCTCATGCCAGAGGGGCTAATTCTGAGCACCTCATATCTCCTCTATTTTACTAAGCACTCCTCTAAGCCCCACTTAAAGTCTGCAGAGACTAAAAGACAAAGACATTAAGAAGAAATTCTATGGATACAAAATAGACTTTTCTATCATAAAAGGGGAGGTTTGGAGAGCTCCTTGAACTTAAAGGGGTCAGTGATCTAATAAACTTACTGTGGAGTATTGATTGTATTTACTTCTTTGTCCTTAGTCATTCATCTTCATAAGATTCTCTAAAGGATATTGTTTAATCTTTGCAGTCCTACATGACTCTTTGTGACCCCATTTGGGGTTTTCTTGGCAACAATCCTGGATTACTTTGCCATTTCCTTCTCCAGCTTATTTTATACCTGAAAACTAAGGCAACAGAGTTAAATGATTTGCCTTAGGTCACACAGCTAGCACAAATCTGCGGTCAAATTTGAACAAATGAAAATGAGACTCCAGGAACAGCACTCTATGTACCATCCAGCTGCCCTAGCTGTTTTCAAAGGAGTAATTGAGATTTAAAAAAATACTGATTTATGTAAGGGAACTTGAAATTGTTTATAGAGGAAAGGGATGTTGAGTATTGAAGAATTTATTGAAAACGAGAAATAAATGTACTGAATTAGAGGTGATGTTTCAGAGCTGAGACTCTAAGGGAGTAAAAAGGAATGGGATTTGTTCATCTTAAACAGAGAATCCTTTGTCTAGCTGAAAGAGCCTTTGTGGCAATTGAGCTAATCAAAACACATACTGTAGCACTCCGGGTGAAGTGAGTATAGCCAATCAGTGGCTAATGTTGATTTTGCCCATTGACATGTCCTATAAAGAGACCATATATCCAGAGAAGAGATAAACAGCATCATGGGCTATCTAAAAGCAGCTAGCCCAACTGCAGGTCAAATTGTATGTCCCATTTCAGCAGCCACAATCTAGTGGCCTACCTAGCAACTGCCTAGTGGTGGCTCAATTCAGTCTAATATTTGTGGAACCTGGGGAAAAACAGTTCATGCAGGTCCCATATATATGACCCCTACACATGTATCTTGCTACTATTAAACTTTGGCTTCTTTCTTTTCCCCTGGACTCTGAGTATATTTGTTTGGGAAATGTTTCTCTGCTTTTGGAGGAGAAATAATTTGTACTAATTATTTTTGCCACGCTGTTTGAGTAAATGACATTGTTAAAGTTTTGAATCTGGTGACTGATTGTTAAGGGGAAACAAATCAGTGAGGGCCCATGAGCTAGTTTTTAGAAGAATAGCCCCTCATAGAGGTATTCCCTAAAATTATAGAAGTAGCAACAGACATCCCTTTGGAGATTCAATCTGTTAATTCACAGAAGTGAATTGGCCAAGTCAGGTGTTACATACACTGTTTCTGATTTCCTTCAAGTATATACCTAATCTTGGAAGCTCAGTTTTTGTTGGGTATAAATTGTTTTGGTTATGATGAAAATTCAGAATTATTTTGATTTTAACTTCTTTTCAAATTGGTGAAGAATCTTCTATATGGTGGTGAATAATTTTTAATTTTTTTGAAACCATTCACTCATATTCTTTGATCACTTATCTATTGGGGAATGGCTCTTGGTCTTATCTATTTTTATAAGTTGTCTATACAATACACATGAATATAAATACTATTGTATTTATATTCCTCCTCCTCAAATTAGCCATGATATTAAGGAGGAAGACAATGAAGAGATTAATGACCATATCCCCACAGGGCATGGAGACTTAAGTGAGCAAGGGTGTGGTGACCTTTCCCCTCAGGAGGCGGCTTCAGCCCCACCCCAGGAGCAAGTGATTGACTCTCCTCCACCAACTCCACCCTCGGGGATGGAGGGAGGAGGGGCAGTGGGGGAGGCAGTGACAGGACCAATCTTGAGTAGGCTTCAAGAGGGCTTAATGAAGGCCAAAGAAAAGGGCGTGGACATCCGGGAGCTTCAACCACTTATGTTTCCTGTAATTTCCCAGTTTAATGCCTCAAGTCAACAAAGTCCAAGATACTCCCCTTTTAACATAGAAATCATTAAAGATCTTAAAAAGGCCTGCACTAATTATGGGGCTACATCAGCTTATGTTAAGATGCTGTTACAGAATTTGGCTTTCAAAGTCTTGACTCCTGATGACTGGAAATCTATAGCAAGGGTATGCCTAGAACCTGGACAAAATTACATGTGGCTTTCTGAATATAGTGAGTTCTGTAGGATACAAGCCCAACAAAATAGTCAAAATGCTGTTCATGCTGCGATCACCTATGACCTACTACAAGGTATAGGTCCATATGCAGACATCACAGCACAGGTTAATTATTCAGTAGCAGCATATGAGCAAATTGCTGCTAATGCTATCAAAGCGTGGGCTTCGATTCACAATAAAATGACAAAGGTGAGGCCTTCACAAAAATAATGCAAGGGCCAGATGAGCCCTTTGCTGACTTTGTGGGATGTTTGCAGACAGCTATCACAAGAACTAATGGGGAAAATCCATCAACAGATGTTTTAATAAGGCAACTTGCTAAGGAAAATGCTAATGAGGTGTGCAGAAGGATTATACTAGGACTGCCCAAGGATGCTCCTTTAGAGGAGTTCATAAGACGCTGTGCCACAGTGGGCACAAATGCCTTTTATAGCCAGACTATGATGCAGACTTCCCAAGATCCCAACATGGTAGACAGGGTCCCTTCCAGCAAGGGACTTCTAGAGAGACACGTCAATGCTTTCACTGTGGTAAAGTAGGGCATCTGAAAGCTCAATGTTGGTATAGAGGCAGAATGAGAAAACAGGGTGGGAGAACAAGACCCAGTATCCCATGTCCAAAATGCAACAGAGGCTTCCATTGGGCCTCAGAATGTAGACAGGTTCAGGGAAACGGGATGAGGGGCCCAGCCCCAGGGCCCTAGGCCAAAAACACTTGGGGCATGATGGCAGCCAATGGTGCACCCAGAGAGTGCCTAGACAGCCAATACCCCAATAAGACCAATCAGCCAGGAAGCCATATGATGGCAGAAAGGGATTACACAATCAATCAGCCAGGAAGCAACCTGATGGAAGAAAGGGATTACAATTAGGGAGAATAGAGTTGTATGCAGCTGAGACAACTGAGATACCCTCTGAGAGGTGGAAATCTGTTCCTCTCCAGCCTATGGATCCCTTGCCTCCAGGCACAGTAGGCTTGACCATTTTACCTCCTGAGAGTACGTACAAAACAGTGTCCATCCACATACTGATGTGGGAAACTGGGGAATGTGTAGATAATATCCCAGTCACCAATACAGGCAGACAATGTGTGACTTATCACCCAGGAGAAATAGTAGCATCAGGTTTACTCATACAGAATCCTAATAAGCAGCCTGGTGATAGTCACCCAGATTCTGATTCCAGATCACAAAATCCAGCAATTTACTGGACAGCAGTTGTAACAACTGACCGACCTATGCTCACAATCTATATAAATGGCCTTCCATTGGAAGGACTGGTAGACACTGGTGCAGATCGGACGGTCATTAGAGGTGCCAGCTGGCCCAGTCACTGGCCAAAGATTAAAGCAGACACCTACATGTCTGGTGTAGGAGGATCAATAGCAGCTGAAGTTAGTGCTGCCCCTATGAGATGGACTTTTGAAGGCAAAACAGGAGTTTTTACTCCTTTTATAGTTGAAAAAATCCCCATCAATCTGTGGGGAAGAGACGTTTACAGCAATTAGGGTTAAAATGAGTACTTCAGTTTTTAAGCAGGGCTGCTGTTGAAGGCCTGCCAACACTTTCACCTGTTCCTATCCAATGGAAAACTGATACACCAGTGTGGATAGAGCAGTGGCCCTTAAGTAAAGATAAAATTCAGGCCTTATTAGATATAGTACAGGAACTAGCTTGACTCAAGGACACTTAAAACCTTCTCTAAGTCCTTGGAATTCCCCAGTGTTTGTTGTGAAAAGAAATCTGGAAAATGGAGGATGTTAACGGATTTAAGAAAAGTGAATGAACAGATGGAAACTATGGGAACTCTTCAGCCTGGACTTCCATCTCCTACTCAGTTGCCTAGAGGATGGCCTCTTTGGGTCATAGATATTAAGGATTGTTTCTATTCTATCCCTCTGGATAAGGAGGATATGAAAAGATTTGCCTTTTCAGTGCCCAGCGTTAACTCTAGCTGAGCCTTATAAAAGATATGAATGGACAGTTTTGCCACAGGAATGAAAACAGCCCTACTATGTGTCAAATGTATGTTGCTGCTGCTCTTTGCTCCAGTAAGAAAAGCATTCCCAAAAAGTTATGCTATTACATTACATGGATGACATTTTGGGATGTGCACCTGAGGAACAAATGTTAGAGGTATGTCTACAAAAGACCATGTAGAAACACTAAGGAATTACAAATTATACATAGCACCAGAAAAATTCAAAGACATGCTCCTTTTTCAATATTTAGGATATGAAGTATACCCTAAGGTGCTTACAATTCAAAAACTCTCCTTAAGAACAGAAAAGCTAAACACATTGAATGATTTTCAGAAATTGATAGGAGATATCCAATGGATGCGACCAGTGTTAGGTTTGACTACCTATCAGTTACAACCGTTATATGACATTTTTAAGGGGAGACAGTGTTTAAATTCACCACGCCAGCTTACAAAAGAAGCTCAAGAGGCTTTGAGAGAAGCTGAACTGGCTTCTTTATCCAATGTGGTTGAAAGAGTCACTCAAAACCCTTGGAGATATCAGTTTTTGCACACAAGAGGCACCACAGCAGTCCTTCATCAAGGACACAGTATGATAGAGTGGGTGAACCTCCCAGCACAACCAGATCAAAGCCTTACACCCTACCCAGTGCTTGTGGCTAGAATTTTATTAAAGGCCACTAAGCGAGGCAGTACAATTATCTGGGACAAGACCTGATAAGATATACACCCTTTTATACCAATACACAAATTAATGTGTGTTGTGAGACCATCCCAGAGTGGCAAATTTTATTAGCCATGGCTCCAAATTTTTTACATGGGTCTCCATTAAAGATAACTAAACTATTACATAATTGGCGATAGACTCTTGAAGAAAAAGTTTCTAAAGTTCCTCTTCAAGGACCAACAATCTTCACGGATGCATCCAAACATAATATTTGTGCTGTGTACTCTCATGATATAACTATAAAGAGAGTAGTCAGAACTCCTTTTCAGTCCACTCAGCAGAATGAATTGTAAGCGATCATTCTACCTCTTACTTATTATCCAGGAGACATCAATATAATATCTGATTCGGCCTATTCAGTAGTTGTGGTACAAAGAATTGCCACAGCCCAAATAAAATTTGCAGCCTCTAATATATATCAGCTCTTTAAGAAACTTCAAGAGCAAGTGAGAAAGCATCCAGGTAAGATCTATATATTACATGTCCATTCTCATAGTGGACTTCCAGGTCCCATATTTGATGGCAATTCAAAGGCAGATAGCCTTCTAACTATGTTGGTCAATACCCCTTTGTTCCAAGAAGCTCAGGCATCTCATTCTAAATATCATCAGGCTGCTCGAGCTTTACGTTTACAATTTGGAATAACAAGAGAGGAAGCTAGAGCATGGTAAAAGCCTATACGGCTTGCCTTCCTTCCACACTCCTACACTGCCTCCAGGAAGAACCCTCGTGGTTTGAGACCCAATGAAATCTGGCAAATGGATGTGACCCATTATAAATCTTTTGGTTGTCTGTCTTTCATTCATGTTGTGGTAGACACCTTTTCAGGATTCACTTTGCAATGCCAGCAGCAAAAGAGACAGCCGAGTGGTCACTGAATTCCCTCACACAAGCATTTGCCATTATGGTGTGCCACGAGCAATAAAAACAGACAATGGTCATGCTTTATACTTCAAAACATTTTGCGTACACTTTTTGTGCACAATATAAGATTTTACACACCACGGGCATACCTTTTAATCCTCAAGGACAGGCAATAGTGGAGAGGGAGAAACAGAGATATTAAGACACTACTCCAAAACAAAAGAAAGGGGAGCACGAGGTAACCCTAGAGAACTTCTAAATCTAGCTCTTTTATACTATTAACTTCTTGATTTTTGACAAAGATGCACTGGCTCCGGCTGACAGGTTTTATAACCCACCGGAAGGTCAGTGTCCAGTGCAAGCAGCTCCACTATCTTTAGATAATCGCCAGGTGATGTGGAGAGACCCAGAAAGTGGTGAATGGAAAGGACCAGATAGGCTAACTGCTTTGGGAGAGGGTTTGCTTGTATCTCTACAGGTGGAGAAGGAATCAGATGGGTGCTAACGAGCCATATTCGCCTTGTCCATCGCAGAGAGATGGAGCAGACCTTTGAAACAAAGGAGAGACCAAGAAATATCGGGTGGTGCTGTTGCTGATTGTGCTCACCATTGAAAGAGCGTGGCAGTTATGGCGTTTGACTCATGGACATCAAAGATTGTTGGACTTTCAAACCCCTCAGGAATCATTGGATTCTCTGAGCCATAGGACTTGAAAACCCTCAGGAATCATTGGATTCTCTGAGACATAGGACTTGAAAACTCTCAGGAATCATTGGATTCTCTGAGAAATGATAAGACTGTTACAGGACTTCAAAATCTGCTGGAATCATTGGATTCCCCTAACACATAAAAAGACTTTTTCAGGACTTCAAAAACTCAGGGGGATCATTGGATTCCCTGACATGTGAAGCAATGGACAATAGATTGGTTTTGGACTATCTCTTGGCTGCTGAAGAAGGTGTATGTGTGACTGTTGTTTACATACCCACCTTCTAGGACTTCTGGTGATCTTTTCCAACACCATGTTGATTTATATTGTTTGCTATTCCGCTACTTGCGTGTACAATTCATGTTTGTTACACCACATCGAGCCTTCACTGACTGAGGGGAGGGTCATCCCTAATAGCCTCTGCGTTATTGCTATGTGCTTGTGTAATACCTCCCATGCTGATGGGTTTGTGCATAATAAGACCCTTTAGCCCAGAAACCCGCTAGCAACCCCCATTTCCCTTTGGTGCTTTTCATCTCCCTTCCTGAGATGTCAGGTAGGGCGTGATCACCTCCTTTTCGGTGCTTTCACCTCCTTCCCTGAGAAGTTAGGGAAGCTGTGATCACCTCCCCTTGGGGGCTCTGACCTCCCTGAGGAGTCAGGGATGGCATGACCACCGGTGTTCTAAAATAAAAGAAAGCGGGAGATGTAATGGGCTGAGGTTTGAGCTGATGCACTGAGGTCCCAAGTACATGAGGCTAGATAGTAATTGGGCTATACTCTATTAATATACATGATTGGATAAAGAATGGTCCCTGCCCACTCTCCATGCAAGTCCCGATGTGTTGTATAGGAAATGACGATTTTGGTGGGTGGAGGCAGAGAGAGAGACAGGAAGAGAAGCTGGGAGAGATGGGGCTGGGTTCGAGACTCCGAGCTGCTGGTTGTGTGGCTGCTGGTCAGCTAGCTTCTTGACTCAGCTGCACACATTGCTATCGCCGATTCTCTTCCATCTCCGATCCTTCTTCACTGAGAATAAAGACTGACGGTTTTCCCCTAACCTGAATTCCTGTCTCGTGCTGATCTTAAAATACACGATCTTCACAGATGCCCATCAATTGGAGAATGGCTGAATAAATTGTGATGTATGAACGTTATGGAATATTATTGTTCTATAAGAAATGACCAGCAGGATGATTTGAGAGGCCTCTAGAGACTTACATGAACTGATGCTGAGTGAAATGAGCAGGGCCAGGAGATCATTATATACTTCCAACAACAATACTATAGATGACCAATTCTGATGGATGTGGTCCTATTCAACAATGAGATGAACCAAATCAGTTCCAATAGAGCAGTAATGAATTGAACCAACTACACCCAGCGAAAGAACTCTGGGAGATGACTATGAACCATTACATAGAATTCCCAATCCCTCTATTTTTGTCTGCCTGCATTTTTGATTTCCTTCACAGGCTAATTGTACACTATTTCAGAGTCCGATTCTTTTTGTACAGCAAAATAACTGTTTGGACATATATACATATATTGTATTTAACTTATACTTAAACATGTTTAACATGTATTGGTCAACCTGCCATCTGGGGGAAAGGGTGGGAGGAAGAAGGGGAAAAATTTGAACAAAAGATTTTGCAATTGTCAATGCTGAAAAATTATCCATGTATATATCTTGTAAATAAAAAGCTATAATATTTAAAAAAAAAAAAAAAGAATCCAGGCTGAGTGTTTATCTTGAATTTATTAGTGGTTTATGGTATAAAAAATGTTGAGAATAATAGAATAAAAATGACTAAAACACACAACATAGATTGGAAAAGCACATAGGTTAAAGTTTTAAGATTTTCCAATGAATGGGTGTCTATTGCATTTTCAGCCCCAAGTGAGATAGAGATCCATTATTCTCCTTCCCGGAGGAAAAAATCCAACAAATTTTCAAAAAGCTAAATGCAATATTACTTATAGAAACTGGATAGTGTTTCTGAGCTTTTATGAATAATTTTTAATGAATCCTATTTAATAATAACTATATAGCAACTACTATGTGCCAAGAACTTTGTTATGTGTTTTATAATTATTATCTCCTTTCATCTTTCATCTTACCATATGTGAGGTAAATGCTATTATCCCCATTTTATAGTTGAAGAAACTGAGACAAAGTTTAAGTGACTTTCCCACGGTCATTTAATTAGTCAGTATTTCAGACCTGGTTTGAATTTAGATCTTCTCTGATCTGACTCCAGAGCCAGTATTTTATCAGCTGTGCCACCAGTTAGCTCTATAATAATAGGAATATTGTTCTGAAAGGCAAGACAAATATATACCTTGTCTTTTTCAAAAGGAAGAAAAAATTTGATTTTGAAAATTTCAGATTTTCATACTTGATAGGGGAAGGTAGGTGGTACAGTTGAAAGAGGGCTGTATCTGGATTCAGGAAGACTTATTTTTCTGAGTTCAAATCTAGTCTAATACTTACTAGCTATCCGACCCTGGCCAAGCCACTTAACTGCATTTGCCTCAGTTTCCTCATCTGTAAAATGAACTAGAAAAGGAAATGGAAAATTATTGCAGTATTTCTGCCAAGAAACCTCAAATGAGGTCATGGAGAATAAGACATGACTAACACAACTGAACAACAACAACAAAAGCAACAACAAAAATAAACTTGACAGACTGTTAAATTTAAGAGAAAAAGGTCAGAATCAATATCAAACTAGAAAAAAGGAAAACATAACAGTAATTCTTGAAATTAAAATAGGTTGAAACAGAACTATTCTGTGTTGAATGTGAAAAATGAGAAATCCACAAAGAAAAAGATATTGACATGGACTCTTTCCAATACCAATGGAATTTAAACTAACTTAAGGAAATCATCCAAATGCAGAAAACCAAAGAACCCAGAAATCATCTCAGTCAGCAAATATTTGTTTCCTTTGCCTAACAGACAGAGCAATCAGGATCCACATTCATTTAGGATATAAATCCATTTAGAGAAAGATGAGGGAAGATGATTGCTATAGCATTAATTCACAAAACACCAAAGGGCAGTTAAAAAAAAGTAGCTAGAATGTTTGGTATGCATCCACTTAAGTTGGGTCATCCCAAAACTTTAAGTATGAAGCTAGAAGGGGAAGAAAGGTTAAAAAAAAAGAGACTAGCTCCATTAGCATTTCTCTTTTCTCTCTTAACTATCAGGTGACCACCATGTTTGAATCCTAACATCTCAATTATCAAGAGGAAGTGTCAATAAAAAGACAAGCTTGATCAGATCATTTGTAAAGAAATTGGGGTTGTAGGTGATTAAATTTAGAAAATGCTGAGTGCTCAATTCTCAAAGCATTTTAAAGGAAGACGATAGTAGTAGGATTTTGGTTGGAGTGGAGCATATTGAGAGGAAACTACATATAGAAATTTGTTATTGCTAATCAGTCATTTTTATTCATATCCAATTTTTCTTAAGCTCAGTTGAGATTTTCTTGACAAAGATAATGGAATGGTTTGTCATTTCCTTCTTTAGTTTGTTTTACAAATGAGAAAACTAAGGAAAACAGGACTCCTTGATCAGGATCATGTAACTAGTGGCTGAGAATAGATTTGAACTTAGGAAGATGAATCTTCCTGATTTCAGACCTGGCACTCTATCTGCTGTGTCATCTAGTTATAAGTATTATCTATAGTGTTGTTAGCAAAAAATGTTAATATATATCAATATATATCATCAATATAACATCAATAACTATCAACCCATGTGTATATTTTTTTCATCTCCTTGTGGAAGTATGCTTCTAAAATCTCATTTAAAATTCCTCTATAAATATTAATTAATAATATTTTTATTTACATTATCTCTGTCCCCTCCTTAAATCCCTTCTTTTCCTCTGGTTGGAGTGGGGTGGGAGGTGGACATCTGGTGTTCTATGTAAGGATGGAAGTCAGAGAATTCACTCAGCTACTTCCCTGGACTTCATCATATTCAAAAACTCATTAATCTGCAAGATAAACTCATTTTGGAAACTCATATTTCCTTAGCATCTTCTGTCCCTGATGGTTGGAGAGGGCAGGAGGTCAAACATCTGGGAGTTCTTCCCTAATCCTCCATCATTTGAGGATGGCATAGAGGGAATTCTCATTATTTCCCACTTTCATTGTCATCATCCTGCAAAATGAAATATCTGAAATTTATACCTTCTCAAATGATTTCCTACCTGGCTGCATCATTTCATCATACCTCCATACTGGATAGTCTGTCCCCCATTTCTTTTTCAACTATTTTTCATATCTTGTCTTTGCCATTAAATTTTGAGCTCCATGAGATCATGGACTATCATTGTACCTAGCCCTCAGCACAATACCTTCACTTATTTTTGATTCTTTCCAGACTTCTTTTGGCCTTGGAAAAACTAGTGAAAAGTTGAGACAAAAAAAAAAAAAAAAAAAAGACTTTCATTAAGTGAATGGAGTAAAGGGTAAACTCTTTTCTTTATCATACAAAGGGATTAGACTAGAGTACATATCATGTGGCAAATCCCAGTTTCCTTTCAATGGAAGATACTTCTACTGCCTTCAATTTAGATTCTGGATATGAATTAATGAAGTACTTTGTTTATTAACTTCAAAGCAAAGGGATGCAAACTTTTTGCTCTCAGGAATCTCACATTCTAATGGAGGATATAAAAATAGGTAGGAGTCTTTGGGAGAGAACCTGTTGTTTCCTTAAGAGGAGTGATCCAGGAGGAATGGAATAGCAACTTAATTATCCAACAAATTTTGGAATATTAACCTGAACTTTATTATTTTAAGATTGTTTAAAATTTCTGTAAGTATTTCCTGAAATCTTCTTAAAGCAAGATTATGTTGGTGGGTATGGGGAACTATGCCAATTTATATGTCTTTCTTTCCAAATTTGACATGGCATGGATATAGGTGAATGATTAATTAAATAAAGTTGTTCCTGGCAGATTTGACCTAAATTGTATAGTATTGGTATCATTTTTTTTTTTGCATTTGTAAAATCTTGATGAAAATGGTTTACATATGTATAAGATATATTCTTATTGAAAACATGAGAAAAGGATAGATGGGCTTTTAAAAATGATATTCTTCAGAAGATCATATTTTTACTATCACACTAACAGATACTGAGGATTCAAGATATGACTGTTTTTCATAGATAGATTGCAAAAAAGCATAAAACCAAGGTATGAATATTTAACCAAAGACGTTTGTTTCTGCTATGTAAGATGTCCAATACAAATGGAAATGGATTTTGTATGGATGAAGTTCTCCAGATTTTCCTATTCGGGATAGATGTAGTACTAATTGTCTCAAGCACCAGATTATTCAAAAATTCATTAATCAGATCTATAACTACTCAAAAGACTTTGTTACAATCCATAATGAAAAAATCAAGTGTATGAAGAATAACTTTTTATTTAGATTATGGCATGAAGTATTATGGAAAATCCACTAAGTATGTATATCTAACTATATAGGCATTTTAAGTGGCCAATGACCTATGCTCAGAATTTATTTGGAGGAAGAGAGTGAGCTGGTTTACATTTGGGAAATTACAAAGTACTTCCAGTGATCCTAAACTGCCCTCTGAAATAAAAACATGTCTTTCTATAGCAATCTATTGTCAATGATTCTTTATGGTATAAAATAAAGAATATCACTAAAGAATCACAATTTTGGGTAAGTACATAAGTAAAGTGATATATATTATGAGAATAAATTGGTTATAGAAAATTACTAATGAAGTATGAAGTTGAATAAATATTATCTGAAAAAGAGAGAGAGAGAGAGAGAGAGAGAGAGAGAGAGAGAGAGAGAGAGAGAGAGAGATGAGTTAATTATGTGGTGAGATTTAGGAATAATAAACATAAACTTGCTCTTGCTTTGGTACTCACAGAATTATTAAAACACATATATACCTCTACCCCCATACTCATCCCCACACATCCACATCTATACCCCACCAATACCACTCTCACCACCAGAAGGTTCCTAGCATTTTCTGTGGATCATTTGTGGGGGATTTGTAAGGGCACAAAAGTTGTATAAAATGAGACAATGCAGATAAATTATTTAAATCTAAAGGTTTAACTGTATGAAGATTTGAAGAGATGGGAATACTTAGTTCAAAGAAGAAAAATCTTGGATAGAACGTGATGGCATTTTTCCATGTCTTTGAAGGGTTCATATAGAAGAGGACCAGAATTGTTCTATTCAGTCACAGGGGGTGGAACTAGGAATCTTCAAAGATAGTGGATTTCTCTTACTAGAGGTTTTCACACAAAGACAAAGATATCTTAGATGTGATAGTCAGTGTTCTTCCACAGATGGATATAGGTGGTACTGAATCTCCTCCAAATTCTCTTTTAACTTGGTTCTTCTGACTCATTTCATTCCTGGAGGGAATATTCACAATAATCAGACCAGAGTTTTGTTTTAGTATGGCACTTGAAATTAAATTTTGACAGATCTCTATTTGAAAGTAGTCATCCCATCATTTCCCATCTGGGTTGCTCTCTTAAACTTTCTTATTGTCTCTAGAAACTCATCTTTTTTCAAAATCACATCAACTTTGAAACTAATACTTTAATATTCCCTGCCCTGGATGGTCAGTAGAGAGTTTCTCCCAGATTTTCCATTTAAAGAGGGAGCCCAAGGAGCCATCTTGTTCGTGATTTCTCACTGGCTTCTCTTTTCTGGACATCATCATGTCTCTTCCAATTTCCCTCTTTAGATTGTGAGCTCCTTGAAGTTAGGGACTGTCATTTACCTTTCTTTGTAACCCTACTCCTTAACACAGTGCCTGGCACATAGTAAGCACTTAATAAATGCTTATTGATTGATAAAACCCTAAAATGGATTACTAAGTGGATAGATTGTGAAGTTTTTGAAAGGAATTCTAACTATGAGCCAATCCAAGTGCATATTAACTTCTTTTCCTTCTCTCCCTTTTTTTAAAATTAGGTTTCTTACATTGATAGTGAAGGGAAAAGTTACAAGTCGCATTTGATAGGTTCACTCTCATGTATTTATCAGTAAAATATGGGATGTGTGTCAAGGTGAAATTGAATTTGCCTATGCTTTTGTTTGTGGGTTTATTTATGACTAGTTGAATGAATATACACAAAAGGTGGTGATTAATAAATAATGTCAGTCTGCAAAAGATCCATAGTGGCAATATCTGGTGCACATTAAGCACTTAATGCTTATTAATGATCCTATATCATAAATCATTGTCATTAGTCAGGTCCTGTTGAATACTTTTCTTACTGACTTAGATGAGGAGCATGAGAACATGATTATCAAATTTGTGGGTGATACCAAGTGGGCATTGCTGAAGCTCAGAATCAGGATGCCAAAAGACCTTGATATGATGGAATGTTAGGCTGATAGTCACAACATAAATTTGATTGGGATAAACATAAAGTCTTTTGAGTTACAAATTGCATTGTACAAGTACAGGGAAAAATAGATTTGGTTTAAAAAGAAATTTGTATGAAAAGGATGTAGGGATATGAAGACAAACTTACTGTGGGTCAGACTGCCACAATAATTAATGTAATCTTAAGCCTCCTTCAGAAAATCATACTCCCTAAAATAAAGGAGTTAGGAGTTGGAGCCAGAGGATCTGGGCACAAAATTTGACTTTGCGATTTATTCCTTGTGTGACATTGGCCAAATCACTTAGGTGTTGGTATGCCAAATTTTGAATACAGAAAATTCTGAGTTTGAGTTTACCTTAATCTGGTTGTCTAACTTGAATTAAAAGTACAGACACTAATCAGGAACTTAGTTATTTTAAGAGATCATATGGGGTTTACTAACCTTCTAATGACTGAATGTCCTATAAGAACATGGAGCAGGTTCTATTTTTAACTTCTTAGCTGGGCACAGCATTTACACAATGGTCCCCCATTACTTGGGAGCATATGCTTATAATTAAATAAAATGTCCATTTTCTAAACAGTATATTAAATAAATATTTCACCATCACTGATTGTTTTGATAAACATTTCTTGACCACAATACCAAGATTTCATCCGAAGATCACTAATGTGAAATAGAGGTTAGATATAAAAGCTGGTTACTATCAATATCACATGTAGAGATTATAAGTCAAAGCAAAATAATTAGTTAATCCAAATCATAACCACTTAGCCAAGATGAAACTCAAACAAAGCCTTCTTAATAAATTCCTAAATATTATAGTAATTTTGTAGTTATTCATCTAAATAACAATGTTCCAGATATAGAGATACTTCATCTCATTTCTTTAAAATTTTTTTATTTCTTTAAATATTTACCAATTACATATGAATTTTTTTAAATAGCCTTTTATTTACAGGTTATATGTATGGGTTTTACAGCATTGACAATTGCCAAACCTCTTGTTCCAATTTTTACCCTCTTTCTCCCCACCTCCTTCCCCAGATGGCAGGATAACCAATAGTACATATGAATTTTTAAAAACATTTATTTTAAAACATTTTGAGAGGAAGAAAGGAAGAGAGAATAAAAAGAGAAGGGGAAGAAGAAAAGAGAAAAAAGTGGACATAGAGGAGAGAGGAAGAAGGGGAGGAGGAGAGAAGAAAAAAGTCAGTCAGATGTTTGCTGATTATCTGTGCTTCTGAATATTACAAATGGAATAAATATTGGCTTGGTGGGGCCTACAATAGAACAATATCTATTTACAACTTGACAGTCTGTGACAATTTCCCTATTGGAGGCACCTGATATAATAGTTATTCTAAACTTTTTATCTACTCAGAGACTGAGACTTTTTCTTCTGTCCATCTCACTCCCTACTATAGATTTGACCTACTCTTCCACTGAGATCAATACTATTAGATATCAGTTTTGTAAACCCCCCTTTCATTCCTGTCCCTTGATTCCCACTTCTGTAGCTTTCAAGATAATTGTATTTGTTCAAAATCCAACTCAGGTGTAGCCTATCAAACGTAATAGGATTCTACTGTATGATCTGTAGCCAATGATATTAATGACAACTTGGACTGCATTAAGAAAGATAATATATATAGAATTTGAGAGGGGATAGCCCATTGAACTTTGTTCAGGTCACATCACATCTAAGAATTATTGTCAGTTTTGAGCAATACATTTTAAGAAAAGCATCAATAAACTTGAAAACATCCAAGGGAAGGAAACCAAGGTAATAGTAAATCTATAGACGGCAATGAGGTGATGCAGTTGATAGAATGCTGCAGTTGGATTCAGGAAGATCTGAATTTAAATCCTGTCTTATAAACTTATTTAGTTTGATGTTGGGCTTAACACTTGTCACACCTAACTTCATTCTGTAAAATGGGATACCAGCACATATATCAACAGTTGTTAGGAGGAGCAGAAGTGTTAAAATACATGAAGTTCTTGACAAGTCTTAAAGTTCTTTGTAAATGCTATTTGTTATTATTATAGCATATATATGGTGTTTATTTGAAGGAATTAGTCATGTTTACACTGGAAAAGATAAAACTTGAAACTTGGTGGGTATGGTAGTAGTAGGTGGAGGGAGGAGAGGAGGAATGTAATCATAAGGGAAAAATGATCTAGGAAAGTGGGATCATAGTGAATTAGCATGGCTTCATAAAGTCAGATTGACAGGAAAATACAGATATAATTTACTCAGTATTTTGAAAAGTATTGAGTAATATCACTTCTGTTAGTCTTTTTTTGTGGGCTGGATCCAAAAATCATACACTAATAAATGTGTTGCAGAAAAGATTCTTGTTTAGTTAACCAAAAAAATCAACGAGCATTTAGTAAGCATTTACTATTTTCTCAGCACTGTACTAGGTTCTAAGTATATGAAGATAAAACCAAAATATGATTTTCCCTGAAGAAGCTCATATTTGCTTTAACTCGTGTACTTGCCATTAAATACAAAATCTATACAAAGCTAATTTTAATAAAAGTAAATTTTGGATGGAAAGAGGCACTTGAACTGGGGAGGATCAAGAAAAGATCTTATGCAAGAAGTGTATTTGGATTGACTGCAAATTAAGATAGGGATTCCAAGATGGCAAGGAGGAGAAAATGTTTTCTAGGCATGAGATGATTATAATTCAAAGGTCTGACGATGGAAATGGAATGCTGAGCAGAGAATAGATTGATTTGACTGGACTATGAACTAAGTTAAGAGGGATAAAATATAATAATTCTGGAAAGGTAGGATGGAATTGAAGTACTGATCAAGAACTTGGTATTCTATCTTAGAGACAAAAAGAAGCCATTGGAGAAATGGTGGGGCAGGGTGGGATCACAATCTAGAACTTCAGCAGCTATATGAAAGCTATATTGGAGAAGGAAGAGAGTTGTGGTATAGGAAGACCCATTAGGAGATTCTTAAAATAGTCCAGGAAAGAAATGATGAGGGCCTGAACTAGTGTGGTAGCTGAATGGGTAGAGTGAAGAAAACAAATGCAAAGGATTTACAGGGAATAGAATTTGCCAGATTTGGCAATTTCAGGAAGTATGAAGGAAAGTGGTTGAGAACTAATCTAAGGTTGTATATCTAGGTATGAGTTGGACTAAATGACCTCTAAGGACTTTTCTATATATAATTCTATGATAGATATACCATTTCTGTATTGGGACAATAACACTTTTACTTTTGCAGTTGAATTACTTCTTTTCCCCAATCTAATTTTCCTGGAAAGATCTTAATTTAAAATAGTCGGGAGCATCCACTGCATCCTGGACCATCATTAGTTATCTTGACTTTGTCCTACTACTAAAATTCAATGACTCAGGAGGAGAGAGTTATGCTGATGACTTTGGTCAGTTCTGCCTCATTCAAATCCAATTTACAACCAAGTCAAGACATCATCCTCATGATAGTATAGGTCCTTTTTGAGAAGTCAACCTAGTCAGAGGTATATGATCTTTGGATCCAGCCATCCAGCCTACAGCATGTTTACCTTTTAAAAAAGACTAACAGAAGTGACCTTAACCAAGGCTTTTCAAAAAAGTGGGTAAATTCTATTTGCATTTCCCTATCTTATCTGCTTAGTAACTCTGACAATCTGATTTGATGTAGCCATATGTAAGAGACCCATAAGATATGGAAACATGGATAGATTGCAATCTGTATCCTTAGAGAGAATACATATACCACTGAGATAATCTGGTCAACAAGCAGTTATTAAGATCCTACCATATGCTAGGTACTGTAAGGTATTTGGGATACAAAGACAAAAGTGTCCCTGCCCTTGAAAAACTTAAGAGTCTACCAAAAGAAGACTACATGTATATCCATTGATGTAATACTAAACAAATACAAGATTATTTTGGGGGAAGACACTACCAATTAGGAGCTCAGAAAAGGCTTCATGAAGAAAGTATTATTTGAATGAGACCCTGACCATGAGATAGAGATGAAGAGATGGAATTTAAGGGGAGTGTAGTTCAGTCTTTTATGCAGAGCCTTAGTGATAGTAGATGAAGTTATGTGAGGAAGAAAACAAGAACAATTTGACTGGAATTGAATATGTATATAAGTAATATATTATAAAGCTAGAAATGTAGGCAGAGATCATGTTTTGAGAGTTTTAAAAAACTGAATGGAGGTGAAATTTGATTTTAGAGGTAATCATAGAGAGCCACTGAGTCTTGTTGGATCTTAGTGCTTTTAGAATTCTGCTGGTGTGTTGTGATTTTGTCAGTGAAATTAACTCAAGTCTTGGAGACTTAGTATAGCCATTCAGAGTAGATTTTTAGAGTTCAGCAGTAATTCTGCTGGAATAGGATCTTTGAAATGAGGCACTTCATCAAGTATTTCCAATAAACCAATTCATATCAACCTCACCAACTGTTTCAAATGGGGGCTCTTTCAGAAGTTTTATGCGGGTTTCTACTAGGCTTGCCAAAGCCAAAGAAAAGCAATAATTATCAAATTTATGAGGACTTTTGCTTGAATAACAGAAAGCTGGGTAAGGATCATAGACATTGTAATGGTATTAATTGTTTTTTTCATCAATTTCAAATACCTCCTATTTGTTTTTACATTTTTTTTTTTTATAACAAAAATAGGGTTTTGATTAAATCTCTTCACATTGGGATAGATTCTATGTAAACAAACATCTCCTCTATGAAATGTGAGATAATGCTTCATCTAAACCTGTGATGAGCACAATTAGGGGCCTCCCTCTTGTCCTCTGCTTAGGAGTTGAAGTTAATAAGGAAACTTGTTCAATTGCACACAGACCCAGTCTGAAAACAATAAAACCATAACTTCCATGAGTTAAGAACATGCTTCCTCAACCTCCAGTTTCACTTGTTGAAAAACAAGGAAAACAAATTGACATATGGCCACCCATGTGGTTGTGCAAATTGCAAGAAGTGAAAATATCGTGCAACAGAGTAGAGTGCCTGCAGGTTCTACTTAGTCTGTTCCCACATGGACTTAATCACTTCAGCAGTTCTTTCTTTCCCTTTTCCACTTATACTTCAGAGAATTTTTCAAATTAAAAGTAAAACATTTTCCTTCATGTTTCAGAAACAAGTGGCTGAATCCAAGGTTGAGGAAAGTGATTTGGAAAGTCAAGTCAATGAGTATTTACAAGTACTTACAATGTACTAGGCACTATGATGTGCAGTGGGGATCTAAAAAGAAGCCAAAAGAAAAAAAGACAGTCACTGCCCTCAGGGAGCTTACATTCTTAATAGGAGAAGACATAAAATAAATGGAGACTGAAAAGGAGAAAACTCATACAGGATTTAGTGGAGAAGTCCAGAGAATCAGGTTCTGTAGAAAAATGAATATGGCTGGGCTAAGGCTGCTGAGGTTTATGTCAATACTCAAATTCTGGAGTTCTGTGATCTTTGGCAGTATGTGACTTTCCTCTAATATATTTAGCCAACTGAAAGTTTGCTGCATTTAACTTGGTATCAGATGAATTATGGCTATTTGATTTTATTTGTTTATCCAATTTAAAGAAATTATCTATATTTACCTCTAAAGAGATTTCTATTCTCATCAAGTAGAATACATGTATAGAATATCTAATCTTTTTATAAAAAATGTAAACCACTAGTTTGATTAATTCATTTGGTGAATGCATAATTTTAAGAGATGAGACATTTGTCTAATCAATAAGAGAATCAGAGAAAAATGTGCTGGGGTCACTTTACAAATTTTTACAGATATGCGTTTAACTCCTGTCCTGAAGTCCATGGGAATGGTACTCTTTGCTTATTGATAGAGATGAATACCATGCTCTGTGTGAGAGATGAAGTAGAATTGGTGAGAGGTGAGAGAGCTTCACCTTTATCAATCAAATCTAAAGTATCACTTTGGGATTCTTCAGGGCCAGTCCCTCAAGCTTTGAGTTTTTTCCAACTCTTCCAGCCTCCAGTTGCTTTGGGTGCTTCAGGCTTCTAGCTTTGAGAAGGAAGATGGAAGAGACGAACCCCACTTGAGGTTGCTGAAGAAAAAGACTTTAGAAAGACATGGGAGAAGTTGGGAGTCCTTATCATTTCCTTAATTCCAGCTTGTTACTCTAGAGACTTTTGGAAGTTTCCACTTAGGTGAGACCTGGGATTCTTTCTCAAGGCTGAGCTGAGTTACCTCACTCCAAATGAGATAACTCTTTTACTGTGTATTGTCTGAAATATATTCTGATATGTATTCTTTAATTTTCTGTTTGGCTATCAATTTGGATAAGTGGATTTCTTCTCCGTTCATCATGTGCGTTTACTGTAAAACTGGTATCTGGTGGGAAATTGGTCAGGCGTTGGATATAGAACTTGGGCTCTTCCTTCCTCTCAGTAATGACAAAATTATCAGAACTTGCCCAATTCAATTATATCCTTTAGACAAATAATATTTAAGGAAGCAGATAGCTCAATATCTCCTCTCTCTGAGGAGAGCAGAGTGACTTCCTACTTGGCTTCCCAGGAGGATTGACAATCTCCCTTGGAAAAAAAGTAGGGAGGAAAAAGGCTAGAATTGTTCATTTTGCTGTTCTTTTAGCCACACAATGACAGATCTTCATCTAATTCTCTACATTTTTTTTTTATCTTGGTCAAAATGGAAGATATATTGAGAGAATCTCCAAAAACACGTTTAGTGAAGAATTTTAATATCTTATCATGGTACCCATTTATTCCTATACGACACATCATACATATCCAAAAGACAGCTGATAGAGAGAGTGCTAGGCTGGATCACACATTAATTCTGAGCAAATATTTCTCTTATCCTTCAGAACAGGAAAATAAGCAGGCAGACCTACAAGAAAATAGTGTAGTTTCCAAAGATGCCTATCAGTCTTGCCAAAATCCAAGATAAGCAATGGCAATTAGTTTTTAAAAGCCATTTGCTCAAATAAGTGGACACTGAAGATATTGCATTGGTATTAATTATTTTCTTGTCATTCTCAAAAGAATTTTTTGTTTTGTTTTACATAAAATAGATTTTATAAAGGTTAAATATGGACTTACTTTGTTTTGCTATGCAGCCCTGCAGGTCATCTACTTGTTTACACTCTAATCCAACCAACCTGCATCCAATCTAAAAAGCACCTAGTAATGATTGTAGAAATGTTTGAATGAAAAACTTACTATGTGCCAGGCAAATTTATATAGATATAAAACACAAGAGCCCCTGCTCTCAAAGAGCTTACATTCTAATGGGGAAAACCAACACATATATGGGAGTGGTAGTCAAGAAAGTAGGTTTTAATCTAAAGTCTTAGAGATGTTGAAAAGAGCCACAGAGAAATTGATTAATACATCCTTGCTAAAAATCATAGTGTTGACTTAATTACTATTTTCATGGATAGAGTTGAAAAGCCAGAGAGGTGGGGTTGGGGGGGGGGGAGAGGAGAGATGGAAGATATAAGGAATAGGTGATACTGATGGGGTATAGCTTCTAGGGAAAATATATGCATAATCCTGAGATCCCCTAACCCTAGAGTTCTATTGTTCTAACAATCTGTCTGTCAATGATTCTAAAGTCTCCTTATCTTAGGGATATTATACTATAGTCTTACAAACATTACTAACTGTCAGATAGAGAATTTGTTGGTCAGTGATAACCAAGTTCTTGAGACAACAGTGAATGGACTACCTCTCAAACCTACCTGTAAATCATAAAATTAGCAAACAAGTAATCTGAAACTCTTGTATCTCTAACTTTTCCTATGAATTTGTCTTCTTATTCCTATTTCTTTGCCAAATCCTTTTGGAACTTACTCCGCTTCATTTGGTGTTATTATTGTGATGTCTTTCCCATTCCCTTCATCCTTGCCAAATGGCATTTCCCCTAACTCCACTGTTTTTCCCAACCCCGCTTCTTCCTTGTTGTGGCTAACTAGCTCTTTTGGGATGCCAACTCCCTTTCAGGATTTAGCCTTCCAGCTAAGAGCATGCCTCAACCTCACGGGGTGCTCCCTTTCTACTGGATAATTTTGATTTCCACTGAGGAACTTGTCTTTCATATGCTCTCCCACTCTAGTTCTTATTTACTCTTCTTGGTATCTATTGTATCCTTTGATTTTGTCAGTAACCTATTTCCTAAAAAAATATACCTTTTGCCAAAGGGAGTGACCATTGTGAATTTTTCACATGATTGAACCCCAACTTTTGGTGCTTTTCATCACTTGGTGACAAACTCCATATCATAGATCACATCAATACTCGGGGCATAGAGATAGCCAAGAAGTAATATGGGCAATGTATGGGTTTGGGAAAGACAGGGTGAATGCTCAGTAATCAGAAGTCCCTGGGTTAAGGGTAGGAATTTGAGCTCTGGATTGAAGATGGAGGCTAGAGCACAGGAGTATGTTAGCTTAAAGACAGTGCTAGGGGTTTAGGATAGGGGGTCAATTAAACACTCACTATACACCCACTAAACACTTACTATAAAAAAGAGAAAAGAAAGGAGGAAAGAAATTAAGAAATCAGAAAAGAAGAGGAAATACAGGAAAAAAGAAGAAAGGTAGAAAATAAGGAGAAGAAAAGAAAGGCTTTATTAAGTGCTTACTAAAGGTAATAGATATAGAAAATTAAAAAAAAATCAACTCTGAAGGAATTTACATCCTATTGAGAAGAGGAAAAAAATGAATAAATATGCCAGTATTTACATAATAAATTGAACAAGACGGGAGAGAAAAGAATAGGTTTCCTACTGGAGGTGATGTTGTTTGTCCTTTGTTCTCCAATTCAAAGCTCTTTAACCTGTGGATATTGACCTCATATGGGGTAGTGTAACTGAATGTGGGGGTTGTGAAAAATGTGGCAAAAGTAAAATGTATCAAATATTCTGTGAAGATTTAATTCTTCATGTAAAAATAAACATTCATCACATTAGTATGTAAATTTGCTTTTGTCTTTAATAAATAGCAAAATTATAATATACCAAAGAATTGGTTTAAAATGAATTTATTTATGATTTATTATCAGTAAATGTTTGATTTGAATACCTATTTTGAATGTATGCCTGTGTATCTGGGATTGAATAAAAAATTCTCAGGCAAAAATGGGTTATGAATGGAAAAAGTTTAAGAAACCCTGTTCTTTTTTTTTTTTTTTTTAGTATATTAAAACTATTTTTTTTTTATTTAATAGCCTTTAATTTACAGGATATATACATGGGTAACTTTACAGCATTAACAATTGCCAAACCTCTTGTTCCAATTTTTCACCTCTTACCCCCCCCCACCCCCTCCCCTAAATGGCAGGATGACCAGTAGATGTTAAATATATTAAAATATAACTTAGATACACAATAAGTATACATGACCAAAACATTATTTTGCTGTACAAAAAGAATCAGACTCTGAATTATTGTACAATTAGCTTGTGAAGGAAATCAAAAATGCAGGTGTGCATAAATATAGGGATTGGGAATTCAATGTAATGGTTTTTAGTCATCTCCCAGAGTTCTTTTTCTGGGTATAGCTAGTTCAGTTCATTACTGCTCCATTAGAAATGATTTGGTTGATCTCGTTGCTGAGGATGGCCTGACCCATCAGAACTGGTCATCATCTAGTATTGTTGTTGAAGTATATAATGATCTCCTGGTCCTGCTCATTTCACTCAGCATCAGTTCGTGTAAGTCTCTCCAGGCCTTTCTGAAATCATCCTGTTGGTCATTTCTTACAGAACAGTAATATTCCATAATTTTCATATACCACAATTTATTCAGCCATTCTCCAACTGATGGACATCCATTCAGTTTCCAGTTTCTAGCCACTACAAAAAGGGCTGCCACAAACATTCGTGCACATACAGGTCCCTTTCCCTTCTTTATAATCTCTTTGGGATATAATCCCAGTAGTAACACTGCTGGATCAAAGGGTATGCACAGAAGAAACCCTGTTCTAAGAGGACCATGACATCAGGGAGTTGATGCCATGACATATAAGTGAATTAGATTTAAGTGAGGCAGAAGCTATGCAAAGTCTACCAGCCTCACTTTCTCCTCCAGAGTCAATTGGATCCATTGGTAAAATATAGATCAGGATGACTGAAGATGGCCTTTGGTACAAGGGGAGATCTTGGCTTTTTAAAGTTAAATCCCTGTAAATGCCAGGATATCTTGGGAGGTTTACACTCATCAAAGTTTATATTCTTTTATACAGAGTACCCACAAGTAAGGATATGATACCCTCTGTGGACGGAAGGAAGGGAAAAGAAAGAAGAAAAGCAAAGAGCTGAGTTGTTCAACTGGCCAATTCCAGTTGGATCCCCATTGGGCCATAGGGATAATAACAGAAGGACAATTTGGCTGAAAGTGTGTGAAGAGAAGTAACATGAAACAAGTCTGGAAAGTCAGGGTAGATTGAGATTGTGAAGAACTTTAAATTCTAAGCCAATGAGTTTATGTTTTATCTTAAAGGCAACAGGAAGCAACTGAAGGTTGTTGAGGAAGGGGATGACATGGTCAGATATGTTTCAGGAAATTATTTTCTGTTTCTAACACAGACCAGGTCAGCCCTGTCAAACTGTTTTGCTACTGAAGTCATTTAATGAATGCTCAATTTGGATACATGTATGTATTTTTCTTAAGTGGTTATTTCCTGGATAGAAGGTCACAGGCTGGAAGGGTTATGGCTATATGCCCTATGCTTTCTCATTCCCTTGCCTGATAGTCATTTCCTAACTCTCTCCCTTTACTGAAGTATGGCCAAGGACTAGATTCACTTTTTGTGGCTTCCTTGTGTCTGTCAGCTACCCTGAACAATGTGCCAATGTTGGGGATAATCATAATTTTAACTGACATTTATATGGTGCTTCAAGATTTTGCAAAGCATTTTATACACATTACACCCTTTGTCATAATAAGCCTCAGAGACTGATGCTAGTATTATCCCCATTTTGTAGTTGAGGAAATTAGCTCAGAAAAGCTAATGATTTGCCCAGGATCACATAACCAGTAAGTATCAAAGAAGGATTAATATCTAGATCTTGATTCAGCCTTTAGTACACTATCATCTATACTGTCTTGCCTCTCAGTATGAACCATTGAGGCGAGGGCATACTCCTCTTTACATTTTGTGTCTCCAGTTTCCATAACTGAAAAAGTTAGGAATTTGCTAATTGAAACCATAACCAGGGCAGGACAAATAGTTCATTGCCTTGAAGGCACAGGGCTGACACAGGGAAGGGTTTATGATTCTTTGATTTGTACCCCTTGTACCTTTTTGTCTCCTTCACCCAATTTCCATCCTTAGGATTATATTCTTTTTTGGGGTCTGTCTACTTATTGCTATTTCTCCTATTATTTCCCACATCCTTCCTCCTAGAGAGTCGAAGTTATCAATCTCCTGGACATGTTTCTCCCCTCAACCCCCTTAACTCCCTCTTAGAGTTCCCTTAGCACCAAAGTTATTGATACTTACTAAATGTCCTCTGCAGATGTAATGAAGATATATTAATCTATTTAGCATTTATTAAGTTCCCCCCTATGTACTAATTACTTTTGCTGAGCTCTGTGGGATAAGAAATAAATGAATCAAAATCTGATCTCAGGAGCCTTCACTCTGTAGGGAGAGTATAAAATATAAGTATATTCAAAATGAATGCAAGATTATTTCTGAATAGGGAGATGCTAACATTTGAGGGCATAAGGAGAGACTTTATGTAGGAGATATCTGAACTGAGTTTTGAAGGAAGCTAGGTATGCTAAGAGGTGATGTGGGACTGGAGAGAGTCTAGGCTTGGATGTATAGCAAAGAGTCATTTGCATAAAGGATAATTGAAAGCTTGGGAGAAAGAGTATACAGAAAATAAAGAAGAGGGCCAGGAACATAGCCTTCAGAGACACTGACAAGGAATTAACATATGGATGATGATCAAAGTATATACATATTACTGTTTCCAGTTTAACCAACAGGAATGTTTGAAGATGCCTATGATAATATTAATAAACAGCATTTATGTAGTAATTTAAAAATATTTTTGAAGCATTTTGCAAATACTATCTCTTGTGATCACCACAACAAACTGGAGAGAAGTATATTATTATCCATAATTCACAGATGAGGAAACTAAGGCAGAGGAAAAATTGCCCTGGGAGCAGCCAGATAGAGCAGCTGGGCTGAGAAGCAGGAAGATGAGTTCAAATCCAGCCTCAGATATTAACAAAGCTAGACAGATCACACAACCTCTTTTCCTCAGTTTTCTCAACTGAAAAATGAGAATAATAAAATCATCTATTGCATAGTATTGCTGTGAGGATCAATGAAATAATATTTGGAAAGCACTTAGCACACAGTTTGCACTTACTAAATGCTTGTTTCCTTTCTTTTAGGGTTACAGTAACTAATGAATTGAGGATTTAAATCTAGGTCTTCTTTGCTGAGTATTTCTACTAATTCAGAAAATCCACACATAAAAGACTTTATAAAACCAGACAGGTGAATTGATTAATTAATTATTCAGAATGATGACTATCACATTTCACTTATGTACTAACTAAATTAGTGATTAATTCATGTTAATTTTCATTAGTGATTATGTGAAATGTGGGACCTTCTTTGTCAGAAGAACATCTTGACCTGCTGAGGTGGTCAGTTGAATCTGTTACGTCGGATATTTTTTGTTGTTGTTGTTGTTGTTGCTAGACTTGTGATTTCGCTGCTATAAGAAATGAGGTAAGGAAGCATTCTTTGCTAACATAGACCAGAAACTGCTCAGTAATCTGTAGTTTTAGAGTTAGCAGGGTCATTGAGAGACATTATTGTCCTGCAAACCAACATCACAAAGTTCAGTATGTATTAGATTCAGGACATCAGCCTATATCTTTCTGATTCTAAAACTAGTTCCCTATCCATTGTATCACACTGCTTCTCTGGGACCCATATACTGAACCCCTTTTCCTTTGCTCTAAGAAAAAAACTTCAAAATAATGAGAGATTTTCCAATTTGAAATCCTCTGCTTCAAAGACAATAGTAGTGGGTTTCCCCTCACTGTAGGTCTTTAGTAAGACTTGAATGAATAATTTCTAGGTTTGATTTAAAGGAATTCTTTGTCCAGTGGAAGTTAGATGACCAACAAAGTCTCTTTTAACTCTCGAATTTTGTGATTCTCTGAATGCAAATTAACTTCGCATCACAAACTATATGGCTTGGTGAGGACATTTATTTCCACTAGTTATAAATTAATATTCTCAGAATTATATACATATTTTTAAAAAATTCTGCTTTGGAAAAGATATAATTTAACAAACAATGTATCACTTTTTAAATTTTTATTGTCTGACAGTCTTGGTGACAGGTTCTGGAAAAAGATTGAGTTACAGCTCAAAATAAGCTATGTTTGAGAGTGCCATTGTTAGAGTTGGCTGTGCAATGACCTTAACAATAACAACTAAAGAGTGCAGAAGCCAAGGAATCCAATACTATGCCCACATTAAATAAATATTTGCTGTTACTATTGTGTCTCGTAGATGTTAAAGCAGGTTAAAATTAAATATTTAAGGAAAGTAAAACCATACCTAGCAATAATTCTGTACTTCTGACCAAAAATTTGGGAAGACCAGCATGCTGTATTTTCTTTAAGTAAATTTAATTCAAGAGATAATCAAACATAATTGTGTCCAAAGACTTATAATTTTTCCAAAGCTTCTCCGGGAAGATTTCTAAGGAAGCACAATGAAAATATGGTAGTGAGAGTTGAAAGCACAATGGCAGAATAAAGGCAGAAACTTACCTGCCTCAAACCTCCTCCAAAACCTCAACCCCCTCCAAAAACCTTTAAATAATGACTTTAAACAAATTCTAGAGAAGAAGGATGCAGAAAAAGACAGAGTGAAACAATTTTTCAGACCAAAATAACAACATAGAAGGTTGGTAGGAAAAGACTGTTGCATCTGGGTACAATCCAGCACAGTCCATACAGGCTGCGCCAACATTGCCGAGAGCCCAACAAATGCACTGGAGGAAGTATTGAGAGCTACTGAATCAGCAGTGCAGCTTCTAGAACTCTTATGCCACAGATGGTAAGGAAGAGAGTCAAATAAGGGTCCAAAAAGAGATTAAAGGGGCTCTCTTTATTAGCATTGAGGCAGAACTCTGTTGCTTTTCCCATACTTAGATTCAGGTCCGGTTCTGGGTACTAGGCAGTCCCAGGAGCACTAGTACATGAGAGCTTATTGCCATAGTGGAGCAGACACCCTCCTCACAGTTCCAGAGTAAAATAGAGTGCTTCTGGTCACTCACAGACCTGAGCACAGGTCAGGAGAGTAGTAAATACTCCTTTTCTTAGATCATCCCACATTGGAAGAACTGAAAATCTATAAATCCCTAAAAATATCTTTGAAAACAGCTACATAAAAATTCTGAAGTTTGGGATGGTCATGATAACAAAACATTTGAAATGTATCACTTGATTTTTCCATTGAAATCACTTGATTTCACTTGAAAAGTATCACTTGAAAAGTAACATTTAGGGTATGCGTGTTTTTAATGTAACTCTTCATGGTGAATATATTGAAGAAACAGGCTGAGTTGATCTCTCACACAAAACTAAGCCCAAGCACATACATCTTCACATATAATTGGACTTATATACTCCTTAAAATCCAATGTAGAATGTAATAAATCCAAGACCAACACCTCCATAGAGAGAATTAACATCTTAAAACACTCTAAAAGGTGTTGTTATGGACTAACTCAGACATTCACTGTATCCTTTCAATACTCAGTTAGGTAATCTCACTACCTTATTTATTTATTTATTTTTAAAATATCTAATCAGCTTTGTCATTGACCCCTGGAAGTTCTATCTTTAATCTCTTGGAATATGAACTATGTGGTCTTTATTTTGATCAAGTTTTTTTTTTTTTTTGCATTTTCTTATTCTTCAAGAAAGCTGAATATCTCATTAAAAGAAATATTTTGTTTTAATCAGCCAAGATCTGCCTTCTCATCCTTCTCTCCAAACTTTCCCCTTCTCCAACAATAAAAATATAATAAAAAGAACTTTTTATAAACTTGTATCAATCAAAGCAAATTTCCACATTAGCTATGTCCAAAAATTTTTTTTTCTCATTCTGCTCTCTGAGTTTTTCATTTCTCTGTCAGAAGATGAATAGTGTGTTTAATCATTCATCCTCTAAATCTTGGATGGTCATTATGCCAATAAGAGTTCAATATAATTTTCCATTACATTTATATGTCTAAACTCATTTATCTATTCCCCAATTTATGGTCTCCCCTTTATATTCTCATCTTTGTAAACTCAAAAAGAGTTTAAATATTGTATATCTTTAGAATTTTTTTTAGTTAGGACTAATCCTCACACTTAATTTATTCTCCCTTTCTCCTTTTTTTTTTTTTTTTTTTTTACTTTCCCTCTGGGGTGAAATGTATTTCTTCTCTTAATTCTTAGATGTTTACATTTTTCTTCTTTAAATCCATTTAAATGAGAATAAGGTCATGTCAGCCACTCCCTAACCATTTGGTTGTGAGAACCCAATAATATATAAAATCATGAACTCTGATAATATAGAAAAATTTTCCTAACCTTCATTTCTTTTCTCCTCTAGTGTATTTCTCTTCTCTTCTCATTCTTTTCTTAGGATCATCAAGACATAACAAAATCACTCCCAGCTTTGCCTAATTAGATATGAATTCTCATGATGATAGGGATTGAGGGGAAATGTGCCATCTCCTTATGTTTGAGTATAGGAAGCTTTATGCTTGTTTGATTTTTTATAGTTTTGCTTTCATTTTTACTTTCTTATGCTTCTTTTCACTCTTGTATTTGAATTTCAAAGTTTCTCTGTGGTTCTGTTTTTTTTCATCAGAAATGCTTGGATTTCTTCATTTTTAAAAAATTCATTTCTCCTGTTCTCCTTCCTCACGGCATTGTACAACAACATAGTTGTTGGTTAAGTTATTCTTGTCTGTGAGCCCATATCCTTTGCCTTCCAAAATATCATAATCCAAGTTCTCTTTTCTTTTACTATTATGGCAGCTAACGCATGTATAATACTGGCTATGGCTCGTCTGCATTTAAATTCTTTTTTTTCTAGCAATTTGTGTATTTTTTCTTTACTAGGAAGCTTTGGATTTAGAGTATGGTGTTCCTAGGAATTTTTGCTTTGAGATTTCATTCAGGAGGTAATTGCATTTTCTATTTCTACATTGCTAGGATCTGTTTTTGGTCATGACTCTCAAATAGGTAAATATTGTTAAATATTCCCTCCTTGATCTGATTCCAAATCAGTCCTTTTGCTATGAAGTACCTTACATTTTCTCCTATTTTCCCCCTGTCCTTTTGGATCTATTTTTAATATTTCTTATAGACTTGTGGAATTGTTAGTTTCTATGTAAACCCTTTGAATTTTCAGGGAGCTTGTTGCCTGGGTAAGGTTTTGTACTCCTTGGGTCAATCTATTAGTTCCCTTTCCAATTCTTACTTTTATTACTTCTATTTTGTTTCCATTTCCCCCTCTAGAACTCTCATTTCACTTCTAAAATTTTTAAAAAAATCTTTAAAAATATTCTTCTTCATTTCTTCTAAGAATTCTAGTTAGTTTGTACCCAGGCTTTATTTTTCAATGTGACTTTGCTTGTAGATATTTTGGAATCACCGTCTTCCTTTGAGTTTCTATCTTTAGTGTTTTTGTCATCACATTATCTCATTATGGTAGATTTCTTTTTATGTTTGTTCATTCTTCCAGCTATCTTCCTGTCTACTTCAGACTTAATGTTAGGATTGGTCTCTGTAGCACTTCTAGAAGAAAGTCCTGGGTTAATTCTACTGCTGTTTTATGAAGGTGTTGAGTGTTGGGTTATTCCAGAATCTCTGGGACTACTCAAGTTGAAGGTCTACAAGCTTTTAGTGCTTCTCAAGTGGTTTGATCCAGGGTAAAGTCTAATTTCTGCCCCTTGAACTGAGTTCCACAAGTTTCTGTTCAAGGTTTGAGTCAGAGCAAGAATGAACTCTACCCCTTTCAGCCAATTGGAAAGCTCTGCTGGCGTAGAGTGGCAGAATTGTATATTCTACTTTGGTCCAGGCTTCCTGTCCTAGTTATTCATCTTAAGACTGAGTTACATGCTTTAAATAATACCCTGGTCATTGGGTCTAAGTCATGCTACTGTTCTGAATTTTTTCCTTTTTCACAATCATGGGGAACACTATTTTCCTGCACAGACCCTTTTCTCACTCTGTCATGAAGCTGTCATTCAGAAGTGGCTAAAGGGCATTCATTTGCAACCAGAGGTCAGTCTCCAGTTGACCCTGCATGGGTCTGGGATCTCCTTTTGCTCTGGCACATATTTTTTCCCTAGGTGCAAGAATGTGCTACCCTTGGGATGCTTTTGCCCCAATCTGATCCCAATGCTCATAGATATCCTTGTTCATCTCATTATGATGAGCTGGGATAGACAAATGATTTACCATGACTTTTTCTGAATTTCCCCATCAAGATTCCATCTAGTGCAATTTTTAGATCTAAGAGAATAAAATCTATATAGTTTTTACACTTGATTAGTTGTGAAAGGAATAATTTAACAACTTTTTCTGAGTTAAAAATACATGTATTTATGTATATGTATATATACACATTTATCTATATATTCACACATACATATACACATATATATCATCATTCCCATATGTATGTATGTATATATGTGTATTATATATATATATATATATATATATATATATATATTACACACATACACATATATGCAATCTTTTTTGTGTTTAGAAATGGGAGTTTAAGAACTGTAACCAGGAAAATACAACTGGATCTTTGATTCAGGATTGCAAAGTTGAGAAGATATTGACAAAACAGATACATTTGGAAGATAGATTTATAATCATAGCTTTCACCTTTAGGGTTACTTCTACCGAAATGATCTCTTTGCATCCTTACAACCACTGGACTATAGTTTACAGATGGAGATTTTGAGATTCTGAGATTATAGGATTTGACCAATATTTGTGGTTGTTGCTGTTTAGTCATTTTTCAGTTGTTTGAATCTTTGTGATTCCACTTGGAGTTTTCTTGGCAAATACACTGGAATAGTTTGACATTTCCTTCTTTAGTTTATCTTACAAATGAGGAAATTGAGGCAAATCGGGTTAAGTGACTTGCTCAGAATCACAAATCTGGCCCAGATTTGAACTCAAGAAGATGAATCTTCTTGATTCCAGACTCAGCACTCTTATCTACTGTGGCACCTACCTGCCAGAGCTAGTAAGTGTCTCAGATAGAATTCTAATCCATGTAATCCTTCTCTAAGTTCAACATTCTACTCACTGTACTGGGGCTTAAGGTCTTTCTCTGTGATTTACTACTTTCTCCCTTTCTTTCCCCCTACTATCGAATCTGACTTAAAGCATTGATTTTAGGGTGGCTTTCCTGTTGCCTGAAGAGTGTTTTATGAGTTTCCCTCAAAGGAAAAATGGCTTGTTACAGATCTGGCTATAAGCACCTTGCTTCCCTTATCCAGGTCTAAAGCCTTGTTTTATCTTATTGTTCCAGAGGCATCTTAATGGTCTTGGAACTTCAGATTTGAATAGCTCAAAATAGCCTGGGGAAAATGAACCTTTTGCTACAAATCTGTCTTCCCAACTGCTTTACCTCTGTCTTTCAGTCATTTTGGAGACTGAACAGGGAAGCAAGACATAGCTGGACACCGAAAGGTAGAGGGCTATTCTTGTGTCTATCTGCTACTTGCTGGCCCCAAAGATTTTGCCAAAGCTGCCCATTCACCAGAGAAAGAGAAATGCTGTCAAATTGTGCCTCCCAATCTTTGCCTGACATGGCAAATATATAGATTTCAGCCAATATTTTGTTCTCTTTGAGTCTGCATTAGCTGGCAGAGAACTGAAATCCTCAGACTTGAATTCCTAATAGGATGCTAGAAACAGATAAACGTGCAGAGGGATTTCCAGTCTCTCAACCAGCCAATCAGGCAATGGGGCAAGAAAACAATGGTTATAGTATGTTTTAATATACTTTTTAAAAAAAAGAAGAATTTTTTGGATAACAAGACTGTAGCCTTGCCTCGTCTGTAGTTAATTTTGTATAAAAAAAGTCCAGACTATTTTGGCTGCCTTGCTCTTCAGAATGCTGGGATCAATTATTATTTGGTAATCAGATTTGTTTTGTTTTGTTTTGTTTTTTTCTGATAGGAAACATTGTGATGGAAACAAGTTATTATGCTGTCATGTTAGGGATTCTGTTTGGACAGCCCTTCCAGGGAGCCTTCGATCATACTTGACTGATTAGGAGGGTCTCTACTGATGGGAAATCACACTCCTATTCCTTGCCTTAACCCCTTGCCTCATCATCTGGAAAGGTACAAGTGCCAGCCATTACTTTAATTTTTTTAATGGCTAGGATTAATTTAGTTGGCACATGTTTTTCAACAATAAATTAGGAGCTTTTTAAATTTTGAGATTTAATAGAAGGGGTGGAGATGGGATGAAGAGAACCTGCTGGTTCACACCACAGCAGGGCTTCACAATGTTCTGACTATAAGCTTGGCAAAAGCCATGTTAATGGTCTCCCTAGTAACAAAGAGTTACTGAATTTAACCCTATAACTCAAACCCTTTGGCTTTTTAGATGTATTTTATTGCCTATCACAACTGACCCCGTTTCAAAAAGTTTGCAACTTCAAATTTTTTTTCTCATTATGAACTGAATAATCTTCAATATAAATTAATACTTTGACAGAGAAAGAAGAAAAATGTTTATTTATGAAACAAAGAATTTCTGTGCAGGTTTTTTTTTTAAGTACATAAATTTATCAGTTGCAGTAAAATAATTTTGTTTACTGTTCCCTTTTTTGTATGCATATTTAAAAAATCTTCCTTCCTTCCTTCTTTTCTCCCTCCCTCCCTCCTCCCATTCCCTCCCTCCCTTCTTTCCTTCCTTCCTTCCTTCCTTCTTTCTTTCTTTCCTTCTTTCCTTCATTCCTTCCTTCCTTCCTTCTTTCCTTCAACTCTCCCTTCCTTCCCATTCTTCACTTCTTTCCTTCTCATTCTTCCCTTCTTTTCTTCCTTCCTTCCTTCCTTCCTTCCTTCCTTCCTTCCTTCCTTCCTTCCTTCCTTCCTCTTCCTTCCTTTCTCCCTTCCTTCCTTCCTCCCTCCCTCAGTCATCCCCCTCCCCTCCCTCCCTCCTTCTCTTCCTTCCTTCCTTCCTGCCTCCATCTTCCTCCTTCTCTCCCTCTCTCCCTTCCTCAGTCTTCCCCCTTTGTAATGGGCTGAGTCTTGAGTTGATGCACTGAGGTCCCAAGCATGTGAGGCTAAATAGTAATTGAGCTATACTCTATTAATATACATCCTTGGATAAAGAATGGCCCCCATCCACTCTCTGTGCAAGTCCTGATGTGTTGTATAGGAAATGACGATTTTGGTGGGTGGAGGCAGAGAGACAGGAAGAGAGGCTGGGAGAGATTGGGCCTGGGTTCTATGCTTGTAGCTGCTGGTCGTGTGGCTGCTGGTCTAGCTAGCTTCTTGACTCAGCTGCACTCATTGCTATCGCCCATTCTCTTCCACCTCCGATCTTTCTTAACTGAGAATAAAGATTGACGATTTTCCCCTAACCTGAATTCCTGACTCTGGCTGATTTTAAAATACACGGTCTTCACACCCCTTCCCTCCCTCCCTCCCTCCTTCCTTTCCTTCCTTCCTTCCTCTCTTCCTTCCTCCCTTCCTCTTTCCCTCCCTCCTTTCCTTCCTTCCTTCCTTCCTTCCTTCCTTCCTTCCTTCTTCCTTCTTTCCTTTCTGTGATGGAAGACACAAAATGATGAAACTGAGGGGAGCAATTGGTACCAAATGTTGGCATTTGGTATCAATTCACATGTGAAAAACTCACAAGGGCTTTCTCTTTGCCAAAAGTTGCATTTATTTATGAGAAAAAGTTACAGACAAAATGAAGAGGTAAAATAGGTACCAGGAAAGATAAATATGAAATAGACTTAGGAGAGCATATAGTTAGCAAGGAAAGGTTTTGTTTTTTTTTTTTAAACAATTAGCAATGCAAGCTTAAGTTCCCTAATGGATCTCATAATTAATAGGAGAAAGGGAATATTTCATGAGGCGGGAATATGCCATTAAATGGCAAGCTAAATCAGTCTATAAAGGAATTTAGCATTCTAAAAAGTTTAGTTAGCTATAGCAAGGGGAAAGACACCATGAGGCATGGGGGAAGGGATGGGAAGAAAGATATCATGGGGCAGGCAGTATGCTGTGGCAGGCTAACCCAAAAGGGATTCAGCAAAGATGGCAAAAGCCATGAACTGATTTATAGGGGAAATTTAACCTTTTGACATTATAACTTTGCTTTTTGATTGGACACAGTAAGGTGGGGTTATTCAAGATTTCCACAGGGATGGGACTTTAAGGCTGAGCTGATCCCTATCAGTGGGGGATATTTCCTCATCCTCCTCCTCTTCCTCCTTTTCCTCCTCCTCCTCCTCCTCCTCTTCCTCCTTCTCTTCCTCCTCCTCCTCCTCCTCTTCCTTTTCTTCCTCCTTTCTCCTTCCTTTTTCCTTCTTCCTCTTCTTTCTTCCTGCCTACAACATATTGCCAACAATGATTTCCCTAGGAAAAGGATTATAAATGTTACCATTCATGATGCATATGAAAGAAAATGGAAGTGCATTTGATGAAGGGAGCCCTGAAACTCTAAAACTCCTTGAAGGGAAACAAGATAAACAGCTTCATTCTTTTACCTAGTTGGGGCTAGTTGAGTCTAGAACTGGAGAATTCTGACCCTATTGAATTAAAGAGACTCATTCAATTCTATTCAATTCCAGCTCAAACTCCACCCCCAACCCCCACTAGGAAGTGCCCTATGCTTGTAGCAAAGATTTCTATTATAAAAGAGCCAATTTTAAACTTTCTCCTTGCAGAGGACCTAACATGCCATGCCATGCCAAGGAAACCTCTGCCCGCTGGAATATCCTCTTTCAGTGTTACCCTCTCTTTATCTTCACCTATTTCCCTAATGAGACTTTATATCTCTCTGTCTGGATTTCTCCACTAGAAACTTTACTTCTCTGCCAGGACCTTGCTACTGAGGAATTCAGCCTTTCTATTCATGCTGATGTCCAGTGCCTATAATAAACTTCTTTTTACCAGTCTAGCTTTTCAGGTTCGTAAATTCCTTTACAAAGGACCTCTGTGCCGCTAGAAAGGGGTTCCCAAAACTCCCTATCTTGTGCCAATCCTAAAGGGGATTTAGGGGAGCCAAACCTCTTCATCTGGTTCTCTGAGCCCCGAACCTGCCACTAATCTCATCATTTAACTCCCTGGTCACCAGGAACCCTAGTCTCATCATTTTGGTTCCCTGAATCTAATTTCATCACATTATGCAGTGAAAGAGATCCTAATTAATAATAATAGTAGTAAATGGATAGAGTGAGTAATCTACTAGTATCCATCACATATTAACAGATTTCAAAGGAGGCCTCTAATATGTTCCAGTATGAGGGGATAATTATAGCCCTGAATTTGGAGACAGATGACCTTTGTTCAAATTCAGCCTGCGACACTTGCTAGCTGGGTGAGCTCAATCTGATGGTTGGCATTTCTGCCTCAATTTTTTCCCCATTCCAGTATATTCTCTATTCAGATGTCAAATTGATTTTTCCTAAAGTACAAATCTAACCTTGTCATCCTCTTATTCAGTAAATAGTTTCATTATTACCTACAGAATCAAATATAAAATTCATTTTGTGTCTTTAAAAGCCCTTCATAACCTAGTACCTTCTTACTTCTCCAATCTTCTTATCATTTATTATTGTTCAGTCATTTTTAAGTTGTGTGTCATGTCCAATTCTTCATGACCCCATTTTAGATTTCTTGGCAAAGATACTGGAGGAGTTTGCCATTTTCTCATCCAGTTCATTGTGCAGAAAAAGAAAAAAAAAAACTGAGGCAAACAGGTTTAAGTAATTTGCCCAGGGTCACACAGCTTTTAAGTGTCTGAAGCTAGACTTGAACTTATGAAGATGTACCTTCCTGACTCCATGCCTTCTCCTTCATTTACTCTGAGATTCAGTGACTCTAGTCTCCCTTATATTCCTTCACACAAGACATCTCCCAACTCCAAGCATTTTCTCCAGCTCTCCTTTATGCCTGGAATTCTCTTCCTTCTCATCTCTGCCTCTTTACTCCCCTGACTTCCTTCACATTTTAGCTAAATTATGGTGAAATATTTCACACCATATGTATCTTCTATGAATGTGGTTTTTTTTGCATGTTGTCTCCTCCTTTAGGCAATGAACTCTTTGAAAGTGTGGATTGTATCCCCAGATCTCAATGTAGTGTCTGGTACACAATAGGGACTAAATACAGGTTTGTGGATTGAAGAATTGATTGACCTTGGTAAATTTACTTATCTTTCCTTTGTCATCTGTTAAATGATCTGTGGGGTACTATTCAGCTATAGATCTATAACCTGGTATTGATTAACTTTTCTGGAGGAATTGAGGAGGGATATGGAAATGGATTTGGCTCACTGGTTTCCCCTTCTGCTTTTGTGTGACCATAAACAGTTCTCAGTTTCCTTTTTTTTTTTTTTTAAAGCTTTTAAATTTCAAAACATAAGCATGGATAATTTTTCAACATTGACCCTTACAAAATTTTGTGTTCTAAATTTTCCCCTCCTTTTCCTCACTCCCTCCCCTAGATGGCAAGTAATCCAATATATGTTAAACATGTTAAAATATGTGTTAAATCAAATATATGTATACATATTTATACAATAATCTTGTACTCTTCTCAGTTTCAAATAGCTAGGTGGCATAGTGGGCAGAGTGCTGGTCCTGGTATCAGGAAGATCTGAATTCAAATCTTATATAGTTGGGGCAGTTAAGTGATACAATGGGTAGAGCTCCAGGTTTAAAGCCAGGAATAAATATTATTGTATAAGTTAGAGCTCAGGATATCATTTATAAAAACAGCATAAAGCGCAAATTAAAATAACTCTGAGATACTATCTCACACCTCTTAAACTAGCTAAGATGACAAGAAAAGATAATGCTAAATATTGGAGGGGATGTGGGAAAACTGGGACACTAATGCATTATTGATGGAGTTGTGAACAGATTCAACCATTCTGGAGAGCAATTGGAACTATCCCCAAAGGACTATAAAACTGCATAAAGCAATATGTATTAAAATTAAACAAACTTACTACAATTAAAAAAAGAGGAAAACAAGTATAAAATCCTCATCCATACCTGGTAAGATTCAAAAAGAAATAATTATGCATAATAAAATTATTAATATCTTCATTTCATGTGCATTTGTGATTGCCACTACTATATTAGTCAGTGTCATCTGCCCTGAAACATTTCTATCAAGTAGAGTGTTGGTAATTCTGATTTGGACTGATATAGCATGTCCGTTTTCAGTTTCAGAACATATATTTCCATTTTTTTCATGGTCCTCTGTGTCAATCTAATAATCTGGATAGTACCAGATGAGATCAGTCTGCACCCTTTTTCTATATTATTAGTTTGTAGATTTATAAGACTATCTATATCATATTAGATAGAGCACTAGATCCCAAAAGGTCAATGTTTGAAGGTTCCTATTATAACTTCATACCTACCAAAGAGGTCACAGGAAGTCCTTGATATAAATCTACTTGGCTGGCATTTCCTTACTTTGCTAATGCATTTAACTCTTAAGAACTAGGTGATTTTTTTTCAGTTTTGAAAAAAATTTATAGTGATTATGATGATAATGATAATATCAACTAATGTCATTTAAATGACATTGTACTCAGATCAAAAACTCATATTTGATATCATACTTTACTCTGTCAAAAAGGCACATGCATATTCAACAATGTTTTCATACACATTATCTCATTTGATCCTTTTCACCAACACTGAATTAGGAATGTAATGTATCATCTACCTTTTGAAAATAAGGAAAATGAAGGTGAGATTCAATATGGCCTCTGACACTTATTAGTTGTATGACTTTGAATAAGTCAGTTAACCCCGATTGCCTTTTAAAAAAAGATGATAAAGAGATAAATTTAATGACTTCCTCAAAATCACAAAATTAGTAACAGACAAATCCAGAACCCAAATTTAAGTAGGTTTTATAACTCTATGTTCTTCTTCCTGCATTATGCTTCTTCCTTCTAATGAAATATTATTTATTAATGATATATTCATTGAAAGGCTATTGTGATAATTCATCTTATCAGGGAGGTGACTCTAAGTTCTTAATGATGGCAAGAAGGATTAGCTGGCAGTCCCTGTTGTTATTTTTATCGAGTTGGTTCAGTAATGTCTGACTCTGTGTGACCCTATTTGGGGTTTTCTTGGCAAAGATGCTTGAATGAAATACTTCTCCACTTCATTTTACACATAAGCAAACAGAGTTAAATTACTTGCCCAGGGTCATACAGCTAGTAAGTATCTGAGGCAGTTCCTACTACTGGAAAAGCCACTGGATGATGGATTTAGAATTTGAAGACACCTTGGAGGATATCTCACTTAAATACCTCATCTAAGGGTCTCTGCAGGAGAAAGGAGATGCCTAGTAACTAAGGTGAGAAGCCTTAATTCATTGAAATAAATACAGTATATTGTTCAAACAGAATTTAATTTTGACTCCACAATTAAACTAAATTGTTTTTTCTTTCATTATTTATTTAGTCTCCCAATCAAATCTAGTTTTCCAGGGAAATTTTTTTTCATTGTATTTGTTTCCTTTGAAAAACTTATATTACTATTTAATTTTAGAGCACCATATTTTATTTATATATTGTTGCTAGTAGCAACTGAAAAACAAAAAAAAGGTCAAAATGATAATAAAAATGTTGGCATCGAAATAACTTATTCATCTTTAACTATAGAACATGTTCTCAGTTAGAGGATGGATGAGCTATCTGCTTGAAAAATTCATCCTTGGCTAGTGTTGCCATCATTATTGAGTATGGCCACCCAGTTAGGAGGCAGGTATTCACCTCCTGGGAACATGATGGAGGCGGTTTGTCCAGTGTTTTAGGATGGTGGTTGCATCTTCATTATTTTTGTGACATGTAAAATGCTGTACTTAATCAATATATAACTGTGAGTCTAGATGGTTTTCTTTTATTTATCTTTGAATCAAGAGGTTTACTTTTTGAAGTATTTCATGGTATTTCCCCAAAGAACTCCTTTTTCTCCTTCCCAATTATTTTCATGCTGAATCTGTGATGATAAATTCCTCCTAACTCACCTTCTTTATTACTTTATTCTCCTGAGTCATTTTTTCTCTCTCACTTAAACATTCTCAGGAGGCTTTTAACATGGAAGAGTAGGCTTAAGAGTCAAAGGAATTCTGCACACTTTTTTTTTTTTTTTTTGAATGAAAGCTTAATAATCAAAAGAATTTGCTATAGTTCTTGGAGACCTCCTGGGCACAGTTAAACAGAAAATAATAGTCCTAATTATCGTGGTAAACAGCTTTTAGTCTTATCACCATTATTTTTTCTCTTGTTTGATGTCATAATGACAGCTTTATAGAAGACAATTCATTGAATTATGTAGGACGCTTGGACATACCTTTAACAATACTAATTATGTAATTCTGGGAAAGAAATTCCATTTCTTAAGGCTGAAGGCAACTCTCATACTATAAGTTGAAGCAAAGTGCCAGCAAGTATATATTGATAGAAGAATTCCTACATAAGTAAAATCACAGATCCAGTTCCCATCATCATCATCATCATCATTGTTGTTGTTGTCATCATCTTTATCACTATCACCCACCTTCAACATAATACCGATATTTAGCATTTATATACGGATTTAAGATTTACAAAGTATTTTATGTGTATTTATCATTTGATCCTCACAACAGTTAAACTTAGATTCAATAAATATTTATTAAGTATCTCCAATGTGCCAGGATATTATTATATTTATTTTAATAAATGAGAAAACTGAGACTTGAGAGGCCCAGCTTGCCCAGGGTCATAGAGATAATAAGTGTCTGAGGCAGAATTTGGACTCCTAGATTCTCCTAGAAGTCAGTTAATCAAAATAGCTTTAATGACCAATAAAACCAGGTAGAGATTTTCATAGTCTTCCTGAGTGACAGCATGGGCATTAGGGAACATTTCTGTCAATGTTTACCTCAAATAACATCATTTTGCAGATGACATATTATATCAGTGTAGTCAGTCAAACCAGGAAGTTCAGGTCTCCAAATGGACACATGCTTTGCCTTAGATTGGCCATGGATGGGGCTACTTTCATTTTATTCTTTGTCCTTTTTCCCTTCCCTTAAAATGAGGAAAATGCTGACTTCACATTTAGTCTATGTTTAAGTCTGTAATGAAAATACATACCCCTTTTATAGCTTTGGCACATTTGGGGCATATTCAGTGGAGGTTTTTAAAAATTTTTTAACAAGTCCAGATAGCAAGGATATAGATTTCACATCCCTTTAAGCACCTGAAATGGGAGAAGAAACCTTTTTTATTAGTACAGAGACATTCGATTTGCATGCTTTGCAAAAGGACAGAAGTGCTACCAGAATTTAGTCAAAGCAAGATGAGAAAATTAAATGAGATTTTCATTGAAACGGCTAAAATTCTTGAGAAATAAACTTTGAGTATTTGCAGATGAGTTGGGACCATTCCCTTTTAAATGTTGATTGGCACTTGGTCTTTCTAATAAAATGTGAGTTAGTTTTAAACTAGTTATAACTCAGAGCATTTGCTGATTTTACTCTATTGAAATGTGTCCAAAAGCCCTTCTGTGCTTAGTTAGCTCATTCAATTTACCATATGGTGGTTGGGTATTTTTTATTTTTTACAAGCTATGTCATATATATGCATGCAGAAATGTATGGGTATGTATAATTACATGTTTATACCACTTCTAAGGTCATGATAACCATCAGACAAATTCTTATATTTTCCAAACTGTGGTCAGAAATTTAAAATTGTTACATAAATTGACTTTATATGTTACTCGAGGGTGTCACTATATTATACTGTAACTGAAGAAACACCTTTCTCTTTCCTCCTTTTAAATACATAAATTATTGACTATGAAAACAAGAAATGTACTATATTTTAAAAGAATTAATAAATAAATTTGACTCCTAGGACTATTTATAAGTTTTTATTAATTTTATTTATTTTTTGGAGGCAATTGGGCTTTAGTGCCTTGTCATACAGTTAGTAAAGTGTTTGATACTGGATCTGAACTCAGGTGCTCCTGACTCTAGGACTGGTGCTTTATTCACTGTGCCCCCTTCAGGATGATTTTTTATATTTAATTTGTTTGTAATATTTGAATGTTCTTGGTTTCCTGTAAATAATATCTCATCTACATGTCATTTGCACTTGTATGCAATTTGTATTTGCTTTTTTGTGTGTAGATATACTATGCTTACCTTCTCTCCAAGAAATAGAAATTGGAAATATTTCATTTTTGTCTATGTACATCCACTGCATAGTACAGTGGGTCACATGTAGTTAATGAATGATTGTTGCATGAATGATTGATCATTGTTGATGTATTTTAAGACTCTTCTTTTTAACCTCAATATTATTGTTATGTGATATATTTAGGTAATATAGATTACAACAGTCACTAAAAATTAAGAATAACCTAAAGGGAAACAGAGAGGCACAAGGTAAACATGATGCATTAATAAATGCAACTTGTTTTAATAATACCATATGACAAATAATCATTCAGGAATATAAATGTCATCATAAAGGATGCCATCAAAGTAGTATCATAAATATTTACAGATATATACATGTGTACTTATACAAATACATATATATATATATTTGCTGTATATCCATATCTACCTATATCTCTCTCTATTTGTGTCTATCTCTGTGTTTCTGCCTCTGTCTATGCTAGTCTTCTGGAAAGAACAAGAAATAACCAATGATATGCTACACTGGTAGCCACATGACAACAAAAGATAAAGAAAGGACTTTGACATCTTAAGAAATAAAACCTTTGTGGAGCACCCACATAGACATGGATATGGACAGGGTACATTCTATATGATAAATATTGAAGAGTTTCAATATACATCAATGGAGATATATAAAGACCTTAAAACTTATAACTCAAAAAATCATGGAACAAAAATTCTTTCTATTTTAGTGACCTCATTAACTCTCATAGGTTTGAGTACTTTCTTTATATGTATGACTCTCAGATCTATATATCCAGCCCTAGACTGTATTCTTAGCTTTAGCACCATGTCATGCATTGCCTAACATGGATTTTGAATAAGATATCCTCTAGATATTCAATTTTGATATGTTCAAAATCATCTTTTCTCCTCCCCAAATTCATCTGTCTTCTAAATTTGTATATTGCTGTCAAAGACACCAGCTCCATTTATCACACAATTGGGGTGTGTAAGATGTTCAGGGAGGACTAGCATCTCTGCACTTAGAGCTTGATCAGACACCACAGTTAGCTACTGCATCTGGGCCATTGTCAGTTGTCTTGATTTTTGTCCTACCATTATTCTCCAGTAACTCAGGAAGATAGAGTGAGGCTAATGACTTTGTCCAACTCTGACTGACTTAAATCCAATTCACACGCAAGTCAAAAATATCACCTCTGGTGTCATTGATCTTTTTTGAAAAATAAAGGACAACCAACAATCACATAGGTTCACAACTTTGGACACACCCTTAACACAGTATTCTCTCAGCCTTCAAATATTATTTATTGTTGAGTCTTAATGATTTTGCTTCCATAATATGCATTGTATATATTCTTTTCTTTTTCCTTACATGGTAAACACCTTGTTGCCAAGTCTCATTATGTACTATCTGAATTATTGAAATAGTCTCATAATTGATCTTTCTTTCTCAGTTATCTCCCCTCTCTAATTCATCCTTTACATACCTGTCAAAATAATTTTCCTGGTGCAGGAGTCTGATCACATTTTTGTTCAGACTCAGAGATATCAATGTATCTCTATTATTTCTATAATTAAGTATAAATTGCTATGTTTGGTTTTTAAAGTTCTCCACAATATGGCTCAAATTTATGTCCCCAATTTTATTATACATAATTTCTTTTCATATACAATAAAGTTGAGACAAACTGGCCTTTGTGGTAATCCTCACACATAATACATTTTTCTCTGTTTTTTCATTGGCAATCTTCAAAGTTTAGAATATAATCCACCCTCATCTTTATCTCAGCATTCTTGGCATAATTTTTAGGGGGCATTTTGGTGTACATTTACGTGTTTGTGCTGTTTCACTTTCAGGGACTGTTTTAGTTTTTTTTTTTTTTTCTTTTCTTTGTATCTCCTGGACCTACACAATACCTGACATGTAACATGAATTTGATAAATCAAACTGACTGATTGATTGATTTCCTTTTCTTTCCTTAATATTCATAATTTGTGTATTAGCACCCAATTAAGTAGATTCTGAGAGAGGACATCTTAATAAATTATAGCCACAAATTCAACTTTCAGTTGAATTATTTATAAATTAATTTGAATTAGTTGTTTGAATTTGAATTGTCTGTATTTTGCCTGGATTCTTTACTATACAAACTATGATAATAATGATGGCAATTGAACAAGGTCTAAATAGAGGAATAATTCCCTATGCTAAATAATAGCTGATATTTCTGTAACTCTTTAAGATTTATAATATGACTTCTACGTAATGTGATCAACAACATGAAAGAATAGTCTGTATCCTCAGTTTTCACTAATTCCTTCCCTTTCCCTTCCTTCTGGAATTATATGCTAGATATAGGTCAATAATAAATGAATCCTTAAAACTATAATGGATATATATCAGTTTAATTGGCATAAAGTTCCTTGAAATTGCTCTTAATCGTTTCCTTTATTTCTGCTTCAGTGGTTGTGGATTCATGTTTTTGATTTTTTATGAGGGCAATTTAATTTTCTTCTTTTAAAAAATCAAAGATAGTCATTACCTATTTTATTTTTATTTTTTAAAAAGTAGTTTTATTTATTCATTCAGTGCCTGCCTTTACACTAAATTTCATTAATTGCTTCCTTGATTTTCAAACTTTCTATTTGGGTATTAGTTTAAAGGGGTTTAATTTGTTGTTTTTTTCCTTTTGTTTCTTCCTTCCTTCCTTCCTCCCCACCCCCTTTCTTTCTTGCAAGAAAATAGCTTTATTTACTGATCTGTGCTTCCTTACTTTTATTAATGGAAATAATTAGAAATATAGAATTCCCTCTAAAGTACTGTTTTGGCTTCCTCCCCAAAATATTGCCTTGTCATTATCTTTTTGAAATTATTGATTGTTGTTGTGATATGTTTTTTGACCCAACCATTTTTAGGACTAAACTATTTAATTTCCATTCATTTTAAACCTTTGCGTTAAAGGCACTTAATTGAATATAATTTCAACTGCATTGTGGTCAGTAAGATATGGTCTGTTTTCCTGAATTAGTTTGTGAAGTTTTAATGCTGTAACAAATATTCATTATTTTTGAAGGTGCTGGTCATAGTTGAAAAACATGCAGAGTTCTTTCTCTTTCCATTCAATATTCTCCAGAAGTCTATTATATTCCAAATTTTCTAAAATTCTTTTCAGGGCCTTCATATTTTTGAAGTTTATTTTTGGTGAGATTTATCTAGGTCTGAGAGTGGTAAATCGAGCTCCACCTTTGTTGTTGTTTTACTCTTTATTTCTCCCTGTAACACTTTAAATTTTTCCTTTAAGGATTTGAGTGCTAGACTATAGTAATCTAGTGTATGATAAACTCAAAGACGCTGGTTTCTGGGATAAGAACTCAGTATTTGAAAAAAAATTATTAGGGAAACTAGAAAATAGTATGACAGAAACTAGCTATTGACCCACATCTAACACACTATATCAAGACAAGGTCAAAATGGAATCATGATTTAGACATAAAGAATGATACTAAAAGCAAATTAGAAAAACAAGTGATGGTTTACCTCTGAGATCTGTGGCAAAGGAATGAATTTATGGCCAAAGAACTAAAGAATATTTTAAAATGAAAAATGTGCAATTTTGATCATATTAAGTGATTTTTTTTTTACATAAACAAAGCCAATGCAGGTAAGATTAGAAGTGAGGCAGAAAGTGGGAAAATTTTTTTATATCCAATGTTTCTGATAAAGTCCTAACTTATAAAATATATAGAGAAGTGAGTCAAATTTATAAGACTATGTCATTGCTCAATAAATGATCAATGAATATGAACAGATAATTTTTGGACAAAATGTTTTTAAGGAATATAATAATTTTATTAGCTATGTATATATTCATTAAAAAGGACATCAGTAAAATATTTTTAAAATATACAGAAGAAAACCAAAAAAGTTCAAAGAGGGGCACAAATGGCAATTTTATTAGTACCTTGTTAAACTTTTTTTATTATAGTAACTTTTTATTGACAATTTTTGGACAAAATTAAAGTAATTCCTAATCATATGAAAAAAATGCTCTAAATCACTATTGATTAGAGTAATGCAAATTAAGACAACTCTGAGGTACCACCTTACATCTCTCAGATTGGCTAAGATGATAGGAAAAGGTAATAATAAATGTTGGAGGAGATATGGCAAAACTGTAACACTTATTCATTGGTGGAGTTATGAATTGATCCAACCATTCTGGAGAAGAATTTGGAATTATCTTCAAAGGGCTATCAAACTGTGCAGACATTTAGATCTCTACTGGTTCTATATCCCAAAGAGATCATAAAAAGGGCAAAAAATGTTTGTAGCAGCTTTTTTGTAGTGGCAAGGAATTGGAAATTGAGTGGATGGATGCCCATCAGTTGGGGAATAGCTGAAAAATGATGGTATATGAATATAATGGAATATTATTGTTCTATAAGAAATGATGAGCAGGCTGATTTCATAAAAACCTGGAAAGACTTGCATGAATTGAGCTAAATGAAGTGAGTAGAAGTAAGAGAAAATAGTATACAGCAATAACAAGATTATGTCATGATCAATGTAATGGACTTGGCTCTTTATAATAATGAGATGATTCAAGGCAATTCCAAAAGACTTGTGATGGAAAAAGCCATCTGTATCTAGAGAGAGAACTATGGAAATTGAATATGGATCAAAGCATAGCTATTTTTTACTGTTGTTGTTTGCTTTTTTTTTTCTTGTATTTTTTTCTTTCTTTTACTTTTAGATCTGATTTTTTTTGGTGCAGTATGATCAATATGGAAATATGTTTGGAAGAATTGTACATTTTAAATCTATATTGGATTGCTTGCTGTCTATGAGAGGGGGAGGAGAAAGGGAGGGAGAAAAATTTAGAACACAAGTCGGAAAGGTAGATGTTGAAAACTATCTTTGCATGTATTTGGAAAAATAAAAAGCTATTAAAAAGAAATTTAAAAAAGAATGTGCATGCTATAGCATTTTTAGCATGTATATTTAACATTGATATTAGTTTATTATTTATAGTGGCTTTCAGCAAAATACATCTTATTAATTTCTCAAACTAAAGTCCATTCAGTTTATTCTGAATTTAGTTTAATTCTGAAAGTATTTTACTAAATTTCAAACACATTTCTTGTAATGCAAATATATTAGAATTGTGAACCATGGGCCAAATATGGCCCATAACAGTCCTGAGTGTGACTTTAATCAATTTAAAATAAAAATGGAAAAGTTAGCAAAATAAATAAAATATTATAAATAGAGTTAATATTACATTTTAAAACTAAGTCAATATATAGGTCATTGAAATCTCCATGCAACCCATTTCCTTATCTTTATGACCCCCATTTCTATTTGAGTTTGATATCATTGTTAAAAATAACATATTGTTGGATTTTGCTTTCTAATCCATTCCGCTTTTTTCCATTCTTCCTTTCCCACTCTCCATTTTATGGAAGTGTGCTTCAAATAATATTTAGACTTCATCAGTTCTTTTTCTGAAGGTAGAGTATTTTTCATCTTAAGTCCTTCAGAATTATCTTGGATCATTGTATTGCTGAGATTAAGCTATTCACAGTTGATCATTGCACAGGTACAATGTCAAAACATTGTGCTTACTGTGTACAATGTTCCTCCAGTTCTTCTCATTTCACTTTTCATCATTTCATATAAAAATTTCCCAGTTTTTCTGAGATTTTGCCCATCATTTCTTATGGCACAATCATATTGTTCACAAATTGTTATGCCATTCCCCAGTTGATGGATATTCCATTCCCTCAATTTTCTAATTCTTTGCCACCATAAAAATGCTGCTATCAATATTTTTGTACCTATAGGTCCTTTTCCTTTAAAATTTTTTTTCTTTGGGATGAAGATCTTGCATGTGGTATGGCCACATTGTTGAAAATTTTAAAATCAGATTGAACCTTTAAATTTGTTTGCTTCTTTCTCTCCTAGTAATTCTAGTTGGACTTGTGTCCAACTTGTATTTTTGTTTTTCAGATCTATCCTGAAGATGTTTTTGAGTCATTCTCATTTTCTGGGTTTGTTTTTTGAGGTTCCGCCTTATAAAAATAATTTTATGTTAGGATTCTATTTCTTGTTTTTTTCCTCATCATTTGACTTTGGGTTTTATTTTGGGACTGTGTTCTGCACATATTTTGGGATGATGTGCTCTGAGCATCTGTCCTTCTTCTGCTTTTAGGGCTCCGACTAGTGACCTGATGGCTTTCAGTATCTCAAAGTGATCCAGGCAAGATCTACTCAGTAGCCATTTTTTTTGGATATCTGCAAGTTCTTCATCCCTGTTTGGGTTTGTTGATTTGTTTCTTGATAAAAATATAGTGTTTTTGGATTTTGCAAATGGGCTAGAAAGCTCTGTCAACTTATTGATGGAATTTCTGGCTCTCCTTTGGTTTGAGACTTTTATCCATTTTATTCCACAACAGATTTCATCTTGAGCTAGATAGACTAGAAATGAGTCCTTGCTCTGCTCTGGGGAACAGAGCTCCAAGCTCCTTTTTATTTTTGAGCTTATTTCTTGCTCAGTACATAACGAGGGGTTAAGAACATAACCACTCTCCTCTGCTACATATAGGTATAGATCTTCTCCTCAGTTCATCCTGGATCTGTGACTCAGAAATGAATAGTGAGTGACTGAGATGCTATGTCACATAAATTACTGTATTCTGTACTAGTTTAGGGAAGGCTGGAAATCTTTCTTCCCTGGAGTTTTTGTCTGGTGTCCAGTTTTGGCTTTTTTTTTTTTTTTAATGTTTCACTTGTGATGTACTCTAGATTAGATGTTATTTTTTTAGGGACTACAGATCCTTCTGATTTTCTAAATTTAATTGGCTTGGAAAAATGACAGTGACTTTTTCTTGGATTTCCTGATCCTATTTAAGTAAGGTTTCTAAAGGTTTATGGAGGAAGTATGGTACGAGACTACTTAGGCTGTACTTTTCCATGATACCTCACCATCTTGATTATACCTCCATCCCATAAGCATCTTTTTTTTTTTTTAAATTTAATAGCCTTTTATTTACAGGATATATGCATGGGTAACTTTACAGCATTAACAATTGCCAAACCTCTTGTTCCAATTTTTCACCTCTTATCCCCCCACCCCCTCCCCTAGATGGCAGGATGACCAGTAGATGTTAAATATATTAAAATATAAATTAGATACACAATAAGTATACATGACCAAAACGTTATTTTGCTGTACAAAAAGAATCAGACTCTGAAATATTGTACAATTATCTTGTGAAGGAAATTAAAAATGCAGGTGGGCATAAATATAGCATCCCATAAGCATCTTAAACTTAACAAGTCTAAAACAGAACGCATTATTTTTTTCTGCCAAGCACTGCCCACTGCTCAGCCAATGCACTACCCCCCCTCCCCATACTCAGTGCTGATGCTATTGACTTTATTTGCTGGTAGTACTTCTGATGAATTAGACGGATCTCTCAATCTTGCTAATTAATGAGTACCCTATATGGGACTACCCAGTTAACTGTCACTTTGGACTCTACCTTTTGCAAAGTGCCAATACAGCTGAATAAAGGAGTGATTTGTTGAATGTTGACTTCATATCCCAAAGAGAACTTTCTTAGAATCTCTCAAAGGTAAAAAAGTTAGAAAGTGAGCAATGCTTGGTAGAAAAAATGATAAACCAGATTAATGGAACTGAGTAGATAAATAAGAATCAGAAATAATTGACCTCATCAATCCAGTAACTGATAAATCTTAAGATATATATTATCCAAGAAAGAATAACATAATTAGAAAAGATCACATAAATACATAAAGGGGATAAATTCTTTTTTTTTTCCAGATAAGATCTTTTTATTTTTTATTTATTTATTTACATATATATATATATATATATATTATTTTTAAATTTTTTTATTATAATAACTTTTTATTGACAGAACCCATGCCAAGGTAATTTTTTACAACATTATCCCTTGCACTCACTTCTGTTCCAATTTTCCCCCTCTCTCCCTCCACCCCCTTCCCTAGATGGCAGGCAGTCCTATATATGTTGAATATGTTGCAGTATATCCTAGATACAATATATGTGTGCAGAACCAAACAGTTCTCTTGTTACACAGGGAGAATTGGATTCAGAAGGTAGAAATAACCCAGGAAGAAAAACAAAAATGCAAACAGTTTACATTTATTTCCCAGTGTTCTTTCTTTGGGTGTAGCTGCTTCTGTCCATCATTGATCAATTGAAACTGAGTTAGGTCTCTTTGTCAACGAAATCCACTTCCATCAGAATACATCTTCATACAGTATCGTTGTTGAAGTATGTAATGATCTCCTGGTTCTGCTCATTTCACTTAGCCTCAGTTGATGTAAGTCTTGCCAATCCTCTCTGTATTCATCCTGCTGGTCATTTCTTACAGAACAATAATATTCCATAACATTCATATACCACAATTTACCCAACCATTCTCCAATTGATGGGCATCCATTCATTTTCCAGTTTCTAGCCACTACAAACAGGGCTGCCACAAACATTTTGCCACATACAGGGCCCTTTCCCTTCTTTAGTATCTCTTTGGGGTATAAGCCCAGTAGTAGCACTGCTGGATCAAAGGGTATGCACAGTTTGATAACTTTTTGGGCATAATTCCAGATTGCTCTCCAGAATGGTTGGATTCGTTCACAGCTCCACCAACAATGTATCAGTGTCCCAGTTTTCCCGCATCCCCTCCAACAATCATCATTATTTTTTCCTGTCATCTTAGCCAATCTGGCAGGTGTGTAGTGGTATCTCAGAGTTGCCTTAATTTGCATTTCTCTGCTCAATAGTGATTTGGAACACTCTTTCATATGAGTGGTAATAATAGTTTCAATTTCATCATCTGAAAATTGTCTTTTCATATCCTTTGACCATTTATCAATTGGTGAATGGCTTGATTTCTTATAAATTAGAGTCAGTTCTCTATATATTTTGGAAATGAGGCCTTTATCAGAATCTTTAACTGGGAAGATGTTTTCCCAGTTTGTTGCTTCCCTTCTAATCTTGTTTGCATTAGTTTTGTTTGTACAAAGGCTTTTTAATTTGATGTAATCAAAATTTTCTATTTTGTGATCAGTAATGGTCTCTAGTTTGTCTTTGGTTACAAATTTCTTCCTCCTCTACAAATCTGAGAGATAAACTATCCTGTTTCTCTAATTTATTTATAATCTTGTTCTTTATGCCCTAATCATGGACCCATTTTGATCTTATCTTGGAGTATGGTGTTAAGTGTGGGTCTATGCCTAATTTCTGCCATACTAATTTCCAGTTAAGGGGATACATTCTTAATCAAAGACCATTTTTTGGTTCAGTCATTTTTTAGTCATGTCTGATTCCTTCTGACTCTATTTGGGGTTTCTTTACAAAGGCAATGAAATTGTTTGTTATTTCCTTCTTCAACTCATTTTACAGCTAAGAAAAATGAGGCAAATAGGGTTAAGTGAATTGCTTAGGGTCACACAGCTAGTAAGTTTCTGGAGGCTGGACATGAAGTCAGGAAGATAAGTTTTCTTGACTCCAGACCTGACACTCTATCACCAAGCTACCAACAAAGGACACAAATATTTGCAAATTAAAAATTAAATATTTGAATGACATTAAAATTCTTTTTTTGAATGAATGGAATTAATGTAACTAGAAGAAGAGAACCTGTCCATTGGGTAGGAATCCTTGTGATAAAGATCTAATATCAGCTAACAACCTTGTTACCTTTTATGAGTTGAGATATATGAAAAATTCATTTTTAAATGACTGATTTATTGGTGTCAGTTCTTACGATAAGCAACTATATCCCTGGAATGAAGAGACCATAATGATATTAGACCATTAACTATATTATAAAGAAGTTGTTCTTCAAAACTGGTTCTGGTTTTAAAAAAAAGTAAAGTAAATAAGATGAAATAAACAAAATTAGAAAGAATTAAACAGAGTAGTATATTCTTTGATAAAAGCAAAAACATAAATTTATTGGAGGGAAGGACTACATAAAAATAAGAATTGCTGAGAAATTCTTGTCTAATAATAGACAATTAATCTATGTCTCATTTTGTATTAAACCAACATTTTATACCATATGGATTAATGAATGAATGAAAATGGCTTTATTACCATGTTTCTAGTGCAAAGCTCCAGATATGCAAGTGGAAAACAGATAATTTTAGATTTCAAGGAATTTACATTTTAATGAAGGGTGACTATACATACTGGTTAACTGTATGGTAAACTGGAAGTCCTTCAGTTTGTTGTAATCAAAATTGTAATTGTAATCAAACCAAAGAGTTTAGGTACAGGTGAGATAATAAGGATAAAAATGTACTTAGGGGGCATTTGAAGGTCAGATTGCAACATTTGGCATTACCACAATATACTCAAATGAGTGTATTATTTGAAAAAAAAGTTAACTTTATGGAAAATATAGAATGAAATGAGATTATAAAAATAATTAGGGCTAAGGGAAGAAATCTTAAACATGGATAAAGATCATAAAATAAAGGAATAATTTTATGTAAAATTAAAACACTTTTGGACAAAATCAATGAAATTCCAATTTGAAGAGGAAGAGTTGGATGGGAAAAATACTTGCATAAAATATCTCTAATTAAAGTCTAAGATGCAAAGTATTTGGGAATTGACACATAGACAGATAAAGGGTCATTGCATCTATAGACCTTTGCAAACTTGGTGAACCAACTAGCTATTTAATTTTGATTGTTTGTTTATAGAAATAAAATTCTCTTTCTTCCCTTATTTTCTAATGGCATATATATATATATATATAAAACATATATATATTATATAAATATATATAACATATATATTACATAAATATCATATATGTTATATAATATACATAACATATATATTATATAAATATATACCTTTTCTTTATATATATGGAAAAAAAGTCAGCTGGGATTTATCTATAATTTTATTACAGAGTAATATTTTGGATTTTTTTGTTACATTTAAAAATCTATTTTCTTTAGATCCTAAAAGGTAACTAGTTTCTGCAACTTAATTAAGATTTGGACTAAGTTGTAATCTTTGCTTTCTAAGTACATATTTAGATACTTACATCACTAATTAAAATTAAATATAACATGCAAAAAAGAGGGTCTTAGCTAAATGGGAAAAAATAAGAAAAACCGTTATCAAATGAAGATATAAAATGATAAATTACCACATATATACATACTTTAAGTTGTTGATATGAAAAAGAGATGTAAATTAAATGACTCCAAGGCTATTTTCTGTGCCATGTAAACTAGCAGAAAGGACAGAAAATGGGAACAATCCAAGTTGAAGGGGCTGTAGGAAATCAAGCACACTTGATTGTGGGAAAGGACTCAATCCTTCTGGTCATGTGAAATTCCACAAGGCGAGAGACTAAACTATTCAGCATTTTCTCCATAGTAATCCCCCTACTGGAAATCAAAGATCCAATATACATCAAAATATTTATAATAGCACTCTTTTTGGTAGCAAAGAAGAGGAAATAAAGTGAGTGCTCATTGATTGGAGAATCGATGAAAAAATAAATATTATAGTGCATGAAAGATAGAAATTGGATCTCTTTTTTATTATTAATTTAGGGAATTTGTAGATAAGAAAATTCACTCTATCAATGCAGGCTGAGCATCTTCTCTATAGATTATTTTAGGAATTGCTTGGAGTTTAGTGATTAAGAAATTTGCTCAAAATCACAACTTTGAGCACAGCAAAGTCACAACAAAGTCAAACTCTGTCAGTAGAGGGGGGATTTGATTCCAAGACTCAATAGTTCTGTGGTTGGTTATCTACTGAATATGCCATATTGCCATTCTAGACAAATGTTGGACACATAGTTGATTTTTAGTGAGTGTTTATTTATTTATTGATATTCTCTATGATAATATAAATTTGTAGTAAAAATGATGAGTATGAGAGATTTTGAGAAAATAGGATTATGGATATAGAGCAAAATAAGTAGATTCAAGAAAACAATGCATATAATTACTTCAACAAAGTAAACAATATGGACAAGCCTTTTTATGCCTTAGATCTAATAGATTATTATGTCAATAGTTCACTATTTATACTCCTAGACTAGAGATTCTTAAGCTTTGATCTTAGAACCCCTTTATACTTTTAAAATTATTAAAGATCCCAAATAATTTTATGTGAATTATATCTGGTAATACTTATTATATTAGAGCTTTTCTTTATGTGAGCATACATTTTGATATTTACCATATAAAATTAAAATGTCTGTATTATTATTATTATTAAAATAATATGGACTTCCTGAAAGAGTTTGAGGACTTCACACTCTGAGAACCACTGCCAGAGTCAATCAAATCTTCAGGACATTTTCCCCGTTTATGTGTCAGGGGGCTCTGATAGATGTCACTTTTACTGCCCCACTTAACTGTGTAACAATGGTTAAGCAATGGAATCTTGCTAACATTTAATTTCTTAATTTATAATTGAGTGGGAATAGTAGGGTTAGCTAGATAGCACAGTGGATAGAGCATTGGACTTGAAATCAGGAAGACATCCTCATGTGTTCAGATCTGGCCATGACACTAGCTGTGTGACTCTGAGCGAATCGCTTAATCCTATTTTCCTCAATTTCTTTATCTGTAAAATGAACTGAAAAGGAAATAGCAAACCATTCAAGTATTTTTATCAAAAAAAAAATCCCAAAATGTAATCACAAAGAGTCAAACATCATCGAAATGACTCAATAATAACAATGAATAGTAGCTATCATTCCTGCTTTATAAGGTTGTTATAAAGTTCAAATGAGATAACAAATGAAAAGCACTTTTCACATTTTAAAATACAATACAAATTTGCCAGTGCTATATCTCATAGGGAGGAAAAGGCATTCAGGCATAGGAAATTGTGTGGGTAAATGCAGGAAAGTTCAGTAGACATTTTTAGACTAGTTTCTCTAGAGTATTAAACATGTGAAGGATATTTTTGAGCGATCAGGCTAGAGAGTTGGCTTGGAGCCCAATTGTGGAAGGTCTGAAAGCCAAACAAAGAATCTTGAACTTTATGTGGTAGGTATCAGGGAACCATGTGACCAAAAGGAAAAAAAAAAGACCAATTTAAATTTTCTCCTCTTTCTTTTCTTCCATCTACAACTTAGTAGGAATTTAGAGGTAAACAGTTTAATCCTGGTCCCTAGAGCATGCTTCCATTATCCTTTAGTGGGATTTGAAAGTGAAATTTAAATAGATTTTAAATGATAGACTTTGGATGTAGAATAGGCCTGTTAGTTAATCTTTTGAATCAAATGCATATAATGTTTAGGAACTGTTGGCACTCAGAAGAAGGCACGTCTTTTTAAAAGTAAGGTAGAAAAGGGTTTGGAGGCTCTCATAAAGCTTTGGATTGAGGCTTTTAAAGCAAATCTTCTGATTTTTATATTTCATATTTAAAAGATATCCCCATTCTTTCTTTGCATTGTTTCATGTGAAAGTATCACCTTATTAAGCTGTTGAAGCACTTCAATGGGCATGGGTTTTATATTCAGAGGTTCCATAGATGGGTTGTTTTATTTGTCTTTCAAAATAACTCAATGTACTCAGGACTGAACTCACTCGGCAAAGTGCTCTGGATGGTAAGTGGTTACAGATGCTGTGGTTTTCATAGGATAAAACACGTGATAGCTGAAAGAGATTACATAAAGAAACATGCACTAAAATGATGGGTGTAATTTTCCCATTACTCCATAAACAAGGCTAGGAGCCTGTCTCCATTTTAAGGTTTTCAAAATTCCAAATAGTATGAAAAGGCTTTTAAACTGATAGGAGGAAGAACAGACAAAGGCAGTGTTCTTTGTAGATACATAGGTTTCTTATATCCTTCCACTTCATGGAAAAAACAGTGGTATCTGTCAGAACAACTGGATTCAGTTAATCAGTCAATCTAGAAACAAATATTAAGGATCTACAACATATTAGACACTATCCTAAGAGCAGGGACCATAAAGGTACAAGATAGTGTCTGCTCTCAAGGAGCTGTTGGTTCAATGGAGGAGATCACTTGTAAAGAGCCTGTACAAGCAGGATATATACAGGATGAATTGGAAATAATCAACAGAGAGAAGATACTAGCATTATGACAGTTTGGGAAGGTATTCTTGTAGAAGGTGGAATTTTATCTGGGACTTTAAGGAAGTCAGAGAAGCTGGGAGATAGACTCTAGGCATGGTAGATAACCAGAAAAAATGGCCAGAACCTGGAAATGGTGGATCTTGTTTAAGGAAAGGCAAGGTCTCTGTCAATGTATTGTAAGGGACCTGAAGAGTATGTGTCTGGAAGGTGTAAGAAGTCTGAAAAGGTGGGAGGGAAAATGGGTTATGAAGAGTTTTATTTGGCACACCAAGAATTTTACTTTTGATCCTGAAGGTGATAGGGGACAATAAGGGAAGGAAATAAGTATTTGCAGGCCATCGTATTGTGTTTCTTTGTTGTTGTTTTTTGAAAAAAGGTAACTTTTTCATTACTCCTCATAACAATCCTAAGAACTAAGTGCTGTTGTTCTATTAGTAGTCCAATTTTACAGTTGAGGAAGCTAAGACAAATAAAAAGAGGTTAAATGATTTGTCCAACAAGTGTCTGATGTTAAATTTGATTTTAGTCTTTTGGTCTCTAGGAAGCATGGTTGGGATTTAGGAAGGTCATTCTTACAGCTGAGTGGAAAAGCATAGACTGGGTTGATACTTGAGTCAGGAAGGCCAACCAGATGACCACAACAGTAGTGCAGGTGTTCAAAGAATGAGGGTAGGGGCCATGTTAGAAGAGAGAAGGGGCCTATATTGCTACCTGTGTGATCTGAGGCAAGTCCCTAGCTTCTGCAGCTTTCAATTTCTTCTCCTGTAAATTAAGGGTGTTAGATTGTATTAAAAATTCACAGCCAGAAAAGACCTTAATGGATCACTTAATTCAACTCTCATTTTAGAATGAGGAACTGAAATCTGAGGAGATGGAGTCCCAAGGTCTCTCAGGAAGTATATAAATGACCTGAGTTCATTTGGAATGAGTCCCACAAACTCCAAATTGGCCCTATTTCTACAGTCCCATGCTCTCTATGACTTTCTTAGTTTGATGTGTCAGGTCCCTCCTAAATGCTATAATGTCCTAAACAATGAAATTGTATTTCAATGAAATTATTTTGGTCCTATAATGTTGAAATTACAGAAGGGGTCTCATTTGTGTGAACAACAAATTCCTATGCAGTGATCACATGTATCTAAATCTACACTGTTCAAAGTTATCATTATGAAAAAAAAATGTGGTCATTAGTTCCAGCCCAATGGAAAAATGCAACATGAACTTGAGGGGATTCATTGTTCCCACTAATTGAAACCTAGAACTGTAATTTCAACAGGCAGTTAGTTATTAAGCTTCTATTATGCTAGACACTAGGAATAAGAAAACTGATATGACCCATACTCTGCTCTCAAGGAATTTTTAGTCTAATAATAATAGCTAGCAAGCCTAAATTAGTATATGGGAAAGACATATTCAAATAGGTATAATACAAAGAAACATCAGATAGAGGGTAAAGAGGGTTCCAAGTAAAGTGAAATGAGAAAAATGAGGTGACAGATACCTCAGTCCCTGAAAGGGGGAAGTAGGAGGTGAATGAGAAATTTTCATAATATGACTGTATGAAGGAAATTTATCGCCATTGAAACTTGAAGGTCAGGGGAAGAATTTCAGGAGATGGAGAAAGAAGAAGGAAGGATGAAAACATGGGAAAGAGAATAATCTTATTTGACTAGAATATAAAGAATGTGAAGAGGATCACTTTGAGGTAAGGCTGGAAAGAGAAGTTGGATCTAATTCATTGTTACCTGGAATGGTAGGATCAGTAATTTATATTTTGTTTGCTAAACCATGAATAAACACAAAAAGTTTTGTACAGAGAAGTGACATATGCAGAATAGTGCATTCAGGAGATTATTTGGACAGAGTTTAAAAGATAGACCTGAAAAAAAAATAGATTGGCATCAAAATGAAAAAAAAATTGAAGGTTATATTAAAAACTAAATGATAGATTAGAACCTAAATTAAAATGTTTGTAATAATAATAATAATAATTATTATTAGTAGTAGTAGGTAGTAGTAGCAGTAGCAGCGGCAGCACCAGCAGCAATAGTATTATTATTGATATTATTACTGCTCTGGTAATCATGTTTGGCAGGCATTTAAAAAATATTTGTTTTAATTAATGTAATAAAAAAGTTATTTTCATAAGGTTGTATAGTAAAATTGTACACAAATATGTATTATTTATAACTGGCTATTTCTTTTAAATAAATAATAAAGTTGTCATGTAAGGAATTTTAATATCATGGGAGGTATTTTTATATTGTGGAAAAAACACTAGATCTATGTTTAACTTAGGTTTAAATCTCTACTTTGTACTTGTTAAATTTATGAAAAGAAGTCCTACAAAAGATGATAACTTGAAACAATTTTTGAAGGAGAACAAAGATTCTTAGAGGTAGAGCTAAGAAAGGAGAGTATCCTAAATATGGTGAACAACAAATGGTATGAAGATGAAAGGGAAGGGGACAAGTGGAATAAGTATTTATTAAGTGCCTACCTATATGCCAGGATGTTGGTGAGATCACTGAATAAAAGAAACTAATGAAAACAAAGAAGGCTCAGGATAGGATCCAAGTTAAGCTATTCCTTGAATGACTTAAATTGTCTTTAGGGAGTGAGAAGAATTCATTCTTTTAATTTAAAAGGAGGTTACCTCAAAACATCTTTTCTTCCATCTCCTACTGGGCTGAATTGCAAGATACAATTCAGAATAACAAGGAAAGAGTTCATGATAATGCCAAAAACATCAGCAAAGGTGATAATAATGTTGAAAGCAAGATTGATAGTGGGTAGCATGAAATGCAGATAATATTTTCATGGAAAATTAGGAGAAGAACATATGGCAACAAAGAGGCTTAAATTCTCAGGAAGAAAGATAGAACAAAAATAAAAAATATAAAGGCAAAATGATTGTGTCTGTTGTCCATGGTAAACAAATAAGATCGAATATGAAAATGCCAAAATCTGAAAAGTCATTTTATATTAGTCTCATTTCAACATGAGAGAAGGGGTGTAGGACATAGTGTTGGACCTTAATTTATCAAGATCTACATTCCTATTTCTCCTTTAACATTTTCTATCTGTGTAGCCCTGCAAAATTGTTCACTTACTAAGGTATAGATGGGTGGCTTGGTGGAAGAAATTCCTAAACTAATGACATTCTATTTTCCATTTTGTTTTTTTTTTCCATCAGTTGACTTCTAGATCTGGAATACATTCCTTCATCTCCCCTGCCTCAAAAAATCTCTAGTTTCCTTTAAATTTGAGGTCAAGTGATTATTATAACAAGCTTATCTTGAGCCCTATCCTGTTGCCAGTTTCTAGTTTTCCGTTAAAGAAAAAAAAAAGACCAAAGTCTCTCATTGTCTCCAGGGCCATCTCTAGTTGTCCTGTTCTATATCTGGCCACTGGACACAGATGGTTCTGGAGGGGAAAGTGAGGCTGGTGACTTTGCACAACTCTCCCTCACTTAAATCCAAACTATTTTCATGTCATGACATCACTTTCCTAATGTCATGATCCTCTTCAAGAGTAAATGAACCCAACAACTACAATAACAACAATAACAGTAGCAACAATAGTAACAATAACCACCACTCTTGAAAATGATTTAGTAGATGCTTTGTATTTAATTTTCTATGTACCTTCTATCTCTATTACTCCACCACTTTCCATGTACACACAACCCTTAATAGAATATCAACTCCTTGAAGACTGGTTTTATTTTAGTTTTGTCTTTATATCTCTGTTGCCTAGCACAGTGCCTTGGAACATTGTAGGCACTTAATAAATTCCTGTTCACTTAATAATTATAGCACCTACTTCCCAGGATGGTTGTGAGGATCAAATGAGATAATATTTATAAAACACTTTGCAAACCTTAAAGAGCCATAAAGATGCAAGCTATTACTGTTAAAGGAAATGGAAAGGAATTGAAATTACAGACACTTGAAGTATTATTGGCACTTCTGTGGACTCAAGTCAATGATTACAACACATTTGGCCATTGCCTATTTGTTTAAGTACACCAACAGGATATTATATTGAAAATTATTTTTACATGTAATGGGAAAAAATAAAATGCTATTGAGTGGGGAAAAGAGTATATGATTATGGAAAAACAAAACAATTATAATGAAAAACAATGAGTTTCATTTCTAAAAACAATTTTTTTGGAATTGGTCTTGCTCCAAACAACTCTAACAATATTTACTAAGCACATATTATGTGTAAAATACAGTTTCAGAGAATTTAAAATCAAACCAAACCAAAACTCCTAAAAGAATTTACATTCTACTGGGCTATAAAATTAGTGAATTGAAAGAAAAATTATTTTAAAAAGCAAAGATAATGTAAAATAACTGCTATGAAAAAACAGACCTACAAAAAAATCTATAAAAGAAAACAGAAGAATCATTGAATTCCCTGAAAAACACAATTAATATAAAAAGGCCTGGACATGATATTTCAAGAAATACTAAATAAAAACTGCCTAGACTTATTAGCAATAAAGGTCAAAAAGAAAAAAGACTGATTAATCACTTCCTGAATAAAACTCCACCAAATGGAAAAGTCCTTGGAATGTCACAATCAAAATACATCAACTCCACATCAAAGAAAAAAGACTACAGGTTTCAAGAAAGAAACAGCTCAAACACCA